>NC_060149.1:406890791-408090791 GCF_021461385.2 Schistocerca piceifrons
GGGGGAAGGGGGAGGGGGAGAGAAAAGTGGGGGAAGGGGGAGGGGGAGAGAAAAGTGGGGGAAGGGGGAGGGGGAGAGAAAAGTGGGGGAAGGGGGAGGGGGAGAGAAAAGTGGGGGAAGGGGGAGGGGGAGAGAAAAGTGGGGGGAAGGGGGAGGGGGAGAGAAAAGTGGGGGGAAGGGGGAGGGGGAGAGAAAAGTGGGGGGAAGGGGGAGGGGGAGAGAAAAGTGGGGGGAAGGGGGAGGGGGAGAGAAAAGTGGGGGGAAGGGGGAGGGGGAGAGAAAAGTGGGGGGAAGGGGGAGGGGGAGAGAAAAGTGGGGGGAAGGGGGAGGGGGAGAGAAAAGTGGGGGGAAGGGGGAGGGGGAGAGAAAAGTGGGGGGAAGGGGGAGGGGGAGAGAAAAGTGGGGGGAAGGGGGAGGGGGAGAGAAAAGTGGGGGAAGGGGGAGGGGAGAGAAAAGGGGGGGAAGAGGGAGAGAAAAGGGGGGAAGAGGGAGAGAAAAGGGGGGAAGAGGGAGAGAAAAGGGGGGGAAGAGGGAGAGAAAAGGGGGGAAGAGGGAGAGAAAAGGGGGTGAAGAGGGAGAGAAAAGGGGGTGAAGAGGGAGAGAAAAGGGGGTGAAGAGGGAGAGAAAAGGGGGTGAAGAGGGAGAGAAAAGGGGGTGAAGAGGGAGAGAAAAGGGGGTGAAGAGGGAGAGAAAAGGGGGTGAAGAGGGAGAGAAAAGGGGGTGAAGAGGGAGAGAAAAGGGGGTGAAGAGGGAGAGAAAAGGGGGGGAAGAGGGAGAGAAAAGGGGGGGAAGAGGGAGAGAAAAGGGGGGGAAGAGGGAGAGAAAAGGGGGGGAAGAGGGAGAGAAAAGGGGGGAAGAGGGAGAGAAAAGGGGGGGAAGAGGGAGAGAAAAGGGGGGAAGAGGGAGAGAAAAGGGGGGGAAGAGGGAGAGAAAAGGGGGGGAAGAGGGAGAGAAAAGGGGGGGAAGAGGGAGAGAAAAGGGGGGGAAGAGGGAGAGAAAAGGGGGGGAAGAGGGAGAGAAAAGGGGGGGAAGAGGGAGAGAAAAGGGGGGGAAGAGGGAGAGAAAAGGGGGGGAAGAGGGAGAGAAAGGGGGGAAGAGGGAGAGAAAAGGGGGGAAGAGGGAGAGAAAAGGGGGGAAGAGGGAGAGAAAAGGGGGGAAGAGGGAGAGAAAAGGGGGGAAGAGGGAGAGAAAAGGGGGGAAGAGGGAGAGAAAAGGGGGGAAGAGGGAGAGAAAAGGGGGGAAGAGGGAGAGAAAAGGGGGGAAAGGGGGGAAGAGGAGAGAAAGGGGGGAAGAGGGAGAGAAAAGGGGGGAAAAGGGGGGAAGAGGGAGAGAAAAGGGGGGAAGAGGGAGAGAAAAGGGGGGAAGAGGGAGAGAAAAGGGGGGAAGAGGGAGAGAAAAGGGGGGGAAGAGGGAGAGAAAAGGGGGGGAAGAGGGCGAGAAAAGGGGGGGAAGAGGGAGAGAAAAGGGGGGGAAGAGGGAGAGAAAAGGGGGGGAAGAGGGAGAGAAAAGGGGGGGAAGAGGGAGAGAAAAGGGGGGAAGAGGGAGAGAAAAGGGGGGGAAGAGGGAGAGAAAAGGGGGGGAAGAGGGAGAGAAAAGGGGGGGAAGAGGGAGAGAAAAGGGGGGGAAGAGGGAGAGAAAAGGGGGGGAAGAGGGAGAGAAAAGGGGGGAAGAGGGAGAGAAAAGGGGGGAAGAGGGAGAGAAAAGGGGGGAAGAGGGAGAGAAAAGGGGGGAAGAGGGAGAGAAAAGGGGGGAAGAGGGAGAGAAAAGGGGGGAAGAGGGAGAGAAAAGGGGGGAAGAGGGAGAGAAAAGGGGGGAAGAGGGAGAGAAAAGGGGGGAAGAGGGAGAGAAAAGGGGGGAAGAGGGAGAGAAAAGGGGGAAGAGGGAGAGAAAAGGGGGGGAAGAGGGAGAGAAAAGGGGGAGAGCTCACTTATGAGTATGATGTTGCACTGAGGCATTCTGACCCTCAACTGTTGTAACTGCTCCTTCGTATCCTGGATACTGAGCCAGTCCCACACTTTTATCGGGGACAGATCTAGGAATTTTGCTAGCCACAGAAGTACCTTAACATCACACAGACAGTTCATAGAGAGAAGTGTCACTTGTGGACAAGTATTGTTCTGTTTAAAAATGACACAATGATGCTGTGGCATGAGAGGTAACACATGAGGATACAAAACGTCCGTCACGTACCACAGAGTTCCCTCTATCACTACCATACGTTACCTGACATCACCCCCAACATCCCCACACACCACGATGCCAAGAGTAACACCACTGGGCCTCTCCAAAAAACTGGAAAAATGGAACCTCTTTCCAGGTCACCACCATACTTCGACAATTGTTGTGCAGGGTAGTGCAAAACTGTGATTCATTGTTGAATGATGCTGTTCATCAACAGTCCATAATTTCCAATCACAGCACAACACCAAATATATCTGTTTGTTTTGTGATGTGATGTGATTTTAACAGCAACCTACCCATGGGACAATAATTCCCTAGTCTGGCTATTGCTAGTCTCTGATTGACAGTGTGGGACAACAGAGAACATTGTTGAGGGTCCATTACTTTTTCTCAGATTCTAGGCACAGATGCAAACGGGTAAGGATGAGTCTGATCTACATACAATATGGCAATTCCCCCTTATAGTAGTCGGACATAGTCGACTTTGATCTCAATGGCAAGTATGCCTGCCAACATGTTCCAATGCTGTCCCACACTAGGCCACAAAAATATGGATATTGCACAATTCAGTCTCCTGATTAAATAAAGACCCACAATGAGACTCCGTTGGGTGCTGGTAATAATGTCTCACATGAGTAAACAGCATCACCATGTCCTTCACTGTGATCACTCAACATCTGATGATGTTCATGTCTCTTATATACCACACAAGTCCTGGTAACAACATTAAAAATGGAAAATATTAATGCAGTCTAGTGGCCATTTACCTGTCACAGAGAACGGCAACTTTAATCATTTACATTCTTGTCTATTTAGTGACTTTTCTAATAAGATAGTGTACATTCTTATGGGAATTTAATAATCCTGCAAGATAACAACACTTAAACACTTAGACAAAAATTTCACACAAGACAGTTCAGTGCATGGAGTAGCCAGCTTCATCTCCTAATCTCAGTCTGGCCGAGTACAAATGGCTGCACACGGTTGGCTACTTTTTCGCATTTCTACATGCCAGACTCTTCCTGTGATGAAAGCAGACTTACAATGATAATGACATTCACTCATAGATGAGCTGACAGACACCAATATTAACGACATCACACACCACTGTGTATGCTATATTTCACTCTAGAACAATCACATACTGTACTAATGTTACTTGTGCTATACCAAACCGACACATGCATTTTGTACATTTCAAATATCTTCTATTTTGGGTTAAATTTCTTGACTGGACCACACTGTTGTGTTTTATTTATGCTTTTTTCAACAATTCTGCTAAGTTGTAACTCATCTAAAGCAAAATTTTTGAATGATTGTTATTTTGTAAGTTTTTCCTTGATTTACAGAAACAAATGTACAATACATCTATAAATAACTTTCAATACAAAAAGCTATAGGCGTTGCACGTACCTGACACAGATGCTTGGCCCATTAACTGTGGATTTACAAAGAGTGACTGGACATAAGCACCAAGTGAATTAACAATGTCTTGAAAAATATTTGTAGCGTGTGCTTTAAGGTCGTAACATTCACAGAATGACTTCAGTAATTCTGGCTGAACAGTCATTTTATGCAAGACTTCCAATGCGAGAGAACGCTGCCAGGCTGGTTTATCCGGATCCAGAAATTTTACAATCAGTGATAGGAATATTTCACATTCTGTAACCTGCAAATAAAGTTAAGATTTTTACAATTTTTAGTGTATAAAAGGATTGTACTATATTTAGCCATGCATCACTATCGTCAATTAACACATTTGAATTTCATTCTAAAGTCTTAGTTTATTATTGCTAGCACATGAAAAACAGTAACCATTTTTAAGTGGTTAGTATTTCATTTTAATTTCTGAGCCCAGTCTGTTTCTCATTCAGTTTGAAATGAGCACACAAAAGCAAAATTCTTTGGAAAGCATAAATATTGACAGTATTATCCCAAATATGATTTCAGAAAGATCAAGCCATCTTCATTCAGACAAAGGATCAAGTTTTATTATGTTCTGGTCACATCACACTGTCTACAGGAAATGGAAAGTGGTATCCTTGCTAATACTCCGAATAATATATAAACTATTACTTCAAAAAACTTGGTGCAAATTGATTTAAGTCAGGCTTTTGTACAGTTAAGTAACTTTAAAATTAACAACTGCTACAAAAGCACACTAGATACAACTTTTGTGAGAGATAATTAAAATCACCAGCAAAATTTATAAAATCTCTATAAATATTTGTTTTCCTGCATTGCACTACCACAGCTAACCACCTGTGTTTCATTTGTCATGAGGTTTTGCAACCTATGTGCACACGAGCATGAATGATAAACTGTGCTGACATGAATGCATCAGTAGATGAGGTATTTTGTCCTACTCCCAATAGAACTAGTGGTTTAAATTGAAGTGGCTTCATAAGCTGTAATCGACAATGTTACTTAAATAAAGTGTCTCATACACCCTTGCAAATGAAAGTTTTTCTTTGTGTTATCCCAGATGATGCACATTTTAAAAAAAGCTACACTACACTATCAGGCCCTGAAGACCGTGAGATGTCTACCGATCAACGTCTCATCCTCCTCTCTGTATAACTGTGAGGATGCGGTATGGAGGTCATGCAGTCAGCTAACTGCACTCTCAGCCGTTGCCAGCTTTCCACACCTTCAAGCCATTATTTTTTATACAAGTAGCTCTTCAATTGGCGTCATGAGGCTGAATGTACCATGTTCCAGTCCTTCCAGCAAGGAGAAATCCCTGGCAGTACAGGAATTGAGCCCCGGTTCTCCACACGAGAGTCTGATGTGCTGATCACTTGGCTATGGAGGCAGATCATTGTATCCTTTGGTATGTGATAAATTTACATATAAAATGATTCTGAATTCAAAGGTGGGGTCAGGGCAACCCACTAACAATGTGCAGCTGCAATGTCAGATGAAGTGTAAAACTAGGACATCAGCAGCTAAAATTGAGGGTAATGAGTCATCTAATGTCAGTGTTTGCATTATAGTGGTAAATGTGGGGGCACGCTATTAAAATATGCACCACTGATACAGGGGCACTCAACTCCAGTTATGTGGAGCTGATAAGAATGTATTCATGAGTCAGTCTAACATGGTTGACGCTGTGAAGCAGAGTTGGCAACAAAATCCAGATTTTCAGTGGAATGTTCAGCATGAAAACATCACTGGAGTTATAGAATCTTTTATGGTGGGCAGCATTTTGGTGGTATCAACAGCACAGAAATCCCTATTCCACAATGCTGTAAAGTTGTTGGGATACGGTCCTCCTTAAGTCATGGTACAGTGTTTTTAATTGTTGGGGATCCTTTTTTGTAGCCTCCTTCGTGAAACAATATTTCCTGCAACTCCGGCATGGTTAGGAGTCCAGAGAAATATGAGGGACATTCATGTACAAATGAAATAGTTTGTAGGAAGAGTATTGTTCTTTCATTACTTTACATTAGAACAGCTAACAAATAAAAATTTTTTTGTTTGCAATTGCAATATTGGATTTAATGATGATGTGTCTGCTTGAAGTTTTCACATTAGTTGAACAACATTCAGTGAATGGTTTTTGCTTTCTGAAGGTGAAAGAACTACTAAAATATTTTCTTAAATGATTTTACAGTATATTGAAAATTGTACAAACTGGGAACATTTTTATAAGTCAGTAAAACCATTTAAAAAAGTCAAACCTCAGTGACTGACAAGCAACATACTGTCCAGCCAGTTGAACAGTCAATTCTTTCACTTGAAACACACACTGATGACATTATTCCTGAAGACCGACATGTTACAGTTGAACATATAGTAAACACAGTTGCAATATGTGTTGGCACAGTTCATAACATTATCAGTAACAAGCTCAAAGACAGCAAAACAAATGCAAGGTGTGTCCTGAAAGAGTTAATGCAACAACACAAGAAAACAAGAATATACAAACTTGAAAGAATGTTATGGAAGGTATAGTGACCCTTTTCTAAACGAAACAAGATTCTAGTCAATGAAACTTGGGTACACCATTTTGAACCAGAGTCCAAAAGAAACCATTAAATGTAAGCACACCAACTCATCTGTCCAAAGGAAATCCAGAATGCAAGCATCAACACGAAAACTCATGTTGGCCATCCTTTAGGATGCCCTAGGTGTCATCTTTTCAAAAATGAGGTGGACAAAGAATTTATGGAGAAAGTGACTCAAACAACAAGATAAAGACTTCTTTGGATCAGGTATGCAAGAACAGCAGAGCAGTATGTTGTTGATATTCTACACCCCATTTTGTTGCTCTCCATGGCACACCATCCTGGGCTTACATTTCAACCAGATAATGCCCGCCAATACATGGTGAGAGTTGCTACTGCTTGTAAATCGTACCTTGGCCAGCAGTGTCAGTGGAGCTCTCCCCAACTGCGAACATTTGGAGCATAGTGGATGGGTCATCCACCAACTCAGGATTTTGACAGAATTTGCCACAATATCCCTAACAACTACATCCAACAACTATCAACCACCTACAAGCCAAATAACTGCTTGTGTAAGGACCAGTGGTGGACCAATGTGTTATTGCCTTGCTCAATTTGTGAAGCCCTTTCTCTTGAATAAATCATTCAACTTCTCTGAAATTGTAATCATTTCTTTGTCTGTCTGTACATGTACATCACCTCTACTGATTTCAGCCCCATTTGGCTAATTCCTTCATGGCGCTCCTTGTTTTTTATCTTAAGAGTGTATTTAAGAGCTCACATAATGGTTATTAGTTCTTCAGTGAAGACATTACACTCCTATGATGGGGTGTCGTGCACTGTTGCCTGTATGTGTGAAGACATAACTCATTTGGAAAACTCACACTTGAACCATCAGCGTAAATGGTTTCCAAATTCTGTAACTAGTTCGCCAATGAAAAAAAAACAGTTTTCATAGAATGGATGCGTCCGATACGTCTTTTTGGCTGAAGGAGAGCTCTAGACAAAGTTGTGGGTAATGTTACTCTAAGTTTTTGTGAGAATGATTGCAAGAGATAATTCAGGAAGGTCATGTGTAGTTTAGAGAGGATGGATTTTAAACAGGCTAACAGACTGATACCAGACCATGGGCATTTTTGTGAAGGTTGTGTTCTTTTATCTGGGAATAGACTATGATGATTTGGACAGCCCTTGAGGTTACATTTATTGACAGTATAGTTTAGCATTAGTTGAAGCTGTCATATCTGTATGAGTGTACTCTCGTCTCTGTCAGGATGCTATCATAAATGCACTAATTTGGAGTCTGATCCCACAATGATGTATAGTATCTAAAAGACGTACATGTAGATGTTGAGGCTGTTAATCCATAGGCCAGGCTACCATAGTCCACAGGGGCATAGTATGAGAGTGTTATCAACATTGCTGAAGACTGGAGTAATCAGCACCCAAAGAAGAGTTCCTCAGGCAGCACAGAGCATTAAGTTTCATTTGGCGCTTCTGTTTGAGGTCGTGTGTATAAGCACATCAAAAACTAGTTCCAGGAAGTGGTAAGGTTGTACTACCATCAGTTCTGTGATGCAAATAGTGAATCAAAATCCATGGGGATGGCCTAAGACTGAGTTTACCCTACGACACCCATAGCAGAGGTTCTGTAATATTTGTGTTTAAAAAACTGTAACATGTGTTGAAGTCTTCAACATAAGGGAAAAGTGAGACTTAGGGCCCACAGCTCAGAATTTGTTAACTGCTGTTAAGCAAAGGGTTACAATCAGAATGGAGCTTTTTGTGTGTCTTTGTTATCCTGTGTACGAGCAACACTGAATACTAAAGAACTGATTATATAAATTACAGATAAAAAATAAATGTAGAGAAGTATGAACATGGAATCATCATGAGGTGATAAATGATTTTCACAGGTAAAAAAAGGACAGGTCGGGGAGAGGGGGGCGGAGAGGGGCGACAGGTCGGAGAGGGGGGGAGGAGAGGGGGGGAGGAGAGGGGGGGAGGAGAGGGGGGGAGGAGAGGGGGGGAGGAGAGGGGGGCGGAGAGGGGCGACAGGTCGGAGAGGGGGGAGGAGAGGGGGGGAGGAGAGGGGGGAGGAGAGGGGGGGAGGAGAGGGGGGAGGAGAGGGGGGACAGGTCGGGGGAGGAGGGAGGGAGGAGGGGGGAGGAGAGGGGGGAGAGGGCGGGGGGAAGAGGGAGAGGGGAGGGGAGGGAGAGGGGAGGAGAGGGAGAGGGGAGGAGAGGGAGAGGGGAGGAGAGGGAGAGGGGAGGAGAGTGAGGGGGAGGGGAGGGAGAGGGGAGGAGAGGGAGGGGGGAGGAGAGGGAGGGGGGAGGAGAGGGAGGGGGAGGAGAGGGAGGGGGAGGAGAGGGAGGGGGAGGAGAGGGAGGGGGAGGAGAGGGAGGGGGAGGAGAGGGAGGGGGAGGAGAGGGAGGGGGAGGAGAGGGAGGGGGAGGAGAGGGGGTGGAGGGGGGAGGAGGGAGGAGATGGGGGACAGGTCGTGGGAGGAGGGAGGAGAGAGGGGGGGGGGGAGAGGGGAGAGGGGGGGAGGAGAGGGGAGAGGGGGGAGGAGAGGGGAGAGGGGGGAGGAGAGGGGAGAGGGGGGAGGAGAGGGGAGAGGGGGGAGGAGAGGGGAGAGGGGGGAGGAGAGGGGAGAGGGGGAGGAGAGGGGAGAGGGGGGAGGAGAGGGGAGAGGGGGGAGGAGAGGGGAGAGGGGGGAGGAGAGGGGAGAGGGGGGCGGCGAGTGAGGGGGCGGCGAGTGAGGGGGCGGCGAGTGAGGGGGCGGCGAGTGAGGGGGCGGCGAGTGAGGGGGCGGCGAGTGAGGGGGCGGCGAGTGAGGGGGCGGCGAGTGAGGGGGCGGCGAGTGAGGGGGCGGCGAGTGAGGGGGCGGCGAGTGAGGGGGCGGCGAGTGAGGGGGCGGCGAGTGAGGGGGCGGCGAGTGAGGGGGCGGCGAGTGAGGGGGCGGCGAGTGAGGGGGCGGCGAGTGAGGGGGCGGCGAGTGAGGGGGCGGCGAGTGAGGGGGCGGCGAGTGAGGGGGCGGCGAGTGAGGGGGCGGCGAGTGAGGGGGCGGCGAGTGAGGGGGCGGCGAGTGAGGGGGCGGCGAGTGAGGGGGCGGCGAGTGAGGGGGCGGCGAGTGAGGGGGCGGCGAGTGAGGGGGCGGCGAGTGAGGGGGCGGCGAGTGAGGGGGCGGCGAGTGAGGGGGCGGCGAGTGAGGGGGCGGCGAGTGAGGGGGCGGCGAGTGAGGGGGCGGCGAGTGAGGGGGCGGCGAGTGAGGGGGCGGCGAGTGAGGGGGCGGCGAGTGAGGGGGCGGCGAGTGAGAGGGGGCGGCGAGTGAGGGGGCGGCGAGTGAGGGGGCGGCGAGTGAGGGGGCGGCGAGTGAGGGGGCGGCGAGTGAGGGGGCGGCGAGTGAGGGGGCGGCGAGTGAGGGGGCGGCGAGTGAGGGGGCGGCGAGTGAGGGGGCGGCGAGTGAGGGGGCGGCAAGTGAGGGGGCGGCAAGTGAGGGGGCGGCGAAGGAGGGGGGAGGGGGCGGCGAAGGAGGGGGGATGGGGCGGCGAAGGAGGGGGAGGGGGCGGAGAACGAGGGTGGAGGGGGCGGAGAAGGAGGGGGGAGGGGGCGGAGAACGAGGGTGGAGGGGGCGGAGAACGAGGGTGGAGGGGGCGGAGAAGGAGGGTGGAGGGGGCGGAGAAGGAGGGTGGAGGGGGCGGAGAAGGAGGGTGGAGGGGGCGGAGAAGGAGGGTGGAGGGGGCGGAGAGGGAGGGTGGAGGGGCGGAGAGGGAGGGGGCGGAGAAGGAGGGTGGAGGGGGCGGAGAGGGAGGGGGCGGAGAAGGAGGGTGGAGGGGGCGGAGAGGGAGGGGGCGGAGAAGGAGGGTGGAGGGGGCGGAGAGGGAGGGGGCGGAGAAGGAGGGTGGAGGGGGCGGAGAGGGAGGGGGCGGAGAAGGAGGGTGGAGGGGGCGGAGAGGGAGGGGGCGGAGAAGGAGGGTGGAGGGGGCGGAGAGGGAGGGGGCGGAGAAGGAGGGTGGAAGAGGCGGAGAGGGAGGGAGCGGAGAGGGAGGGGGTGGCGAGGGAGGGGGGAGGGGGCGGAGGGGGGAGGGGGCGGAGAAGGGAGGGGGCGGAGGGGGATGGGGCGGAGGGGGATGGGGCGGAGGGGGATGGGGCGGTGGGGGATGGGGCAGAGGGGGATGGGGCGGAGGGGGATGGGGCAGGGGGGGATGGGGCAGAGGGGGATGGGGCGGAGGGGGAGGGGGCGGAGAGGGGGCGGGGAGGGGGGGGCGGAGAGGGAGGGAGAGGGAGGGGGCGGAGAGGGAGGGGGAGGGGGCAGAGAGGGAGGGGGAGGGGCGGAGAGGGAGGGGGAGGGGCGGAGAGGGAGGGGGGGCGGCGGAGAGGGCGGGGGAGGGGGCGGAGAGGGAGGGGGAGGGGGCGGAGAGGGAGGGGGCGGAGGGGGAGGGGGACAGGGCGGTGAGGGAGAGGGAGGGAGGGGGAGAGGTGGGAGGGGGAGAGGGAGGGGGAGAGGTGGGAGGGGGAGAGGGAGGGGGAGAGGTGGGAGGGGGAGAGGGAGGGAGAGAGGTGGGAGGGGGAGAGGGAGGGAGAGGGTGAGAGGGAGACAGAGGGTGAGAGGGAGAGAGAGGGTGAGAGGGAGAGAGAGGGTGAGAGGGAGAGAGAGGGTGAGAGGGAGAGAGAGGGTGAGAGGGAGAGAGAGGGTGAGAGGGAGAGAGAGGGGGAGAGGGAGAGAGAGGGGGAGAGGGAGAGAGAGGGGGAGAGGGAGAGAGAGGGGGAGAGGGAGAGAGAGGGGGAGAGGGAGAGAGATGGGGAGAGGGAGAGAGATGGGGAGAGGGAGAGAGATGGGGAGAGGGAGAGAGATGGGGAGAGGGAGAGAGATGGGGAGAGGGAGAGGGAGAGAGAGAGGGGGAGAGGGAGAGAGAGAGGGGGAGAGGGAGAGAGAGGGGGAGAGGGAGAGAGAGGGGGAGAGGGAGAGAGAGGGGAGAGAGGGGGGGAGAGGGAGAGAGAGGGGGAGAGGGAGAGAGAGGGGGAGAGGGAGAGAGAGGGGGAGAGGGAGAGAGAGGGGGAGAGGGAGAGAGAGGGGGAGAGGGAGAGAGAGGGGGAGAGGGAGAGAGAGGGGGAGAGGGAGAGAGAGGGGGAGAGGGAGAGAGATGGGGAGAGGGAGAGAGAGGGGGAGAGGGAGAGAGAGGGGGAGAGGGAGAGAGAGGGGGAGAGGGAGAGAGAGGGGGAGAGGGAGAGAGAGGGGGAGAGGGAGAGAGAGGGGGAGAGGGAGAGAGAGGGGGAGAGGGAGAGAGAGGGGGAGAGGGAGAGAGAGGGGGAGAGGGAGAGAGAGGGGGAGAGGGAGAGAGAGGGGGAGAGGGAGAGAGAGGGGGAGAGGGAGAGAGAGGGGGAGAGGGAGAGAGAGGGGGAGAGGGAGAGAGAGGGGGAGAGGGAGAGAGAGGGGGAGAGGGAGAGAGAGGGGGAGAGGGAGAGAGAGGGGGAGAGGGAGAGAGAGGGGGAGAGGGAGAGAGAGGGGGAGAGGGAGAGAGAGGGGGAGAGGGAGAGAGAGGGGGAGAGGGAGAGAGAGGGGGAGAGGGAGAGAGAGGGGGAGAGGGAGAGAGAGGGGGAGAGGGAGAGAGAGGGGGAGAGGGAGAGAGAGGGGGAGAGGGAGAGAGAGGGGGAGAGGGAGAGAGAGGGGGAGAGGGAGAGAGAGGGGGAGAGGGAGAGAGAGGGGGAGAGGGAGAGAGAGGGGGAGAGGGAGAGAGAGGGGGAGAGGGAGAGAGAGGGGGAGAGGGAGAGAGAGGGGGAGAGGGAGAGAGAGGGGGAGAGGGAGAGAGAGGGGGAGAGGGAGAGAGAGGGGGATAGGGAGAGAGAGGAGAGAGAAGGAATGGAGATGTTGGCAGCAAGTGAAGTAGTTCTGATAGTGGCTTGTGGTATGCTGGTTGGTCACTAAAAGGCTAACAGCTGATGGCTGCCCACTTCGTGAGGTACTTTCCTCGTTTTACTGGGATAATTCAGGAGTTGACGTGCAAAAACTAACATGACCACGAAATTCAGTTTTCCTTGGTCTAAATTAAACTTATTTCTGGCATAAATATGAATGAAGATAAGATATTGCAATACAAACACCTTTAATTTTGTGCCAGAAGTCATTTCACATCTGTAAATCAAATTTACAAAGAAAACATTCCTTTAAAAATATATTTAAATAGGACATGTTTTCATTTGCATTAATCATTCGGACATGTTCAGCTCTAAATGGTTTTCAAAAGCAAATATCACTTTTTTTAATTACTTATGTCCTATTGTATGTGATCTAGTATATCACATTGCATATTTGTAATAGTTCAGTATGCGATATCATGGAAACAATTATAAACTGGCAACAGTAAAATTTATATTCAGCATTTTACCAAAAGTTCTGATTTTATCGTTGCTTCACACTTAAAATATTTTCTTTGTACCATGTTGAAACTCTTTTTGGGATGCAATTATGACTGAGATATCTTCACACTTGTTGCACTAGAGCAAGATTGGCGACTAGGTGGGAGATGATGTTTTGATTAATACTGATCCATTTCCTACCAAGGTGACTTTGCTGTACTTATCTTCAGTTGTTCTACAAAGAAAATTGGTTCTCCATCCGTTCTGGTATAGACCAAGTATTGTTGAGTGGTTGTTCTCCTTGTTTTGTAAATCAATTTTCCTCCCATGGTGTAGATAAGGTAGGAAATGTGTCGATATTGTGTGTCTCATCTCTTTAACTATCTGATCTTCCATATAAGACTACTGGGAGCATATGACCACAAGATGGAAACAGTCTGGAGCTCTTCACTGCAAGTTGTTCACCTTGGCGGCACTCCAGCTGAGGCTTGTCCCCATCAAAGCAATGGCTACCAACAGTGTGATTCCTGCATGGTGAAAGGGCTACAGCTGTGCAAGTACTCAGTGAATCCCTCTATGAAGGATTGGCTACCATGTTGGGTTTTGGGCATGTTCAATGTATCTCATATATATCAAGTGAATAAAATGGAGTATGAAATCCAGTAAGACTTGTTTTGAAAAGTGGACTTTCAAACCCAGTAACAGGGATCCTACATGACTAGTAAAAAAAGATAAGGTATACGTTAAAATGGTGGAAGAATGTCCCAAATTGGAATCCTTGGGTAAGCTCAGGCCACATCAAAGGAGCCCCCAGAGGGGAAGGATGGTCAGAGGGCGGAAGGGGTAGGTGGGTAGGAGTGGGGAGGAGAAGGGGAGGGGGAGGAAGAGGAGGGAGGGAAAGGGGGGAGGGAGGGTGAAGGGGACAGAGGGGAGGGGAGAAATGCAGCATGGCATAAGATTAAATACCATAATGGCTCAGGGCACGGCCCATGCTCACTATGCACATGCTCACCAAAGAGTTGGAGAGGAGGGGTCAGAAAGATAGAGTAGACTCAGGAGTTGGTGCATTTATTGTAAAATGATGCAGAAATACTAGGTTCATCAACGCCTAATGGGAATCTAACTGCAAATTTATATGAAAAAGGTAACTGGCATTAGTGTACTTCAATAAATATTGGCTGTTTCTACCACCTGCTAGATTCAGCATATCAACATGTATACTGCCACCACTGTATACTTCACGAGAATAAGACAAGTCACACCAGTGCGTGCGTGGAAACACCCCCCCCCCCCCCCTCCAGACACACACACACACACACACACACACACACACACACACACACACACACACACACATACAGCACACAGCCTCTATGTGAGCATCAGGAAGAGGGAATCAGTGAGACATTTATGTTTCAAGCGCACATTGTACACAAACATGTGCAAATGTAAAGACACAACAAAGTGGCAAAAAGGTGACATGTCCATGGCCATATGGTGTGCAAAGTTGCTGGATTTGATGGTGTTTCATTGTAGATGGTTACAAGTTTCTAGAAGCAGTGTAGTAACACACAGTCAAAAACATGATGTCAAAATTGTAATCGGAAAAAGATACTGACAGAGGGAGTGGAGATGCATTTCATGGCTTGTGAATCAAAATTGCTTTCAAATCCAACATGAATTTCTGCATGCAGTGAATGAAACTCCATCCCAACCTGTTCGCAAGAGAGCACTGGAACAGGAACTGCACGCAATGAACATTTGGAATTGGTCACCTCGCAAAAATCCATTGCTCACACAAGCACATACTGCTGCATATCTTCAATGGGCTAGAAATCATCGAACATAGACAGTAGCCAACAGGCAAAACATAGTTTGGTCTGATGAATCACATTTTTACCTATATTCAAATGAGACACACATCACTGAGTGCACTGAAGGTCAAATGAAGCAATTCAGCCTGAATGTGTGCAAGCTCAGGTGCAAGCCGGAGGTTTTTTCTATTATGTACTGGTCCTGCTCACTCGAGGTGACCACAAACATGAACCAGCATGTTTATTTAAAAATTCTGAATTATCACTTGGTGCCTTTCAGTCAACATCTGCATGACAAGTATGCTACTGATACCCCTATTTTTCAAGATAACAACCGCAAAGTTCATCAGGCTGGAAGAATATATCGCTTGTTATCTGAACACTCCCCCACTTTGTTATACCATGAGTAGCCTGCAATATCACCTGACTTGAATCCCATAGAATATAAATCAGCACACCCAAATTTGGTGGAACTGCATGATCAAATCCTCAACGAGTGATTTAATCTGGATGCGATGTACCTGCACAACCGTTTGGACTAACTTCCCAACCGAATCCAAGTGGCTATCAAGTCCAGGGGCAAAATTACATGGCAGTAAATTTTTCTGTGAGATTATGTAGATTTAGATCCAGATGTAGATCAAACTGACTGTAATTAGTGTGAAGGCTGTCAAACACATATCCAATATTTACATTCTTCAGTTGTTGCATCTCAGAGTGAGCAACTGTAGACTGTTCAGAATACCATACATACAAGAGATAGCAACAACCTGATATATATACTCTCCAGAAAATTTGCCTACAGCATTACGAAAAATAACATTGTAAATGGGCAAATAAACATAATAGTGTATGACTAAGGATGGAATAAAAGGTCACACTATGTATTAGAAGTACTAAATTAGCATGCTGCACTGGATTATTTTCACAGAAATCACCTAACAATAGATTCTAGGTGTTAGCTTTTGATGATGAAAATTTAAAAAACTAAATTCAAGACAAAGAATTTTATTACTCCATAATACTATTTCATGACAGACTTACCAGCAAGCTGTGATATTTTTGAATTAGAATAGAAACTACCCTTAGCAGTCTCATGCTTATTGGAAAATACGGCTTGTCCAATGGAGTTGCTTGTTGTATACTCTGTGGTACAGAACTTCGATACTTTATATTTGGGGAAAACAATTTTATAACCAATGCACACACTCTTTCCTTTAACAAGAAACTGAATTCTGGATGCTGCAAGTAAGAAATAGAGCAAAATTATTAGTTAGTAAGCACATTGAAACATCTACATTTCTGTATATGAAGTCTGAGTCTCCGCCACTGCCAACATTGGGCAATGAAAGATACACTTTTCATAAAAAACAAACTAACTACTATTCATGAAATAGTTCAATTACTTATTTATTTAATTTGAAAACAGAGTTTCAAACACAAATAGTCCTTATAGATCAACTACATAAAGTCCAAACTTGTGTATTATATCATGTTTGTACTTTTTCCACAGTTGGGTACAATTAAAGTATCAAGAAAAGCCTATACCACCATATACGAGGGTAATCCCAAAAGTAAAGTCTCCTATTTTTTTTATAAGTAAAGAAATCTGTGTGGCAGTTGGTCACACTGTTATGAAGAGTGCTTCATGCACTGTGTGTAAACATGCACACGCCACGCTGAGGTGCTCAGTCTTGGCTTGGCAGCTGTTGAGAAT
Source organism: Schistocerca piceifrons (assembly GCF_021461385.2). Classification (NCBI taxonomy): domain Eukaryota; kingdom Metazoa; phylum Arthropoda; class Insecta; order Orthoptera; family Acrididae; genus Schistocerca; species Schistocerca piceifrons. The sequence goes on from NC_060149.1 coordinate 406,906,814, forward strand.
GGAGCTCCTGTTGGATGTTACCGCCACATGCGAATTGCACGCAGTTATTTGGTTTTTGAATGCAAAGGGCACTGCATCAATTGAAATCCATCGCCAATTGATGGAAATGTATGGTGAGTCATGCATGGATGGATGTCAAAGATGTTCGTAAGTGGTGTAGAGAGTTCGCAGCTGGTCGGACCGAAATTCACGACGAACAAGGGAGCGGGAGACCATCAATTTCTGAGGAGACAGTGTTGAAGGTTGAGCAAAGCATTCATGACGATCGGCAGATCACCCTGGATGATCTCTGCACGTCGGTTCTTGAGGTTTCCCGAAGCACCGCTCACAGGTTTTTAATGAAAACATTGGACTACCGGAAGGTGTGCGCAAGATGGGTGCCATGCATGCTGACTGAGGACCACATATGGCAATGAGTTGATGCTTCCCGTGCATTTCTTCACTGCCTTGCAGCCGAACAGGACAACTTTCTGGACTCAATTGTCACGGGTGACGAAACTTGGGCACACCACTGTACACCTGAGACCAAGCAACAATCACGCTAGTTCATAACTTTCTGAACAGCACAGCGGCAAGTTGGTATGACATGGGCATACAAAAACTGCCACAGTGTCTACAAAAATGCATCGAGAGAAATGGTGATTGTGTCGAAAAATAGCTAAGTGTTCAAGCTGTAAACTGATGTAAACCATTGTAGAAATAAACAGGTCTATGTACTTATAAAACAATAGGAGACCTTACTTTTGGGATTACCCTCATACATATATAGGTTATGAAACAGTTTGATCATGAGATTCTCTTTTCATGTGAAACAATTTCAAACTATTTTCTTAAGTGTGTCATTCATAGAGTTTCTTAAAAGTGATCGACAATAGACAATAGACTGGTTAGATTCCATACAGCATGTAACAACTATTCATAAGAAATGTTTATTGAGCATTTTTCACCACTCTGATGGCTCACTAATAGTATTACTTTCTCCACAGTATTAGTGGGATATATTGATCAGTTATCCTGATATTCCTTTCAGAACAGATTATATGACTTTAATTCTATCCTAAAATCTGCCTGTTCTCTTGGTGTAATGCTTGGTTTTAGGCAGTGCAATAACATTCAGCATTCTGAAGTACAGTCTGTAGTGAAAGCTTTGTAACTGCTTACTGTATGACTGACTATGTGACGGTAATTATGTGATGAATAAAAGAGTGCTGATTTCTTGAGACTATCTTTCTGTATTAGTACTGATGTACTTAAAAATTAACTCTTTCAGCTAGAGACAACCAAGAATAAAGTTATATGGCATAAAATGTGCGATTGGCACCATGAACATGGTTTAAAATCATTTGAAAATTTTCAAACCTAATCATTTTTACAGTATGAAGCTAAATTTAGCAACCTAAGCAGCTGCCAAAAGATTTCTTTTTCTTTTCTTTTTTTTTCTTTTTTTTTTGCATAAAAAACAATGTCTGTGCTAATATATTCAAAATGTACCTGGTAAAATACAGATGAAAAATTTGTCAGGACTGACTCCAGCAGTTCCAAGCCAAATGTGCGTGTCATCTCAGTCATTCCAATCAACCAATATGGTTGATCAGCATTTACAAGCTGCACAAGGTCCTGATCAAAACAAAAAGAAAATTCAATTTTACCTACATTTTTAGACTTAATACATTTGATTAGAGCACATAAATGACTAATTTAGTTTATAAAAATGTCATTCTTAATTAACCCTTTCAGGCCCTCTGGATAAAATTGTGTACATTAACTTTTACTGTGTTTAAGCTGCAACAGAAGTATTTTTTCCTAATGGAAACCTGAATGTTCAACCTTTTCATTATGCCCAAGTGCTGCCAACTGTTGGGCATCGCTATGAAAATATCAGCAAGTCAATACAGCAGTGTGCAGCATTTCATAAACACCAGAATACACGGATGTAGTTGGTTCGCTATATTCCACTGTATAAATGAATATTGTCATTATTATTCTGCAGGTAATTATTGAGTGATCATTTTACTATTTATTACAATATAGAATATTTCATAATTAGTTATTTCAGTCCATAAAATGAAGCCAAGTGTACACAGTATGTTTTGAAAATGGGTACACATGTTTGTATAAATCTTGCATCTAAGGGCATTACGAAACTGTGTAACAGCATTACAATATAAAGAAAACTTTTCCTTCCACCAGAAAAAAAAACTGGTCTGAAAAGGTTAATGTAGGCTATCGTGAGCACACAATGACAAAATATTATCATTTTATTATGTAATAACTCACATAAAATTATTCTGCCCACTTTTTATTTCATGCACAGGTGCAACAAGCAGCTGAGTGTTGCTTGCAAGTTTCATCTGCACTACAGACAACAAGAACTAATATTAACCTAAAAATTGTAAGAGTGAAATATTGGGAATACAGAAAGTAAGGCGAGAAAATATTTTGGAGGTGGGGTTTTGTGGACAGCCTTTCCCTTCCACACATGTAACAGTTATGTTATATGCTGACAGATGATCTTGTTTTCATACTTCCTTTTTACTTTTTGTTTCCCACTGAAGTTCTTTCTATCCACTAAATTCATGCCAGCCGCTTCCCTTCCACCATGAATAGATGACAAAACACTGTAACCATAACATCTGTTTTGGAAAACCCTCATCAATACTTCATTCTCATTCTTACACACGCATGCTCGCACGCACCCACGCACACACCAAATGTATGAAAACAAGATTATCTGTCAGCATATAACTGTTAAGGATGTAGAATGGAAAAGATTAAAATAATAATAATAATAATAATAATAATCGAAGAATTGTATAATCTTGCACAATGAGCTCTAGAAAAGACTCAAGGCACATAAAGTAAAGGAATAAGAAGAAACATCTCACTAACCTGAAACATTAGATATGCATCAGCAGCACATAGTCTTAAACCTTTAGGTGCAACATTACTAGGAACTTTCAGCTCCTCCAGATTAATATCTTTCTGCACTCCTGTGTCACGATCATAGTATGCTTCATCTTCGGCAACAACTCTTTCAAATACTAATGAAACTAATTGTCTAACAGTTGCTCCAGCAGTATTAATAGTTGTTGAATCTTTGGTAAAATGTAAACGAAAACAAAGAACCAAATTCTGTAAAGAAAGAACATTTCAAAATTTTCAGCAACAGAAACATCAGCCGACCTCTACACAATATTTTCAAATTTACAGTAATATGGCACAGTCCAGTGCACCTAATTCAACCACACCAGACAATAAAATTCTCTCACTCAGAAAGTCAAAGAAAAATTGAAATACTTCATACAGCTTTTTTTTTAATTTTACACAAACAAAAACTTCATAAAAATAAAAGAAATAAAGACAACTTTTTCAGTTACATTTACAAAAACAGTTGCTTTGAATTGTTTGTTGAGTTCTTGGTTATCATTCAAGTCGGAGGAAATCTTGGTTTTCATACCAAGAGATTTAAAACACAGAAGTCCTGAAACACAACAAAGTTTACATTTCAGCCAAGATCTCAGTCTAACCATATATTTATTAATTATGAAAAAATGGATGTTGCAGAGGCTAACTAATGACAGACTAATTTTGAACCCCACTTGCAACCAAATAGTGCACTATCAACAGGCAATATCAAAGATCCAGTGGAGCTATTAATAGTCTGCAAAATGGGTATCTACTGACAACTCAGATTGTATTACGTGACTACTCAAATCCATATTACCATGAAGAAATTCCAGTGTAACTTACAATTATGTTACAAGATTTGTTCTTGGGAAAGGTATGTCATGACTGGAATTAACGTTTACTGTAACATCCATCAGTACTTACTCTAACACTGTTGACACAACAACCCAGTGTTAAGAAGTTTATCAGCTAAAGAAAACGCCCCTGGCTCAAATCAATTTTCTGGCCAAATTAGGTCCTAATTTTTTAAAAAAATTAGGTCAATCCTCCCTTTCTGCTATCCTGCAAAGGTTCATTTTATTTACTTTTATATGTACACTCATGATCAATTGAATCAGACATACCTATTTAGTCACCAGGTAGCATTCCCTTTCACCCTAAATATGTCAACACCACATTGGGGCACTAACACTATGAAACACCGAAAGTGCACTGATCCACAGCCACTCTGATGCCCACAGCTCACAGAGGTCTGTCAGAGATCGAGCCAAGACACACACATTTTCCTCGGATATGCTTAATAGGATTGAGGTCACATGACTTCATGAATTATGTAAGCATTGTCATGCTCATGGAGTACACCTCAAACCATTCTGACAATTTCTGAGTGATAGGGTGGTGCATTGTATGTGTGGTGCTGCAGGTGAACCAAAGGACACACTCGGACCAATTCCTATGTTGTTCACTGGGAAGAGGAAAGGGCAGTTGGATTGAAAGCCACATTTGCACAACTCTGACAGACCACCAGTTGTATTATTTTCCCCACAACAGAACTGGGGTATGTTGAGTAGCCAGCATCTATCCTGATATTCCTTTCAGAGCTGATTATGTGGTTTTAATTATGTTCTGAAGGCTGCCTAGTCTCTTGGTGTAATGCTTGGTCTTAAGCTGCCCAGTAGCATTTCAGTACTTTGAAGTACTGTCTGTAGTGAAAGCTTGCCATATGATTGACTATGTGACAGCAGTAATGTGTTTGATTCTCCATGCAAGTTCCATCAGTTTACAGAATGCTGCCCTGTTGTCAAGTAGGATGCATCATCTCTACAGCTACATAAGCACTCCACAGCCTGTGTACAGTGCATGGCAGAGGGTACATAGTACCAACATTATCAAGTTTCTTTCCTTCCATTCATAAATTGAGCAAGGGAAAAAAGACTTTAGAATTCCTCTGTATGTGCTCTAATATGTATTATCTTTTTCTCACGATCCCTATGTGAGATATACATTGGTGGCACCTTTGAAAACAGGTTTTCTAAATTTAAACAAGGTTTGGTGAGAATGACATTGTCTTTCTTCCAAGAATTGCCATTCAAGTTCTCCAAGCACTTCTTTTACACTTTCATGTGGGCATATCAACCTGTTATAATCCTAGCAGTTTGTCTCTTGTTCAATGGGTAAGTGGCAAGATGCCAACAGTTGTGAACAACAGTACCCACTACAAAGGAAAGTTTGCCCATAGATCTTGGTGCAGAAAATATTGTTCATTGGTGAAACTCTACCACAGCAGTACTTCAAGTACAAGCTACACAATTAAGCACTTCTGTTCGGATTGTGAGAATCACCTCACTTTGAATGTTATCAGGTTTATCATTTGGTCTCTCTCTCTCTCTCTCTCTCTCTCTCTCTCTCTCTCTCTCTCCTGCACACATAGACACCCCCCCCACACACACACACACACACACACACACACACACACACACACACACACAATAGAGAGTATATTACGCATTATATTGAGAAAGAGACAGTAAGTAATGATATGTAGTAAAAATTTAGCAATGAATACTGCACGATGTCTGCTGAAGTCTCATTTTTCTAATTTCTAGATATTTTATACACAATTGTAGACATATGTTCCAGATAACATTCACACTGACTCTTACCCTTGCAAGCGTGTCACCATGTACAACAGTATTTGTAGTCAACAGCAAAGTGACACTCTGCAAGACCTTAACCTCCTCAGTCCCAGATTCCATTAGCATCCAAAGAGTATCAGTTATGTATCTTGCTCCTTTCTGATCAACAGCCTGCTGAGTCATCAGCCGCTGCATTATTCCCAGGCATAACTGTAATAAAGTAACATTGATGTAGATATGACAAAATGTAATTCTCTAATGCCATAAAGAAGACAGAGTCAAAATGAAAACAAAAAACCTTACTTTAAGCACAGAAATACATAGGTGAGCTATGTGTACAAGAAGCTGGGAATGGTCTACAGCTTTAAGTAGCAGATTGGAGGGTTTGATGGGAAGTGTGAAGTCAACAGTTGTAGTAAGATGAGTGAAAGTGTACAAGGAAAGAAGAGGGTGGTGTAATCTGATTTTGAGTTTTGAGGTCAAGAAACCTTCAGAGATTCAAGACAAAGTAATAGGAGTTCTGTTCAATTCAATTATTTTTATATCTGTTATCGAGAAACTCTAAACAGTTTGTACATATTCATCAACCATGATAAAATACAATGCATTATACAACATATACAGGATGTTTCACAATTCCAGTTGCAGGCATCTGGGTGTCGTAGAGGGGCCTTATTGATAAAGCTTTGATAAGAAATCCATATCCAGAAATATCCAGTTTTGATATAAAATAAATGTGAAGATCAGATCACTTTCAAGTATCCTGCTTCATGCAATGCAGCCAGAAGATATAATTAAGGGATAAGAAAGATTTGAGCTTAATGTCTCATTGACACTGAAGTAATTAGAACGAAGCACTAGCTCACCCTGATTCAAAGCTGGGGAAGAAAATCAGCCACGCCCTGTCAAAGGAACCATCCCGACACAAACAGCAGTTTTTGGGGACTCACAGAAAACCTAAATCAGGAGAGTCAGATGTGCATTGGAACCATTGTCTTCATGTCTCCATCAAGTGGGAGATTTAAAGACTTTCAAATGTATTTTACAGCCATATGGTACATTTCCAGACATGAGTTTCTTATCAAAATATCAACCAAGTCCCCTCTGCAATCCCTAGAAGCCTGTGAAACACTTCGCATAATCATAAAGTACATTAACAGCAACTATTGTTAATATATCATATAGAAATAAAACATGAAGTTGAAAATATAATTAAATAAAACAATGTAACACAGGAATTTAATTAAAGTTTAAGTAAATAACTTTCAGCTCATTGTATGTCACCTGTTATTGGTTGCCTTGGAAGAACTCAAGGTCTTTCAACTACAACTATACCAACTACACATATTGTTGCTACATTCCTCCACATTGCCGATAATGTTAAGTGCTGGCTCAGCAATGCCCAAGTCTATGCATAGTCATGTGGGAGGGCATTGCATTCTTCTTTACTTCTTTTTATTTTATAATGCCTCCAAGTTCAATAATAGCTGTGGTTGGTTGGTTGGTTGGTTGACTTTTTTTTGGGGGAGGGGGGAGGGGGGGGTAAGGGACCAAACAATGAAGTCATCAGTCTCTCGATCTAAGGATGGGGCATCCAGGAGTAGAGATGTCCACCAATATGTTTTCTTATCTAGTCGGAAGATTCAAAACAGTGCAAGTTAGACAGCAGAAAATGTAATCGTCTAGACATCTTTTGTACCATCAAAAATAAAAACAAGATTAAGGAGATGGCGAAGTCGGCAGGTGGGCATCTCCAGGGCTCTGCATGCGACAAGAAACGTCCCACCCACAGCTGTCCCACCCCTGAGCCATTACTGCAAGAGTTCCCATTATTCAACAAAGTGTGACACCCAGAACAGAAAACTGAGTGGAGCAGAAAGGAGGCAAATCAAATCTAAAAATGATTAAAACAGAATAAAAGAGAGATGAAACAGTAGCCTGGTCAAGGAGGTAGGGTTGGGGACTGCCTGACCTAGCATATAGCGTGAGACACCCCATTCCCAACCACTCTTGCCCTGCTCCAGTGCTAGATTAAAACCTTATAACCGAGAATAAAAACCACTTTCATGGAGAAAAATAAGAACCAGTTCAACCATCCATGAATCATCTGCCAATATTAAAGGCAATGATTCCAGAAGTCCATATTTAGCATGGATGGTAAAAAGAAGGCCCCCAAGCATCCATCAAGATACGAGCTACTGTATGTAATGTTCCATAACCACAATGTGAGGGTGGCCCATTACACAAAAGAAAGCAACGGGTTAACCAGGTATGACCAATGCGGAGATAGCATAGGACTGTGGATTCCTTCCATGGAAGCAAAAGGAAGGGAACCATGCTGCAGTAGTCTCCTCGATTGTGATGAGTTTATTAGATGGAGCAGTAGCCCACAACATGCCTTTCTACCTCCGAGTGAGCAGAGACCTTATGTGCACCTGCAAATCTGCACCGCGTGTCGGCAAAGTGAACAGGCAGTGAGTAAGTGCTCCTCTACCCGAACAATCAACCAGTTCATTCCCTGGGACAGGTGCATAACTTGGGACTCTGAGAAATACAACTAAGCAGGCAGCATAGCAAAGGTCAGTGAGAAGTTCATGAATAGACGATACCAAAGGGTGGCAAGAACAGCATTGGTCAATAGCCTCTGCGTCAGTACATATTAGAACACAGTCAAGGGAGGCGCGTTTAGTAAAATGGAGGGCTCTGCTGCCGGCTGTCAGCTCTGCCATAAACATACTACACGTTCCCAGCAAGAAATGGTGTTCCACACTGGCAGGAAATGTAAAAACATAGCCCAACTAATCCACAGTTTTAGAGCCATCAGTGTAAAAGGTGAAATCACCATGAGTCTCTTGAAGAACTGGACACAACAGATTCCAAATGGTCATGGGGGCGACCAAGACTATAGGACCTTGGAAAAAATCTGTCCTAGTCTGTGGCCTGGGCACCATCCAAGGGGAAGTGCATGAGAAAACATGAAGAGCATAATCCAGGAAGCAGAGATGGAGATCTTGGCAGAGGGAAGAGTGGCAGATTCCAACTGGTAGTTCCACCTAAGGGCGGCTATCAGGATGATGATGACACTCTTCGTATGTAAAGGGAATGGGACACATGCAATGACCAGGCGATTGAATAAGAGAGTAAGAGCTGGTACTGCTGAATCTGAAGGGGAAGATCCCCTCTTCAACAAGGAGACTGTCTATGGGACTAGTCCGAAAGGCACCTGTGGCCAGATACACGTCACAATGGTAGACTGGGTCTAGCAGTTTTAAAACTGAAGGAGCCACTGAGCCATAAACCTGGCAACCATACCCCAGTCAGGACGCACCAGAGCCTGGTAAACCTGGAGAAGAGTAGCATGATCCACACCACAAAATGCCTGCAGGAGGGGGGGGGGGGGGGTGGGAACAAGCCTGCTGAATTGCTGTTTCCAACCTAAACAAATGGTCAGTTGTGGGTCATGCCTCCCAGAAACTACATTTATAGGGGGACAAGGGCCACCCAAGATTTGAGAACCCAGCATAATCTGTGGACAATCAGCCTTTCAAGCAGCTTCCACAGTATGTTGGTGAGGCTGACCGGACAGTAACTATCGAGAGATGTTGGGTCTTTGCCTCGCTTAAGGACTGGGACAACTATGCTATCTTTCGAGTGTGAAGCGAAGGCACCTTGGAGTCAAAGACATCTTAAGACCCAGAGAAGATGTTGCCTTTGGGGAACATTCAAGTGTTGCATCATCTGATTGTGAACTGAATCAGGCCTGAGGCTCTGTCGTAGGTTGAGATAAGAGCCTGAAGTAGTTCCCCGACAGTGAAGGGTTCATTATAAGAATCAGCCTGGTAGGGAGTGAAACATAATGGGACCTCTTCAATTTGTCACTTCTGCAGTAAAAAGGTAGCGGGATAGGAAGAGGACACCAATGCTGTCACAAAATTGGTCGCAAGATGTTCTGTAAGAACCAGTGAATTGGTAAAAAGTCCACTCTGTAAGACAAGACCTGGAACAGCTGCTGAACACTGGTGACCTGTAAGACCATGGAGCTTGGCCCACACCCACACACCCAAAACAAAGGAGACATAGCACTCCCAGCATTCCTTCTTAATGCGTTTCATTATTTAGCGAGCCTTAGCACGAAGTCGCTTAAAAGCGATTAGGTTGTTCTGCGAAGGATGTTGTTTGCATTGCTGCAGGGCTCATTGGCAATCCTGAATAGATACTGCAATGTCTTTGATCCACTGCGGCACTTGCCAACTCAGAGTGGGCAAACTGTAGAAAGGGGAATAGCAGTTCCAGCAGTGGGGGTGACGCCTTCCACAACCTCATCAATATGATATGACAGAGAGGTGGCAAATGTAATAGCAGAGTCATACAAAGGCCAGTTGGCTCTGTGAAATGCCCAATGTGGTTGTCTTTTCATTTGGTGATGACACAGAAATGAAAGGATCGCCAGAAAGTGGCAATTGTCACAAATTCCATCATGAAGTAACCAATGTAGCTAAGCTACAAGATTAGGGGAAGAGACTGTTAGATTGATAGGTGAAAAGGTGCCAAGGTCAGCACTGAACTGGGTAGGAGAACCATCACTGAGGTGGCACAGATCATGGTCTGTGAGAAGCTGGTCAATAAGAATATCCCTACAGTGGTGCTTCCCCACAGGGGGTGGTGCGCACTGAAAGTCCTCAAGCAAGAGAAAAGAGGGGAAAAGATGCTGGATTGATGTGGTCAAATTAACATAAATGGCCTGCCTGGAAGTAGGTAAATGTTGCAAAGAGTAATTGCCAAGGTCATTTGCACCCACACCGCTATTGCCTCCAACAAGGTACGAAAGGAAATCCATTCGCCAATGACATCTGTACAGGCCAAAGTACAGACCCCTCCAGCTGCCCTCTCAGGACTGGCGCAGTTCCGACAGAATGCACGATAACCACCGAGTTTTGAAGAACAGCCACCAGTGAAGTGCACAGCTAAGAGAGCAATGCAAACTGCAGAAGAGGAAGAAATAAGATATTCTAGTTCTGGCAGGTAACAGCAGTACCCATTATAATTCCACTGAATGATCATATAAAAGGTAGCGAGGTTAGATGTGAAGTGGACAGGAGGGCCATGACACCACATGATCATTGCCTTTCACCACTGAGAATCAACCCCCATCCACAAACATCAGCTCAGAATTCAACTGCGTAGGTGGATCTGGTGCCTGCAGGGCACCGGAGTAGCCTTGTCCTTATTATTCTTCTTCTTCTTCTTTTTCCATAACCTTTGAAGGGCAAGGTTCCTGTAGGGGCTATCAGCATTGAGTGAAGTGACAGATGAAGATCGGACAGCCCAGGGACCTAGAGGCCATGGCTCCTTCATGCATTGATTGGTGTCTGATCTCCTTTACTGTGGAAGAGGAGGGTAGTGGGGAATTTTGTCTTTTTTTTTGGGGGGGGGGGGGGGGATGGTCTAAATGTTAGCATAATTGACTGTCATATCAATCGATAATATTAATGCATGAAACACATATGGACATCTGTGTGTAAAACTTTGCACACTGTTCTACACTACTACAGGGGAAATTGATTCTCAGTCATCCTGTACAACTGTAGCATTCTTCTGTGAAAGGTAACTTTCTCCCCCACAGACAATGCTGACATTTAGTTCACAGACAGGCTACCTTATCAGCATTTCCTGTTCAATTCTCCTATGTAGGTAGACAAAGTAACTTGTCTTAGCTCCTGCTTATACAGTGGAGTTATTGTCAGCTTATTAACTGAGTTTATATTTGCAGCTGTGAAGTGAGTTTTTATGAAAAAAAAAAAAAAAAAAAAGCTCAACAGCTGGACCTCTCAAATGCCTACAACACTGAAGAGCCTGCCCCATGCATGACATGCTGTCAATATGTATTCAACAATGTTGATTTCATCGTCTCCACTCCCATTGGCTGGAATATATTTCCTAGCCTGAGGGATATCAAATTCACCGCCCCAGCCTCACCTCTCCCAACATCTGAAGAGTTCCAGAGGCTTAAACTGTCTCCCTCTGCAACACATGTAGATCACCTAGCTGTTATGGAACTTCAGATAATTCAGTGTAAGACAAGCAATGCCTTACAGCAGATCACTGTTCTAGTTTTGAGCATTCCAATTCCCACCAGCTTGTACGATATACTGTCACTGTGTGGAAAGTGCCTCCATTCAGTGCAGCTCACTCTAGTAGTGCCAGGAGTTCCTGAATGCATGAGATTTATGCAGTCTACCAGTAACACAATTAATCATGGGAGAAGTGCAGTAACTTTCTGCTCATTCATTAATTCACCACAAAGCGAGTACAACATAAACACACGGCTTTACAATGTGCTGTCAATGACAGCAGCAAGGTGCCACATTTAACAATTCTCTCTCTTTCCCACCAACACTACATATGTCATTGGCACCACACACTGAGATTAAATACTTCTCATTCATTGTTTATAGGAAAATATTTTACATAAAACCTCACTTAGTAACTGCAGATATGGACGCAATTGAAAGTAACTATTATATATAAATGAGCTCTGTCAAGAGAAGTAAACAAAAAATACTGGGGAGGGATAGTCTGTCTGTGAACTAAAAATTGAGCAACACTTGTGGTGCAGGAAGTTGCCTTTCCTGGATGAATGCACCAGCAGCTGTACAGTATGACTAAGAATCAATTTCCCCTGCAGCAGTGTAGTACAGTGTGCAGAGTCTGTCCATATGCATTTCTTGCTTTAGTGTTATTAGTAACTCATATACTCATACCTTTATACCACATAGTGTTAACAGACTTTGTGGAAAATAAACAACCCTGAGCATGTGTGTGCACTGCATCATCAGCATATTATAAGCTGTGCTGCAGCAGGTTGGTACAACTTTGTGAAACACCCTGCAGCTGCTTCTGGTCATACCGTGGGATAGACAGAGCAAGGAATCAGCTGCTCATTCTTCAATTTGCAGACCTATGAAGGGGGGAATTACATGACATCAATCTGGCAACCAACAACCCCTCACACTTCTACCCCCGCCCCTCCCCTCCAATCCCTAGCCCTCGACTATATTACACCCACAGAACATAATTTATGCCTTAATATGATTCTACAGCACTTAAACATGCTCAAGTAATTACTATTTGTTCTTAATCCATTTCGTTTAACAGTAACCACTGAAACACTATTTTTAATAATCTGCAATTTTCCGTTCCCTACAATGTGGAAACTCTTAGTCCTAGTGAAACAATGAATAGGACCTTTCTTGTCGGAAATCTGATTTAGTTTAATTTTGTGCTGGGAAACATTTCCAATAGAATCCATGCTTCTCAAGTTATTTTTAAAAAACAACAACAACAACAACAACAACAACAACACCAACAACAACAAAGTGGTCTTTAAATACACCCACCCTCACACCCACACCCTGCTGGTGGGGATTATTAGAATGTTGTTCATGGCCCTCCCCCTACCACTGTACAAAAATTTGAGACTACATGATTTTCCTTGGTTGACTGGACTAACTGCTCTTTGGATATAGTGGCATTACTTTCATATTTCGAGAATCACCAGTAAATCCTCAACAGGTGTAGCATGTAAGGAAAAGGTGAGCCTCAGTAGTATGCTTCACTATATTTGTTGCATTATCGTTCGCTAGCTCTCCAGTTGAAGACACTGCACCAAGACACTGGCAGCAAAGCCAACGTTAGAACTGAAGGTAGCTTCATGATATTAGCACACAACATACAGTGGTAATTGACAGTTGGCAGTGCCATCACGGGTAATCTTATCCCCAATTCCGACCACTTTCTGAGTAACAGATTTTACATGTTCTAGTAAGTTCCTTTTCTCATCTAGAAGAATGCCTGCAAACAGTGCTGCATTTTATACGGGTCCATTGGGCCTCAGGGAAGGATCCTGGTGAGAGAAATTCTTCCCTTTATAAGCATATCAGTGGTTTTATGAATGGCTACAGCCAATTTGTCAACTTTGCACCACCACTGCATCTGAACAAGCACATCATTTATGTTTCCCTTAAGTCTCGCTCTGGAGCCAGCAGACATAGCTACTAGGATGTGATCCGTATATGCAGCACCACCTTCAACATTTTCTTCCCTATCTAAAAGACAGAAGTGGAATTCAATGCTAAGTTCCCAGAACATAGGGGTCACTCATGGAGCTTTTGACACAGCCTTTGGTAACCTTTTTTATTACCTTGCTCTGCCCCAAAAGTCATTGGATGGTTTGTCCACTGAAATAATCAACAACACTCTTGTATAGACATTTAAGGACCCAGAGATCTCCAAAACATGCAGACATAGCAGGCCACCGAAGATCTGAAGAGCTCTATTAACCACATAATCTACGGGTTTCCATGTTCTGAACCCATACTGGCATTGGTTCAGCACCAAGAGCTCCCATGTACCTACAACTGGTCACAAAGCACATGCTCCTAAACCTTGGCCAAGGTATTTAACAAGAAAATGGGTTTGTAGTTTGTCAGTGTTGCTGCATCTTTACGCAATCTATTTTTAACCACTACTGCTTCAGTTCTTCCCAAATCAGTGGTATACCATATCTTCGCAAAGTTTCATTTACAAAAAGTGTCAAATAAGGCACTCCAGTGGACTGATCATTTGCGCGACAATGTAGATGCCATCAAAATCTGGTGCCTTTCCAGTTTTCAGCTTGAAAATTGCAATAGCAACAGTTTCCTGAGTAAAAGGTAACACCAACACCTTATTGCCACATTCATTATATAGTTCATTTCAAATGTGTACATGTTTTTCTGAGCGTGTTTTCGTGTTATCAGGAAGTTCAGCTGACTCCCGTAACCCAACAATTACTGATCCAGCCTCCCTACACATCATGGACATGACAGTAGGTCCCTTAACCTTTTCAGTCAACAATATATGTGATCTTCTTCATATGTCAAATTCTAGTTGCCTTATAAGAAACTTCTCCCCGATATATTCTTTCAGTTTCCTACAACAATGTTTTTTAACGCATCTTAACTGCTCTGTACTCATGGAGACTCACAGTGCACTCTGGTTGAAAGTGTGTTGATAAGCTCTTCTTTTTGACCTTACCCTTCATCACAATACGGGAAGGTCCAGTTCCCTAGGACTTCAGCCTGACAATTTATCTTTTTCTTGGGAACATGAATGTCCTGTGCTCTCTGCAAGGGTTCAGTTAGAAGCTGTGCACCCAAGTATACGTGGATTAGAAGTGATTCCACTGGAAATGATGTAATGTAGGCAATTAAGCCACTCCAAATTGCTTTTCTGATACCTGATGTAGAGAATCATGCTCTTCTGTTTGTCACAATCTATTGTTGCCATTTTCCTCTTTGGTGACAACTGCATAATGCTCACTGGATGACAGGTGCTAGAGCACTTGCTAGCAATTAATCTTAGCTGCCGTCATCCAGTCTGCTAAACTGACAACTATATTAGTGGCAACATCTGCTCGTCCCTCAAATGTATTTGACAAACCCTCTAGCTTTGAAACAATGAAGTCCATCTCCTGTATTATGTCCTCTTAGTATCTCATCCATGAGCTTATCTATTCTGTCACAGAGTGGATTTTGAACCATGGACCTTGCCGTTGGTGGGGAGGCTTGCGTGCCTCAGCGATACAGATAGCCGTACCGTAGGTGCAACCACAACGGAGGGGTATCTGTTGAGAGGCCAGACAAACGTGTGGTTCCTGAAGAGGGGCAGCAGCCTTTTCAGTAGTTGCAAGGGCAACAGTCTGGATGATTGACTGATCTGACCTTGTAACAATAACCAAAACGGCCTTGCTGTGCTGGTACTGCGAACGGCTGAAAGCAAGGGGAAACTACAGCCGTAATTTTTCCCGAGGGCATGCAGCTTTACTGTATGATTACATGATGATGGCGTCCTCTTGGGTAAAATATTCCGGAGGTAAAATAGTCCCCCATTCGGATCTCCGGGCGGGGACTACTCAAGAGGATGTCGTTATCAGGAGAAAGAAAACTGGCGTTCTACGGATCGGAGCGTGGAATGTCAGATCCCTTAATCGGGCAGGTAGGTTAGAAAATTTAAAAAGGGAAATGGATAGGTTGAAGTTAGATATAGTGGGAATTAGTGAAGTTCGGTGGGAGGAGGAACAAGACTTCTGGTCAGGTGACTACAGGGTTATAAACACAAAATCAAATAGGGGTAATGCAGGAGTAGGTTTAATAATGAATAGGAAAATAGGAATGCGGGTAAGCTACTACAAACAGCATAGTGAACGCATTATTGTGGCCAAGATAGATACGAAGCCCATGCCTACTACAGTAGTACAAGTTTATATGCCAACTAGCTCTGCAGATGACGAAGAAATTGAAGAAATGTATGATGAAATAAAAGAAATTATTCAGATTCTGAAGGGAGACGAAAATTTAATAGTCATGGGTGACTGGAATTCGAGTGTAGGAAAAGGGAGAGAAGGAAACATAGTAGGTGAATATGGATTGGGGGACAGAAATGAAAGAGGAAGCCGCCTGGTCCAATTTTGCACAGAGCACAACATAATCATAACTAACACTTGGTTTAAGAATCATGAAAGAAGGTTGTATACATGGAAGAACCCTGGAGATACTAAAAGGTTTCAGATAGATTATATAATGGTAAGACAGAGATTTAGGAACCAGGTTTTAAATTGTAAGACATTTCCAGGGGCAGATGTGGACTCTGACCACAATCTATTGGTTATGACCTGTAGATTAAAACTGAAGAAACTGCAAAAAGGTGGGAATTTAAGGAGATAGGACCTGGATAAACTAAAAGAACCAGAGGTTGTACAGAGATTCAGGGAGAGCATAAGGGAGCAACTGACAGGAATGGGGGAAATAAATACAGTAGAAGAAGAATGGGTAGCTTTGAGGGATGAAGTAGTTAAGGCAGCAGAGGATCAAGTAGGTAAAAAGACGAGGGCTAGTAGAAATCCTTGGGTAACAGAAGAAATATTGAATTTAATTGATGAAAGGAGAAAATATAAAAATGCAGTAAGTGAAACAGGCAAAAAGGAATACAAACGTCTCAAAAATGAGATCAACAGGAAGTGCAAAATGGCTAAGCAGGTATGGCTAGAGGACAAATGTAAGGATGTAGAGGCCTATCTCACTAGGGGTAAGATAGATACCGCCTACAGGAAAATTAAAGAGACCTTTGGAGATAAGAGAACAACTTGTATGAATATCAAGAGCTCAAGATGGAAACCCAGTTCTAAGCAAAGAAGGGAAAGCACAAAGGTGGAAGGAGTATATAGAGGGTCTATACAAGGGCGATGTACTTGAGGACAATATTATGGAAATGGAAGAGGATGTAGATGAAGATGAAATGGGAGATATGATTCTGCGTGAAGAGTTTGACAGAACACTGAAAGACCTTAGTCGAAACAAGGCCCCCGGAGTAGACAATATTCCATTGGAACTACTGACGGCCGTGGGAGAGCCAGTCCTGACAAAACTCTACCATCTGGTGAGCAAGATGTATGAAACAGGCGAAATACCCTCAGACTTCAAGAAGAATATAATAATTCCAATCCCAAAGAAAGCAGGTGTTGACAGATGTGAAAATTACCGAACTATCAGCTTAATAAGTCACAGCTGCAAAACACTAACACGAATTCTTTACAGACGAATGGAAAAACTAGTACAAGCCAACCTCGGGGAAGATCAGTTTGGATTCCGTAGAAACACTGGAACACGTGAGGCAATACTGACCTTACGACTTATCTTAGAAGAAAGATTAAGGAAAGGCAAACCTACGTTTCTAGCATTTGTAGACTTAGAGAAAGCTTTTGACAATGTTGACTGGAATACTCTCTTTCAAATTCTAAAGGTGGCAGGGGTACAATACAGGGAGCGAAAGGCTATTTACAATTTGTACAGAAACCAGATGGCAGTTATAAGAGTAGAGGGACATGAAAGGGAAGCAGTGGTTGGGAAGGGAGTAAGACAGGGTTGTAGCCTCTCCCCGATGTTGTTCAATCTGTATATTTAGCAAGCAGTAAAGGAAACAAAAGAAAAATTCGGAGTAGGTATTAAAATTCATGGAGAAGAAATAAAAACTTTGAGGTTCGCCGATGACATTGTAATTCTGTCAGAGACAGCAAAGGACTTGCAAGAGCAGTTGAATGGAATGGACAGTGTCTTGAAAGGAGGATATAAGATGAACATCAACAAAAGCAAAACAAGGATAATGGAATGTAGTCTAATTAAGTCGGGTGATGCTGAGGGAATTAGATTAGGAAATGAGACACTTAAAGTAGTAAAGGAGTTTTGCTATTTGGGGAGCAAAATAACTGATGATGGTCGAAGTAGAGAGGATATAAAATGTAGGCTGGCAATGGCAAGGAAAGTGTTTCTGAAGAAGAGAAATTTGTTAACATCCAGTATTGATTTAAGTGTCAGGAAGTCATTTCTGAAAGTATTCATATGGAGTGTAGCCATGTATGGAAGTGAAACATGGACGATAAATAGTTTGGACAAGAAGAGAATAGAAGCTTTCGAAATGTGGTGCTACAGAAGTATGCTGAAGATTAGATGGGTAGATCACATAACTAATGAGGAAGTATTGAATAGGATTGGGGAGAAGAGAAGTTTGTGGCACAACTTGACCAGAAGAAGGGATCGGTTGGTAGGACATGTTCTGAGGCATCAAGGGATCACCAATTTAGTATTGGAGGGCAGCGTGGAGGGTAAAAATCGTAGAGGGAGACCATGAGGTGAATACACTAAGCAGATTCAGAAGGATGTAGGTTGCAGTAGGTACTGGGAGATGAAAAAGCTTGCACAGGATAGAGTAGCATGGAGAGCTGCATCAAACCAGTCTCAGGACTGAAGACCACAACAACAACAACAACAACAACAACAACATCTGTTGCCCCACGGAGACATGCAACTCATCCACAGATAGCTACTGCCCTGAGCTTATCTATGAGGGACATTTCGAAACTAAGTTTTGTCACTGTTTTTGACATGGAAACTTTATTGCCAAAAACAAATACACCATGGCACCACGAACTATACACATATATATATATATATATATATATATATCTCCACAACCGACACCCAACACAGACATTTGTCATAATTTACAATCAGTTTGAAGAACCTAGTCTGATAAAACTCTGTGCCCCATGATGCAATGAATTGTCACACAGCCTGCTCCACCACAACACTGGTTTGCATCTGGCACACAGGTCTGCTGCTACACTCTCATCCTTGGCACTCTGTACATTTATCATTCCTCCTCCTTCTCTGATGTCTCTTCAATTCCTGAACCAACAATGCATGTGGATTCATAAGGCATTTATTTGTATCACCCGGTGTACCAGCTTCTCTTTCAAAAACAGAGACAAAACTTATTTCCGACATGTCCGTCATATATAAGGTCTGATAGGATGCGAGTACTGCATTCACATATGCTTACTAAAATCCACGCTTTCTGCACATCCTTCACTTCTACTGTGACCATATGTTTGTCACACTGCTGTGCCACCTTGGTCTTCTGAACTTTCCCCACTTTTAATGACATTGGCTTACAGTGTCTCATCGTCTCATCGTGGCCAGTAATTGTTAACATATCTGCAGGAAAATGTGGGAGCCTATTGCTTATACAGTACAGTTGCTGCAGACTGTATGAAAACTGAACTCTTTGGTTAGTTTTCGTATTCAGTCAGAGCCAGTTTACTTCACACAGCATTAAACAGTAATATCTTTATCATTCGGCATGTACTGAGTGTGCAAAATCACTTTGGAGAGGAGAGGCTGGGTCAGAGAGTACACGTCCATATGTTTTAATAAAATCACTATATGTTGCTTGATGCTGATTGGTACATTTATTCTTGTGAACAGCTGCCAAAGGAGGTCACATAATTGTTTAACCTCTGTTGGTAAAGCATTCCTCCCAAAGAAACCTTTCTTATGTTCCAGTTATGAAATATGAAATAGATTTCACTTTAGGACGCCCAACTCAGATAACATGTCTAGGGGCAAACTGCAGCACACTGAAAAACTCTAATCAACTTAACTGCACCTTAAGTTATAAATTCTTGTAAAGTCTGTTTGAATGCTTTCAAGTATGATTTTTGGTAAGGTTCAAAATATTAGAAACAGTTTTCATATTAAATAAGAAGTTCTGATTTTCACTAAACTTCATTTTTTGAGATTTTTATGCCCTCCAGTGCTACCACAGGGAATACGGCAGAGGGGGAAGGGAATATGCAGATGACGATGCTGCATGGGCATCTACTGCTACAGGACATGCGGTAGCAATGCCATCATATTCATCAGTGTCTTTATCATAGACTCTGGCAGGAGATTCAGGAAGCTGCAACACCAGGTTGGACAGCTACAATGTAAGGAAGTCCCTCATTGCAGGCATTACTGCAGCAGGAACATTTCTCTCATCAGTAGCCTTTGCAGTCTGAGGAGTGGATGCAATGTTCCCCTACATGGTCTTTCCTTGGAATAAAGTTCGTGAACCTCATCTGGTGTGAGCCTGCCTATTTGTCTTGTGGGTAGCTCATTATGAGTCCTACCATCTGTGTTTAAGCTTCCTGAATGTTCAACTTCACTTACACAAAACTGCTGTAGCTCAAGTTTGTTTATCATACACTACATATTAGCGTGCATCACTATCCATTTAAAGAACTATCACCTAAGTTCCTTTGCAATTGCTGTCTCTAAGCTCCTCTGTAGTACCTTGTCATCTATGAAATTCACACTGCTCCTTCACAAACCCCATACTGATTGGTGCTGGAATGCTCTCAAAATGTGACACTGCTCTCCTTCACAGTGTAAGACAAGTTGCTTATGCCAAGCTATGGCACAACGCCAGTTCCTGGCTGCTGTTGATAGGGACAAATGCTCCCATATCCTTATGGTGTGTCTTCCATTATTTGATTTACACAGATCTCACAGAGTCGTTGGTCGCCCCCCTTTTGTGTTATTTTAGAATGGTCCATAGTTTATTCTAGCTATTTCACATTCTATCAGTGTTTCATACATTGCACAATCTTTACCAAGTCCATAACATTTTCTGGTACTGTTGTGATATGGAATGCAGACAGGTTTTTCTTTGATTTTGGTCATCATAAGAAATGATTACAAATGGTCACTGATTGCACAGAGACTGGGTGATTACACAGAGAGATGCACTGCACTTGGACATAAATAACTTTCCAGCTACAGCAGCAAAAGGGAACAGTTCGGGATATGTCAATGTCTACGTCTCTAATTCAGTGCTGCGTTTGGCAGCAAATATCTTTATTTGTAATGCCGTCATGAGGTACCAACTTTTCCATGATACCTCACATTCTGTGAAAGACATCACAATCTCAATGAAATTCTACTATAGGAGTTAACGTTAATAATGGTTCTGTACATCGTAACATGCAGAACACGCAGCAAGACCAAAACTTTCTGTTTAACTTAAACCTGAAATGAAAGAATGATATGTGGGTCTCAGTGAAACATTGATACAACCTTCAGTGACTGAAGTGAATGACTATTATGTACAGATAACTTTCAGCCAGTAACAAAACGAAAAAAGCCAGGAATGGTTATTTTCATCTTTGGAAAAGTCCAAGAAATTCTGCACAGCTTCTTCCACTGGAAAAAAGTGATGCCTTTTAGGGATTGCAAAGTGTAACTGTGGAACACTTCATAAACAGGAGACACAAACAGGAAAAAGTAAATCATTTAGTTAACTGCTTGATGATGGTTTGAATCCTTGAGTTACATCAAACCCAATACAGTTTTCAGAGTACCAGCATATGGTAGTATGAGGACAAATCAGAAAGTCTTTGCCCTACTTTTTTAGTCAAATTACAGTTGTAATTGTTCAGTCAACATATCCATTACCAGTGTTAGACCTTTCTTGGTTCAGACAGGCCTTATCTGCTGGTAGCTCCGCCGCATGGCACTGCTGTCATTTTTTGGTGGCAGTGCTTCACACATTTACAGCATTAGAGCAACCAAGTGCAATTCGTTTTCTACGGAGCAAGGGATGAACGTCCATTGAGATCTACAGGCTTATGGAGCCCACATATGAAGAAAACTGTCTCGCTTTGACAACTGCGAGGGGATGGTGGAGCTAGTTTGACAAAGGCCATGAAGTCTTGCATGATAATGAATGGTCAATCAGTGACGACAACATTACCCACATGGATGCAACGGTGAAAGCAGATTGGCGTGTGCACATCACGGTCATTTCCCAGGAGCTTGACATATTGTAGGGCAGTGCTTACATCATTCATGGGTCCTTAGGGTACTGGAAGGTTTCATGTCGGTGGGTGCCTAAGCAGTTTGATGCCATGATGAAATGCAAGTGAATGATGTCTTCACTGAACCATCTGGAATGGTATTCCAAGGAGAATGAAAGTTTCCTGG
Source organism: Schistocerca piceifrons (assembly GCF_021461385.2). Lineage (NCBI taxonomy): Eukaryota > Metazoa > Arthropoda > Insecta > Orthoptera > Acrididae > Schistocerca > Schistocerca piceifrons. The sequence goes on from NC_060149.1 coordinate 406,928,754, forward strand.
ATCACATTGTTACTCACGATGAAACATGGATACTGCATTTCAAGCTGGAATCCAAGCAGCATCTACATCTACATTTATACTCTGCAAGCCACCCAATGGTGTGTGGCGGAGGGCACTTTACGTGCCACTGTCATTACCTCCCTTTCCTGTTCCAGTCGCGTATGGTTCGCGGGAAGAACGACTGTCTGAAAGCCTCCGTGCGCGCTCAAATCTCTCTAATTTTACATTCGTGATCTCCTCGGTAGGTATAAGTAGGGGGAAGCAATATATTCGATACCTCATCCAGAAACGCACCCTCTCGAAACCTGGCGAGCAAGCTACACCGCGATGCTGAGCGCCGCTCTTGCAGAGTCTGCCACTTGAGTTTATTAAACATCTCCGTAACGCTATCATGGTTACCAAATAACCCTTTGACGAAACACGCCGCTCTTCTTTGGATCTTCTCTATCTCCTCCGTCAACTCGATCTGGTACGGATCCCACACAGATGAGCAATACTCAAGTATAGGTCGAACGAGTGTTTTGTAAGCCACCTCCTTTGTTGATGGACTACATTTTCTAAGCACTCTCCCAATGAATCTCAACCTGGTACCCGCCTTACCAACAATTAATTTTATATGATCATTCCACTTCAAATCGTTCCACACGCATACTCCCAGATATTTTACAGAAATAACTGCTACCAGTGTTTGTTCCGCTATCATATAATCATACAACAAAGGATCCTTCTTTCTATGTATTCGCAATACATTACATTTGTCTACGTTAAGGGACAGTTGCCACTCCCTGCACAAAGTGCCTATCCGCTGCAGATCTTCCTGCATTCCGCTACAATTTTCTAATGCTGCAACTTCTCTGTATACTACAGCATCATCCGTGAAAAGCCGCATGGAACTTCCGACATTATCTACTAGGTCATTTATATATATTGTGAAAAGCAATGGTCCCATAACACTCCCCTGTGGCACGCCAGAGGTTACTTTAACGTCTGTAGACGTCTCTCCATTGATAACAACATGCTGTGTTCTGTTTGCTAAAAACTCTTCAATCCAGCCACACAGCTGGTCTGATATTCCGTCGGCTCTTACTTTGTTTATCAGGCGACAGTGCGGAACTGTATCGAATGCCTTCCAGAAGTCGAGAAAAATAGCATCTCCCTAACGCTATCATGGTTACCAAATAACCCTTTGATGAAACGCGCCGCTCTTCTTTGGATCTTCTCTCTCCCCTCCGTCAACCCGATCTGGTACGGATCCCACAATGATGAGCAATACTCAAGTATAGGTCGAACGAGTGTATCTAATATTTTCTGGGTCTCATGAACAAATAAAGCGAGTTGGGTCTCACACGATCTCTGTTTCCGGAATCCATGTTGATTCCTACATAGTAGATTCTGGGTTTCCAAAAACGACATGATACTCGAGCAAAAAACATGTTCTAAAATTCTACAACAGATCGACGTCAGAGATATAGGTCTATAGTTTTGCGCATCTGCTCGACGACCCTTCTTGAAGGCTGCGACTACCTGTGGTCTTTTCCAATCATTTGGAACCTTCTGTTCCTCTAGAGACTTGCAGTACACGGCTGTTAGAAGGGGGGCCAGTTCTTTCGCGTACTCTGTGTAGAATCAAATTGGTATCCCATCAGGTCCAGTGGACTTTCCTCTGTTGAGTGATTCCAGTTGCTTTTCTATTCCTTGGACACTTATTTCGATGTCAGCCATTTTTTCGTTTGTGCGAGGATTTAGAGAAGGAACTGCAGTGCGGTCTTCCTCTGTGAAACAGCTTTGGAAAAAGGTGTTTAGTATTTCAGCTTTACGCGTGTCATCCTCTGTTTCAATGTCATCATCATCTCGGAGTGTTTGGATATGCTGTTTCGAGCCACTTACTGATTTAACGTAAGACCAGAACTTCCTAGGATTTTCTGTCAACTCGGTACATAGAATTTTACTTTCGAATTCACTGAACGCTTCATGCATAGTCCTCCTTACGCTAACTTTGACATTGTTTAGCTTCTGTTTGTCTGAGAGGTTTTGGCTGCGTTTAAACTTGGAGTGAAGCTCTCTTTGCTTTCGCAGTAGTTTCCTAACTTTGTTGTTGTACCACGGTGGGTTTTTCCCGTCCCTCACAGTTTTACTCGGCACGTACCTGTCTAAAATGCATTTTACGATTGCCTTGAACTTTTTCCATAAACACTCAACATTGTCAGTGTCGGAACAGAAATTTTCTGTTTTGATCTGTTAAGTAGTCTGAAATCTGCCTTCTATTACTCTTGCTAAAAAGATAAACCTTCCTCCCTTTCTTCATATTCCTATTAACTTCCATATTCAGGGATGCTGCAACGGCCTTATGATCACTGATTCCCTGTACTGCACATACAGAGTCGAAAAGTTCGGGTCTGTTTGTTATCAGTCGGTCCAAGATGTTATCTCCACGAGTTGGTTCTCTGTTTAATTGCTCGAGGTAATTTTCAGATAGTGCACTCAGTATAATGTCACTCGATGCTCTGTCCCTACCACCCGTCCTAAACATCTGAGTGTCCCAGTCTATATCTGGTAAATTGAAATCTCCACCTAAGACTATAACATGCTGAGAAAATTTATGTGAAATGTATTCCAAATTTCCTCTCAGTTGTTCTCCCACTAACGCTGCTGAGTTGGGAGGTCGGTAAAAGGAGCCAATTATTAACCTAGCTCGGTTGTTGAGTGTAACCTCCACCCATAATAATTCACAGGAACTATCCACTTCTACTTCACTACAGGATAAACTACTACTAACAGCGACGAACACTCCACCACCGGTTGCATGCAATCTATCCTTTCTAAACACCGTCTGTACCTTTGTAAAAATTTCGGCAGAATTTATCTCTGGCTTCAGCCAGCTTTCTGTACCTATAACGATTTCAGCTTTGGTGCTTTCTATCAGCGCTTGAAGTTCCTGTACTTTACCAACGCAGCTTCGACAGAGTATAGTGTGGAAACATCTGGGTGTGAAAAAGTTCCATTCAACGCCATCTGTTTGGAAAGTGATGTTACAGGCCTTCTGGGATAGCCATGGACCACTCCTGCTGGATTTCATGCCACAAGATGCAGCCATGTATGCCCATGCCGAAAGTTATTGTTTCACACTGTCATGTCTGAGGGCTGCTATCTGCTGAAGGCACCGAAGGATTCTTGATGTGGACAATGTGACACTGCTCCACAACAATGTGAGACCACATGTGGCAGTAGGAACAGCCGAAAAGCTCCAGTAATTTCACTGGGTGATTCTAGACCACCCACCACACAGTCCAGACCTCAGCCCTGGTGATTTCCATGTTTTTGGAATGCTGAAGAAGCTCCTTGCAGTACACGGCTGTTAGAAGGGGGGCCAGTTCTTTCGCGTACTCTGTGTAGAATCAAATTGGTATCCCATCAGGTCCAGTGGACTTTCCTCTGTTGAGTGATTCCAGTTGCTTTTCTATTCCTTGGACACTTATTTCGATGTCAGCCATTTTTTCGTTTGTGCGAGGATTTAGAGAAGGAACTGCAGTGCGGTCTTCCTCTGTGAAACAGCTTTGGAAAAAGGTGTTTAGTATTTCAGCTTTACGCGTGTCATCCTCTGTTTCAATGTCATCATCATCTCGGAGTGTTTGGATATGCTGTTTCGAGCCACTTACTGATTTAACGTAAGACCAGAACTTCCTAGGATTTTCTGTCAACTCGGTACATAGAATTTTACTTTCGAATTCACTGAACGCTTCATGCATAGTCCTCCTTACGCTAACTTTGACATTGTTTAGCTTCTGTTTGTCTGAGAGGTTTTGGCTGCGTTTAAACTTGGAGTGAAGCTCTCTTTGCTTTCGCAGTAGTTTCCTAACTTTGTTGTTGTACCACGGTGGGTTTTTCCCGTCCCTCACAGTTTTACTCGGCACGTACCTGTCTAAAATGCATTTTACGATTGCCTTGAACTTTTTCCATAAACACTCAACATTGTCAGTGTCGGAACAGAAATTTTCTGTTTTGATCTGTTAAGTAGTCTGAAATCTGCCTTCTATTACTCTTGCTAAAAAGATAAACCTTCCTCCCTTTCTTCATATTCCTATTAACTTCCATATTCAGGGATGCTGCAACGGCCTTATGATCACTGATTCCCTGTACTGCACATACAGAGTCGAAAAGTTCGGGTCTGTTTGTTATCAGTCGGTCCAAGATGTTATCTCCACGAGTTGGTTCTCTGTTTAATTGCTCGAGGTAATTTTCAGATAGTGCACTCAGTATAATGTCACTCGATGCTCTGTCCCTACCACCCGTCCTAAACATCTGAGTGTCCCAGTCTATATCTGGTAAATTGAAATCTCCACCTAAGACTATAACATGCTGAGAAAATTTATGTGAAATGTATTCCAAATTTCCTCTCAGTTGTTCTCCCACTAACGCTGCTGAGTTGGGAGGTCGGTAAAAGGAGCCAATTATTAACCTAGCTCGGTTGTTGAGTGTAACCTCCACCCATAATAATTCACAGGAACTATCCACTTCTACTTCACTACAGGATAAACTACTACTAACAGCGACGAACACTCCACCACCGGTTGCATGCAATCTATCCTTTCTAAACACCGTCTGTACCTTTGTAAAAATTTCGGCAGAATTTATCTCTGGCTTCAGCCAGCTTTCTGTACCTATAACGATTTCAGCTTTGGTGCTTTCTATCAGCGCTTGAAGTTCCTGTACTTTACCAACGCAGCTTCGACAGAGTATAGTGTGGAAACATCTGGGTGTGAAAAAGTTCCATTCAACGCCATCTGTTTGGAAAGTGATGTTACAGGCCTTCTGGGATAGCCATGGACCACTCCTGCTGGATTTCATGCCACAAGATGCAGCCATGTATGCCCATGCCGAAAGTTATTGTTTCACACTGTCATGTCTGAGGGCTGCTATCTGCTGAAGGCACCGAAGGATTCTTGATGTGGACAATGTGACACTGCTCCACAACAATGTGAGACCACATGTGGCAGTAGGAACAGCCGAAAAGCTCCAGTAATTTCACTGGGTGATTCTAGACCACCCACCACACAGTCCAGACCTCAGCCCTGGTGATTTCCATGTTTTTGGAATGCTGAAGAAGCTCCTGGCAGGATAGCAATTCATAAGTAATGATGAAGCCACAACAGCAATCCGTTGGTGGTTCCACAGTCAGCCAAACGAATTCTACCACAGGAGCAGCTCGAATTTAGTGCTGCAACGGGACAAATGTGTGACCCGGTGTGTGGCTGAGGGTAAAAAATAGTGTAAGGTACGCAGAACAGGATGTATATTTGTCATTACCTGTATGTACCTTAGTTTGGCTACTAAGAAATATGGGTAAAGACTTTCTGATTTGCCCTCGTATAATAACAGGCTGCAATAAGCTAAATTAATAGCATAAAACATTAGGGGTTTTTGTTTTGAATGTCTACCACACCCTGCATATCTGTCTGACCTAACCCAAGAGAGCGCAATGTTTGAAAACCTCATAATTATCTCAAAAGGGTGACTGAATAATTATGCAGTAAATCTGAAGTTTTTTCCTTCAGACATTAAACTCCGAATTAATTAAATGACGACAAGTTTGCATTGTTTACAACAGTGACTATGTTGAAAAGTGACTGCCTTTGAATAATGTTACACTGACACCATGAAAAAAAATATTGTTGCACATCAGTAGTTATAATAATAGGTTTACAATAAAATCTGTTGGCTTTTAAGGTGAATACAAAAAGAAAGAGAACAAAAGAACTATCACATATCACTTAACAAAATCATATTCAGTATCACTAACTTTTAACAAAACTGTGAAACAAATACCATCACAAGAAAACAGTAAAAATTTAGAGCTAAAACACACACACACTATTCCCGAGCATTGGAGCTCCAGTGCCTGGAGGCTGTGGCCACGTGTATGCGAGTTGTGCTTGTGTAAATGTATATGTGTTTTCTATTTTGGAAAAAGGACTTTGTCCAAGAGATTAATTATTTTAGCAGTCTTTCATTGTTCCTGTCTGCAAGGTAACAGGTCTAGTATGTGATGAGTAGCAACCTATCCCTTCCCTAGTGTTGTTATTCCATCCTCATTTCCCATTGTTTAACATACAGCATTTAAATGATACAGCAGTAAACATAGAAGTCCTAACATCCCAAAAAATATACTCTGTATATATTAAAATGATCTATGCACCACAAACTGGGTTGACTGGTGTTAATGGACTAAACAGAGAGGCACTTACTTGAGAGAGTGTTCACCTGTAGTTAGTGACATCAGCTAGAAATTTGATTGAATTGTGACAGTATACAGGAGTGGTAAAATCAATGCACTAAAAGCATTATTGATGCCAGAGATGAGAAATAATTTAAAGAGAGGTAAAAGTATATAGGTTGTGCCGGAATGCAGATGAAGGCTCCCCCGGAGTTCACCTGTTGGAAGCTAAACCTCACCACCCCACCAACCCCGGTACTCAGCCTGACCTGACCAAATTCCCCAAGGTATTCATTGTTTCGCTCAACATGCGGAGCATTTGTGGGTGTGGTCAGAATTGCCCTCTGCAAATGGTACCAAAGTAAACAGTGCAGGTGATTCTGTGACTTCTGTAAACAACGACTGACTACCTCATGTTTATTGTTAGTACAGACATTATAGCTGAATGCTGAGGAAGATCTCTAGCTTCATGTATAGCAATCACAGAATGGTGGATACTACATATCCAATGGCACTGTAGAATGTGACGGTATGTATGACCTATCTGTTTACCATAGCCAGGAAGCTTTATGAGATATAGATACCGTTCCTTAGTCTGCAAGAGCCCAGAATTGTCATCACGACATTTGGAATGTGCTAGGAAGAAACCTACTCTAGCATTAACCACCACCAGGTACTGCACAATACAGGAATGTTGCTGCAGTAAAGAAAGGTTAAATGAGCCTCAGGACATCTCGTGGAATCTTCATACCTAAGCTGATATCACATTGCTAGTAACAATTGACTAGTAAACTTGAGACTAATACGCTCCACATTATCAAGTGTGTTGCCTGAAATGGCTGACAAATATATTTATAAAATACATAAATTTGAACAGAGAGAATGAGAGGAAAAACAACACTAAAGACACCTACCTTCACAATCTTTGGGTCCTTGGTCTCACATCCCTGAACCAGTGGATAGAGTATTTGGTTCACGACATAGTAAACTGGTGTCTGAGGATGTGCTGCAGCATTACGGAGCTTTGCAATGCCTTCTTCACATGACTGTAACAGACATGTTGTTCTTATTACGTGTTTTCCATACAAACAGTATTTAATACCAATACATAATACAAATAAATATTACAATTAATTTCAATTACATAAAAGATTAAAATTCTCATAATTCCAAATTAAAAAAAACAGGGGCAGAAAATGTGACATTTCTTGCACATAGTCCCCAATTATAAAAACAGAATGTAGTCTGAACCTACAGGTCATGGACATTCTAGCCCTAATTGATCTGGTCCTGGTATTTCTCTCTTTGTAATTTACATTTCTGCTTACTTTCCCTTCACATCCACAGTTATTTATAACAATTAACATACAGAAGGCAGCTCACAAGAATACCTGTGAGGGATGAGTTTGGGAGCAATGCCATAATACTTTCCCTATCTCCATTCCATTCTGCAATTGGTGAAGGAATGTATCACTGGCTGTGAAAAAAAAAAAATACTGCCTTACTACTGTATCCATTGTCAATGTTAGGTTTCATAGTGCACCATTTGTGGTCTACGATTTCCCCTTATTCTTTATTTGCAGCACCAGTGCCAAAGATAAATATTCTAGTAAAATGTGTATGCAGACATCACACTTCCACGGTAATCAGGAAACAGATGAGAACACTACACTGTTGGTAGTTTTTGAACTTAATGAAATGTTTATCAAGTAAAAAAAATTATATTACGCAATTGCATAAACACTACCAGTATCAAACTATTTGTACAGAATCTACTGAATCCATGCACAGGCACATTAATAATATAACTTATTCCATTCCATAAGTATTAGAACAAAGAAGGAGTAAGAATTTAATATATCTATGTTGCTCAAACCTCACCAATTCCGTCGCAATGTTGATGTAATTGTCTTCACGAAAATGTTTCCAAAATGATGTGTACTATTCTACTCTAGACCACATCGCAATGCCTGCCTGACTCACTGGTGCATTCTTGTCACACCACATTCTTCTTAGAAGTGGGCAGTAGTCCCTTAATTCTACATCCCTCTAAAACCCAGCAGGTGTCACTGATTCAATAAATATTCTCATTTTAATTACTTTTTTGAGATTATTTCTCCTCCTCTTCAGTTCTGACTTTGCACATCACAAGGAAGAAAAACATTTAATCAACATCTGAGGTGCTGATAACTATCAGTACGTAACGAATAAATACACACATTCTTCAAACAAAATCTGACTATCACAGGATATTAAGTGTAAGAAAACTTACAGCGTAATCACCAACAGCTTGGTGAAATTTGCAAAGTTGGAATCCAGTCTCCTGAACACACACTGAAAAGACTATGAAGTTTACAGAATTCAAATGTCTAGAGTAGGTGGCAGTCTACTGTCTCCTCTAAGACCTTCCATGAGCAGTATATGGAATGAACAATTTTATAACTGCTGTAGTGTGTATAGTTTTAGCCCAGTTGCAAATTAGGGATCAAGAATTCCTCCTCCTAAAACTATCAATCTAATTCCATTTTAAAAGTTTACAGTGACTTTTTTCAATTCCTTTTAAGTGCCTCATCATTCATTATTGAATTGGATAGTAACAATAACTGAACAAAAATTGCAAGCTTAGGACAACATTAAATCCAAAGGTCTTCCACTTTTATCAGTGGCAACTGTAAACTATGGTGATGGTAAAATTGACTTTTAACTAACCCGCTCATTTATAGCTTCATGGATGAAAGTAGCTGTAATAGTCACAAAATATTTTTTCACTGTTCACTTTACACCTACATCAGTTCTCACACAGTCACTACTGCTAAACTCCCTCACCAGGGGAAAGAGAACATTTCTCAGTCTAGTACAGAGATGATGTTGACATCAATGACATTATCTTTGTTATGCTGGCACTTACGAATATAAGACTAGTATAAAATTAATCTGTGGAATAACTTTGTGGAATACCATGTCATCTTACAATTCTATATCTTTGACAGCTGACTGCCTACAGAAATACATCCAGAGTTTGTGAAGCTGTATCTGAAATCTGCTAAATTCCTTCTGACACAAACTTGAAGTTCAAATTTCTTTAGCAGACAATCCACATGAAGAATATGTCAAGACTGCAAGCACAGATTAAAACAATGAAAATGTGCAATACAGTACTGGACAATATGTGATGAAAGGTGTACAAAATAGTTGGCAATGTACGCATATCAGAAAACAGAGTATACTACATTTACATGAAGAACTGCTATCACAAACCTTTGTCAGAATGGGTGCCATATATGCTGAATCATGCCCAAAAGCAAATGCATAATAGCCAAGTTTGAGCTGTTTTGAAAAAGATTCAACTGATTTTGAGCAATGATTTGGCACTGTGCATGAAATTTCATGTCATAAGTAAGACCGATTTTGATTACCTGATTATGAGTGCTGTGATAATTTTCCCTGATAACTTCCATTTTAACTTTCATTTAACACAGTTTTTGCATCAAGAATGTCATATATGACTCACTCTGATTATTGTTTTTGTGGAGATGCTAAGCCATTATTTTGCCCGACATGTATTAATTAATCTTGCATAGGTGGATACACAGACTTCAGCTCTCTTAGTTGATGGAAGCTGAAGACAGTTTTCAGAACTGTAACTAAGCTCTTGATACCAATTTTATTTTGTGGTGGAGGGGGAAGTGATACAAATAAGGATCATATAATGTCTATCTACTTAATTTGATGTGATTCATAGTTTTCCTAGATTCTTCTGTGTGAATGTCACACAGCAGCTTTGAATCTTTGTGCTCATGGCACTTGCCTGCATTTTCATTAACACAGCCCATCATCATGACTTGGATACCTTTCTTAACATCTGATGCAGTAAAAAAGGAAAAAAAAATAATCTTGAGTTTGCATTTATTCGGTTAATATAGTGCACTATGTACACACAAGATGTGATCTTAGCAGTTTTTGTAGACCTGCAGTGAGAAAACTTCATTTGAGCTTCATAAGTGATTCCAAAACTTCCACAAGATGGCTGTTCCATACACAGTGTTATAAACCTTCGGAATAATGCTGTATTTTTATCAGAGATAACTTTGGTGTGTAACTCGATCACAATGAGACACACAGCTTTCTTCTTCTTCTTCTCCTCCTCCTCCTCCTCCTCCTCCTCCTCCAACTGCTGGTTCTTTTTCTTTCTCCTTGATTTCCAAAACTTGGTGACCTGAGATGAATTTGTTGTTTCATTGATGCAGAGGTAGTATATCTCATTCACTCAGTTCAAGTACTTAAGTTAAGCCTCTACTCTAATTCATGGGATAAATGTGCAAATACTTTTATGTCAATATAATGTAACCCCCCCCCCCCTCCCACTTGGTTGCACAATGCCTAGTACGCATCAATTTGACACTTTCACCAACAAAATATGGAAATGTGCAGACAAAAATTTCACAGGAAAAATAAAAAAAACACCTTGTAGAAAATCTATAAGGGGCAGTCAAATGAAGATGAGACAGACAGAAAAAAGTAAGTAAACTGTGTATTATTTTAAAAGTAATCACCATAACTGTTGATACATTTATCCCACTATAACACAAGCTTGCAATGCCTATGTGGAAAAATGTCTGAAGTTGCCTATTAAACCACGAGTGTATCCAGGTTTGCACCTGTTCATCTGAAGCAAATCGACAGCCATGAATGCCCAAAAAATATGGAAATTTCACTAGGAGAGATTGAGACTGTAGGGAGGATATGTAAGGACTTCCAAGTGAAACTTCTGAGCAGCATAGTCGAAACAACCTCGGCAACATGTGGGCCCTTACACATCCTCCATACAGTCCCGATTTCTCCCCATGAGATTTCCATAGTTTTGGAGCGCTAAAGAATGGAATTTGTTGCCATCGATTTGCTTCAGCCGGGGAACAATCAAGATTCTGTAGGCAACCACAAAAATTCTTCTATGAAGGCACTGACAGAATTGTATTATAGAGTGATAATTGTATCAACAATTATGGCAATTACTTTTGAAATTATAAACAGTTTACTTACTTTTTCCATCTTTATAATTTTCCTTTTGACTGCTCTTTATATGAGATCACTCAAACTGCCTATCAATATGCACACTGAAATGAGTAGAAAACTGAATCAATAACTTTACTAAGACTTTCATCTCTTGGCATGTGTAACACCACTAAAGTTATGAGACTTTCTATGTATTCTTAAAACAAGCTGGAGTATCACTCATGATTGCTTAATGTATCCCACAGAAAATGTTACCTGTGTCATAACTTAAGTAAACCATTAACCATTACTATAGGAGATGAAAAAGTTCATTCCACTCAGCTAAACACCTGGCTAGAGCCTGGATTTTAAGTAATATCAAATTAAAAAACATGTACACAAATAAGCAACCGAAACTGGTGAAATTTCTAAATAAATATGTAATGAGACAATTATATGTACAATCCCAATTTTTGTCTGGAAAATATAAGTTCACATGTAGGCTAGTCAAATATCTATGTGAATTCTTAATCGGTAGTTCTGCTACAAAGTATTGAAGCACAAGTGCCTCTTATTCAAGGATTTAAGTCACAATGGAACAGGATGCACAATTAATTATAATATACTTTTCCAAATGTTCTGTCTGACAGTATGTTTTATGATGAGAGAAAGATCACTCAACTTTGCAAGATGTCTATGGTGTGTATTTATGTGGAGAGATTGTACTAGGAATAATATTCTCAGAGGGTTCTACAATTTTATCATTAAATAACTGAGATAAAACCCACAAGATTTGAGTACCCAGGGTTCTTATTCAGCACACACTGCAGTTTACTGGAAACTGCAACACCCACTTCACCTGATACAACACTGACCTTCTGAACTGCAGCTTCCATTATTCCCACAGCCTCTTGGAGAGGCAAATTGAAGTGTCTGGTTTCTTGATACTGTTGGGAATCCAGTTAAAGTGGTTTGCGATCTACGAAACTGAACTGAGGACATTAGAATTGTTGAATGCTGACAAGGATTCACTCAGAGACACTGCAGGATCACAAGAAACGTTCTGCATCATTGACTTCATATGGGCAATGGGTTACTACAGAAAAACACAGCTGAATGCATGTTGTCCACCCTGTTATCACTGGCTCTGGAGGCAGAGGTACATCATGGAGCTGCTGATTGTAGCATGGTACATGAGGAGGACATTTCAAGAAAACCTCCCTTGTTGCTCGTATCAGGGTATTTACTTCTGGAAATTTGTGCGTCTCTGTCCCTGCCACTCATTGCAATACATGAGTTGCACATGTAAAATGCATTAAGCTGAGATAAAATACATTAAGCAATTTCCTCACTTTGAACATGCGTGGAGCTGTATCTGTACATCAACAGGACCATCTCTTCTTTCATACCATCTGGCCAAAGTACCTAAGTCCATAATTAATGAAGCTAGCAATTGTTGAACTATTTGTTGCCTTAAAAGGTTTACAGTATATTAAACAGGGTTTAGATGCAGCCTCAGAGTCCAACTTGCCCACAGATTAGCAGTGAAGCAACCTATAACATATGTCATCTCACCAGCAGAAATCCATATATGTAATTTGCCAATGTCCAGGTAATTCTTCCTGAGAGTGAACTGATCAAGAATATTGAAGTTGCAGTAATTCTGTAAGAAATGTTAAATTAAGATACCTGAAGTTTGTTCCAGGATATGTTCCCTGCAACCAATGTAAAACACAGATGAAACTTCGTGGCAGATTAAAACTGTGTGCCGAAGCAAGAATCGAACTTGAGACCCGTACCTTTTGCAGGCATGTGTACTCTACCAACTGTGCTACCCAAGCACAACTCATGATCCATCCTTACTTCTGCCAGTACCTCGTCTCCTACCTCCCAAACTTCACTGAAGCTCTCCTGGGAACCTTGCAGAACTAGCACTTGCAATATCCTTTCTTCCAGGAGTGCTAGCTCTACAAGGGTTGCAGGAGAGCTTCTGTGAAGTTTGGAAGGTATGCAAAAGACAAAGGTGCCAAGTTCAAGTCTCGGTCTGGCACACAGTTTCAATCTGACAGGAAGTACCATATCAGCACACACACTGCTGCAGAGTGAAAATTTCATTTTCAAAACACAGTTCTTTGTAAAATTCGTTATTAGATGATATACGCTGTCACTGCAACTAAGTAAGAAGAACCCGTTTCTTTGAAGAAATCCATTGTTTATTCCTAATATGCAGACTGCTTTGTAATTGTTGTTCAGTTTGAGATTTCATTGTACATCCTTCACATTTATCATAAATTTGGCAAAGGACTATTTTACCATCAGTGGTTAAAGCTGTGTCAAAAGAAACCCACGTTTTTAGTTTTGGTGACAATGAAGACACAACCGGAGCCATGGTTAACTTAAATGCAACTGATTGTTACACTCTGTGAAACATTTGAGAACAATAAAGAAAAGTGTTAAAAACAAGTCACTGTTGTTTGGGGACTAGTGCAGCAGGGGATACAACCCGTCGGCTTTGGACAATGACGTCACAAGTGGCCAATCGAGAAGAGATTCTTCTTAGTGTTGTAGCTCCCTTCAGTGGCTGATAAGTGTTTTTTGGCTTTTAAAAAAAAAAAAAAAATCTCACGAGATAGAATAAACAGATCCACTTTATTAAGCAATCAGTAAAAAAACGAAACTGAAACATAACAGCAAAAGCGAAAATGGTAAACTGCTCTCTGGCGACTTGTGACGTCATTGTCCAAAGCCGACGGGTTGTATCCCCTGCTACACTAGACCCGTTGTTTGCATCAAATTTGTGCAATTTAGCTTTGGGTGTAATGAGACTGACAACAGTACGAGAAACACAACAATAAAACTTAGTTTATTTTCCTTTATTGTTCTGTAATGAAAATGCATAATAATTCTTCTACAATATTAAAACACGTAAAACTATGTAATATAATGTAAAAGATATATTATAGCTCAAAATATGTAATTTCAAACTCTGTAAGAAGATTCCTTTTGGTGTAATTTGTTGACTTTTAGTTTTTCTGATAACTACATATAATGAAACAGGATATGTAATTACATAAAATCCAGGCTCCACATATAGCATATATGAGTAATATGTGCATGCACTGCTGGTATGTGAGATTCAAGAATGTGTGTTTGATGCTAGTTTTAACTTCAAAACAAGTACAGGTTGATTGGTTAGTTACCTACATTTCCATAGACGACAATTGTGACCTCTCACTCACACACACACACACACACACACACACACACACACACACACACACACACACACACACACACACAACGATCAAAGATTTATATGGCTTAATACCTCACTCATGTCTGTGCCACTCTACGGCTGAGTAACGGATCTACTATAAATAATTTCTTCTTCTAGTATCATATTTATGAGTGTTACCAAACTCAATAAGAGAATAAATGTAATGTGAGCCTGTTGTTAGTATGGCCACTTGTTTAAAGGGCAGACTGAAGTGATTTTGGAGTGTACACAACATTCCATCCTTCTTACATGATTCTGTGCAACTACTACTTCCTATGCAGAGTTACCACAAAATATGATTTCATAAAACATTTGTGAATGAAAATAAGAAAAATAAGTGGACTTTTTGACAGTTTCATCTCCAAAATCTGTTATTACTAACGGAAAACTGGCAGAGCTTACTCATATGATATGTGACGTGTGATTTCCAATTCAGGTTCTTCTCAATATAACACCCAAACATTTCGAACTTCTGTTTCATTTCTTGATTTACCCTTGTGCGTTATTTCTAGTACTGTGGTTAGGGCTTGTGCAGTGCTGAACTGCATGTTCTGTGTTTTATCTAAATTCAGTGACAGTCCACCTGCAGAAAATCAGTTATTAAGTTCAGGAAAATATTATTTATAACTTCAGATGTTGAAATTACTCCATTAGGTTTGATTCTAACATTTGTCTTGCCAGTAAAAATAACTATTTCTGCTTCTTGGATATATAATAGAACAAAAGTGGACCCAATATCAATCCCCATGGTGCACCTGTTTTGCTTATTTCCCATTCTGAAGATGCAGTTTCATTGTGTAAACTCGCCGAGTTTCTTACTGCATGACTCAGTAACCCTCTTAGTTAGCCGATTAGGGCAAAAACCAGTTATCAGCAAAATCTCTGATGCCATAATATTTAAGCTTCTCTATGAGAATACCGTGAACTGCACAATCTAATGTTTTTGATAAGTAGCAGAAAGTAACGATTGACGATTTGCATATATTTGAAGTACTAGATTTTAGTACTGAGCTCGATATATTGTCAACTCCACACTGAGATTTTGGTTTTGAGGGAATTAATTTCATTCTTAATTTCTTTGGTGGAGCATAGAGTATCTGTGACTTGCCTGCGTGTATGTATGTAGCATTGATTCTTGCATTTATTCTATTTATTTAATTCATGAACTATCAGTGCCCATCATCAGAGCTGCTTCAAGGAAGCGATTATTACATGCATGGCTACTACCCTACTTATATATGAAAAGATCAACAGATACACAGTGTACAGAATATGTATTTAACATACCTATAAGAAAATATGTTGACAGGAAACTGCAAAGGCAATACTTCTTAGAAATGATAATGTAATAAAAACGTCAGTCAACAAATCAAAATCTGTATAGGACACTGTAAAAAGTGGAACACTGAAGATAAATGAAGTGCAGGAAACTACACATACAAAACATGATGATATCAATATTGGCAAAAAGTACCTGCCAAATTATATAGATAATTATTTTACCAATGCTTCCCAAACGCTTAACTTAGGTTTCACAAATCAGGATCAACTTAGGTTACTTCCAACTAGTGAGCATGAATTATTACAGGTGATCAAAAGCCCTAAATGCAAAATGTCATCTGATGTAGGTGAGTATTAGTGTCACTTATAATCCACATCACTTCACAGACTGCAAAGTCCTTGGCTTGCATTGTTAATTTATCATCTACTGAGCGAGTGTTCCCCCAAAGACTAAAAATATTGAATGTGATACCTTTATTCAAGAGCAGTAATAGGTATAAAGTTGAAAATTACTGACCCATTTCCCTCCTCTCGGCGTTCTCTAAAGTAATTGAGAGAGTAATGAAACAACAAATTGCCACAATACGTAGATGGCCACAGCCTATTGAATAATAATCAGCATGACTTTCAAACTGGTAGAAGTACAGAAACAGTCATACAGCATTACACCAACAAAATAGTAAGAAATTAGGTTAACAACAATAGTGATGAAAGAGAAATACCATCAGCCGCACGAGGGCACTGAAAGAATTCAATGGTTACAAGAAAAAAAATTGTGCCACGCTATGAAACCCAGATTTCCCCCTAACACAAGTAGTCACCTTAATCGTTTCAGCTACCTGAGCACAATTCCTGTCCAACCCAAATTCCATACCCGTTGCACACTACATCTGTAGCGTCCGCGCTGTCCAGTTTCCTCACTGCTCACAGCAACTCTGACGATTTCTGCAAGAGGTCGACCTAAGGTGCACCCGCACTGAAGATATCATAAAATGCTGTCACGGCTTAGATACTACTATTATCTGTGTAGTGTGTCTTCTTTTGGACATTTTCAGTCTGATCTCTTGTGGGTCCCTGATGGGGCCACCTGTGAAAGCACCCATGGCATATACCCACTCTTCTGCAAACACTACACAGCTTTGGATGTTGATATGACTACCAACCAGCTGTCTGCCATCATGAACAGCCACCATAAAACTATTGCCATGAACAAAGTTGACCACCTGATGGCACTATATTCTCAAATTCAATGGCTGTTTCACAACCTGAGCCATTTACATCCTTCCCACCACCACCACCAGCTCCTCTGAACTACACTCCTGGAAATGGAAAAAAGAACACATTGACACCGGTGTGTCAGACCCACCATAGTTGCTCCGGACACTGCGAGAGGGCTGTACAAGCAATGATCACACGCACGGCACAGCGGACACACCAGGAACTGCGGTGTTGGCCGCCGAATGGCGCTAGCTGCGCAGCATTTGTGCACCGCCGCCGTCAGTGTCAGCCAGTTTGCCGTGGCATACGGAGCTCCATCGCAGTCTTTAACACTGGTAGCATGCCGCGACAGCGTGGACATGAACCGTATGTGCAGTTGACGGACTTTGAGCGAGGGCTTATAGTGGGCATGCGGGAGGCCGGGTGGACGTACCGCCGAATTGCTCAACACGTGGGGCGTGAGGTCACCACAGTACATCGATGTTGTCGCCAGTGGTCGGCGGAAGGTGCACGTGCCCGCCGACCTGGGACCGGACCACAGCGACGCACGGATGCAGGCCAAGACCGTAGGATCCTACGCAGTGCCGTAGGGGACCGCACCCCCACTTCCCAGCAAATTAGGGACACTGTTGCTCCTGGGGTATCGGCGAGGACCATTCGCAACCGTCTCCATGAAGCTGGGCTACGGTCCCGCACACCGTTAGGCCGTCTTCCGCTCACGCCCCAACATCGTGCAGCCCGCCTCCAGTGGTGTCGCGACAGGCGTGAATGGAGGGACGAATGGAGACGTGTCGTCTTCAGCGATGAGAGTCGCTTCTACCTTGGTGCCAATGATGGTCGTATGCGTGTTTGGCGCCGTGCAGGTGAGCGCCACAATCAGGACTGCATACGACCGAGGCACACAGGGCCAACACCCGGCATCATGGTGTGAGGAGCGATCTCCTACACTGGTCGTACACCACTGGTGATCGTCGAGGGGACACTGAATAGTGCACGGTACATCCAAACCGTCATCGAACCCATCGTTCTACCATTCCTAGACCAGCAAGGGAACTTGCTGTTCCAAAAGGACAATGCACGTCCGCATGTATCCCGTGCCACCCAACGTGCTCTAGAAGGTGTAAGTCAACTACCCTGGCCAGCAAGATCTCCGGATCTGTCCCCCATTGAGCATGTTTGGGACTGGATGAAGCGTCGTCTCACGCGGTCTGCACGTCCAGCGCGAACGCTGGTCCAACTGAGGCGCCAGGTGGAAATGGCATGGCAAGCCGTTCCACAGGACTACATCCAGCATCTCTACGATCGTCTCCATGGGAGAATAGCAGCCTGCATTGCTGCGAAAGGTGGATATACACTGTACTAGTGCCGACATTGTGCATGCTCTGTTGCCTGTGTCTATGTGCCTGTGGTTCTGTCAGTGTGATCATGTGATGTATCTGACCCCAGGAATGTGTCAATAAAGTTTCCCCTTCCTGGGACAATGAATTCACGGTGTTCTTATTTCAATTTCCAGGAGTGTATATAGACAGGAGTTATAATACATCCTCCACTCCACTAATCATCCTGGCCTCAATCTCTGGTAACCGAGTGTCCCCGCATCACCCATCCAACAGTGTCACCTCCTTCTCTCCTGTCGCCCCTTCCCAATTCCTGTCCCCAGGTTGTCTTCAGATTGCACTGCTCCCCACTAGGCCGTGTAATAGTGCATTACATGCTGAGCCCATATACTTGCCACCCCGCCTTCTCAATTTCCAAGTCAGTAAACCGATCTTTTATGTGTGACACTTCATTTATGTGGACCTGTTGTAAGGAAGTTGCTCTCAATAATATATTAAATGTAAAAAACCAAGCTTACCCCTCACACTTGCAATAACAGAGATTTTACCATTGTTGAAGGTGGCCCTCTTATTTTCAGCAGACCTTTCATCCTCCTGTTAAGGTGAAGGCTGAGCCTTATGTATCTCCATCTCCCACTAACAGTACCTGCCACAGCACCAATGTGAAACCCATACAGAGTCAGTAACAACCCAATCAATTCATCCTGGATTGAGTGTGCCACTGAGGTTGCTGCACCTAGCTTTTCCAGGTTCCTACTGATACTGTATTCTTTTTCCTTGGCCTGGTTGTTGCCTGTTCCCAAGTATCATTAGCTGGTCCTCTTCACTCAAATCCCCACTCAGTGCCTCAATATCCCATTCTACCTAGCCAATGCAGACTGGCAATGGCAAGGAAAGCGTTTCTGAAGAAGAGAAATTTGTTAACATCGAGTATTGATTGAAGCGTCAGGAAGTCGTTTCTGAAAGTATTTGTATGGAGTGTAGCCATGTATGGAAGTGAAACATGGACGATAAATAGTTTGGACAAGAAGAGAATAGAAGCTTTTGAAATGTGGTGCTACAGAAGAATGCTGAAGATTAGATGGGTAGATCACATAACTAATGAGGAAGTATTGAATAGGATTGGGGAGAAGAGAAGTTTGTGGCACAACTTGACTAGAAGAAGGGACCGGTTGGTAGGACATGTGTTGAGGCATCAAGGGATCACAATTTAGTATTGGAGGGCAGCGTGGATGGTAAAAATCGTAGAGGGAGACCAAGAGATGAATACACTAAGCAGATACAGAAGGATGTAGGTTGTAGTAGGTACTGGGAGATGAAGAAGCTTACACAAGATAGAGTAGCATGGAGAGCTGCATCAAACCAGCCTCAGGACAGAAGACCACAACAATAACCTAGCCACGGCTTGCCCTAGGATTTACAGATCTTATGACCTGGTACTCTAAGCTTAGTTTTTCCTGCAGCTGTTACCCCTACCATGACTTCTACCAGCAGAAAGATCTTTCTTTTCCTACTCAATTTGTCTATTAAATTCTTATTAATGGTTGCTTGAGCCCTAATTTCTTCTACAGTTGGAGAAGAGTCCTCCCAGCCAACAGGTAACAGGTTATACCTATGCGTTAGCTCAATGATAACTCAACTACCCACATTATTCCCTTGTTGTCCTTTTCTGATTACCTTCTACTACATCTCACTTTCTTTTCCCCTTTCAACTGGCTCAATTAAGTTTTTGCTGCCTCAATCTCTGCTTGATGGTCAGAAATCTTATCCTCTTGTTCTGCTATTCTCCTAACTTTTACATACAATCTACATATCTATGGGAGATCCTCACTGGGAGCCCCTTCTTCTGTGCCACTACTTTTACCTTGGTGAAATCGCAATTCGCATCCCGATTCTAACTCTGAATCGCCTTATACAAACTTTATCATACTCAAACCTGCAATAATACCTGTATATAAGCAACAAAAACTCAAACTCTGATACACAGCCTTTCACATGAAATAGAAACTTAAACAAATGAATCAAGAAATAGTTTGTCATGTGTTTATTGTAAAAAAAAATTAAAACCTGGCTTAATTTTCACTCTTCAATGATCTGTGCACTGATATGAAGTATCTTGAGGTATTAAAACTGTGTGCCAAACCATGACTCAAATCTAGAACCTTCGCCTTTTCAGGCAGGTATTCTACAAATTGAGCTAAGCACACCTGGACAGTAGTGGATCTGCCTGCGAAAGACATAGACTCAGGGTCCCAGTACCAGTCCAGTAAAAAGTTTTAATCAGCCAGGGAGTTTCAAATTTAAATCTGAGAGAGTAGTTTCCCTTCTTACAAACTTTTTACTTTTAAATACTAATGCTACAGGACAAAATTCTGTAATTTACAGTTGGTAGAATGTGTCACCAATGTGATTTCAGTAGACTGTGGCAACAATGTGATTTAACAAAATCTGTGGCATTGTAAACCATTTTGTGGAGGTAACAAATGTCATGAGAGACTTGAAGTGAACAGATAATCTACAATACACTTTTCATCAAAAGATATTATTCAAAGAAATGTCAACACAAGGTCATACATAAGCAACAATCCATTGAATTTTGGGTCTGCAACTGTGCGAATTCCAACTCTTCCACCAACATTTCAGCACTGTATCTTCCAGGTTTCCTCAGTGAGTCTCTTGGCTCACTGTAATGATGACTAGAAGATACACAGCCACAATATCAGTGGAAGCATTAAAATTTACATGGCTGCAAGGGTAAAATTTAAGGGATTATTCATAATGCCATGAAAGGCTGAAACTGCACATCCATAAAAACATCCTTATTTGACAATTGAAATAGGTCATAGAAATTTCTGTTGTGCCTTGCAAACATCAAAATATACACTCAAACAATCCACAAAGTTGCATCGAAGCACATGAACCCATTGTACGAGTTCCATTAACAACGCAGCACCGTAGTTCCCCAAAGGCAGTGAATGGAGGAATATCACAGGTCAGGAATACCAAAAATGGTGCATGTTTCATTCCCTGATATGTATCTATTTGTGATGAGACTGATAAACGGTGCTTTTAGATTTGGAGAGAGCTTGGAAATGCTAAACAATCCTACACTTCTGTGCAAAAAAGTCCAATAAAATGTCAGTAGAATTATGGTGTGGACAGGAATCACCATTTGTGGATACTGGGCCTTCATTGTTATAAGGTAAGTTTCTTAGGTGGTTCAAAGTTCAAAAGACAGTAGCCTCTGATCATTTGATTTGTGGCATGCTGGCACCACTAACAATTCTTTTGTTTAGTAAGAATGAAGGTTTACATCCTCACAGAACTCTGTTGGTAGGCAGGAAGTTCCAACATTATGGAATCACTTTAATGCTACTTTTAATGTGTTACTTGGATTCTAATCACACTGAATATAACTGTAGGTCATCTAAGAGACATGCAGTAGCTAGCCCAGGACCTCACTTGTCTGTTCCAGAGCTGTAAATTTTCATCATTTGGGTAGTGATACATGTTACTTGAAGGTAATCACCACTAACTACAGTGAAAGCATGCCAGGTATGTCTTGACATTGTCTTTGGTTTGTAACAGCATAGGTACTGAAAACATTATACTATGTCATTGTTCACTTACAAAATATTGAATTCAGATTTAATTACAAATATCAGTTACATCAAATTTACTGAAATGAGGTGAACAGAACCAATGGAGATGAAATCAATGAAGGCATCAAGATATGAACTGGTATCAGTAAAACCATTCAGATATGTTGAAGCTGTGATGTAAAGAATATGTTGTAGGGCCTAACAAAAATTTGTACCAGACCTGAAAGCAAACACAGATTTCCTGTTTATTGCAAGCAGTCTGGTCCGTGTACATTTCTGAGCCTGACTGGAACTTTCACTGTCACTGAAGTTTATTTCCATTACTTCCAAATACAAGAGCAAGAGATTCTCCTGTTGGTGTGTGATTATGGCAGCACTGGGAGAGAGAGTTTGCTCAGGATTGTGGCTTATACTACCACAAGGGATATACATAAACTGAATTAAATTCACAGAAATCAACTGAATAGAGTCAATGACATATTTCCTTTTGTCACAAAATATTCATAAATACAAACAGCTCATGTAAACAGTAATGGCAGTGATATATTTCCTGAGAAAATATGTTATTTTTATGAATCAAAACAAACATTCCACATCAAACTGAAGCGTGAAAATATTGATCATGGACCGTATTAACTATCAAGCAAGCTAACATATAGTTGATGTCGTAGGCATATCAGAAGAAAGAGTACAGTACATTTTAAATGAAAAATTTGCTATGAGAATGCTTTAAGTGAGACGTGTCGCACATTTAATGAATGCAAACGAAAAGTGGATACAAAAATGAAAATTTTGTCAAGTTTTGACTCATCTTCAAGAGAATCCAATTGATTCTGTGCATTAAATGTGCTTTTGGATGAAATATACAATACATTAAGCACATTTTGGTGCTCTACTCTAATATGTATTGAACTAACTACTATTCTGTGGATTAAAAAAATATACTGTACATAAAGCATAATTGCTTCAGGTTCAAATTACAGCATATTACCACTGTTCATTAACTGCAAATTTACACTTATAAACTGTACATTAATCAAACCAATGTTTCAAAGAACTAATGGTATAGAGTATTAACTTTCTTTCCCCAAAAGTGAGGAAGGGAAGTATCTCAATTTAAGTTGTGGAATGCAAGACTAGTTGCAAACAATGTATGCAGCGGTACCTAATATTCTTTCCTCAGCGTTTCGAGAATCAGGATTCAATTTCTGATGACTATTTATTGATTTAATGGAACAGAATGGGCCAGAGCAAATTTATCAAAGACACAGCAAATTATGATTTAGAAGTTGGCTACAACAGCAATAACTTCAAATCCCCTTCTAACTGGATCTTCAGAACTGGAAATAAGGACTACAAGAGACTGATATTGGATGTATTCTTGTCCTCGTTGTATACAAATGACCGTCCATCATATATCCAAGTAGCAGAAATAGTTATCTTTACAGTCAGTGCAAGTGTTACAATCAAATCTAGTGGAGTAATTTCAACATTTCAAAACATAAACAACATTTTCTGGAAACATGTCAGTAGCTATCTGCAGATAATTGGGCACTGAACTGGGATAAAAAAAACAAGACATACAGTTCATTGCAGCCCAAGCACTGATCACATTGTAACAAATAATGCACGAGGGTAAATCAGTAAGTGAAACAGAACAGTGATAATGTTTGTGTGTTGATTTTGACAAGAACCTTAATTGGAAGCCACAGCTTATATATCATTTTAAACATTTCAGCTTTGCATCTTTTGTGTTATGGATTCTAAGGGAGTTTGGAGATCAAAATAAGTTAACTTATTTTTCTTATTTTCATTCACTAGTGTCTATGGCAATTCTGATGTATTAAATACCAAAGAAAAAAGCTTTTGTTCCACAGAAGTGTGTATAAGAAGTTTTATATACCCCAGAAAATCTTGTAGCCAGCTCTTTTAAACATTTTGGCACACTGATAACAGGCTGACAGGACATTTACTCCCTTATGGATTTTGTAAACCTTCAACAACAATTTGAAAACTGCAATGAACTTAGTTAAATGTAAATTACTTTGTGCATGTAAAAAAAAAAACAATAATGTATGAGTATTACTGTTGTCATTAACAGAAAGAAAGGAAGGGGGGAGAGGGGGGGGGGAGGGAGGGGGGGAGAGAGAGAGAGAGAGAGAGAGAGAGAGAGAGAGAGAGAGAGAGAGAGAGAGAGAGAGAGAGAGTGTGGGCGGGCGGGTATATCGTTGAGAGAGCAAATGAGGAGTGTAAAACTATCTAACTTTGTATGCTCAATTGTTCCAAGTATGTACAAAAATGAGAGAATAGTACATTTGGGAATACCAAATAAAGAAGTGCATTTGTTATGATACTGGCCTCATGTTCTGGAGGAAGGAGACTCATGCTCTGTCCAACCATCATAATTTAGATTTTCTGTACTTTTGTAACTCACTCCAGCCAAATGCCAGGACAGCACCTTCATCAAAGGCACAGCAAATGACCTATTCTCTACTCACTAAACATACGTGTATATTCAGATGTCTGCATACTGACTGATGTTTCTCAAACACTGCAGGCTACTTCTGTAAATTATACTAACAACAAATAATAGCCTTTGCTAATCCACTGAATGTTAATTCCAGACTACAGATTGGATAGTATATGTATATTAGGAGCAAAAGTATCTGCTTTGAAAAATAAATAAATAAATAAAATAAAAAAACCACAGCTCCCCCAATTACACTTTTTAGATACTGGTTTCAAACACTTCAAAGTCTTTACGTAACTTGACACAGAATAACAACAGTTGTCTGTATACTGTCGAGGACAAGATCTGTTTAACACAAGATACGTGGAATTTATAGGACAAGAGTTGAAATATCCAGGTAAATCATACGAGTTGGTAACGAGGTATTCTTTTACGCCTGTTTTGCTTTTAAACATCCAGTAGTTGAGTCTGCAGTTTTTTCAAATATAATAACCAAAATTACAAAATATTACTATTATTAATTTATTTAACTTATATAAAGCAAGATGATGTTTCGAAAGGTTCAGTTTCCTCAGTGATCTGGCAAGTTTTATTCTCTCTAGGGAAAAAAAAAAGCACAGCGTATAGGTGGGCAAGATGGGCTACTTTTCTGATTTTCTGTGCCAAAAGACATCACTAGCATAAAAAATTAAAATATCATACAAATGTCTTAATTTCTGAGCAAAAGTTCGTATACGATTTAAAAAAAAAAAAAAAAAGAAAGAAAGGAAAACAAAATAAGAAAAGAAAAACTGTTGCGCGGTTGGCGTGTTACGTGGAGGAAAACAGTTTACAAAGCGTTACAACAGAACGGCAATCAAGCGACGATCGTAAACCGACCGGATATTGTTGGATACAATAATGATCTGAAAGCATTCCTGTTGTTTAACGCAAAACAAATATCTAATTAACGCACAAACTGGCGACGCTTTTCTCCGACCGGATTATTAGAGTATAGATACGACTTGCAACGCATCTAAGCGTCATGCACACAACTGAGAAAATACAGAAAAAAACTGTCCTTACCTCCTTAATCTGCGGAAATTTTTTCCTCGTCTCTATTGACAAGTTCTTCAGATCATTTTGCAGACTATCCAAGAACCGTAAAGCTTCCTCGTTCCCAGTTGACAAACTTCCACAAGCCATGTTATGAACAGCTGACGCGTCAGAAATCTTTGGAGCATGACATTTCACTAGACACTGTCTGTCGCACACTTAACACTAATAACACACAGACACAGGTTTTCATTTCGACAGCAAACGCACGTAGTACAACTTCATTTTCGATGACACAAGCCTCAAAAACGCGTCTACAGGTGAGCTGGCACAGATGACATTTGTTCATGTGTTATATTCAGTGATGTGGTTATGATTTGTCAAACGTCTTTGCAAGTCAAAGACATCCTATTCTACTTACCATTGCTCCACCGCGAGGACATGGTAAAGGCACTAACAGAGACTGTAGTGAAGGTTTATCCTTGTGCAGCGATCTGTTTGCGTCAGTCTACCATTCGCCCGTCATCTGTCGTTGTAGAAACGATATTTCAGTGACAAGCGAGACTACGCTCTTCTAACCTCGAAGATTATTTCATTTACTGAGAAATGGAAGGTATTCTGCTAAGATCTGCGTTCTCCACTTGTGTTGAAAAAAAGACAAAATGCAGGAAACAAAATGATCGACCAACATTGCTTACACAGTATTTGCTTAACCGAAGGTAATTGTCGCACACAGATTTACTTAACGAGTTGCAGGGCGAACCCAACAACTGAAGTAATTATTTAGGTGGAGATTTGGAAACGTGTAATTATCTTTTGATTATCATAATCCCTCACATAAGATAGAAAAAAACTTGTATGAGGAAAGCAATTTCTCCACATGAGTGGCTGACAATAACATTAAGCAGTTCAGTTTAGTTTATTACCATCCTTTGCATCACTTGTGTGATACACGAATTGTCGTAATAAAGTACAGCATATGCACAGCACAATTCTGCATATTAATACAATAAATATGAAATTAACATTTTACAATATATTTAAAAAATTCACAATGAATTAATGCATTGGTCTTATTCAAGCTCTCTGTTGGTTAGACATATATGCAGCACACTTTGAGAGACTCATTTATCAAACCATTTACAGTTAAAAGAGTACACAAATAAAATTTACAATGAGAACAGCATGGTTGAATGACAATGAAAAAAATACAATTGTTAGTTAGTGATTCAAGAATTCAAAATATTTGTCAATGTCTTGTTAGTTAGGCAAACATCATAGGTCGTACCACCCACTCCTTCCAGCTCCACGATTTTTACCTCACGATTTGTGGTCGTCCTATCCACCTCACTCCTATCCTGAAATACCTTGCCCTCACCCTCGACTGTCACCTCACTCAGACTCCCCATCTCCTTATGATGCAACACACAGCCCACCATAGACTCTGCTTCCTGAAACTCCTGTCTGGCCGAACATGAGGACTGCATCCTTCCACCATACTTCACACCTACAAATCCTTGATCCGCCGCATCCTTAGCCGAGTCCTTGAACGCCATGCTCTCCACCTCTCCTTCCGTATGCGCCTCCCGTCCCCCACACGGATCCTCTACAGCCTAATCCACTTCCCACATCTTTTCTTTTTTCTCAAACACATCCATACCCTGTACATTGTCCACAGAGTAGATCACCTCCAAGCCCTGGTGTCGTCTATTCTTTCTACCCCAGCCCATTGCCACACCTTTACCATGGTGTCCCGCCCTCTCTCCATCTCCACACCCTCCACCTTCTTTCCCAACGCAACTACCAGCACCTACCGCTCCTGAATGATGAGCTTTGCCCTGATATTTAGCCTTCCTACCAACTCTAACCCCACCTTCCCCCTCTCCCTCCTCAGGAGTCCCTCTCTCCTCCTCATCCCTTCCCATGAGTGGTTGTTTCCTCCCTCCTCTGCCCCCTCCCTTGCCAATGCACCCCTTCTGCGTCTGCACTCCCCCCTGACTTGCCTTACCTCTCCATCTCCCACCCCGCCCGTCTCCTGCCCTCCTTCATTTCATCCCACCCCCTCCAGCTCCCCTCCCCCAGTGCCCCTTCCTCTCCCCTCTTTTTTCCTCCTCTAAGGCTCCCCTCATGAGCAGGTCCCTCCCTGCAGTTTTTATTCTTCATTGTGTGTGCTCTGTTTGGTGCAATGGTTTTAAAGTGTCTTCGGTCTGGAGTGTTTTAATATTGTAACCAACTTTTAACATGTGTGTGTAACCTCAGTGTATTTTATGTGCTCCACAAATAGCCAACTGTGTTTTTTATCTTTATATGAACTTTTTGTAACTGTCCCACATGAACATCTCAATGTAAGTGTATATTTTAACCCCCACTGTCTCCACTTATTATGTTCTTATGTCCCCCTTTTTATCGCCTTTTATATGTAATGTATTCTTCTTTTTATTAAATGTATCAATCGGCTGAAGAGTGGCAGATTGTGCTGCTGCCAGCCTCCCCTGCATATATGGCGCACGGGAATGAAATCACAATAAAAGAAAAAAGTGAATAAAGTAGAACGTCGTCAAACAAAGCAAGGTAGGCATTAGACACTTTTGTTGTTACACACTGTATGACAAATGTGATTACTCTGGAGTATACAGCATTGATTGTAGTAACTGTGATGAATATTAAATCAGTCAAATGGGCCACCCTTTCAACGCGAGCCATGGAACAAACCTGGTTCATGACAGCATTTATCTGAAACTAGTCATTCTGTAGGGAACATTGAGAATAGCATGCATATTCTCAACAGTGTGGAAAATGGCCACGCCCTTAATTTCTTAGAAGAGATTGAAATTTATAAAGCGAAAAAACAAGAGGCAATAAAAGTGCTTAATTGGCAGAGCAACTTCGTGCCCAATGCCTACTTTGCTTTGTTTGACAATGTTCTACTTTAATCACTGAGTTTTTCCCTTTATTGTCATTTCATTCCCCTTCTCCATGAGGTATACATAAAATACAGGAATAAAAGATGAAAATTTCCTGGCAGATTAAAACTGTATGCTGGACCGAGACTCGAACTTGGGACCTTTGCCTTTTGCGGGCATGTGCTCCACCATCTGAGCTATCCAAGCACGACTCACGACCTCTCCTCACAGCTTTCGTTCTGGAAACATCTCCCAGGCTGTGGCTAAGTCATGTCTCCACAATATCCTTTCTTCCAGGAGTGCTAGTTCTGAAAGTTTCGCTGTAGAGCTTCTGTGAAGTTTGGAAGGTATGAGACGAGGTTCTGGCAGTATTGAAGCTATGAGGACGGGTCGTGAGTCGTGCTTTGGTAGCTCAGATGGGCGAGCACTTGCCCGCGAAAGGCAAAGGTCCCGAGTTCGAGTCTCGGTCCGGCACACCATTTTAATCTGCCAGGAAGTTTCATATCAGTGCACACCCCGTTGCAGAGTGAAAATTTCATTCTGGATAAAAGATGAAATTTACACAGGAGCAAGGAAAACAATTGGAGTTAAAACATACTAAAAAGGGGAAGTCTGATGAGGTACATTTACATAAAATCCACATTCAGTTAAAATGGCACTCGATGTAGATGTAACACATAAACACTGGCGGCATGAATAGCACAATTAGAAATCGCGTCCACAGTATGGGACAATGACACTGAACACACACTGCACATACGTCACATACATGGCGAGCACCAAAACACGACAAAGCAATTGCATTAAAATTTGAAAGGCCTATCAAGGGAAGGGAGGTCAGAGAGGAGGGAGAGAGGAAAGAGAGATGGAGGATTGACGGAGGAGGGGGGGCAGGAAGGGGTGGAGTTTGTAGCACACCAAGAGGCAAGAGATAGGGAGGTAGTGTAAGGACTGGGAAAGAGAAGTGAGAAGGACAAGGGGAGAGGATGGAGAAAATAGCAGAGGGGGGGAAGAGAAGGAGAGGGAGCCACCTGGATGAGGGGAGGGAGAGTTGGAAGGAAGGATAAATATCAGGAAAAGCATATTATCCAGGACAAGGCGCCATTGGAAGTCCCACTGGGAGAGGAGGGAGGGTATGGAGATGGAGAGAGGATGGGACACATCGGTAAAGTCGTGGCAGCAGGTGGGGAGTTGAGAGCAAGGGTGACACCAGGGGGTGAGTGGGATTGAGGCGGCGGTTGCTGTGGAGGACATGGATGTGTTCAAGGAATAGAAGGAGATATGGGAAGGGCCGTAAGGTCACAAAGGTTCCTCGTGGGGGATGAGAGACGGATACGAAAAGCAAGGTGCTTTAATCTTTTTTTCTTTCTTTATTGTAGTATTTCGATCCCCCCCCCCCCACCCCTAGAGGGGGGGACGGGCTGGCAGCAGCTGCTGTGCGGCCTACAGATAAAGTTAAAAAACATAATGAGGAGACATAACAATAAAAAGAGGTGATAAAATGAAGACTGTTTAAAATTGGTATATGGCGAAAAAGTTGTGAAGAAAACATAAAAAACAAAGAGGTCAGCTATGCTGGTTAAAAACACTTAGGAAATAGCCAGGCACAATTAAAAAACACAGCGAGAGTCTGGTTTCTGTTGGCAGCACTTTAAAAAGGGGCCGCACAGCACTATACACTCACGGAAAACACTGCACTATAGAAAACGAAGGCATATTGGTATGGAGGGGGGAGAACCTGGACAGATGGGGAGGGGGGGGGGGGAGGATGGTAGCCAATGGAGGGAGAGCGCACAGAAAAAGGGGGGAGCATGGTGGACGCGAGAAAGGAGTGGGGAAGACAGTGAAGGGGAAAGAAAAAGGACTCAGGAAGAGAGAATGGAGGCAAGGAGTGGGTAGGTGGAGAAAAAACAGGATGAAAAGGGGGGGAGGGAGCCCAAGAAAAGGACAGAGGGAGGGAGGGGGAGGTGAGGATCATAGTTGATAGGAGGGATAAATGGAGGGAAAGAGGGCATCATCCAGGAGGGGGCGCTGATGGAAGTCACATCAGGAAAGGAGATGAAGGGGGTAGAGATGGAGGGTAGGAGGTACACAACGGTGAAGGGCGCTTTAATCTCTGAAGGCCCCTGTTTTATATGTCTTTCTGGTAGTTTCACCCAGTAGAGAGTGCCTATACATATTTACTTTTTTTTCCTTATATTGTGCTCATAACTTTAGTGTTTTCTTGTCCCTTTTCTGTTTATATAATATACTTCATTAACTTGATGATCTTGCTCATGCACTGGTACGGGGTTTTATCAATCTTTTCTTAGAACAGCACGAGGCAGGGCATGAGGGGCCCTTTGACCATCATGTTCCTCTAACCCCTTCTTGTCTATGCGGAGTTCTAGCATTAGCGGTAACAGAGGGCACTCATTATATGCAGCAGTTTGTTTTCATTCATAGGGCTTCTTTAGCTATTTGTATTGTAATTTTTATATTATTCTGTGTACTCAGAAAGCTGTTTATTATTTATGTCATTATGTACAATATCGCAACTTGAATGTATGTCAATCACTGCCTCTTAACTTTTTCGTTTTTAACAATCTAACTTTTGTTGTGACTTATTTCATTGTTTTTTATTACTGTAATGTCTCTTACACCTTACAAGCTGCTTACAGACTTTACTGATATAGCCTCCTTTACTTTATATTGTCCAATTATCATTGAAGAATATGTGTACACCTACAGTAGTGACATCTGGCGAACTTGCAAACACAAACATTCTGTGCCTATTGTATGACAGTTTTTTTTTGGACAGGAGTGCTGTTGACAAGATGACTCTTGTATTTACTACTATTTACACATCTTTGACGATGCTGGCGCTGATGCTGTGTTTAGCATTTCACGATGCCACTATGGCTCCAGTACAACATTAGAACATGTTTTTATAAAACAGGTATGCCTCGTCATATTTAAATCGCACAAATGCACATGTATGTCAGTAACACTTTTCATCACAGTCTATTTTTTTTTTAAGCTGTAGACAATCTGCTAATTGTATTTGTGCTTTTCCCATATTTTGCTGCATATCTGAAGATGATCATTATAGACCAAAACTGGTAGTCTGATGACATGAAAAGTTGTGAATATAGAAGTGACGTAAAGGAAATTTATTCTATTTTCAGGCCAATGTTCAATTCGCGACCATGTGAGCTTGTGTGAGTATTTTTAACTGCATGAATGAGGGCTTCTAGTGTGTTTGTGGAGAGCTGTGTGTAATAATTCCAATGGCTCTTTTCTGTAATTTAAAAATGTCTGTCAAGTGAGACTTTCTTACACCCCAGAACATTATACCATAAGATACAACAGAATGGAAATTAACAAAATCCACTAATCTTGCACATTCTGTGCCACAAATTCTACAAATTATTCTCAGTGCAAAACATGCAGAATTCAGTTTTTTTGGATATGTATATGACATGGTCTTTCCAGCCCAAGTCATGATCAATACACTTGCCCAAAATTTTTTTAGACTGTACTTTCTCTGTATCATAGTCACTCAATAATCATAGGAGGTCATCCCTATCGTTTGCTTTACTGTACTGTATATAACTTGTTTTATTTAAATTCACTGGTAACTTATTGGCATGAAACCACTGTTGTATGCACTTCAGAACTTTTTCAGCTATAGTGGATAAGGATTTTCTGTCATCACCTATAATTGTGGCTGTATCATCTGTAAATAACATAATTTTGGACGAACTATTGGGGCTTTCAACGTCTCTTATATAGATTAAGAATAAATGGGGGTCAAGGACACTGCCCTGTCGAACACCTGTTTCCACTCTCTTAGCATCTGATATCCATTTTATTTTTTGCCTATTTTGAGATCAGATGAAAAACTGAGTAAAATTATACCCAACACGCATGGAACTATTTGCACTGACCTGAAAGATGATTTCAGGAAGGCAAGAAAGCCACTGCACCTTATTTCTGACATTTTAAAGAGCATCGTTTTATAGTTTTAGACGTTTTTTAAACATGACCAAAGAAATGTAGTTTAGTTTCTGAGTGGGGATTTTCAGTTCACTGGCTGAGGTCTATCAGCAACATAAAGACTCTTGCATCAGAACATAAAACGCCATTCTGAACTAAAGATGGGGATTCATAGTGTGGTAGTGAATTCTATGCTTTACCTTCAAATTACCCTTGTTTTGAAGCACATATTATACACTGAAGAGCCTAAGAAACTGGTACACCTGCCTAATATCATGTAAGGTCCCTGCGAGCACACAGAAGTGCCACAACACGATGTGGCATGGACTCGACTAGTGTCTGAAGTAGTGCTGGAGGTAACTGACACCATGAATCCCGTAGGGCTCTCCATAAATGCGTAAGAGTACGAGGAAGCGGATATCTGTTCTGAACAGCATGTTGCAAGGCATCCCAGATATGCTAAATAATGTTCATGTCTGGGGAGATTGGTGGCCAACGAAAATGTTTAAGCTCAGAAGAGTGTTCCTGGAGCCACTCTGTAGAAATTCTGGTCCTGTGGGTGTCGCATTGCCCTGCTGGAATTGCACAAGTCCATCGGAATGCACAGTGGACGTGAATGGATGTAGGTGATCAGACAGGATGCTTACATACATATCACCTGTCAGAGTCGTATCTAGACGCATCAGGCGTCCTGTATCACTCCAACTGCACATGCCCCACACTATTACAGAGCCTCCACCAACTTGAACAATCCCGTGCTGACATGCAGGGTCCATGAATTCATGAGGTTGTCTCCATATCTGTACACGTCCATCCGCTTGGTAAAATTTGAAACGAGACTCGTCCGACCATGCAACATGTTTCCAGTCATCAACAGTCCAATGTTGGTGTTGATGGGCCCAGGCGAGGTGTAAAGCTTTATGTTGTGTAGTCATCAAGGGTACATGAGTGGGCCTTCAACTCTGAAAGCCCCTATTGATGATATTTCGTTGAATGCTTTGCAAGCTGACACGTGTTGATGGCCCAGCACTGAAATCTGCAGCAATTTGCGGATGGGCTGCACTTCTGTCACACTGAACGATCCTCTTCAGTCGTCGTTGATCCCACTTTTCTGGCCATCTTTTCTGGCCACAGTGATGTTTTACCAGATTCCTGATATTCACGGTACACTCGTGAAATTGTCATACAGGAAAATCCCCGCTCCATCACTGGCTCGGAGATGCTGTGTCCCATCGCTCATGCGCCGACTATAACGCCACATGCAAACTCACTTAAATCTTGATAATGTGCCATTGTAGCAGCAGCCATGGACATGTTCCACATCATTAAGAAATGTCGTATTCCTGTTCTATGGAACGAGTGTTAATGTATGTATGTATGTATGTAACTGATCTAACAACTGCGCCAGACACTTGTCTTATACAGGTGTTGCCGACTGCAGCATTGTATTCTGCCTCTGTGTTTAATATGCATGCCTATACCAGTTTCTCTGGAGTTTCAGTGCATTTGGTAATAGTGACTTCTGTATTCCTGAAGGTACTGTTGGAAGATCTTTCATTAGAGTAAATTAGATTTCATTAGATCTTTACTGGTTCAACTAACCCTCTAACCCTGTAGTGCATAAATGGTACATTCTGATATAGGACAAGTCAGTGTATAACAAAATACAATACTGCATGATTTAAATTTATATTATTTACGGTATTTTTACGTTAAATGTGCATTGCGTTTTCATGTACAGAGTATATATTGTACAAGTGGGAAGAGCATATACTGTAAAAGCAGAAAAAGCATGTATTGTACAAGTAGTTTGCTATTTGTAATATAGTAACAAATAAATGGTGGATCGATAAGGTACTTAAGGGCAAATAACATATATATAATACATCGCTAAGGTACAGACACAAATATTTAGTCTACTTCCTGAGGGCACTCATGCAAGCTAGAGAAGCAGTGGTGAGTCAAATATGCCTTAGCAACTGACCTGAACTTTCTCAGGTCATTTATTGATTTAATTTCTAGGGATAACTTATTATAAATAACTTTTGCTTAATACAGGTTCCTTTTTCATTTAGGCTGGTGTTCACTGTCTCTATTTGAAAGTCTTCTTTTTGCCTTTTGTTATGAGAAAGAATGTTTTCTTTTTTCTTTTGGAAGAGAGAAGGATTTTGCATTGTACACATTTTTACAAAAAAAACCATCTCATACACATAGACACGCATGGAGAGCTGCATCAAACCAGTCTCAGGACTGAAGACCACAACAACAACAACAACACATAGACACATGAAAGTGGAAGAATTTCCAGCTTTTTAAAGAGTGGTTATCAGGTTTTATTCCATTTTACACCTTCCATTATTTTTATAATCCTTTTTTGTAGCTTAAAGAAATTTTGGCTGCGAGAAAAGTAAGCCCAGGAAATTATTCCGTATTTCAATTACAAGTATGTATGGGTGAAATTTACAGTATCAGACAATCTTCTTTGCAGCATCCTTCTAATATTCTTATTGAATAGCGTACAGCGCATAATTTCTCATACACTTTCGATGTGTGTCCCACATTTAAGACTATTTTGGACCCAGAAACCTAACTTTATGTTGTCTGCACTTTGAATCTCCTTATCAGATATCTCAGTCTAAACAGTTTGCTTATCTTTTTTCGAGTTATAGAAATTTAGTGCCACTGTCTTAATTTAATTTATTATGAACTTGTGACTGAATCAGTTTTCAATATTGTTAAGTGTCTGTGTTGCTGACTTCTGAAGCATTTCCATTTGTTTCCCACTAACTATCATACTAGTATTGTCAGCAAACTGAATGGTGTTCTTGAAGAATTTGTTCGGGTCATTCACATATAACAGAAATAGGAGAGGTCCCAGCTCAGAGCCTTATCGCACTCTCTGTCTTAAAATTACATGCTCTGAATAATGTTGAGTTAATTTATTGAAACTTTAGTGTTGCATTTGAACCACTTGCTGTCATCTGCTTAGCTAAGATTTTATCCAGTTGTTGGATGTTCCTTGGATACCCATGTTGTTGCACTTAGACAACAGTTCAGTGTGATCTATGATGTCAAAAGCCTTAGATAGATATAGGAAAATTCCAGTGACATTTTCACCCTTATCTAATTTTAGTAGTACTTCACTTAAAAGCTCAAAAACTGTTCTATCAGTTGATCATCCCCTTCTGAAATCATGTTTTGTTGTAGATAGTATTTTGTGCTTTTTGAAAAATAATTTCAATGACTTTTGAAAATACAGAGAGTAGAGCAATGGGCTTGTAGTTAGCCACTTCATCCGTTTTGTATTTTTGAATAGTGGTTTAGCTTGGCGCTTTTTAGGCACGGTGGGAAAATTCCAATTTGAAAGGAACTGTCACAAAGGTGAGATGACTCAGTTGTTCTGATAGCTGACAGGATTTCTTTCTTTGTGTTGGAAACAGAAAGGCTGAAACAGGATTTATGTCGGTATTTTCAGATGATACTAGACAGTTTTTTAGTGCAAAGTCTGATTTCAGTGACTAATAGCCCACTTACATTACTAAAATAAGTATCAAACACATTTGCTATTACTTCAGCATTAGTAACATCTTTGTTATCATAGTTCAGTTTAGTAACCGGTCAAGGTGGCTCAGTGGTTAGCACACAGGACTCGCATCTGAGAGGATAGCAGTCCAAAACCACGTCTAGCCATCCAGATTTATATTTCCGTGATTTCTCTAAATTGCTCCAGGAAAATGCCAGGATGGTTTCTTCAAAAGAGCAAAGCCGATTTCCTTTCCCATCCTTGACACCATCCGAGCTTGTGCTTCATATCTAATGAACTCTATGTCGATGGGGTGTTAAACACAGTCTTTCTCCCTTCCTTCCTTCTTTCAATTTCATATTGGAATTTTGAGAAGAATTATTATCAATTTACTATTTCACTATACTCCATACAGCTTGCATTTTGTTATTGGAATTATTTATACAGGGTGTCCCATTTATCTTGACCACCCTAAATAACTGTTTGTCCAGATGCAAATTACAAAATATTTCAAGCAAATGTTCTGTAGCCGTCAGGGGAACATCAATCAGCATAATTTCCCTCGTTGTATCTTTGTTTCTTACAAAGATATGAACAGCGACATGACATTTTAAATGGCACTCTGTATATTTTATTTGGTAATTCGTATCCTCGCCTAAATACTTATTCAAAAATGTGTCACACTGTACCATTCACTGAAACACAACGTTATTAATTACATAACACAACACTGACTTTGAGCCTGGGATCACAAACTCGTCCACTTGCTGGAGTTGTCAGAAAACAAATTAAAACCAAGTAAAAACGTAACAAAAAGTTGACTCTGACTCTCCTGTACCATTGCCCAGGAGTAGGACATTCAAAGGTGCTCAAAGTGGTGAGCCTGGACACCGATACACTGGTGCACTCGTTGAATGAAAGAATTACTTATTGTTTCCAGTGTTGCCTGCTGAAGAGATTTACAAACAATCACGATACTTGCTAAGCGACGCCTGGGGTGGCGTTACCTCGTCAGCACATGAGGGAGGCACGTGATCAAGGTGCCCTTCCTTGGTGCTGACTTCCTGCTGCTAGATCGTGGAACAAAAGAATTTACAGGCAGCCAACACTGCCGGCGGAGGCTTGGCCATAACAAGGAAAATGAAGTTACAATTTGAAAGCTTGTATAATAAAGCAAAATCCCCTACTGTCTGGCTCATCCTTTACATGTATCTGCCATATTAAAATTCATTATGTACATACAGACGAAAACTACTACAATGCACAAATGGCTGACTCAAACACGTTTAGAGTGACAGATTTGTAACGATCTCCCGTCCACATCCTTCAACTTGTCTGTGCAAATACGATTTGAGCCAACAAATTTGATAAATTTCGCTCAAACCTCTAACTCCAACTTCCAAGTTTGGGGATCTCATATCTACACAAAACTCCCATGCACACACGAAGATATGTCGATGCAGATGCGATGTACACAGACATTTGCGCAGACAGATCGTTGCATAGGAATGGGCGTTAACCCTTTATACGATAGTGGTCGATATATTGATCACTACCATAAGTGTGAAACAGTGTACTTTTTACACTGAAAACTGACCCTTAACAACAGATTAGGTGTTCCCAAATAGATGTTGGGCCCTTGAGAAGCCACTTTTCGTTCTATGATGTTGTTAGAACGTTCTTATTGAAATGGTGGTCGGCTAGCTGTCCACTGTCCACGTGAGATGTATCTTTTGCTACTGTTTTGTGTATATGAGATAAAATTATTCAGCTGAAGGCGTTATTAATGTGAGAATTCGTTAAAAATAATATGCATGACATTTAGTGAATTAATAGTTATGTACACTTTACATTATATACACATTTTATGTACCCTAAATAGAGAATGCAAGTAATAATGCAAAGAAATCCGTGAGCATAGTAGCAAAATTGGAGAGTCGTTTATCACGTTTTTGTAAAAGTGCTCTTCTATCACATATGTACGAGAGGCTATCCAATATTTACGTTATACCTAGATAACATGTGAGTAATTTATAATATATATGAACCGGATTTAGTGTCTTGCTGAAGAATTATTAGCAAATGAACACTTACATAATGTAGAATAACATAACCTCACATCCTCACATTTCATTTTTACAGCTGCACAAAATGATGAACAGGTTTTCATTTCGAGAATTTGAAGAGATGTCACCACAGGATTTTCAACGTTTGATTGACGAAACAGATTATGATCAAGTTGTTGATTCTAAGTGTGTAGGTTATCTGGAAGCCAAAGACATAGTGCCAATTACTCATTCCAATACTAGCAGCAGAAATTACTCTTGTAGTGATATCATTCCTCCATCACACAAACAAAGAATTGTAATCCCTGTAAGTTACAAGGATGAAGACGAAAATGAAGAAGAGGATGAAAGTGATAATGCTCATTTTAGGACTTACCTTGCAGTACAATTTTGCAAAAAACTTTACTGATCCTTCACTATATAATTCAGTAAATTATTTACCAGGTTTGGAACAAAGATTGATGTGAATTTAGAATGTCCCGTCTGTACTGTCATTATTTTTTCTAACTTCATCTTAGAACATATTATTAGAGAATCTTATCTCTATGCTAGTCAGCAAGGTACTGACCTCAATTTGACCTCAGCTGAATTGAAAGCAGTCTTTGGTGCACTTCTTATGATGGGATTCCATCTACTTCCGAGCATGAGACATTATGGTCATCTGATTCCAATTTATTTGTAAACAGAGTAGCTTTAGCTATGTCTGTCAGAAGATTTTTGAAGATAATAAGACTTATGCATGTAAATGATTTCCAAAAAATGACAAAAAAGGGAGAATGTGGGTATGACAAATTACAGAAGATTCGCCCCCTTCTTTCCCACCTAAATCATCCTTTTTTTAAATTTAGACATACAAGAGGTCTCAGTATTGATGAACACATGGTGGCTTTCAGAGGCAGAACTTTCCGAAAGTAGTATATGTCAATGAAGCCAATGAAACAAGGATTCAAAATTTAGGTTACAGCCTGTAGCATTATGGGGTACATGTTAATGTTTCGGATATATAAAGCAAATCTGAATTCAAGGCAGAAGAGTCTCTGGGAGAGAAAGTTGTTTTGTCAGTTTGAAAACGATTCCAAGTTTTAGGGTACCACCCCTTTTTGACAGAATTTGTACGAATTTACCATTGCTTTCAAAATTACTGACTAGAGGAACATTTTCATAATATGTTACTAAAGAGTGACAAGCAGATGAAATTAGGAGAGCATCACTCTGCTATGGAACATGATATTTCCATAACAAAATGGAAATCCAGAGCTACAAAATCAGTTGTAATGTAGAGTAACATCCATAGCCCCAGTGTGGGGTGTCAAGAGTCTAGGAAAAACAAGAAGGGTAAGAAGGAAGGTATTGAGTGTCCCAAGGATATTGCTGACTATAATGGGTACATGGGAGGGATTGATAAATTTGATCGACTGATGTCAATCTACAGTGTTTCCTGGAAATCAAGGAAGTTGTGGATCAATTATTCTATCACTTTCTGGATGCTGCAGTTGTCAATTCCTTATTCTTTATAATAAGGCTGCAAAAATGGCACAATCTTATGATGGAAAGCCAATGCCACACCTAAATTTCCGAAGTATCTTTGCCAATGAATTAAATCGAAATTTTAATAGTTAGAAGTAACATGGACAACAGACTTCCCCAAAAGTTTTGAACACAGATGCAAAATTTATGGAGAAAAATGTTTGCAACATGTATCCACAGAGAGTGACGATTGTACGGGCAGATGTTCCACAGAAGGATATGAACAGAAGGTGTGCTCATTGTACTACAAAAAAGCAACACAAATGGAGTAGTATTATATACAAGAAATACAAAGTTCCTCTTTGTCTTCCTTTTTTTCACATGTTTCATTCCAAATAAAATGTTTAGCTTTGGAATTTGTAATATATCATTGGGTTCAGTTTAGTTTTCTTGTCTGATTATTGTAATATGTTCCAGTTTTGTAATTCAGCAGATTAATTAATATATTGTATCATCTTTGCATTCCAATTGTCATGTTTTTATATATCTACTCCAGGTATAAGAAGATGGTCTTTTAAATAGCCACTATCCACAGCAATGCAAGCCC
The DNA here is from genome assembly GCF_021461385.2 of Schistocerca piceifrons. Taxonomy (NCBI): domain Eukaryota; kingdom Metazoa; phylum Arthropoda; class Insecta; order Orthoptera; family Acrididae; genus Schistocerca; species Schistocerca piceifrons. The sequence continues at coordinate 406,968,721 of NC_060149.1, forward strand.
CACCCAAATGGATAGTGGTCTGTAATTCTACTAACTATATTTTTCTCTCATTTCCAAGGAAAATGAACACAGAATAATTGTAAGCATATTACTTGTATATATAAGTAATAAGGAATGCAATTAAAGCAACACTTTTCGAATTCTGACAGAAAAGTGTTTCTCCTATAAAGAGTTAAAGACTGCTTTTTAAATGTTCTCACACTACAGATTTCCTGTTCCTTTTAAAAGTAAAGCATTTAACTCCACATAAAGTGTCGTAATCATAACGTTTTAGTCCACACAGCACACTACATCTACATGTACATCTATGTCTATACTCTGCAAACCACTGCAAAGTACATGGCAAAGGGTATGTCCCAATGAGCAGTTATTAGGGTTTTTTCCATCACATTCATGTATGGAGCTAGGCAAAAATGGTTGTTTATTTGTCTCCATGTGTGCTGTAATTAATCTAATCTTATCTTTATGATCCCTATGGAAGACATATGTGGGGGGGGGGGGTTGTAGTATATCCCTAGAGTCATAATTTAAAGCTGGTTCTTGAAACTTTGTAGGTATACTTTCTCAGGGACAGTTTACATCTATCTTCAAGAGCCTGCCATTTCAGCCTGTTCAGCATCTTTGTGACTTTGTCGCACAGGTCAAACAGACTTGTGACTGTTTGTGCTGCCCTTCTCGGTTTACAGTCAATAGCCTTGGTAGCCCTATTTGGTATGGGTCCCACACACTTGAGTAATATTCTGGACTTGGTTGCACAAGTGATTTGTAGGCAATCTCCTTTGTAAACTGATGGCATTTCCTCAGTATTCTACCAATAAACAGAAGTCTACCACCTACTTTGTCGATGTGTGAGCTTATGTGATTATTCTCTTTCATATGCTTACAAAATGTTACACCTAGGTATTTGTATATGTTGGTCAATTTCGACAGTGACTCACTTATATTGTTGTCATAGGATACTACGTTTTTCGTTTTATGAAGTGCATAGTTTTATATTTCTGAACATTTAAAGTAAGTAAAAAGTCATTACACCACTTTGAAATCTTATCAAGATCTGACTGAATATACAGCTACTTTCAGACATTACTTTATTATAGATAACTCATCATCCGCAAAAGTCTTGGATTACTAATAATATCATCTGCAAGGTCATTAATATACAACAAGGACAGTAAGGGTCCAAACACAATTGCTTGGAGCACACCTGAAGTTACTTCCATGTCTGGCAGTGACTCTTCATCCAAGATAATGTGCTGTGTCCTCCCTACCAAAAGATCCTCAATCCAATCTTTAAATTCGCTTGATGCTGTACCCTATATGATCGTACTTTTGATAACAAGTGTAGATGTGGTACAGAGTCAAATGCTTTTAAGGAATCATGTCATATAGCGTCTATTTGACTGCCTTGATCCAAAACGTTCGCTACATCACATGAGAAAAGTGCAAGTTGCGTTTCACGTGATAGACGTACTTGTAATCCATGCAGTTGGCGTGAAGGAGGTCACTCTGTTCGAGAGATCTCATTTTGTTTGAGCTCAGAATATGTTCTAAAGAGTCCACAACAAATCGACGTCAAGGATACTGGATGGCAGTTTTGTGGATCACTTCTGTTACCCTTCTTGCAGATGGATGTGATCTTTACTTTCCTCCAACTGCTGGGCATGGTTTTTTGTGTGAGGGAACTATAACAGGTTATAGTGAACAGAGGCGCTAACTCAGCCACAATTTCAGTGTAGAATCTTACAGGAATTTCGTTGCATCTTTGAGCTTTGTTCAGTTTTAATGATTTCAGTTGTTTCTTAATGCTACTAACACTAACACTTACTCAACTTATCTTTCCAGTGCTATGGCGATTAAAATGGGACATTTCTCCTGGGTATTCCTTTGTGGAGGAATTTTTGAAAATGGAGTTAAGTATTTTAGTTTTTGCTTTGTTATTTTTAATTTCAGTTCCTGTCTCATCCACGAGTAACTGGAGGCTGCTAACAGCTTTCATGTATGACTAGAATTCCTTTGGGTTTTTTGAAAGAGCATCCAACAAATATTCTGCTATGGTAGTCATTGAAGGCTTCATGCATTGCTCCCTATCTATAGCCTTATGTTGTGTTTCACACCTATCAGAGAGTAATCACAGTTTCTTTAGAAGTTCCTCTACAATGATTGTATACCATGGAGGGTCCCTCCTGTTATGAACTGCTCTAAAGGGTACAGATCCATCCAGCATATAGTTAACTACTCTTCTAAAATTGAGTTATAGTTTGTCTGTATGCTCCTGTTCTGTGCTAAGAGTTTCAAGTTCCTCATTGAGATGTGACACTATTGCTCATTTATCTAGTTTGTTGAATGTATATATCTTTCTACTGGTTTTAGTTGTCCTTTGTACATGACGCTAATGGACAGTATTCCAGAGTGTGTTACAAGACTGATTGTTACTATTTCCTTTCGTCATGAGGAATAATTATTCAATATTTTATCCATAAACTTACATCTCCTTTCTGTTTGAACCATAAATAAACTTATAACAATGTTTAGCTTCTTCAGCACTAGCAGACAATACGAAAATGTTTCTGTGCTCGCAAGAATAAATGTAAATAATTCCTTAGCTGCAAGACTATTATGAACACAAATGTTCTATAACATGAAAATTATTCATTTTCTTGTGCCTTCCAAGTTGTGTTCCTTCAATATACAGGGTGTTACAAAAAGGTACGGCCAAACTTTCAGGAAACATACCTCACACACAAATAAAGAAAAGATGTTATGTGGGCATGTGTCCAGAAACGCTTAATTTCCATGTTAGAGCTCATTTTAGTTTCGTCAGTATGTACTGTACTTCCTCGATTCTGATGATCAAATTGTAAATTTTCACAATCAACATGTGTGGGCCGACGAGAATCCGCACGCAATTGTGCAATCACGTCATCAACACAGATTTTCTGTGAACGTTTGGGCAGGCATTGCTGGTGATGTCTTGATTGGGCCCCATGTTCTTCCACCTACGCTCAATGGAGCTCGTTATCATGATTTCATACAGGATACTCTACCTGTGCTGCTAGAACATGTGCCTTTACAAGTACAACACAACATGTGGTTCATGCACGATGGAGCTCCTGCACATTTCAGTCGAAGTGTTCATACGCTTCTCAACAACAGATTCGGTGACCGATGGATTGGTAGAGGCAGGCGGACGAATTCGATGGCCTCCACGCTCTCCTGACCTCAGCCCTCTTGACTTTCATTTATGGGGGCATTTGAAAGCTCTTGTCTACCCAACCCCGGTACCAAATGTAGAGATTCTTCATGCTCATATTGTGGACGGCTGTGATACAATACGCCATTCTCCAGGGCTGCATCAGCGCATCAGGGATTCCATGCGATGGAGGGTGGATGCATGTATCCTCGCTAACGGAGGACATTTTGAACATTGCCTGTAACAAAGTGTTTGAAGTCACGCTGGTACGTTCTGTTGCTGTGTGTTTCCATTCCATGACTAATGTGATTTGAAGAGACTTAATAAAACGAGCTCTAACATGGAAAGTAAGAGTTTCCAGACACATGTCCACATAACATATTTTCTTTCTTTGTGTGTGAGGAATGTTTCCTGAAAGTTTGGCCATACCTTTTTGTAACACCCTGTATTCTGCTTTTCATCTACATTCACCAATGTCCAAGGTGTGTTCCTTCAATATATTCTGCTTTTCATCTACATTCACCAAAGTCGATAGATACTCTTCCGCTTCTAATGTTTGTAATTCCTGATTAGGGCAAAAAATGAAATATCTTTTATTCATTTTATATCCTCATTCCATTTTCGTAATCAGTATAATATGGTACTTGATTTTCACTACTACACCAAAGAAAATGATGTGTTTTAAATACAATAACTTGATATTTATGTCACAAATATTAATTACAGATTAAAGTATTGAAGATGACAAGACAATGCTACTTCTAACGAGTACCCAATGGATGTTATACTAGCAATACTTGTTGAATACAGGTACACACAAGCTTAGCATGCAGCACTGTAATAAGAATACTCTTACTTTTGTTAGACCAATACAACAATAGATAATGTCCAACAGAATAGTTGCATTAATATATTTAAAACTGCTCTGAATTAGCAATTTAACTTACATTATCTTACAAACAATCAAAGCCTCCACATAGTAGGAAGGGTGGGAAACTAACCATACTTCAATTTTTCCTTAAAGTAAAAATAGTTTCTGTGTTTCACTGACAATCGACAAAAATTAGTTCACTTTAAACCAGTAAGATGTTTGCATTATTAACATAATTTTTCAGGTTGGTAAGCCTATTACTCCTCCTCAGGGGACACTGCTGTAATGTAGCACTATCCGTGTGGGCGGGGAGGTTAGTGTGCTCTGGATACAGAGGGCTATGCCAGCAGTAGCGTACCTACCAGCAGGGTCACCCATGCCATACCAACCAAACAGGAGGAGCCAGACGAAGTGTGTCCCGCAACGATCTATCATTAGCCTTTCTCCTATCCTATCCTATCCTGTCCTATCCTATCCTATCCTAAACCTCTCCTTTTTCCTTACCATTATCAACTTTTGGCAGGGATCTGGCGAAGTCCTTAACAGCAGCTACGATGGAGAAGAACATCTTTGGTACAAAGCAGCTGACGGAGGAGGCACCCTTTCCCTCCTAAGGGCAAATGAGGAGTGGTACCACTGCCTTGTGGTGAAGAGAGATCTTCAAAGGCTGAGGGAGTAAACCCTGAAAGAAAATCATCAGATGTGTTAGGCTTAGCAGGCCAGCAGATGAGAAAAAGTTGTTTTTGCTTTCAATCAAAGAACGAGCATTGGATTAAAAATACCTAATGCAGACAAGACGGCACTTCTTGTTCCCCTGGAACGAATGACAGCACTTCACAGCCTGAAGAAAAACCAAGGAACGCAAGGAGATACACTAAACAAGAACAGAAAACTAGACACCAACAAAAAGACAGATCAAGTTGAGAGTAGGAAAATTAGATGTAACAATCTTGACAGGAAAGACTGAAGAGATTATACACATGATGGAGAGGAGAAAAATTCATATCCTTAGATTGAGTGAGACCAAGTGGAAGGGAAAAAGCTCTAAATTGCTGAGAGGTGGGTACAAATTATACTGTCAGGGTCACAATAAAGAGGCAAAAAGTGGAGTGGGGATGTGTTTCACAAAGACATTGACCCAGTTACATATGTGAGCTTTGTAAGTGATAGGATAATTAGAGCGCGAGTGAACTTGGGAAAGAATGGTTTTACTATACTCCAAGTGTACGCCCCTCAGCAAGGGTACAGTGAGGAAGAAAAAACGTAATTCCTTGAAGAACTGGAAGATCATGTAAGATAAGATAACATTATGATAATTAGGGATCTGAACGCTCAGGTCAGCATGGATAGAAATGGATATGAGAAGGTGGTTGACCCTTCTGGGTACAGAAGACGAAATGTTGAGTGTGAAGAAATTCTAAATCTCTGCACAAGAAATCATCTTTTAGTGGAGAATACATTCTTCAAGAAACAAGATAGCCATAAGATTACTAGATATCGCTAGGATGGCAAATCTAAGACAGTTATAGACTATATGTAAACAGACAAATTAACTGGAGGAAAAGAAGGGACACTAAGGTCCGACCAAGTGTGCACTCCGATAGTGACCACAGATTACTAGTAGTTGATCTAAATTATAATAAGAAAAGTTTGAATTCTGTAGAAAGATTGCTAAAATTAAGGTGCGGAAGTTGAAAGAAGAAGAAAATAAGAAAAGTCTCCAAAATCTATTAGCACAAAAATTGCCAGAAACTGAAAGGGTTAGTGTAGAGGAAGAGTGGAACCTATTTAAAACATCAACAGTGCTGTGCAGATATGAGGCAAAACAAAGGGTAAAGTGAAAGACAAAGATACCAGTTGGTGGTATGATAGAGTAAAAGATGCAATTAAAAAACGTAATATGGCAAAGAAAACATGGAGTTTGAAAAAAAATATCAGAACCAGGGGCTGGTACCAATAGATGAACACAAGGTAATAACATTGGAGAAGGAATACCGGCAAAAGTAACTCCAAGCAAAGAGAATTGTGAAAGAGAAAAAGGAGAAGAGTTGGAAAATATTGAGCCAGGAACTAAAGCAGGATAGCAGAGGGAACCAAAAACTGCTATGTGGGTTATTGAAAAGTGAAAGATCTGATAGAGAAGACGTAAAAGCGATCGAAACAGAGGATGGGGATATTCTCAGGGACATGGAGGCTTTCAGAGAAGAGATGAAGAATTATTTTGAAATCTTACTGAATGGGGAAGGTGCACAAGCATGTGACACCGAAGTCATTGAATTAGAGGAGGAGCAGGATCCAGTATCTTGGTTATAAATTGAGAATTCCCTGAAATTTGAAAAGTGGGAAGGTGGCTGGAGTAGATGAGCTGTCAACGGATCTGATTAAAGCCACAGGAATCCATGGAATACAAAAGCAAAATTGGGTGCTGGGGGTGATATGGAAAGAAAACAAAGTGCCAAATGAATGGAAAAAAGGAATTATAATACCATTGTTCAAGAAAGATAGTAGAAAGAAATGCACCAACTACCGAGGAATCACACTGTTATCACACTGCCTTAAGATAATGGAAAAGATCTTATAAAAAAGATTGCAGAAAATTCTAGAACACCAATTAGAGGAAAAGCAGCATGGGTTCAGAAGTAATAGGGGAACAATTGATCTCATTTTCGCTCTCCGTCATTTAATGGAGAAGTATTGGGTAAAAGGAAAGGATGTGACAGTCGTATTCATGGATCTGGGAAAAGCATATGACAGTGTACCAAGGGATAAAATATGGGAATGCTTGAGAAAACATAATGTTCCTTATTCATTAATCAAAAAGGTCCAGATTCCGTACAATGGCTGTAAGAGCAGTGAACAAGTAGAGGTGGAAGATCAAAATGGTTTAAGGCAAAGAGAGGTGTTCGACAAAGCAGTACACTCTCCCCTTTACTCTTCATTACACTTATGGACGCAATCATCAAAGAAATCAAGGAAGAAGAAAATGAAGGTCTCAACGCTTTCGTTTTTGCTGATGACATTGCCATTTGGGGAGAGATGGAAATGGAGGTTCAGAGGAGACTAGATTACTGGAACACAAAATTTAAAAAAAAATCAAGTTAACTGTGAGTAGGAACAACACAGTGACAACGAAGGTGAGCAGGACACCCACACCTTGTCGCATTATAATGGAGGGGAAGAAGGTTGAATGTGTGAAAAGCTTCAATTATCTGGGAAGCATCATATCACATGATGGAAGTTCCAAACTAGAAGTCTTAAACAGAATAACAAAAGGATCTAGCTTCTTCCAGCAAGTACAAAATCTAATCTGGGATAGGGAAGTACCTCGAAGAGCCAAACAGACCATGTATAAAATTTATCTCCAGCCAACAATGGTGTATAGTCTAGAGGCCTTAGGTCAGCTTTAGAATAAACTAGGAGAGACAGAGCCAGGGATGATTATTTAAGAAGAGACCTGCAGGTGATGTTGACTACAGAGGAGAGGATGACTGCTTTGAGATTGAAGTGGTTCAGTCATGTGAAGCGAATGCACCTGATTCGAACTCCATGGCAGTATTTGGAGATGGAGGTACCAGGAAGAAGACCAATTGGGCGTCCTAGAAAGAGACGGACAGACCAGTTCAGGAAGATCTCAAGAGGAGAGGAGTAACATGGGATGTAGTGGAGAGGGAAAAGGTATACCAGGTCAGAAAACAAAGGAGGCATATCGTTCACAAAGTTCCTACCCAGTTTGCTGGAAGGAAACCCTGATGATGGTGATGATGAAGCCTATTACTAAAACGAAGAAAGGTTGTGTCATCCACATATCATACTTAAAAGATCTTGCAAATGGAGGTATCTCAATAACCACTAACAGAAACAAAAAAATTACAACGCAGATCTGATCTATGCTATATCTTTCTTTGAAAACAGAGAACTTGCTTACTATAGTCCAGAAAGAAATTTGCAAGTTTTAGGCTGTCGCTTTAAATACTATAATAGTACTTATATTTCATTTTTCATTTATATTTTTCCATTTAATTTTTTATTTTATTAATTTTAATTTTTTTATTTTTTAGCAGTCCCAATTCCTACTTATAATTAACTGAATTCCAAATCGATTTCAAGCACACCATTTTTATTTCGACAAAAATAAAATAAAAAACCGAATTCATAAACAAAACTAAATAAAAACATCAGAAAAATATAAATTTTAACCGACTATAAAATAAATAAAAAAGTAAAAAAACCATAAATTGTAATTGTATATAAAAATTAATGAAAACCAGTGGATCATAAATTTTCAATTGGATTAAAAACTCCATGCTATCTGATGTTGGAACCTGAGACAATACAAACAGAGCAGATGGTGGATGTGTTTAGTGGAGGCAAGACTGTAAACCCCTTTTGACACCAGGAAGTCGCCAGAATCTTTTAGCAAGTGGTAAAAACATATATTTCATGGGCACAACTGTGTGGGAAGCTTAACAGCTGTCTTTCAGAAACTGGAAATGGTCGGCTCACAAAGATTAGATCTTTCCGTAAATGAGGGACTGTAGTCCCATGAAGGTAGATGTTTTTTGCCAAAAATGCTCATGCTTACCATGAGAACGACTCCTTCCTAGTCTAAAAACTTCTTTCATAGACAAGAGAGATTTGGACATGCTGATTGGGTCCTACAAGGATATGCAAGGTGGAGGCTTGCTCCTCCATCTTGGAAATCCCGGTGCTGTGTGTGGATTGGCTATTGGGCCAACAGAACAGTCCAGAAGGGAGATTCAGTGACTCGAGGATAGTTCAGTTGGTTTGTGCAATATGGGGCTCTTTCGTTTTTGCTAATTCGGTTCCCCTATCGAAGCTTGTTGGAGAGTGGTTGTGTTTTTTTGGGACTAACCACTGTTCCACCTTGCTCTGTTTGTCATTTTTGTGTAAGATTTATCAACTAGTTGCAGTTACAAAAGGTTTAATAAAACCTGTCATTATTTGTTCTCATTCATACTCCCTCAACTATTCACTGTTTTTATTTTGCAGTGGTGGTACACGGGTACTCCCACAATTTCAGGCCCAATCTATTTAAATTAATTAATCTGATTATTAATTTGAATTCTGAAAGTGAATACAGGCACAGTCAACAAAAGTAACATGGGTAAATTCACTGATTCATATATTTAAAATTAAGGGTGTAGGTCACAGTTTAAAGGTTACTGATAAGGTAACGTTTTTCTTCATGTAAAAATAATAACATTTAGCATCATTCAGACATATATTTATGATTAAAGCAAGTGATGGCTTGCAATCTTGGATTACATATTTTTGTTGGACGACATATAGGGTAATAATCACAATTATTGTACAGTTGGATAGAGACTACACACATCAATATTTCTTATTTTTGCGTTACCACTGTCTGCTTAAGCTCTCAATTTTATTACGTTTGTATGACCTCTATAAAAAGCATCTCTTGGATACTTTGGTTCGACAACTTCAGGTAACTGTTTTAATTTCTTAAGTTTTTTACACACTGTTGAGTTAATCCATTTACATTCCTCCATCTCTACTAAATTATATCCTCAATTTCATATTTCTGTACTTCTTGTTAATGTCTTTCGATATAAATCACCCATTTATTCTCAGTTTTTCTTGTTAATAGATTCAGGTTTGAAACATTTCTTACAATGATGCCAAAAACCGCCATGGTACTGATAAACAGTATTCGTTTCTTTATCAAAGCCATCCACTCTTGCTCCAGCTATATTTACTTCTCCACCTTTAAGACCATGTTGAATATAATCATTGTTTTAATTATTTAACCAAGATATAGCCTCTTCTCTATAAATTTCCCTCTGTTCCTACGCCAATACAGCAACACTTCTGTTAGGCAAGTATTTAGATCTGTATATAGCCATACAAACTCCAGCAGTTCTTAAGTAACAGTATAGATTTATATTAGCTGTTCCTAAGAATTGTTTTCTTAGTTCTAAACAACCTTTTCTTACTAAATCTACATCAGAATTACAGAATCCATTAATTTCTTTCTTCATTGTATTAGCACAACAATATACAATATCAGGAACTAGTTCTATGTAATTTTCATTTTCCTCTGTGTTGAAGAAATGTGGGCGATAGCCTTTCTTTAGTTCTTTCTAATCAAATGTCTTAGGAAAACTAGGAAGTGATCCTTGTACAAAACTGCTGCTATCAGTAATTTTTAAACCTAACTCTTTTATCATTAGTAACATTAATTTAGTTCCTGTGTAGGTAGTATATGGCTTTATAGTATTTTCAACACAATACTATAATTTGTGAATAATTTCTAAATTATATTCTTTAGCATATTAAACTATAAATATATAATTATTATGTTAATTAAGTATCATCCACCTTCAGAATTCATCATTTGTTTTAAATCTTTAAGCTGTGCAACCATTGAAATAGTGAACTAGTATGAGATTTGGAACATGTATTCCTATCTCTTTTTGAGCTTCATAATAAAAGCACATGTATTTTTCAGTATAGGTGTAAGGAATTCTCTTTAGGGATCCTTTTTTACAACTCTTAAACTGTTTTCCTGTACATTATTGCACTTTGAATATTCAAAAATATAATATTTCTTTAACTCTACAATAAAATAACAGCCATTTTCAATACATTTTTGACAATCTTTGACTATATGTCTTCCCTAAATTTTCTTTATTGTACAACAATTTTTAGTATTTTTTATTGCATGTTACATTTTTGATCTTTAATTTCTGCTTCAAGATCACAGTTTCTACATCTTTCAAAGCCTCAGTTATATACTCCAGATCTCAAACGAATCCTTTTACGTTTTTCATATTTATAAGCTATATTACAAACTTCTTTGTGGTTGTTTAAGCATTCTTCATTATAGCAGTATCTATGACATTCTTCACAATATATCTTATTTTCTGCAATATTGTGTTCTACATCCTTCCACAACATACAGGTCAACAGTTATTGAACTATATGAAATAAAATCGTCATAACTTCCGAATGGTTTATGACCGAGCGAGGTGGCACAGTGTTTAGCACACTGGACTCGCATTCGGGAGGGCGACGGTTCAATCCCGCGTCTGGCCATCCTGATTTAGGTTTTCCGTGATTTCCCTAAATCGCTTCAGGCAAATGCCGGGATGGTTCCTTAGAAAGCGACGGCCGATTTCCTTCCCCATCCTTCCCTAATCCGAGCTTGTGCTTCTTCTGTAATGACCTCGTTGTCGACGGGACGTTAAACAGTAATCTCCTCCTCCTGAATGGTTTGTGTTAGGATGTTCAAATTGCACGGGTCGCACAGACCATGATGAGAATTAGTACGCCCATGTGCACACACCTTTTGTTGTCGACCATTTGCATGTGAAAATGTCACAGTACAGCGTGACTGAGCGTATAACTCTTGTGAAGGCCTACCATGCTAGCAGTAACAGTCCAACTGCGGCGCAAAGGAAGTTTGCGACCGAGTTAAGGCTGGAGACAACAGGTCCAGGCGTGCTAACAATCAAGAATTTGATTCACAAGTCTAAAAGAACAGGTAGTGTTCGTGATGAAGTGTTCGCAATGTCGGTCGTCCAAAACGGCTGAAAATGCCTGAAAAAATCTAGAAGACAAGCGCTGTGTTTCGAACCAGCCACTGGAAATCGATCAGACGAGCTGCACAATAGGTAGGAATCACTCAGGAGACACACCGACAAATTGTTTTTGAAGACCTGCATCTCTTCCCATACAAAATTCAAATCCATCAACCATTAAACCCCAGGGCCATGGAACAGTGGATGTGTTTCCCCAACACTATAGTGCACAGAATTGACGAACAGGACTTTAATGTTAATATAGTTTGGTTTGGAAACGCAGCCCAACTTCATTTAGATGGGTTCATCGATAAGCTAAATTGGCGCATTTGAGGGACTGAGGAATCAGCATTTCGCGCTCGAGAAGTCTCTTCACTCTCAGCTGGTGACTGTGTGGTGTGCAGTGTCCAGTCACAGATTAATTGGTGGCATTTTCCTTGATGGCACTGTACTACCGAATGGTATTTGAAGGTTTTGTGAGATGATTCAATCCCGAATATACAAAATGAAACTGATTTCGATAAGATGTGGTTCCTGCAAGTTGGAGCTCGACCCCATCGAAGCAGCAGAGTGTTTGATGTCCTGGAGGAACACTTTAGGGGCCGCATTGTTGCTCTAGAGTACCCACAAGCCACTGACATGGGCCTCAATTGGCTGCTGTATTCTCCAGATTTGAACACACGAGACTCCTTTTTGTGGGGTTATATAAAAGGCAAGGTGTACAGCAATAACCCCAAAACCACTGCTGAGCAGAAAACAGCCATTTAGTAGGTCATCGACAGCATTGATGTTCCAAGACTTCAGCGGATCATGAAGAATCTGGCTATTCGTCTGCGGCCTATGCTCACCAAGGATGGCAGGCATATCAAACATATCATAATCTTAATACAAATATCTGTAGTGACGTTCACATGTTGAATACAGTGTATGCAAGCCATAGTTCGTGACTATTTTATGTGTTTTTAGATATAGTCCCTTAATTATCAACCTGTATATAACATTCTTTCTATCTTGCATTTGTGTTCATTCTTGTTTTGTTACACTTATTAAAGAAATACGATGACCCTTACAAAGCTGATATACTGTTAATTACATCAAAGTGGTTGCGATTTCTATACAGATATATTTTTATTCCATTGTCAGCACCATAACAGGAAGTTGAACAGAAATTTTCAGTGCATACAACATTTATTTCAATATCCAACAGCTGCTCAGCATTTTTAATATCGTCTAGAGCAAATGCTTCATCCTTATATTCGCCTAATTGGTTACATGATATTTTGGTTAAATCTTTATGTAATTAGTATATATCTCCTCTAATTTTCTTAATATCACCAGTAGTTAGCTCTATCTGTAAGATAAAATCTGTGTGATGTGTTAATGCAACGATTATTCCTCTAGGGCAACACAAATTTTCACCATTATTAATTCTAGTAATGCATCTTTTAGTCTTTTTATCATCAACTAAATTTATTATTTTATTACCTTTGCTACCTCTTGGAATTGCTAGCATTTGAATATTAATTGCAGTTTTCGCTGTATCAATAGACTCTCTGCTTTTAATGCATAAACGTGAACAAATTATTAAGTACTTTTTGATGATTTAATCCTGTAGAAATTGGGTAAAACATTTTTCGATTTGCTGTTGTTGTATTCAGCTTACCCCCTTCTTTAAAATTATTTCTATTTTTAGCTACTTTGAACATAGAATTAAGTGGTTTCTAACTAACAGTATCTAGTTTACTAATGCTGGCATTGTTAAAGACAATGTTATAGCCAAGAGACAAAGCTTTAAATTTTTCATTAAACTTTATTTAATTTTTTTATTCACGAATAAATAATTTTTCAATAGTTTGATCTCTTTTCTTTCTCAAATAATTTACTGCTGAATGGATAAATGTGATCTAGCTTTGACTATTTTTCCTTACTTGGTGGGCTAGTTTTTTCAAAACCATCAACATCAAATCTGTAAAAATATTTTGTATTAACTATATGCTGTGGTCCTTTATTAGTCTTTAGAAATTATTCTTGATGAAATCGAAGATCTTGTAAAATAATTAAATTAATTTATTCTGATCTCTTTAATTTACTATAGCCTCTATTACCAAGATTTTAGCTTTAGGTTTGAGTTCAGATACTCTCATATTAATGAGATCCTCCATAGGAAAAGGTAAATTATTAGGTATAATTTAATTAATTAATTATTATAATTAGTAATATTACTTCTTCAATAATCATGAAGTTGGGCAATCACAGATTGCTCCATTTTAGTGTCTTATTTAATATAAAAAATTTTATTAAGTAATTTCTTATTTTTGATATAAGGGGCATTCGAAAAGAAACAAGCCACAGGCATAAGTACAGAAACCAGTACGTGTATGTTAGAAGTATTAACCCTGGGTGCTGAAACACTTGTCCCACTGTGACACAAGGTGGTGAATGACTGTCTCATAAAATTCCCGGGGCTGCAATGTTAACCAGGTCTGCAAGTACAGCTGGACTTCGACATATACATGAGTGCAAGAAAGGTTATGCTGAAGTTCTTCTTTGACCAAGATGGCCCTCTTCTGATTCACTTCCTGCAGCACTGGACAACAGTGAATGTCCAGCGTTACTTGCAAACCTTGACCTTCAATAAGCGATCAAATCAAAATAACCATGCCTCACACGTGGGGTCATTCTGCTCCATGACAATGTGAAGCCTCATACTGCCAAAAAAGTCGTGGCACTCCTGCAGAAATTAGAATGGGAGGTTGACAGTCACCTTCCAAACAGTCTGGACCTCTCTCCCTGTGTTTACATAATTTTTGGTCCCCTTAAAAAGGCTCTGAGGATCAAACGATTCATCTCGGGCGACGACGCCCAGCTGTACGTGCAGAAGTGGTTAACATTGCAGAACCAGGAATTTTATAAGACAGCCATTCACCACCTTGTGTCACAGTGGGACAAGTGTCGCAATACCCAGTGTCAATACTTCCAACATACAGATACTGGCTTCTGTAATTATGCCTCCAGATCTTTTCTTTTTGAACGCTCCTTATATATTCTAGAGTACATATCTTACATCAACTTGTATGTTAGATGGGGTTAGAGTAAAAACAGTCTATTTCTTTAATCTCATAACATTCAACACATTTTTATGTGTTAACTGTCTCAGTCTGTTGTCCACTATTTTTCATCGACAACAATATCATCAAATCTTCTTCACTTGGAATTCATTGCACACATGAGGAATTCGTTTTCTATTGTATACAACAATCCATTAATGTACCTAAACACCGAATTTATTCTAGTACACAATTCTGGAAATTCGCTGGTTATAGTATCTCATCTTTTATTTTTAAAATCGCATTCATATGTCACTACAGAGAAAAGTTCACTATGGAATTCAACAGTGTTTTTGTATATCTGTTTACTAAACCATTTAATTTCAAATCCTAACGCAATCCCCTATTAGATATTGCCTTAGCATATCCTGGTATTAATTGTAATATACACATATTTATCATATTGTCAACAAAGAAAACAATTTCACAGCCTCATCTTTGATATATTTAATCTATTCCTTGTAAATCACGTGGTAAAAATGTTATTAGCTGTGATTTGAAATCACTATCTATCCACACGCACTTCTGATAAAAGATGTATAAAATTCCATTCACAGATAATAAGTGATCCAACTTCTTAATCTGACACAAAGAGTCAGTTCCTTCATATGAAACGACTGGAATTCTTTTCAGTATAGATGGCTGTGTTGTTGTCAATATATTTTACCATACAACTTTGAATAGCATCGATATGATCTTCACATAAGTCTAAATGTGAACCATTACCGTATGGATACATTATTGCTCCATCATCATCCATGTTTTCTAAACCTTATCCAAGACTACTTTCATGAACCAAAACGTCATAATTCATATTTGGAAAAATGTGTGACCTACCACATTAGCATTTCCACCTACATCGTATGGGCAATGGTGACCATAAATTTCATAACTGCATACACACATTTTATATTTGATTAAATCGTCAGGATTATTGTTATCTTGATGAGACTGAATGTCAATATACTTATGACGTAAATGAAATGCAGCTTTTGTCGCTTGTAATACATTTTTAGTTGCACCTTTATAATACCATTTTATATATTTTTATTGCATTTATACATACTAGTTCTATAGCCACTATTTATATCTTGTACACCACATTTAGGTTTATACACAAAATTTAAAGTTTCCTCGCTACTCGTCATTTATTTCAAGACCATATGTGTCCTGGAATATCATTAGTGCTTTTCTAAATACAACATCATTCAGTTGAGGAAGTTCAGTGTCATCCTGAATATCTAGGTAACCATAATCATTCAAATATTTTATTGCTTTACTTCTGTCATCTCCAACTACTGTTTCCACAATCAACAATAGTAGAAGTACGTTCATTTATATAGACTTAAAACATTATAAATTTTTATTAATAAAAGATTTATTAAAAATTATTTTTATTAAATGAAGATAGTCACAGACCTCATCAACAACAAGCTTACATTCAAGGGAAACAAGTATTAGTGATTATTGATGAAAAAATGTTTTAAAGGAAAAGATCAGGCTAAAATTTTAGAATTTAAAAATAGACAGTCATTCAAACATTTTGATGATGGTGATATTATTGCATTAGAAAAGTCAAACCCATTAATTTGGAGTATTGAAAGGAAATGAGAAATCAGCTATTTCCTTCAATAAAGGTGGCCTCTATTCTTTAACTTTACAATCACAACTGGAAGAAACCAAACGATCCAAGAAGTGGATTAGACATAAGGTATTACAATCAATTCGCAAACATGGAGAACATCAAATTAAAGAGATGTACTGAGGTCAAATAACCAACTTGGAAAACGCAAACAAATTAAGGATGAATGCATAGAAAATTTAAATGGAATAGTTGATAATGCTATGGGAATAATACAAGACAGAAGCAGAGAAATTGACAATTTGTTACCTTATGTTGCTCCTCAAACATTCCATCAGAATATCTGATTAATACTTTGAATATAATTATTATGTCATTAGAACACATCGAAAATATTTTCAAAAGGCAATTTATTGAACTGAAGACAGATATCCAATTTTTGAAGAAATGTTAAGACTTTATTACAATCCGAATTCAGTAAATTTATGCCAAAGAATGAAAGAAACATTAAGAATTCTTGTTCACACAATTATTTCAATATTTTAAATGATTACACACAAGAGCAATTGATTAATAATATAATTACCTTTCTTCAAAACTGAGCCATCTCACAAATTTTTAACAACTCTTCAACGCACTGGACAAGAAGTATGATCTGCTAACCACTGATCAATACAATCTCTACAAAAAAATATGATTGCATTTTGGTTTTACAGATTTATGATTTGATCAATTAAACATGTAGTACAATCATTACCTTCAGACTGATCAGTTATTTCATAAGATGCTGTTATTTTTTGTATGAATGATGCAGATAAATTTTGACAACTAAAATTTTTTCCCATTTACTTTACTTTTAAATTCCATTAAAAATCTTCAGACAATACTTGGTCACTTGATATACCATCCAAATCTAATTTATCTTTAAATGCTCTCATAGAATTTTCAGATAAATTTTGAAACATTGATATACTTTACCAGTTTATTTTATTTTGAATTTCTCTCATACAATTTTTAGATAGTGTTTGTTCAACTGATTCACTAATCCAATCGATTTTGTCTTGAAATTCTCTGACAAAGATCTTCAGATAAATTTGGATTACTTCATACATTAATGAAATCGACTGTATCTTTAAATTCTCTAACTAAATCTTCAGACAATTTTGGATGATATGACACATATGACCAATCTCATTTGTCTTTAACTTGTCTTATGACGTTTTCAGATATATTTTGTTGGTATGATATACTATCTCAGTTTACTTACACCTTAAATTCTGTCATAAAATATTCTGAGAAGTTTTGTTACAATGTAATTTCCATCCAGTCAACATTATCTTGATATTATCGAATAAAATCTTCTGAAAAAGTCTGATACACAGATATATTATTCCATTCTAATTTATCTTTAATTTCTCTCATAAAATCTTTAGACAATTTTTCTTTTTTTGATACATATGTTCAACCAAATTCAGTAAATAGATTTTCCTTTTTGGTATAACCAACAATTGTAGTTCCAGGTGTTTAATTTTTTAAGTACAACTCACGCAAATGTTCTAAATTTAAAATTTTACACATAAGATGAATCATTTGAATAAGTTATCGTTATTTAGCTTTTAGTTCATTCACCTTATTGTTATTGTTAATATTATTATTCTTAATATTATTATTGTTGTTATTGTTAATAAAATTAATGCTTTGTATTACTGTATTCATCAAAGAATCTTTCAACTACTTTCGTCCATTTATTATATCTTGTAAGTCAATTTTTTTCCACAGCGCTTCTTTATGCATTCTATTAAATCCATCTACAACAGATGCCTTTAATTCAGTAAAAACTGAATATTGATTAATAATATATTTTTTCGTAAGTTTTATAAATTCTTTATTATCGAATTGTGTCTGTTTGTAAATTCCTTAGCGTTTCCTCTCTAAATGTTTTTTTTTCAGATGCATCAACTACATTTTTAGTTGTTTCCTCTTTAACTAGAATAGACAAAGCATATTTTGAAAAATCTATTACAGCTAATAAATATTATATCCTTTATTTATTTTTTAACTTCCTTTCAATTTACTGGAATCCATTTCTACTAGATCAGCTTCAACTATACCAAAAGAAATCAAATGTCTTTTTCTAAATATTTTTCTCATGGTTTTACGTAATTCATTAATGATATCAGGTCTGGATGCATAACCCATCTCTCATGTACAAAATTTGCTTAACAAACTTACACTATTTAGTTTTACAAACTGTGCATTTTTCTTTTTTGCTACTCTGTGAGGATTACATGTTTAGGTAAATTTTCTGCATTTAAGCATCAGATATGGTTATTCACTTATATAGATTAAAAATTTATTAAATATTAAATTATTTCACTAAATATAGTGTTCTTTACATCTAGTGGTGCAGCTGTAACTGTAACTTTTAATCTTACAGTCACAAAATTAGATTTGTGTACCTTTATTGATTCATTTCTATAATTTGCTTCATACAACTTGTAAGATACATGTACTGCACTATCAGACTAACCAAATTTCGAATCTTTCTTTATATTATTACCAACAACAATAATTATTTTAGGCCATATGTCATATTCAAAATTGCACATTTTTTTGTCTCCAGTCTTAAAAGTAAATTCAAATACTTGTTTATTATGTACTATATTTTCTAGGCTATTGCTCCTATCTAAAGCAAATGTAAGAGCTGTATGCAAACTTTTCACCTTCTCATCTAGATGTTTTAAAGTGGCATAAATGTGTATCACGTTTTCATTAAGTTGATTTGTAGTGGCATAATTACTGAATTGTGTTAAAACACTTGAGTTCTCAGGTTTACTAACAATACTGCTTGATTCACTTTCTAAATATTGTTTAGTAACTGCATCATAACTATTTGCAGGATCTGTTATATTTACTAACCTCTACCTTTAAAAATAATCTTCAATTGCTTTAAAAATCTTACTTAATTCTTGCTGAAACTGACTCACTAAGGTGTCTGTTTCTGGTTCATTAACCAATTCGTTAACTATTTTTCCTGCTTTTGATTCTTAAGATTCTATTTCCTCTGATTTTATTTTTATTTTTGTCTTTATTTGTTCAGTAGTCTGTAGTTTAGCTTATTTGAAAAAATATCAATGCACTATATTCAAAATTTAATTAAACATACACTATGTGATCAAAAATATCCGGACACCTGACTGAAAACAACTTACAAGTTCGTGGCGCCCTCCATCGGTACTGCTGGAATTCAATATGGTGTTGGCCCACCTTTAGCCTTGATCAAAGCTTCCACTCTCTCAGGCATTCGTTCAATAAACTGCTGGAAGGTTTCTTAGGGAATGGCAGCCCGTTCTTCACAGAGTGCTGCACTGAGGAGAGGTACTGATGTCAGCCGATGAGGCTTGGCACGAAATCGGCTTTCCAAAACATCCCAAAAGTGGTCTATATTATTTAGGTTAGGACTCTGTGCAGACCAGTCCATTACAGCCATGTTATCATCGTGAAGCTACACCACCACAAGCTGCACATTATGAACAAGGTTCTCGATCGTGTTGAAAGATGCAATCGCCATCCCCAAATTGCTTTTCAACAGTGGGAAGCAAGAAGGTGTTTAAAATATCAACGTAGACTAGTGCTGTTATAGTGCCACGCAAAAAAACACGACCACACCATAATACCATAATACCATCGCCTCCAAATTCTACTGTTGGAACTACACACGCTAGCATATGATGTTCACCGGACATTCACCATACCCACACCCTGCCATCAGATCACAACATCGTGTACCATGATTCGTCACTCCACACAACGTTTTTTCACTGTTCAGTCCCAATGTTTACGCTCCTTACAACCAGCAAGGCGTCGTTTGGCATTTACTGGCATGATGTGTGGCTTATGAGCAGCCGTTCAACCATGAAATCCAAGATTTCTCACCTCCTGCCTAACTGTCATAGTATGTGCAATGGATCCTGATGCAGTTCGGAATTTTTGTGTGAAGGTCTGGATAGATGCCTGTCTATTACACATTACCACCCTCTTCAACTGTCGGCAGTCTCTGTCGGTCTACAAACGAGGTTGGTCTGTATGCTGTTGTGCTGAATGTCTCCCTTCGCGTTTCCACTTCAGTATTACATAGGAAACAGTGGACCCAGGGATGTTTAGGAGTGTGGAAATCTCATGTACAGATGTATGACACAAGTGACACCTAATCACCTGACCACGTTCGAAGTGCATGAGTTCTGCAGAGCATCATATTCTGCCCTCTCACTATGTCTAATGACTACTGAGAACGCTTATATGGACTATCTGTTAGTAGGTGGCAGCACAATGTACCTAATATGAAAAAAGTGTGTTTTAGGGGTGTCCAGGTACTTTTGATCACATAGTGAATAATTATCTGACATCAGTTTTAAAACAAATATACACAGTGGCCACAAATTTAATCCAAATGAATAAATCAACATTTTTTATCTTTATTCTTGTAATAACAGATCCAATGAGAGGCAGCATCATCACATGTATCTAAATTAATTAATCCAGACTTATATTCTCTAGGATGATTAGGTAATTCATCGATCATAAAAACACCAAGAATGTATTTGATTTGTAATTGTTTAGCAAGGTTTCCTGTATCAAAATTACTTAACACATTAGCATATGAATGGATAATTTTTTTGCACTTTTTTGTTCCAGCGCCAGATTTCTTCTCCCTTACTAAATTACATCTTTTTTGTTTTTCTCTTTCTGCATCACCTTTATCTTGTTCTTTACTGCTTTTGCAATACCAACTGCCCCACCTGCCAGTGAACCAATTATTGATAATAATGGTAATGCTGTCAATAGGAAAGGAAGAGATATTCTGTCATGTTTTGTTACTTTTAAATTTTCTTTCCTTTTTGTTAGGAATTCGATAACTTTTTTCATTACTGGTATCTTTAATGTTGTGAGTAGATTACCATCAGTTTTTTATCTCTCTTTATTTTTTGTGCCTCAGTTAAAAATTAGCAATTTTATTTAATTGTTTATTATTGAATTCAATTTTAATTGATTTTAGTTTAGTTTTCCAACTAGGTAGCAAAGTATAATCAGTACTGAAGTGTTTCAATTAAAAAGATAAAAATTGTTTATAAAGTTTAATATTTTTACAGTACCCAACTGTTATCATCAAGTTCCAGGGCGATACCTAATTTTCTCTTTCCAAACTTATTCCTCTGCTGTAGCAGCTAATTTTTCTGAAATTGATGCATCAGAACCATTCATTCTTTCTTTTGTAGCTAGTTGAAGTTCATTATCTGCTTTGTGTCTTTTTTCTAAATCTTTATTATCTCTAAATGTAATATCATATTTTTTGCAAGCTTCATCTAGTGGATTTCTTCCTTCATCTCCTCTAGCTAAACTTTCATCTGTTTTGATCGCTGGACAACAAAATCAGTACTGGTAGATGCATTTCAAAAGTCGATTTAAATTTAATGCGTTAACTAATACTTTTCCATATTTTGCATTTTTCCAAAATGTGTGTGATAAGTTATTCAAAACTCTGATCGAATATGGAATTTCTTGCAGATTGTTGATAATTAAGTCACTAAACTTATTTGTTAATGTTTGTGATATCCCCACTTTTTCATTATGATCATGTTTATTTCCAGCTAATTCTTCTCCATGAATAGCTGGTAATCTATCGATTAAATACCTAACATCATTCATCCAAATATTTTAAATTAGTTTTTCTGTATATTTTTATTATCTAGTTCTATTTTTGTGAAATCATGTGCATCTGAATAATCTGTGATTGATTGTAATCGTCTTAATTTTGGGTAGTTATGATTATCTATTTGTTTTATCACTTTAATTGTATTTTATACCTATACTTGAGTTTACTGTATTTGGTTCCTTTTCAGAATATAATGCATCTCAATGACATAATATATCTGCATAATTTGATAAATCAACACCATCAAATTTTTCACCAATGTCATCTATGTGTTTTTGGGTTAACAGACTCATTAGTCCATCTGTAACTTCACATACCTTTCCATTGCTAGTTAAATTATCTCCATCAAATTTTAGTGTTTTATCACCAATATATTTAAACGTATTTATTTTTCTACTTTCACATTCACCTTGAGCTATTCTCCATATTATGTCAGGAAATCTTGCATTTATGATTTACATAAGGTATAGTCATATTTATTAGGAAGATCATCAGACCATTCATACTTTGGACGTAATATCCTGCTGTATCTCCAAATTCTTCTAAATATCTATGAACCATTTCTTTTTCAGCCTCTATTTTCTTCAATAGCTTTCAGTATATTATCACCTAAACCTTCAACTTCTTTTTTAACTTTCTGATTGCATCAATGACAGGTTGAGCTTTTTTATATTTTCTTTTTATGTACTTGTTATATTTTCCAAAACTTGAATCCTTCTTTTATTTCTTAATTTTTTGGTCCATTTCGTTAAGCTTTATTTATAACCCCTGGGTCATGTTTCTGAAGCATATACTAAGGATATAAAACAGAAATTAAATATATTTTTATGTATGAATTCATAAAAATTAGCAAGGTAATTCATTCTGCTTTTCCCCTTATCAAAAAAATGCAACCACATGTACCTGGCCCACAACTACGTTCTTTACTAGCCTACAAACAATCAGTATAACATTCACCAGTTTTTTCTAATTTTTCATATTCAGTTGTATAGTCAAAACCTTCTTTAAATTCATTTATATGTTCAAGTGCAATACCATCACCATGGTCTAATAGTTATGCGATATCATATTTTAAAGTGAACATTTAATAAGGATAAAGAACATTAAGTTAGGAAATCTCTTATATAATATCTGTATTTTCTTTCAATTGGTTTCCTAGACATATCTATTGCAAAAAATCGAAAGTGATCATTCTAACGTTTACAACTCATTTCTTTAAAAATCATCAAATTTCAAATGTTGTCCAAAAATATTTAAAAAATTGGACTATCCCTCATTAATTAGTTTGGTATTTTTAAATATGTCTGAGCTAAATTAAAACCACCTAGTTATTTATGTCTTCCTCTGGTAAGATATTGTCTAACTACATCTTTATTTTGAAGAATGAAATCATTTTGGTATTGATCTAGTCATATAATTCCATCACTGTGATTCTTCAGTTTCTCCCGGCATATTTGATAATCAAAATATCCACGGGTGTAATGCCTGTCTACAGTGTCCAACGGGCACAATATTTCAGCGATCATACATGTCGCCATCATCCGGTGAACTGACGGTCTGAGCTCCTGTGAATGTGCCCTCATGGAGATCCGTACGCTATGGCTGCTCAGAGCGAACTGGGTTAGGTTGCAGCGGCGGCCGATTTAAATACCCTCCGCCCGCTGCGAGCTCCCTCCACTGTCCGCGCCCCGCGCCACGGTCGCGCGCTGGAACAGATTGTGACGGCGTCTGAGATGACGTCGGAGTGATGGCTCTGTCCGCCGTGGTCATCACAACTATACGTTTGCTCGATTTACTCTTGATTAACCCAATCGCTGGTTCCCAAGCCTTGCTAAGATTATAGCCACAGTCCCGGTTTATGAGGTCGACATTTTTGCGAATTTCGATGGCCTCTCTAACAACATTGCCCCAGTATCTCGACGTCTGTACCTGAATCCTCGTGCATTCATACTCCATAGCGTGATTTTCTGACAAACAATGTTCAGCCACCGCCTACTTGCTCGGGTACATTATTCGAGTGTGCCTCTGGTGTTCATGGCATCAATCCTCGATGGTACGGCTGATGATGGTGACATGTATGATCGCCGAAATATTGACCCCGTTGGACACTGTAGACCGGCAGTACACCCGTGGATATTTTGAATTCCATCACTGTTTGCACCAAATTTTCTCATTATTTTATCTACCACTTTTGTACACATTTTTATAAATTCTTGATATTTTAGTTGAATAAATTTTTGAATAAACATACAAGTGATTTATCTTATTCCAGTTTAACCATCCTGGAGTTAGCATATAAGTGTCACTCATTGATTTTATTTTTCCACAACCATTTGGATGTATTATAGCATATCGAATTAAGTTAGGTAAAAGCTTACAATGATTATTTATTTATCTCCTCTTTGGGATTATTATTTTTGGTTCCTAATTTGTTTTCATTTAATTTAATATTTTTTTCTAATATTAAATGAGTCACCTGTTTTAATTGATTGGTAAGTCATCTGTTCTTAAAAAAAGATTGACTGTACCTGTATGAGAAAGTTCTAGCAATGTTGCTCTGGTTGGGTTTCATACAACAATTCCAACTCCAGATATTACACAAAAAAATAACAAATTATGTTGTAATGGAGAAACAACAGAAATTCCCAACGACCAATGCAGTTCGAAAAGCTTCGTTCAAAAAGCCTAATATACACACTAAAGCAGATAAAATTAAAAAAAATTCTACTGAGAGGGTTGTTAAATTATATATAGATATAAAGAATGGTATTTGAATCATGCTTCGATTTAGTGGTCGAAGTATTGAAGCTAATAAAAAAGCATTTGCTGATGATATACCTAAATTTATTCCAGTAGAATTAATCAATGACAATTTTAATCAAGCTGATGGAATTTTTGTGAAACATACTGATCATTTTCATTGAGAATCTTATATTATTGCCTCATTCAAGACTAACGCTGAATTAGGTGGACAAATAATTTGTGAAGCACATAATCCTGTACGTATTTGAATTTTTGGTACTATACAGGAATTAGAAGAAACCATGACTGATGAAAACGATAATATACAGGATTTAGAAGTAATTGATCGACTTCAATGGTGCTACTGTAACAGTAATTTTGTAAATGGCTCAATAAATTTTTATCCTTAATAAGTAATGAACAAAATAGAGAGTTAGGAGCTCTACTTATTCCCTGTGAATGAGGGATCAAAAAACAATCTAAATATTCCTAATAAGAATACAGAAATTAACATTAATAAGGGTGACAGATACCTTTGTCCTAATCATGCTCAGTTGTACATGAGCTTCAGTATTATTGGTGCTAATGGTACAGATTATTCAACTTATGATGGAAAATCTAATAAAAAATTAACTAATAATTATTTGGTGAAGCTATTTGATTTTACAATCATAAACAAGGAAATATAGTTGTGTTTAGAATAGTGCATGCTTTTATTTCATAGAAAAGTTTTTTGTATTTGACTTCATATCTTAATGATAAAATAAGTATGGAATAACAGTAAGATAAACAGTAAGAAAAATGAAGTCCTTTATCCACTGAATATAGTTGGTGGTTTCTTCAGGGACTATAAAGAGATTTTATGGGAATAAGATTTCTATTTGGAGTACCAGCACTTGGGATTTCTTCTTAGATGGGCTTACTACAATTATGCTGCAGTTGAAAAAAAGGATATATATCCAACAGAAGGCAAAAATGTAGTAGAATTTATGGAAATTTGTGTACCCATTATTAAATATGTACTGAATTATGGGCTTGAACAAAGAAAAAAAATTGAAAAATTCTAAAATTCGAATTCCTTTCTATGAACTACAAACTGTCGAAGTTGATGATTTAGGCAACAAGAAAAATTTCGAATTAGACTTCATTTGGCTAAGGAATTAACGCAAATCTATCTATTCAGAGGGTGGCTGGCGTGAAATATTGTGTAGTTCCTGCCTCTAACGTGCCTCATGGCTCACTGAAGTTTTCTATCACTATCCAAAGTGGTCTGAAAGTCATTCCATACTGTCAAACCAGTTTCCTGATCTGATTCAGGAAAACTCTAACAGATGTCTCATCTTTGTTCTCAAATCAACTTCGTTTCGATGACCTCAGTAGTTTGGTGCCTTAGGAATTCACACACATTTGAACATTTGTGGGGTGCAGCTCAGTAGCTGTAGGATTGGTTCAGCTGCCAAATACTATTGTTATTTACTGTCGTCGCCCACTGCTTGAGTTCATCTGGAGGAAGACAAGAATATCTGCTGTCAGCAGTTCTTCTCTGTACATGCCATGTGTACTAACCAAGACACAGAAAGAAGATGGGTGGATGGCAGTTACCATCCAAGAAGCAGTCCAACAGCAACAATCAGCAAAAAAACGAGAGTAACATAAGAAAAAACCCACTGGATTTCCTCTCAAAAAGCGCCAAAATGTTTTGCAGGCATTGTGTTGACTGGAATAAATAATTTGTGTCTCAAATTATTTTTAATTAATTCTAGTGCGCTAAAAATGACATTGTTTCAACTAAAATGTATTTCATTCTATACAGATTTCAATTAAGAATGAAAAAACATAGCTATTTTTTAAATTAATTCTATTGTTTCGAAATCCCCATTATTTTCAACTAAATTTTATTTCCTTCTATTGAACTCAAAATTAACTTGGATTTTTATATATAGTAGTAAGAGTGTACACTGAGCACACTAGGCCTGTTTTTAATACACAACACTTTTTTACGAATTTTATAAAATTTCATAAAATTCGTAAAAAATAGTTGTGCATTATAATCATGCCTAGTGCACTCAACATACCCACTTACTACTTGAGTGTCATGCGAGTTCACACTGATATTTGGAGTGGACGTCCAGTGATCAGCGAACAGCAACAAAGTTGAGAATTGTGGTTGGGCTGCACAGCAGTGGAAATAGTATTTTGCAGTGCATTATGAACAGTTTTTCCGCTATTATTGCCTGACCTTCATTAGATGATTTGGATGTACCTATAGTTTGGAGAACGACTCGGCACATTATATGTTGTCAAGGCTTGCACTTTCTAAGCAGTGTCTTCTTAATTTCTTCATTTTTATAGGCACTGATTGCACACAAACCCAATGACAAGAGGAAACAAGAAGAAAACAGTGAAAGAGAACATAAAGCTCCGTTCGTGACATATGTGGGTGCATCTCCCACAAGAATCGACCGAGCTCTGTCTCAGGGAGTTATTGAGCCCATATTTCAACCACCTGCAAAAATTAGGAATCTTCTGTGCGGCATGAATGACAACCATGGACGTCGTACATGTTGGCTCTGTACTTTGCCTATGAATGGGGAAAAAACTTACTTTGGATGAATTGGTGCAGCGATGTGTCCCTGTACGTTGCATGGCACATATACAAAATGTAAGGCTTGAGCAGGAAAATAAATATGTACTGGCAGAGCATAGCTCAACAGAAGAACACACATTCGATATAGAAAATACATCCGTCCATTGCTCAATCTACAGTTTCTGGGACAGCATTTTTAAGGAAGCAACTGAGAAATGAATGATGAGGAATCTTCACACAGCTCCAACCAGTCTTTAAGCAATAAAATGGCAGAGGGAGATTTCTGCATAGCTTATCCAGCGATGTATGACGGAAGTAGTTGCCAGCACTTCTGATACCTGCCGTACATAACAGGGATAGCCACTTAACTTACCTTTGGGGGCTGAAGACGTATGGAGCTGTTTCGGCGCGAGCCGCATTTAGAGACTAACAGTTAACATTAATGAAGAAACACTATTTGAGAAATGACATTACTGAACTATTTTATTACACACCAAGAAACTGGAAGTTACTTTGTGATGTGCCTTTTCGGCTGTTTACTTTTGCTATGAGCTTTTTGAAATCCGGCTGATAAATGGTAAATGCACTTTACACAAATTCACTTAAATGTTCATCACATAGTACAGGTCGATATTTAGATTTCATAAACTTGAGTCTTGAGTACAATGATTCACACATATAAGTTGTTTCGAAAGTGGAAATCCATTTCTTATTAGTGGATATTTTTCTTTTGGATCCTTCTTCAAAATTTCAAGAACTGAAAAATTGTTACATTTCAGACCACTTAGCCCTTTGTCCACTAAAAGTTCTAGTACATCCAACTATACAGCTGATGAATCCTTAATAACTGCTGGTGAAATTAAGCACCCATCGTCCATAACACCACCAAGGAAATGATTTTCCAGGATTGAAAATGAAGTTTTAAATGTCCTCAGATCACTGAATCTGACATTTATTTCTTCTGAAAGGGCAGACATTCGACATGAACATTGTTGTATTTACAACTGAACTAAAGGGAAGCTTTTAATAGTTAAATTCAGGCATATGAAATGAGCAAATGTTTGTCTGAAGATGTTTCGGAAAGGAAGTTATGAGAGCTGAACACAGACTGTGCTAAAACGGAAATAAGATTATCTCTTCTCTGGAAAAATGTATTTAGTGTCTGCAATTGCTCAACAACATCAGTAAAAAAGGCCATGTCTAACAGCTACTGTGGCTCCTCTAGTTGAAGGACTAAATAATACCAAACACATCATCAGGAAATTCGTCATTGCTGATTTCTTCTACGAAGGATTTGAGCTGTCGATGAGTTTCGACATTTGAGCGAATGTAGCTCACAAGCTTTAGTAGCATCTGCATCAAATGTAGACACTGAAAATATTTAGATGTTAATTTTTTTCTCTGTGAATAATACAGTGGACAGGTCGGAAATCAGGACATGAAGTGTGAGCATTTAAAAGCCCCCAAAGACCTTGCTTTCTACCAGTCATAGAACTTACACCATCAATACAGACAATTCTTCCAGTAGGTACTGAATATTTCACTAAAGCACCATCCAGGGCTTCCTCAATGTCACAGCCTAGAGATGTAGCCTTCAATGTAACAAGATTTAATAGTTCTTCCACCATTCCAAGTCATTTGACACAAATCTAACAAATATGACACAGCTGGATTTATCTTGGATACCTTTAGACCCATCCTAAGTCAGACTCATTGCTGGGCAGTCATTTATATATTTCTGCAAATTACTTACTACATCACCACTAATAATAGAATCTCGCCTCTCTATTGAATATCTACAGGCGGTCATTTGATAATACAGTTTTTGAAGTCTCTTATTTTCAAGATCTAAAACAGAAACAATTTGTGCAGTATTGTTATTTCTAAACTTCCCCTTTTTTGTAAGGATTCTTTAATTTTGCAGTATTAAAAGCCAAGATGGGAGCGGCTTCAGTTGCAAAATCTGCTTCCCTGGTAAACATAGTCATAACCCTAATCTGCCCTTGGTTTTTCCCTTTAATGATGACAATTTAGTTTTCCTTAACCGAGAACCATCCGAAAAGCCTTTCGTGAAACCACCATGACCAGTGTCAAGAGGGCGTTTGAGCTTACTAGCCTTGTACTGTAACAGTGTCATTTGACACAAAAGATACATTGGTCTACCGTTCCTCTCTACAAAAACGAATTGCTCCTTCCACTCTTTATTAAACACTCTGTTCCCTTTTTCTTATTTACACTTCTTAGATAACATCATAACTTTTAGGACACTACTAATAATCATAAGTTTCCTTAAACAATGTTACCACTTGGATTAGCTATGAATGTGACTTGCTACTGACTGCTGCACCTCAATATGCACTTTCACATGACCAGCGCGACATGGCGCAGCATTGCCAAATCAACAATGTTGTCCTCTTGCCAATGAAAGTAAGGAGTTTCGTTTGTATTATATAAGCGTGTATCATTTTTTACTTTCAAACTTTTAAATGTACAGTATTTTTATAATATATTTACTTATTTGTATATTTCACATCAACAGCCACACTTCATTGAAGCATGAGGTTTGTGAGCTTCGTTTCGCCACTGCTGATATATAGGGATACAGTCTCAGATACTTCGGCACTTTGCCAGAAGACGGTAATAGACAGTAGCCTCTCTGAAACGTTGTGCTCAGGCTATAACGATATCTGTGAGAAACCCACGTAAATTTTATTGCACTGACACACCACAAAAAACTCATGGAGACTTATTGCATTGATTCACATCGCAATTAACCAGTTATTAAAATAACAAAGGGCTATGTAGAGTACAGCACATGTAGAGAAAGACAATTTGGCACATCCCATGCATACATGTGTTAATGTGTTGTATAACTAATTTCTGCTTCTGGCGATACTTTGATTTCAACGTTCTAAAACAGCAATGCCCGATATGACCCAAACGGTGTATTACTTGCAAAGAGTTCCCTCATGCAAAATTAGCAGTTTGCCATCACACACATCGTAATAAGAGTTGTTGATGCTTTTCCTTTGAAAATTATACAGTCAGAGTCTGGGTGGGGGAGAGAGAGTTCAGCAGATTACCAGAAGTGATATGGAACTTCCTATTAATTGTGTGATACTCAGTCCAAATGATTTGTGTAAAGAGGCATACGTCGTTACTATTCTCAGCTACTTGTAAATGAGTTTAAGTTTACATGGTGAGAATTTTTATGAATTGCATTGATGACTGAAACACAAACTTCTCTCTCTCTCTCTCTCTCTCTCTCCACTTATATTATTTATTTTTGTATGGATGAGGACAACACTCACAGAAACAAATTAAATACAGATACATTCAAATGGTTGTGATTACGATATTTTTAATGCTTCCAGTGGTTGTCAAGTAAATGTTGCAACTATAAACTGCGTTCCAAATCGGAATGCTTTTGCCTTACCGCCAACTTGCTGTGACTGGCTGAAAACAACGAAGTTCCACAAAAACCTGCTTTGTCTCATAAGTTTCAGCCAAGCAGCCTTTGTATCACTGCCTCATGCCTGGTGTGTAAATTGATATTATGTGGGTGACATATCGACTGCATATTTACAATTGCACTCATAATATTTTGTTATGCTTCTGTCGCAATCCATAAAGTTTTTTCATGTGACATGGGATTTTAACTTCCTGTGGTACATATGGACTTGTGTTAGAATAAATTTATTGATGACTAAGATTCATCAAAGCACTGTTGTAGTGGGACTTCATAGCTGATGTGGTGCACAGATACCAGATGGAGCGCCATGTGTGTCATCACCACCCTACAGAAAAATTTTACATTTTTCATTTTTGTTTTATTCCTCATTCAAAAGATCACACATGTGATATGGAATCTGTCATTAGAATATTTATATGTAACACATGATAACAACACATAACATAATAACCAAGCAAAGCAAATTATGTACCTGTAGCACATAAATAAAGAACAAACACTTTGTACACAAAGCACACACACTCATTCAAACATATGTAGGGCATTAACTGTGCCTGATATACAAAACGTATTGGAGGACTTTAACAGAATTTTTGAAAGTATTTCATAATTTGAAAAATAATTTAAATTCATTTAAATTATTGAAACCAAGTAAATGTTTCAATTTATGGTCTGAAAAAGATATTCGTTGACACTGTAGGAGGATTTATCCATCAGGTACTTTTTACTCCATGCTTGAATTTACTTTTGTCTTCCAGCTCTTTAATTTGGGATGGAAGTTCATTTAAAAGCTTTATTCCTAATTGCCTCACATGATTCTGACTTCTGGTTTTTGCTACATATGGAATGTGAAAATCTTTACAATGCCTTGTATTGTGATTATGCTATCTACAATTGGTTTGAAGATTACAGTGATTTTTACTGATCCTTTCTGGGAATCTGAAAAATATATAGATGGTATTGTTAGCATCTTTAGCTTTTTAAATAAGGATCTACAGTGTGTTTGTGGTGTGCTATGAGTCATGGTTTGAATAGCTCTTTTTGTGTAATAAAAATTTCTATTAATCTTGATGTGGTTTTGCCTCTAAAACTTATGCGATAGCATTCAAATGAGGGTCTACAATGTATTTGTGATTTTCTGTGAGTCATGATACAAATAGCTCTTTTTTGTATAGTAAAAATTTTCTTTAATCTTGACTCAGTTTTGCCCCGAAACACTTATGCTGTTGCCTTCAACTGACTGGAAATAACCCAAGAATACACTCATGATGTTAGGAAGAATTCCACTTGTAGTTGTAAGCGGAGTTCTTCCTAACACCATAACTTTCAACAGCTTCAGTTGCCTGGAATATAAAATAGTTTTCAAAGAACACAGCTCTAGCACATGCTAGGCTACATATCTTGGATATTATTCTTAAGGCAAAACATACTGAACCGAATTTCTGAGTAAGATACGTAACATGTTCATTCCAGTTTAAATGTTGGTGAATCTGCATTCTGAATAACTTTGTCGTACACATCTTTCCTATTATTTGTTTTTCATGGACATATTTTCCTCTTCACACCTACTTCTATACTCTATAAAGTTAATTTTTTGTATTTAAAGTCAGCTAATTCGAATAAACTCATGACTGTAAGTAGGAAAGCACTTTTTCTGGTGTTTTTCTGGTGTTGACTCTTTTATACGGCTAATTATGACAATTGTGTCACTTGCAAATAACATAATTTTGGCTGAGCTGTCTGGAATGTGTATCTTTCATATAAATTAGAGACAACTATGGGCCGAGGACGCTGCCCTGTGGAACACATATTTCATTTTGTTTTGGTTCTGATATGAGTTTAAAATTATGAAAATTGTAAGACTACCTCAGTTCAGCTATTTGTGACCTGTTTTGCAGGTATGATTCACACCATTTTTTGACAGTACATCTAACACCTATTGCTCCAAGTTTCCCTAGTAGTATTTCATGGTTCAAAGTATCGAAAGCTTTGGGAAAACCCAAATTAATTTCTATAGCTTTATTTTCCTCCAAATTGCTTTCTACTTCTGTTGTGTAGTCCAAAATGGCTGTCTTTGTACTGCAGCCTACTCGGAAACTGTGTTGACTGTTGTTTATTAGTTTATGTTTTTCTAGATATTTTGTGACCCTGATTTTCATTCATGCCCCAAGCTGGGAGGGGTGATAAAAGTCGGTAATTTTCTATTTTGTGCCTGTCATCGTTTTTGTGTAGTAGCATAACTTTTGAGATTTTAAGCTTGTCAGGAATAATCCCCTCACTAAGAGATAAGTTTGCTATGTTGGCTATAGGTTCAACAATACATGATGAAGTTTTCTTAATTATTGATACAGATACTTCATCCATCCCAGATGACATTTCGGATTTCAAGCTTTTAATAACTTTTAGTACTTCATATTCATTTGTTGGAATTACCATCATGCTGATATTCACCCTTGGAGCCACCACTATTTGTTGTTGCCTAAAGTTGCTATTTAAATTATGGGGAATATTTACAAATTAATTGTTTACAGAGCCTGTCAAGACTTCTTTTTCTATGGTTTTATTTTCACTTTTTTTAAGATAGGTTTCCTGTTCTTTTCTTATAATTTTTCACATTTTGAATGTGTTACTAGCCTGCCTTATTAATCTGTAATTGAATAATACTTTTGCTTTTGCTATTACTTTGTGGTAAGTCTTTTGTAGGTCCTCACATACTCAACAAATTGCTGATCATGACATGTCTTTAGCTTTAAACTTATCATTTTCTTGGTTTTACCTGACTTTTTAATTTGGGGTTTAATCCACAAATGTGACACTTTGGATCCAGATGATCTGTAACTTACCAGCTTTTTTGCGAAACGCATATCAAAGTTTGTCATCAAAATGCAAGAAAATATTTTCAAGCATCATTTGGTTTTGCTTGTGCCAAGACTTCTGACCAAACTCTATTTTTTAAGATACTTTTAAACTGGTTACAATTTTCGGTAGAGCAAAGTCATTTGTACTCATTGTGTACTACCTTTTCCTTCTTAGGAATTACAGTGAGAGTAAGGGTTAAGTGGTTATGGTCTGATAACACCTCATTTGCATTTATTACCGTCACTTCATTTGTGACACATTGGACACATGTTACCCAGTAATTTTCACTGGAGTGTGTTGTTCTAGTGAGATTTGATGTCTGGGAAAAGATGTTGAAGCTTTTTAATATGTCTAGAAACTTTTTTTCAGTGAACTTTGGACCAAGAGATTGATGTTAAAGTCATCACAAAGAATTATCATAGAGTCCTCATTAGAGAAAGTGTTGAGCAATACTTCCAATTTCTTAAGAAAGACATCAGTGTCTCCAGATTGTGATCTGCAAACTGCTCCAACAATTATTTTCTTCTGTAAACTATACAACTGAATGGCTAGTGCTTCAAAAATCTTTTCAATGCTTAATCATTTAGCCTCAGATTTTAACTTGAATGTAAGGTTGGGGTTTATATAAATACGTTCACCACCACCTTGGGCATTTTTCCTGCAGTACTGACTGGCAAGTTTGTATTGGCTTAAGTTTATGCTATTTAATTAACTCTCCCTACACCAATCTTCCATAACACATAAACAATCTGTACTGTCACTATTTGCTTCTACATCAAGTTCATGGAACTTATTTTTAAGACACTTTCAAACTAATAATCCTTAGATGATTTGAAAGATGTGATTGTCCTATGTCTTTACACTCTGTTGATACACTCTCTCTTACTCCGTTTAAAGTTTTCACACTTTGTTGCAGATTCCCCTGCTTGCAAACTGTTTCCCCATTATCTGGTGTTGTTCACTGTTTGGCCTCACAAAAAAATTCTTGCTTTGCAGGGCTCTGCTTCCAGTGTGATGACTGCTGCTACTGCTACTATTAGTAGTGCTGCTGCCGGCCGGAGTGGCCGAGCGGTTAAAGGCGCTACAGTCTGGAACTGCACGACCGCTACGGTCGCAGTTTTGAATCCTGCCTCGGGCATTGATGTGTGTGATGTCCTTAGGTTAGTTAGGTTTAAGTAGTTCTAAGTTCTAGGGGACTTATGACCACAGCAGTTGAGTCCCATAGTGCTCAGAGCCATTTGAACCAGTTGAAGTAGTGCTGTTGCGTGCTGTTGCTGCGATGCTCAGGATTTTGGTAGGTTTGCCATTGATGTTTTAACTACTGCTACTGATGTTTGTTCTGCTGCTGCTGTTAATGTTGGTTCTGTAGAGGTTCCTCTGTTGCTACTGTCATTTGGATGGCTGGCCATGGTGCTACTGCTATTTTTGCTGGTGACGATGGTTCACTGCTATTGGAGATTCATACAACCCCAGTTCATTCACTGCCATTTTGGAATTGCACTAATTGCTTCTCTTATTAAGTTTCCTAACCTGGCCTTCCCATTACTGATTAAGTGAAACTCATGATTAATAAAACATTCTCTATCAAGTGTGCTTGAGTAAATTAATTTCACATTACTGAATGGCCCACCACAACTTTTACGTGTAGCATTACTTCTGTGAATTTCCTTGTTTACAGATGACCATTCAAGTAAATCATGACGATACGTAAAGTTTACAAGTATAATATTTGTATTTGATAGTACTAGCAAAAGACTCAAAAGCAGTTCATACATTTTTGTAGTATTATTTTTGTAAACATCTTTTTCTCCCCACAAATTACAACAGTTTCATGCTTGTCATAGTTATATTTTACGATGTTTTTCCTCACTTCTTTGAACTAGCACTCAGTTTAATCATACCTGTAACTATTGATGATTTTCTGTTACTTGCAATTCTTGACAAATCCCTTTGCGTGACTGTCTCCAAAAACGTCGATTTTTCTTTCTTTCTCCTTTGTAACACAGACTGGTTTTTCTTTATTGGCTCCTTCACTATTTTTTTGTTTTGCCAAACTGCATCACTTTTCAGAAAGAAATTTGAAGTGATCTTGTTTATTTGCTGTGTTTTCTTTCACCAGTTCACAGACCAGAATGTAGGAGAAACGAAACTTTCATTACTGCTAATTTCACAGCACTATTCTTGAACTTTTAGAGCAGCGATTGTATGTGTCACATTTACGGATTTCGCACATATTGTACGTGCGGTATTTAACGAGGCACTGTTTGTAGGTCGACATCAGCTATCATCATTGTTTACATTCCAATCACAGAAACGGCTGCGATATTGTGGAGGCACTTTTTCCCTAATTTTGCGTATTTTTCACTTAGGACGGTGTACTTCTCGTATAAAATATCCATATCGCTTTGAAGTACTTTCATTACCTGGCCTTTGTCCCTTATAATCTTTCACATTACACGTTGGAATGATTCTGTGATGCATTTCTGCATTTCCACATGAAAGCGTATGTTAAGAACTTTACAGACACTTCTGCGCACTTCCCATGGAACCAGTAACTGAAGGTGAGGCATGAAATGCCATTTATAACTTTTTTGATGTACACTTTACACTTGTCACCAGTATTTACTTCAGTTTTCTCACGATCCTTAACATTTACAACATTTACTTGCAACATCTTTATTAAATTATAATTAATTTTTTACATATATTAACTTCCAGATTTTTCAACTAGCTTTTGTAGGATACAGTATTCCAAGAATTAAGAGTCTCAAGAACGGAAATAAGTTGTTAAACAATAATGGAAATTCCTGGATGGAGCAATACATAAAATTAAAGAATGAGAACCACTGACCTATCGGGAGTCGATGCAAAGGGAACAGAAAGATATAACAGAAACCAGCATTCACACTGGCTTTTGAGCACCAGCGCTCTTTCTAGCAATAGTACACACATTCACAAACACGACCACTCACAAACACAAATGTTTAAATTGTAAAACATTGCAAGCTTTGTTTAAAACACAAGATACTTTTCAGTTGCGTTCTGGAGGGTTTGCTTACATGGACTGGTTTATAGCCTGATTGTCGGAAACATTCCAGTCATGAACCAGCTTGTTCCACAGGCTGACCATGCCTCTTGACAACTAAAAATCTGATACAATTTGTGCATCTACTGGTGACCTGGCAAACCACAGGAAGTTGGGGGAAGGCACACCAGAAAGAAGAAGATGCTCCATTCAGAAAAAATAACAGAAAGACTGATTGTTTTATCAGAGCTCAGTAACATAAAGAATCTTTAATGGTGATCTTACTAGAAAGCTAATATGTTTTATTGTGTGTGCATGAACTCTGTTCATTAAGGCAGGCAGTATAATCATGCAAGGATGTGCCCTTTTTAAAGTTATGCAGTGCCTTCACCCTGACTTAGCGGCCGAAATCAGTAATACCATCATTTAGCCAAAATATTATGACCAGTTGCTTAATAAATGGGTTGTCCGTCTTTGGAATGACATACATAACTGATTCTTCTTATCAGGAATCTGATAGTTCGTTGGTAGGTTTGTGGAGATATGTGGAATCAGATGTCTACACACAGGTCATGTAATTCGTATAAGTAACGGACCGCTGATTTGTGTGGGCGATGATGGCGCCCGATGACCTCCCAGATTGGTTCCATAGGCTTTACATCATGTGAATTTGTTCGCCGAGACATCAACATGAGTTCGCTATAATGCTTCTCAAAAAACTGTGATACAGTTATGGCTCCAAGGTATGGACAGTTATACTGCTGAAAGATGACGTAGTTATTGGGAAAGATATGAAGCATGATGGGATTCAGGTGGTTGGCAGCTGTCAGCGTGTCTTAGATTACTACCACAGGTGCCATACTAGCGCAGGCGAATGTCTTCCGTAGCATAATACTGGAGAACATAACATAAAACACGTATAAGTACAGTTTCAAATTGTCACAGATTATACGCTAAATATCCTGATATCTATCAGGCATATTTCAGTACATTTGTAGGCCTTGGTGAAGAGAATTGATTATGTACTAGTGATTGCAGCTTGATTATATCGTTTCTCAAGTGCAGATTGTCATCATAATCATTCAACAGAACTAGATCTGAAAATCTTCTCACAAAGTTCTTTCACCATCAAAAGCCATATATGTCCCATAGCTGTATCCATGCCATTAAGTCCTGGAAGGAACAACCTTCTTATCCTCAGGTACGATGCTCATATTGGTTTTTTCACACTGACCATCAACCATTTCGTGGTTTAAAAGAAACCAATGCCGAGTTTTGACCGACAATTCTAGAATTTATTTCTGACCTCCAAAGTGTCCTTGAGAAAGCATGAGTATTTGGTAAACAAACGTCTGCCCATAAAAAATATCTGAAAGATTTTTCTTTCCCAGTGAGAGAGAAAAACCATTATTATTGTTAGATTCTTTAGGTGGTCAATATGAAAGAACCATTGAGAGCATCATACCTAAGGACAAGGAACTACTTAGATGTTGATCCCAAAGGGTTCAACTGCACAGGTATAATCTTGGATTGTATATGGCTTTCAATGTAGGAAGAACTTTGCGAAATGACTTTCATAACTATTTCTGTTGAACGATTATGATGCCAGTCTCCAGTTGAGAAACAGCATAATCAAGATGCAGTCACTAGTACATAATCAGTTCTCTTAGCAAAGAGTTACAATTGTACTGAAATATGTATGATATAAACAGAATATTTGGAGGTTCAACTATGAGAATTTGAAATCATGCTGAATTTTGTTTTATGTTGTGTTCTCTGTCATGTATATTATGTGAAGAAATTTCGTTCATTTTAGGTAATTGATTTTAAAAGTGTCATGTTGTAAGCATTTCTTTATAGATTATCATTATTTTATAGATTTTGTATAGTAACCATGAGTTATTTATCATTGCCAGTTCACAAAATACACGTTTTGTCAAACAGTAAACTAAAAAGCCAAAAAAGTGACTGTAAAATGTAAGATAACAATTTTAAATAAATATACACAAAGAAAATAATTATAATAATAATGAATGTTTAGGTATTTTAATCAGGTATATTGAAAATACTCTGACAGCACATTATGTACAGTTTATTTTCAAATATGGTATTTCAGAAACCAGCTTCATTACACATGCATGAATGTGGCTTGAAATCTTGTTTAATTTATGTTGTAACAAAGGTTTAATTTTTCATAATTGATTAATGGTGGTAGGTTATTTTGCAATATTTCATATTATTTCAAAACTTTACTAAACAGTTTTCAACAATGTTAATTTGACACATTAGGTTTAGTGGGAATATCTTCAAACTGATGATACATAAAAAGGTATTTCATATTAAATTTGATATGTAATTAACATATCAAATTTAATATGAAATACCTTTTTAAATATCATCAGTCTGAAGACATTCCCACTAAAACTAATAAGCCAAACTAGCATATGGGATGAGTTTTACCACTTATAATCGAAATAGGTCACAAACAAAAAATACTTATTCTATTATTTTGCCCCTCTGCATGCCAGTCAAATCTCATTAAGAATGTGTACTTACACCTGGGAATGATCCCTTGTAAGTTACCTAACAGGTGACTACAACGAAGAAAGTGGCATAACATGAACAAAAGCTAAAGACACTATAAAATCACACATACCACACACCCAAATAACTAACATACAGCCACAACATGTAAATTAAAATAGTATTACAAATCAGTGTTTTCCCATTCGAAAAACATCAGATTCAGCTAAAAACGCGATTCTTATTCTTTAGTAGGAACATATTTGTGACTTTACATTGCAAAACATTAGCAGCCCATAGAGATTCCGTGGCACAAGAAGCACTGTATCATTTGAGAGATACAAAGATGATCGAGTGTTTGGGACTCACCCAAATTCACTGCTACTAGTGCCACATCATCAGAATGCGCCTATGCATAGTGTACAAAGTATTGCGCCATAAACTAAGAATGACATTAAAGTTACTTCTCCAACCTTTGTCAACATTTGCTTCAGTATATTAACGTTAAAATTGTTAAATCTCAGGATAATTTGATGAATATGTTTCACTAAATTCATTGTTTTAACTAAAATAGCAAGTGGCGCTAAAGAGTAAAGCCAAGAAGAAAGCCAAAAAATTGACCAGAATGTACACATGTATGTAGCAATGAACTGTTACGTATCTCAACTTGATCAGAACAATATTTCGGTCAAAATCGCCATATTACGAAAAATTGAAATATTACAGTCAGAAAGATGAAAATTGGTTTGAAGCTTCAGTTTGTTATAAAAACATTACCTATGTGACTCCATAAAGCTACCTCTAATAGTTTTCAAGTAATTTACTAAAAACTGAATTTGGAACAAAAACATCCTTATTTGTAATAGATTAAGTATCATTTGTATAAATGATAGAAAGTTCTAATTACTGTACATGATTAGATTCATTAAATTATCAAAATATAACAAATTTCAAAGACTTTGATGTAAATAACAATCAGTTCAAGGACTCTTAAGGAAGTAGTTCAGAGGTCATGTTCTACTGTCAGTTTCGTTATAAAAATCCTAGGCTGAAAAGTTTAAATGCAGTCGAGCTAAAAGTTTTTCGGCAATTAAAGCCAGATTAATTCCATTCATAAAAAAATTACGAGGATTGTAAATTAATACACAACAGTGCTTTAAAATATATGTGTCCGAGGAAGTAGCCATTTAGATGTTGTTACCCGGCCACAGAGCTGCTGATTGCAGATGTTCCATTCAGCCATCCACTGCAGTCATATATAAATATGGCCAGATATGCAGTGACAGACATACTTCGCACCACAGCTATGTTGGACTGGACTTCACACTGAGCTATCACTCAGTCCACGCCAGTTAAACGCTGGCTTACATGCTGCTTCGAATGACATCACAGCCTGTCTCCTGCTAAAAGCATGTCCTTGGTACAAATAGGAAGTGAACATCGTCCTGGATCGCTTAGATTTCACGGAAGTAAACATTTGTGGGCCACCCGTAACGTTTTCAAAAGCGTGAGGCAAGTGGTGAGATTATTTTCCTCTTTTGGGGCGCTCTATTAACTTCGATGATTAGAAGTCAGGGTGAAAAAACATTTAATTGGAACTTACAGAAGTGGTCGCCTCTTAACTGCTCATAGTGCTGTCATGGTACATACATTATTATTATTATTATTATTATTATTATTATTATTATTATTATTATTATTTCTTTACTTTCTCAGACGTTAAGTCTGGTTAAAAATGGAAAGTGACGCG
This sequence comes from Schistocerca piceifrons, assembly GCF_021461385.2. NCBI lineage: Eukaryota > Metazoa > Arthropoda > Insecta > Orthoptera > Acrididae > Schistocerca > Schistocerca piceifrons. The sequence continues at coordinate 407,009,704 of NC_060149.1, forward strand.
GACCTTGAGCAAGCGTCACTTCCTTTTAACTGTACCGTATATGTTATATTGCATTTAGGAACTTTCAGGTAATTGAACATGTATCAATAATTACGGATTTCTGAAGTTGTATATATAAGTTTGGATGTAGCTGTATTGCATTGATGTACTGGTGGATATTGTGTGGTATGACTCCCGTAGTTGATAGTATAATTGGTATAATGTCAACTTTATCCTAATGCCACATGTCCTTGACTTCCTCAGCCAGTTGGATGCATTTTTCAATTTTTTTCTCCTGTTTTCTTTTGTATATTTGTTGTATTGTGTATGGATATTTCGATTAGTTGTGTCGGGTTTGTTATATGGTGTTGTGTTATCTGTTATAATGGTTCTGTTCCAGTATAATTTGTATTCATCATTCTCCAGTACATTTTTTGTGCATACTTGTATGTGGGAACGTGTTGTTTTATAAGTTTATGTTGTAAGGCAAGCTGTTGATGTATTATTTTTGCTACATTGTCATGTCTTCTGGGGTATTCTGTATTTGCTAATATTGTACAGCTGCTTGTGATGTGATCTACTGTTTCTATTTGTTGTTTGCAAAGTCTGCATTTATCTGTTGTAGTATTGGGATCTTTAATAATATGCTTGCTGTAATATCTGGTGTTTATTGTTTGATCCTGTATTGCAATCATGAATCCTTCCGTTTCACTGTATATATTGACTTTTCTTAGCCATGCGTTGGATGCGTCTTGATCGATGTGTGGCTGTGTTAGATGATACGGGTGCTTGTCATGTAGTGTTTTCTTTTTCCAATTTACTTTCTTCGTATCTGTTGATGTTATGTGATCTAAAAGGTTGTAGAAGTGGTTATGAAATTGCAGTGGTGTAGCCGATGTATTTATATGAGTGATTGCTTTGTGTATTTTGCTCATTCTAGAAAGAATTTTGTTAAATTGTCTACCTGTCCATAATGTAGGTTTTTTATGTCGATAAATACCCTTCCTCATTCCTTTCTGCTTAATGTGAATCTTTCAGTTGCTGAATGTATGTGATGTATTCTACATTTGTGGCATTGTGATCGTGTAAGTGTATTGAGTGCTTCTAGGTCTGTGTTACTCCATTTCACTACTCCAGATGAGTAGGTCAATATTGGTATAACATAAGTATTTATAGCTTTTGTTTTGTTTCTTGCTGTCAATTCTGTTTTCAGTATTTTTGTTAGTCTTTGTCTATATTTTTCTTTTAGTTCTTCTTTAATATTTTTATTATCTATTCCTATTTTTTGTCTGTATCCTAGATATTTATAGGCATCTGTTTTTTCCATCGCTTCTATGCAGTCGCTGTGGTTATCCAATATGTAATCTTCCTGTTTAGTGTGTTTTCCCTTGACTATGCTATTTTTCTTACATTTGTCTGTTCCAAAAGCCATATTTATATCATTGCTGAATACTTCTGTTATCTTTAGTAATTGGTTGAGTTGTTGATTTGTTGCTGCCAGTAGATTTAGATCATCCATGTATAGCAAATGTGTGATTTTGTGTGGGTATGTTCTAGTAATATTGTATCCATAATTTATATTATTTAGCATGTTGGATAGTGAGTTCAGAGCAAGGCAGAACCAGAAAGGACTTAATGAGTCTCCATGGTATATTCCATGCTTAATCTGTATTGGCTGTGATGTGATATTATTTGAATTTGTTTGGATATTAAGTGTGGTTTTCCAATTTTTCATTATTATGTTTAGGAACTGTTTCAATTTAGGATCTACTTTGTATATTTCCAATATTTGTAGTAACCATGAGTGGGGTACACTATCAAAAGCTCTTTGGTAGTCAATGTATGTGTAGTGTAGCGACCTTTGTTTAGTTTTAGCTTGATATGTCACCTCTGCATCTATTATCAGTTGCTCTTTACATCCTCGTGCTCCTTTGCAACAGCCTTTTTGTTCTTCATTTATAATTTTGTTCTGTGTTGTATGTGTCATTAATTTTTGTGTAATGACTGAAGTTAATATTTTGTATATTGTTGGTAGGCATGTTATGGGGCGATATTTAGCTGGGTTTGCTGTGTCTGCTTGATCTTTGGATTTCAGATAAGTTATTCCATGTGTAAGTGTATCAGGGAATGTGTATGGGTCTGCAATTTAACTGTTAAATAATTTAGTTAGATGTGAATGTGTTGAGGTGAAACCTTTAGCCAGAAATTTGCTATTTTATCTTTTCCAGGGGCTTACGAATTGTGAGTAGAATTAATTGCTTGGGTGACTTCATGTTGCAAAATTATCACTTCAGGCATTTGTGGTATCATCTTGTATGTGTCTGTTTCTGCTTGTATCCACTGTGCATGCCTGTTATGTTGTACCGGGTTTGACCATATGTTTCTCCAGAAGTGTTCCATGTCTGTCATGTTTGGTGGATTGTCTATTTTAATGTGTGTGTTATCTATTGTCTGGTAAAATTTCTTTTGGTTTGTGTTGAATGTTTGGTTTTGTTTCCTTCTATTTTCAATTTTTGTATATTGTAAGTCGTTTGGCCAATGCTTGTAATTTCTGCTTCTTTTCATCTAATTGCTCTATCACTTCTTGTTGTGAGATTTTACCTAACCTTTTTCGTTTTTTTCTGACATTTCATTTCTTATAAATTGGGTTAGCTGTTCGATGTCTTTTCTCAGTTTTTCTATCCTGATCTGTAGCCTGTGTTGCCATGCTGGTTTTGTGGGTTTCTTCTGTGTTGGTTGGTTCTGATCTCTGCCTAGTGTGTATATTTAGTGTAGTGAGTGCTCCTATATAAACCAGTAGTTGTAACTCTTCCATAGTTATGTTTTCATTTATTTTGTTGTGTATGATTGTGTTGACAGTTTTTATTGTTGTTTCGACTTGTGGGTTATTTGGCGGCCTATGAAAGACTGGTCTAATGTCTGTAATTGTGTCTTTGTATTCTATATATGTCCGCTGACATTTTTCTTCTATATCTAATATGTGTGTCACTTTTTGTTCTATTTGTGCTTGTTCTGGTGGCTGTCTTAAGATTTCATTTTTCTCTGATTGTTTAATTGATGCATGTTGTCCTTTATTTGTTCGCTTTGGGATGTTTGAGTCCATTACTGTATTTTCTTCTTCTTCTGATTGCACATTATTTTGTTCTAGTACTTGTACTTGTTGTTTGATGTTTTCTAATTCTGACTGGGGTTTCCTGTTATTTTTTTATTATTACACGGATCTGATCAGCTAGTCGTTGTTCTGTTAAAAATTTTAATTCTGGGTATCTGGTAATAAATGTTGTGTATACTTGCGATCTGTATCCAGTTGTGCTGGTTCCTAGGTTTGTTGCTTGGTAATAACAGAACATGAGGTGTCGATTAACTTCATCTGACCATCTTATCCTCTGTCTTTGTTTTCCTTCTAGGGTGGTTGCAGGAAGCATATCCTGCAAAACACCTCTCTTTGGATTTAAATCATTTTCCAGTTGGCTAGCAGTGTCGTTACCATTGTGGGCGGGCATAGGGTTCAAGCGTCGTCCCCGACCATGATGGCGCTTGTCTGATGCTTCTTTAGTTCTGTCCTGAACCAACTAATCACACTAAAAGGGGGGTTAGCCCTATTAGTGGTTTGTTCTTTTCGTCGCCTTTTACGACTGGCAGAACATACCGGAGGCCTATTCTTTTCCCAGGCCCCCACAGGAATTATTATTATTATTATTATTATTATTATTATGAGGAATATTACTACATTTGTTCATGTGAACTCTTACTGAATATATGGATTAGAGAGAATGCCAAACTTTTATTTCTAATTATAGTTTGTAATCCCATTGAGAAATAGAGAGTAGAAACGGCGAATATATACAAGAGTATATTTATTTACCCACCGCCCTACATATGGTGCATCGGCCGGGAAACTGAGCAGTGAAAGTCATCGGTATAAAACAGCGAACTCGGTAGACGCTAACAGGCTACCTAAGGGAGGTATAACGAAATCAGTGCGAGAACAGCGCTAAGATTCACTTGCGATTGTGAAAGCTAAACTGTGAATAATAGCTGCAGTAACTTTGATCATGACAGAAGGAGGGAAAAAGACTATACTAGATGGAGCCTACCACCAGCATTGAGGTTAGAAGAAGACAGTACATCATCACGGAGCTGCGTGGACCTGCAAGCTGCTTACAAACTACTGCACCCGCTCACCGGTGCCCAGCCCCCCTCCCCCCTGGAGCTACTGCAGTAGGCGACACTCGCTGTCATCCACACTGCCACAGCTGCTGCTGCCTGCATTATGTCGTGAAGCCTCGCAACACGTTTGCTGGTACATCGCGCCAGCACCGTTCGTCAAGGTCAAGCAATTAAGTTGAGCCAAGAATATTTAAAGTATTTGTTAATTGCTTCCAGTAGGCTACTGAAAATTGAATTTATTGATCAGAATAAAGTAAAAGTTAAGATGGAACCAGTCTCTGACCATGAATCATTGAAATTAGCAAGGATGGTTCTGTCAAAGTAATAAATCCAAAATTGGAATGTGGTTGTCAAAAGTGGAGTCTGAAATAAATTTCAAAATTACTGCAAAGTTAGAACCAGTTTCTGATGATGTGGTAATTGAAGCAGAGGTCAAAAAAGCAAAAGTAGAAGTGATAGAGTTATCAGATAATAAAACTGAGTTCAATATGACTCAAATTCAGTGAAGTCATGGAATACTAGAAATTCCTTTAAAATCACTGGAAATGATAAGTGGCAATGCAGAGGCACCAAACTTGATGCAATTATTGTTTTCTAAACCTGAATTGCATCATAAAGAACAGAACAATACGATAGAATCCAATAGTAAACAGCTAAACAGTAAGATTGAATCTAGTAGTAAAGAACTAAAGTATATCAGTAAAGAACAGAAGAATAGTAATAAAGCATTAAAGGGTGAAATGACCTCAACACTGAATAGTTTAAATTATAAAATTGGTGCTAACCACTAAGCTCTGCAAGTCAAAATAGGGAAACAACTAAATAAACAGCATATTACTTTCAAGACCGAAATTGGCGATGTCCGCCAAGCTCTAATTGATTGGAAGAAGTAACTACTGCTTGTCAAAAAGATATTAAGAAAGTAAAATCTGATTGTGAGAAATTATGTGAGAATGTTACCGCTAATGAAAGATTTTCTGACTGAGTGGAAGCAGTAGAACTACAAGTACAGGAACTAAATACTAGTATTACTAACATAGAAAGTAGAGTAACCTATGATGCTTCTTGTAACACTACTGTACATCATGTTAACTTCACTTGACTCTGCTTTCATCGGAATGTCGTCAGTTTTTACGTTTTGCTGCAGATGAACAAGTTCACCCATTAGAGTTCTGGAATGATTTTCAGGATGTTTTACCAAATGCATGGTCAGAGCGAGAGCAAATTTCTTTCATAAAAGCCATTTGTCAGGAGATGCTTTGAGATGGTCAGCTGACGTAATGATTAGATGCAAAACTCTTTCCGAATTTAAAACTTCATTTCTTAATGTGTACTGGTCACAGCAAACAAAACGATATCTTGAGAGAGTTTTGTAGTGGTGAAAAGTTTGCCCCAGGTCATGAGTAAGTAAAAGAGTTCTTTAGAAAGTGGATTTCATGGTTGTCATATCTGACAGAAACTATGAAACTCAAAATGATTAAAAGGTAACCTTGATACTGACAGAAAAGAATCATTTCTACACCTACAGATAATGTGGATAATTTCATTCAATATTTGGAGCGAGTAGAAGTAGTAGCTGCTGCTGAGGAGTAGGTGCTAAATAATAATAGGTCTTCTAACAATCACGAAAGCAACAGAAATAATGACAGTGGGAACGTGAATGTTAGAAATATGGAGGTTCAGAATACAAGATGTAACTGTCGTAGTCGAGGCCACAGTAGAGGAAGAGGGGGCAGATAGCCACCACACTTTCGTAACAATTATTATGACCAAAGCACAAATGTGAATAATGTTTCGTTGAGGCAAGACAGAGAGCAGAATGCTACCCTCTCTTATTCTGTATCCGATGAACACAACAGGCCGCGTGTGGGAAACCACGTCCCGTCTGTGAGGAAACTGGCGCTCACAAGGCGGAAACAGTAACACAACTAGTAACAATAACACATGTCGCAGTCAGTCAGCACACGCAAACAGGTATCAGGAATGATGATGAAACAGGAACACACAGTAAACACAGAACACAGTGCTAAATCACTCTCATTACATAGCTGACATCATTTTGGACACATTAGAAAAATTGGTTAATGAGGAGAAAGAAAACGCTACAGATAATAGGGAGGAACAAATTAACAGGTTTGAACCAGATAAGGACGAAGATGAGGTAAAGGCTTACATCTTCGACAATGATGGCAATCTGATGGCTAAAGTTTTGGTAGTAGGGATAGATTCTCAGTTTTGCCAGGTCTTGAAGAGCAGGAGTTGATGTTGAAGGGGCAGCAATGATAATGAGGTCACGAAACCTATTAGCTGTATTAACTTGTCGCAAACTTTAAAAGCCGACCACAATGTTATATATAGCAATGTTTCACAGAGTCACAGTTCCTCAGAGGTAGAAAGTAGTTTAGCTGATGTGCAGCAAACGAAAGTAGAGGAAGTCGTCCAGTGTTTTGACTTAAAATTGGTGCACAGGTTGGAAAAGGCAGCTGAAAATTTAGAGATTGATAACCCCAAGAATCTGAGTCTGAATGTAGTTACAACTGCACAAAACTACTTTAGCAGTAAACAGATTGAAAAGGATTTATTAGAAGATGTTTATGAGGGACCTGTCCAGACAAGAATAACTCATCGTATTGTAAAAACTAACATCTCTATTCGTAATAAGAGTGAATTCACTGTCATGAAAGTAGACAGAATAATAGAACATCCTTGTTTAATCGTGCTCAGTTCAAGTGTTGAGATGCTGTTTGGCACATATTTCTTAACAATATATCAGGGGAGGATAGATTTTGACCATAACAAATTATTATTAACATTACCTGATTCTTGGGTAATTAAAGAACCTTTCATAGGAAATTATATAGGCAGTAACGATGAAGCATGGGAACTACCTATTAGAGTAATGAGGAATAAGGGATATTTGCAGGAAGATACTGAATTCCACAGAAAGGTGCAAGATGCTAATGTGGAAGAGATAGAGGCAAAGATACAGTCAACAAATCAAATTTATGATAAACAAAGAGCAAAATTAAGGTGAGTGTTAACCACTCATCACAATGTATTCTCGAATACACCTGGTGAAGTTGAAGGGTATGAATGCCATTTGAATGTAAAGCCTGGTCAGGTATTTTTGAAGAAATCTTATCAGATACGTGTTTCAAGAAAGCAAGTATTTGAGAGAGAAATCCAATATATGTTGGCATGTGATGTCATTGGTGATCATAATAATCTTCTTGTTGTTGTGCCTAAGTGTGACGGAAGTGCTAGATTAGTACTGGATGCGCGCTGGCTAAATGAAATTGCAATAAGGGAGAATGACTGCCCCTGATATAATGAGGAATTGATACAAAAGTCCCGAGGAATTAGGTATCTTACATCTATGGACATAACTTGTGGATACTGGAATTTGCCCTTGGCGAAAGAATCACGTAAATATACAGCCTTTTTGTATAAAGGAGTGTGCTAGCAATATTAAGTAGTCCCATTTGGATTAAATATTTCTGTTTCTGCCTTTGTAAAAGTAATAGCTCATGTATTGGTGCAGGAATTGTTAGATCAGGTAACTATTTGGGTAGGTCGTATACTATTGGCATCTCCCACGTGGGAAGAACATATCAGTCTACTAGACAGTGTGCTAGAAGCTACAGAAAAAGGTTTTATAAAATTAAAGTTAGAAAAGACTGAGTGTGTAAGAGACAAAATAAAATACCTGGGCCATGAAATTAGCGGGGATGGTATATTACCCGATCCTTCTAAATTATATGTCACTGAAAAATTTGAAGTACACAGAAATAAAAAGCAATCCAGGTCAATGAAATTACAGTGAAATCCAGACCTTTAGCTACATACAGGCGTTGATAAATATCAACAGGGACAGTTGAAAATGTGTGCCCCAACCGGGACTCGAACCAAGGATCTCCTGCTTACATGGCAGACGTTCTACCTGGCTGAGCCACCAAGGACAGAGAGGATAGTGCGTCTCCAGGGACTTATCTCTGGCACGCTCCCTGTGAGGCCTTCATTCTCAACTTACTGTCCACACACTACATTTGTAGCGCCCCTGCCCAATATACTCATTACTTGCGGAAGTCAATCTATCGTATCCTGTAAGAGTTCGGGCGATGTGAGTGCATCCGCAGTGAAGAAGATCATTGGCCGGTAAGCCTTATCTATATGAAGTTTGTATCTGTTCTTTCGGACATACCATCTTCGTATATTCAGGTCAATGTCCGGTTTATTCGGATTCTACCGTCGTTTTGTTAAAAGTCATTTGTTTAATGCACCTTGTTTAGTCCACTTGTTGAAAAAGAATACCTTATGAGGTTAGACTAAAGAGAACCAGTCCGCTTTTGAAGAATTAAGAAACTGTTTGATGAGTAGTCCGCCTTTACACCATCGAGATTTTTCGAGACCCTTTTGCATGTCATTTGACGCAAGTGGTTATGGAATTGCAATAGAGGTGCTTCAGATGGAAGGCGAAAAAGAGGTACATAAAATAACCGCGTCTGCGAGTCTTTCACTGCAACATGCCGAGCGAAATTATGGAATTTCGGACTTAGAGAGACTGGCTATCATGTTTGGTATGCAAAAGTTTGAGCATTATTTGGTAGGGCACAAGGTGATAATCTATAGTGATCACAAGGCATTTACATTTTTAAAAACTTCCAAACTGAGACATCCGAGACTAACCAGGTGGGCTGTGTACATTCAGCAGTCCAACCTTGAGATTAAGTACACACTAGGGAAGAACAATCTGGTAGCTGGTAGGTTATCAAGAAGTGCTGAGCTATGCAGGGAATCAGAAATTCCGTTAGCGGATGGGAATGAAGTGAGCATGATGACCATACTTGAGCTCAAGGTCGAAAGCGCCTTGAAGAAAGTATGTATGTAAAAACTTAAGAAAGGAGCAAAATGATGATGATCAGTTGAGGTTAGTTAAAATCCATTTAGGATTCCCTAATTACCCAAAACTAAAACAGTACTATTGATTACATAAAGGAATTTTATTCCAAAGAAGAAAGTTAAATTCAGTAGAATGGAAATTTTGTTTTCAATCACAACATGTGGATCTGCTGACAGATTACGTGCATCTACAATATGACTGTTACGGGGCCAATAAATGCGTTGCTAAATTAAGTACAAAAGTCATGTTCGGTAACATGCACTGTAGGGTAACAAGAAAGCTAGCATCCTGTGTTGTTTGTCAGAAGGCATGTGCAGTAAAGAGCATAATGCAAGGAGATATGCGCAATGTAGAACCAAGTGGAACTCTTGGAGTTGTGTGCCGCCGATCTTTTTGGGCACCTCTCGGCATCTAGAGGAGGATGTACCCATGTTTTTGTGGTGACTGATGGTTTTAGCAAGTATGTCAAACTGTGTCTGATAATGATAGCTAATGCCAAAACGCTGGTAGACAAGCTAGAAATGGACAGTTTTGTGAAGTTTTGCAAGCCTAAGAGTCTCTTATCGGATAATGGTCTTCAGTTCGCATCTGAAAAATTTAAGGCATATCTAGAAAAGGCCGAAATTTGCCATATAAGTATCTTGGCGTATTTTCCGTGGGGAAATATAAGCGAAAGGGTTATGCATGAGCTAAGCAGATTGTAGGACTTACTGTAGAACTTACTGTAATAGGAAGCATTCGACTTGGGCCGATCATAACAAAAACTTTGAAGTAATCATCAACGATCTTAAACTAACGTTTAATCAGGAATCTCACAACATTCTTTCAAGCATGATTGATTTTCCAGTCCTATCTCAGAGCTCTATAAACGAGAGGAAGGCACAGGCTAGGACAAACATTCGTAAAAGAACCTTGGACAGAAAAAGAAGCCATGATGTAAAAGCCTCCATCACTAGTGTTATTCAAAACTAAAGAAAAATCTAAGAGAATTTCAGCAGAAACAGAGAAGTTTATGTATGTTTAGCAAGGACCATTGAGGATAATAGGTTAGCCTCATGAAAACGCACACCATTTGGAATACCTGAAAAGTAAGAAAGAAGTTGGTCTATGAAACATTGTAGATCTGGAGTGATTCAAAAACGACAGTAACTAGATACTGTAGGGAGTCTCCTATTCTTTGGCAGATTCACAGTTCGGTGCATTGTGCAGTCCTGGCTGGATGAAACTTTATTTCCTTCCAAGTTTCGTTCTCTTCTTCTGTCCTGGCTATACTGGTTTTTGAAGGGAGCCTGCTACTCTTTTGGCAGGTACACAGTTTAGTATGCTGTGTGGTGCCAGTTGGATGCAACTTTATTTCAAATTCAGATTTCGTTCTCTTCTTCTGTCATTTTATAGCAAGTAAGGACTATATGTCTTCATGTTGTACATATGCTATTAGTTTGCAATGTCTTCCTGGTAAGAATGATTCCCAGAAATGACTATACATGAATGATGAGTTACAGGAGAATATGAGAGGTAGTTTCCAGTAGTAAATTCTAAATGTTAGAATAACAATCGGTAGATTTTGAGCACCATTAATAGAAAAAACATGGCTAAAGTAAATAAATAATAAATAAGATCCACAAAAAGGGTTAGTAACTACAAAATATGGAACACTTAGCATTAAGAAAAGTAAATGAAGCTGCAAACTCCTAAAATCTGGAACAATAGACTCTACATAAATTAATAACATTCAGTTGGGAGTAATGTTGTCTAAAGCTAAGAAAGGGTAATAAAATGGTGCCACTAGAGGCAAGCCAAAGCGTTTTGACATTAATTGAAGGAGCTGTGTGGAAGTGATGTGAGGGTCACACCAGAAGTATCAATAAATAATGAGGTCAGTCAGCTGATGAAGATAAAAGGGAGAAAGGAGCGTCGAAGTAAATGGATAAATGAAAATCGAGAGAAACAGGAGTAATGAAGTTAGGAGGCTGATATATATGGTAAAATGGTGGAAAACTGGAGAGCAATTCCCTCACACCTCATAAAAAGGTTTGAGAATCGTGCAGTCTTGCTTAAGGCAGATGGTCAATTAACAGATAAATGCAGCCAACAAAATACAAATAAACGAATGTGTTAAGAAATGCAGATTGTAGAGTAATGGCATAATATAACAAATATAGCTTTTCATTATGTTTGTAACAAAGGAAAGTTACTGCTGTCAAACAGATGACGCATTTAGCTTACTAATCCATAAGATAATTGAGCCATATGAAGATAGAATTTACAAAGGTTGCTCGATTTTCCAAGTAAAGCGACATCTAAAAAATAAATTATTTGCAAACTAGTTAAAATTGTGACTAATAAATGAAATATGCCAACATTTAAAAGCGTAATAGATGTTGTTGTTGTTGTGGTCTTCAGTACAGAGACAGGTTTGATGCAGCTCTCCATGCTACTCTATCCTGTGCAAGCTGCAAGCTTCTTCATCCCCCAGTACCTACTGCAACCTACATCCGTCTGAATCTCCAGAATGAGATTTTCACTCTGCAGCGGAGTGTGCGCTGATATGAAACTTCCTGGCAGATTAAAGCTGTGTGCTGGGCCGAGACTCGAACTCGGGACCTTTGCCTTTCGCGGGCAAGTGCTCAGAAGTGAAGCTGTGAGGACGGGGCGTGAGTCATGCTTGGGTAGCTCAGTTGGTAGGAGCGCCGTGGTCCCGTGGTTAGCGTGAGCAGCTGCGGATCACGAGGTTCTTGGTTCAAGTCTTCCCTCGAGTGAAAAGTTTAATTGACCTATGATAACGTATTCCTAGCACCGAGACTCACTCACGTAGCGCATGTCGTAACTTTAACGCGCACAATGGCATCACGGATACAAGCAACCTTTCGGAACCTACGTGAGTGTGGGACATCTGTTTAAGATCCAATACACAACGCTTACGCTACCACCTGGAGAGGGCGGACTCGGTCTAGTGAACGTATATGAAAAGGCACGGGCGTTATTCGTCAGTACGTTTTTCCGACAGTGGCCGGTCAATTTCGCAATATCTCGGGTGCGTTGGCTGATGTACTAGCACCCACTTCAGTGCTGCCCCCCGTAAATGTGGGCCATATTTCACCGAAGCAGTCACATTTCAAGTCTTTGTTTTTGGAGCTTAGGTATGTCAGAGGTTCCCAACAACACGACTACCGACGACGCGAGATGTTTACCAACTCTTACTGCGCCGGTGCCCCAGGAATACCCTGGAAAAGAAGTACCCAGACAAGAACTGGCGATAGATATGGCGCGTTATACGGAACGTTTACCTCCCAACGTCGGTACGCTCTACATGGTATGTGGTGGTAAATAGGAAGTTCGCAACGAATCAACGGCGGCACGCGATTCATTTGGCAGACACTCCACTATGTTTAGACTGCGCAACAGTGGACACTGATGAACATCGTTTAGCATGTAGTGGAAAGGTCCAGTGTGGCACTTGGCACAACGGATATTGGCGTTCCTGTTATGCTCCGCCCCTCACACAATTTCATCAGACACACTTTTTTCCCCCAAGAATCTTATTTTCAGGTCCAAAAACCCAATGCAGTGACGTGAATACGGGGAATGGTGGTGGGCTACGTGTATAACGAATCGGAAAAGGACAAAATAGATTTTTGGCATTTTCTCCTGGATGGACACACGAAGCTGCAACAGCATAAGAAATATGGGCAAGACTTCGCTAATTACTTGCGACTTACATTTACCGACCCGTCGGCCAGATGGGGTGTGGCGGGTGAGAGATGAGATAGACGAAGAAGCCGAGATAGACATCGATCACACTTACGGACCCTTAGTTAATTTCGAGAAGACGACCCAGTCTTACACCAACGTCTGGAGAACGAGTCGATGGATGGTTCTCTTGCTCTATCGAACGTCGGGTCGTGGGCAGGTGTCGCCCCCGACACGAATTTCATTTCATTGCTACAGGAGTATGTTTCTTTTGTATTTGTACTATCCGCAATGTCTTCATGTCTTTCATTTGGGCATTTTCAGTTTTATTTATTTTCTTATTTAATTAATTTTCTAATTAGCCAATATTTGTCAACATATGGACATTGTAGACACTATTAACAAATAAAAAAAGAAAGTTGGTAGAGCACTTGTCCGCGAAAGGCAAAGGTCCCGAGTTCCAGTCTCGGCCCAGCACATATTTTTATCTGCCAGGAAGTTCCATATCAGCGCACACTCCATTGCAAAGTGAAAATCTCACTCTGGAAACATCCCCCAGGCTGTGACTAAGCCATGTCTCCGCATTATCCTTTCTTTCAGGAGTGCTAGTTCTGCAAGTTTCGCAGGAGAGCTTCTGTAAAGTTTGGAAGGTAGGAGACGAGGTACTGAAGCTGTGAAGACGCGGTCTGAGCCGTGCTTGGGTAGCTCAGTTCGTAGAGCACTTTCCCGCGAAAGGCAAAGGTGGCTAGTTCGAGTCTGGGCCTGGTACACAGTTTTAATCTGCCAGGAAGTTTCATCCTTCTGAATCTGTTTAGTGTACTCATCCCTTGGTCTCCCTCTACGATTTTTACCCTCCACACTGTCCTCCACTACTAAATTGGTGATCCCTTGATGCCTCAGAGTATGGCCTACCAACCGATCCCTTCTTCTAGTCAAGTTGTGCCACAAATTTCTCTTCTCTCTAATTCTATTCAATACCTCCTCATTAGTTATATGATCTACCCATCTAATCTTCAGCATTCTTCTGTAGCACCACATTTCGAAAACTTCTATTCTCTTCTTGTCCAAACTATTTATCGTCCATGTTTCACTTCCATACATGGCTACACTCCATACAAATACTTTCAGGAACGACTTCCTGGCACTTAAATCTATACTCGATGCTAACAAATTTCTCTTCTTCAGAAACGCCTTCCTTGCCGTTGCCAGGCTACATTTTATATCAAAATGGCTCTGAGCGCTATGGGACTTAACATCTGAGGTCATCAGTCCCCTAGAACTTAGAACTACTCAAACCTAGCTAAACGAAGGACATCACACAGATCCATGCCCGAGGCAGGATTCGAACCTGCGACCGTAGCGGTCGCGCGGTTCCAGACTGAAGCGCCTAGAACCGCTCGGCCACCGCGGCCGGCCTCATTTTATATCCTCTCTACTTCGACCATCATTTTACTACTTTAAGTGTCTCATTTCCTAATCTAATTTCGACAGCATCACCCGATTTAATTCGACTACATTCCATTATCATCGTTTTGCTTTTGTTGATTTTCGCCTTATATCCTCCTTTCAAGACAGTGTCCATACCGTCAACTGCTCTTCCAGGTCCTTTGCTGTCTCTGACAGAATTACAATGTCATCGGCGAACCTCAAAGTTTTTATTTCTTCTCCACGGATTTTAATACTTACGCCGTATTTTTCTTTTGTTTCCTTTACTGCTTGCTCAATATACAGATTGAATGACATCGGGGATAGGCTACAACCCTGTCTCACTCCCTTCCCAACCACTGCTTCCCTTTCATGCCCCTCGACTCTTACAACTGCCATCTGGTTTCTGCAAATGCTAGAAACGTAGGTTTGCCTTTCCTTAATCTATCTTCTAAGATAAGTCGTAGGGTCAGTATTGCCTCACGTGTTCCAACATTTCTACGGAATCCAAACTGATCTTCCCCGAGGTCAGCTTCTACCAGTTTTTCCATTCGTCTGTAAAGAATTCATGTTAGTATTTTGCAGCCGTGGCTTATTAAAGTGATGGTTCGGTAATTTTCACATCTGTCAACACCTGCTTTCTTTGGGATTGGAATTATTATATTCTTCTTGAAGTCTGTGGGTATATCGCCTGTCTCGTACATTTTGCTCACTAAATGGTAGAGTTTTGTTAGGCCTGGCTCTCTCAAGGCTGTCATTAGTTCTAATGGGGTGCTCTCCACTCCCGGGGCCTTGTTTCGACTTAGATACGGTTAACAAAATAAAATTCAGGATTAATAATGAAGTAAAACGTCACAATGTTATGAAGTAACGTATTGCCAATATTCAGTCTGAAAAAGACAATGGTATTTTTCCAAACAAGAAATAAAAAAAATAAAAAAATTCTTTCTGGTAACTTCTCAATTGTTTATTTAAATTTTTGTCCTTCCTTAGACCTAAGTTGAGAACAGAGGCTTAGGCTATGTCATGTGTTTCTCAGAGACAGCTAGTTACTTAGTTACTTTCATGTTCCATGGATCATTTTGCACAATAAGTAGTCATGATGTGGAACGAGTCATTTTACATTTACATTACAAACGAATTTGTCTCTAAGCATCACCATATAATTATTTTTCTCCGAAAATGAAAACAAGATATAGAGACTGAGTTATCATTTCCTACCCACCACCTTTTACACATTACAAACCTAGAAATTCTTCCATAGAATAGAAGTGGTTGTCAAGGAGAAACTTTTTCAATTTATTTTCAAATTTTGCCTTGCTGTCTGTTAGATATTTTATATCACTGGGCAAGTGGTAAAAAATTTTTGTTGCAGCGTTGTGCACCCTTTTCTGTGCTAAAGACAACCTTAATGTTGAGTAATTAATGCCATTTTTTCTTTTAGTGTTGTAATTATGTACCTCATTGTTCCTTTTGAACTGTAGTGGATTACTGCAACAAACTTCATGATGGAATAAATATACTGTGAAACAGTAGTCAGAATGCCCAACTCCTTAAACAGATGTCTAAAGGATGATAATGGGTGAGCACCACATATGATTCTTACAGCACATTTTGGGGCAATGAAGAACATTCTTAAAGATGAGTTACACCAGAACATTATTCCATATGACATTACTGAATGAAAATAAGCAAATATGTCAACTTACTGATTTCTCTCTCCCCAAAATTTGGTATGATTCAAAGTGCAAATGTGGGTGAACTAAGTTGTTTTAGGGTTTCTAAAGTGTGTTTTTTTTTAATTTAAATTCTCATCAGTCTGGACACCTAAGATTTTTGAAGTTTCACCATATGTATTATTTCATCACCATGTGTTACACTTATCACTGGTACAGTTCCCCTAGAGGTGCAGAACTGAATATGATGTGTCTTTCTGAAATTCGCAAAAAACCAGTCAATGTTACTTCTGAGAGTTTTGTTCACCATTTCTTCCATTTCTGCATGTATACTGGGAGTGATTACAATACTGGTGTCATCTGCAAAAAGAACTAATTCTGCTTGTTGTACATTAGACAGAAGATCATCTACATATATGAGAAACAGTATTGGACCTAAGATTGAGCCTTGGGGAACCCCATGCATGATTTCTTCCCAGTCAGAACTATGTCCCTGGATTCTGTTGGTTGAATTACTACTACCTACGACTTTCTGCATTCTTTTGGTTGGATATGACATGATCCATTGGTTGGCTATACCAACAATCCCATAAAAATTCAACTTGTCTAGGAGTATATTTCGATTCACACAATCAAATGCCTTGGATAGGTCACAGAAAATACCAACCAGTGCTATTTTGTTATTTAATGCTTATAATATGTGGTGTGTGAACATGTAAATGGCATTCTCAGTAGACAAACCCTTCTGAAACCCAAACTGTGATTTGCTGAGGATATTATTGTTATCAAGGTGAGATACTACTGTAGAATACATCACTGTCTCAAAAATTATGGAAAATGATGTCAGCAGTGAAATATGTCAGTAGTTACTGATGTCTCTTCTGTGAGACCTCTTCTGTTAGCCTCTTCTGTGGTTGGTTGTCGTGTCTGTTGCTTCACTATATTCCACGTTGCTTTAACTCTGTTGTCAGAGGTACAGATTTCTGACATTATGTGCATGCTTCTTGATTTTTCAATAACCTTTCTTAGTAATTTTCAGCAGTTTTTGTAGTGCGCAACTAATGCAGGGTCTCTACTTGTTCTTGCCAAAAGATACATTTCCCTTTTGCTTTCACAAGATATATTAATCCCCTTAGTGATCCATGGTCTTTTACATGGCAGTTTAATGTCCCTTCTGATTAGCTTATGCAAAAATCTATTTTCAAATACTGATATGAATTTATCATAGAATAGATCAAATTTTATATTGGTATTTGGTTCTTTATGAATTGAATCACAGGTTGTTTCTTCTATACTACTTTTAAAAACATTTGCCCAGTAGTCATTAATGATTCTAACTGACTTCCACTGAGGTGTATCCACACTGTGAGGCACTATGTCATTTATCCTGTCTAACCGCATCATGATCAGAGGGAGCATTTGTTACTGGGTAAAGAGTAATTTTCTTGCTTTGTGCCTCATCAAAGAAACCATTATCAATTGGGAACCTGTTGTATTTATCCACCAGTGTGGGAAATTTAACTAATAAGAGCAAATTGTAGGATCCAAATAAGGTTTCCAGATCATTTTTCCTGTCAGAATCCTTTAGAAAATCTATACTGAAGTCACCACATACTATTAACTGCTTGCTAATGTCTGACAGACACCACAGTAAGGAATCCAGATTCCTCATAAATAATTCAAAATTCCCTGGTGGGGACCTATATACTGTTCCAATTAAAAATGAACTGCTTTTCATTATTAATTCAAAAGCACAGACGTCTATGTGCTGATCACTACAAAATCTACTTGTGTCAATGCTTTTGAACTTGTGTTCTGTCTTAAGATATGCAACAACTCCTCCTTTTCCCGTATTAGCTCTGCATGAGTGAGCTGTTAGACTGTAATCTTTTATATGTAACTGATCTAGTCCTGTGGTTATGTGGTGCTCAGACATACACATGATGTCTATCTTTTTCTCTAAATTTTGCAAGCAGACAAGAAGCCATTCTACCTTATTACTCAATCCTCTAATATTTTGGTGGAATAAGCTAACCTTAGTTTTCTGTGCATTCTTGCGGGGCTCTTCTGTTATAGTGACTTCTCTCAAAACAGGGTGCCTGAAACATGATTCTAACCTAAAAAAGGCACCCCTTGAGACCAGTAACCACAGGGATCTAGCATTGTGTGATGGTGGCAGCCCGTATATTTCCTGCAAGAAGTTCAGCCAACCTACAGGGTGTTTCAAAAATGACCGGTATATTTGAAATGGCAATAAAAACTAAACGAGCAGCGATAGAAATACACCATTTGTTGCAATATGCTTGGGACAACAGTACATTTTCAGGCAGACAAACTTTCGAAATTACAGTAGTTACAATTTTCAACAACAGATGGCGCTGCGGTCTGGGAAACTCTATAGTACGATATTTTCCACATATCCACCATGCGTAGCAATAATATGGCGTAGTCTCTGAATGAAATTACCCGAAACCTTTGACAACGTGTCTGGCGGAATGGCTTCACATGCAGATGAGATGTACTGCTTCAGCTGTTCAATTGTTTCTGGATTCTGGCGGTACACCTGGTCTTTCAAGTGTCCCCACAGAAAGAAGTCACAGGGGTTCATGTCTGGCGAATAGGGAGGCCAATCCACGCCGCCTCCTGTATGTTTCGGATAGCCCAAAGCAATCACACGATCATCGAAATATTCATTCAGGAAATTAAAGACGTCGGCCGTGCGATGTGGCCGGGCACCATCTTGCATAAACCACGAGGTGTTCGCAGTGTCGTCTAAGGCAGTTTGTACCGCCACAAATTCACGAAGAATGTCCAGATAGCGTGATGCAGTAATCGTTTCGGATCTGAAAAATGGGCCAATGATTCCTTTGGAAGAAATGGCGGCCCAGACCAGTACTTTTTGAGGATGCAGGGACGATGGGACTGCAACATGGGGCTTTTCGGTTCCCCATATGCGCCAGTTCTGTTTATTGACATGTTGTCTACAGCACACTTGCACGTTGTGAACAGCACACGCTTACAGCAGAAAGACGACGTACAGAATGGCGCACCCACAGACTGCGTTGTCTTCTATATCTTTCACATCACTTGCAGCACCATCTGTTGTTGAAAATTGTAACTACTGTAATTTCGAAAGTTTCTCCGCCTGAAAATGTACTGTTGTCCCAAGCATATTGCAACAAACGGTGTATTTCTTTCGCTGCTCGTTTAGTTTTTATTGCCGTTTCAAATATACCGGTCATTTTTGAAACACCCTGTATCTTTCCCTCTCCTATTCGGGTGCAGTCCATGTCTAATACAACCCTATCTCCCAATTGTAGCAACGGGCACTGGACTCATATGAGAAATCATTTCAGTCAACAATAACCAGCTCCACTCAGAGTTAACACAGCTCACAGCAGTATTAACCCAGGGCTAGTCATGGTGCTGCAGGACCTCCACGAAACTCACATTTGTGTGTGTAGTTGTACTCCTATTTTATCCAGGTCACCCCAAATTCTGTAATTACTCCAGGCTATTTCTTCTACACCTACTATAATAACCTGTTCCTCTTTGTGCCAAAACCTTTGCATAATTTTACTATGTCCTCTGTCACCTGGCTATGGCTAGCACTTGGCTTCACAATACTTGTGACCTGGTATCCTACTCCTAACATTTTCTGCACTATCTGGTCTACACCTCTCCCATGGCTACTACCTAGCAGCAAGACTTTTCCCTACTCTCTTTTGGTACCGAACTACACTGAGTTTCTAGGCTAGAAGCCTGCTGCAAACTACTGTAACCTATAGCTGTATGAGCCTCTTCCAGCAACAAGCCAAATTTATTCGATATTGATACCTCAAATGTTGAAGAAGTTGATGAACTGTTCCCCTTTTGCCCATTGCTTGTTGCCCTTACCCAGTTCCCACGACCTTTTCCCCCTTCAATATATCTAGTTCCATGGAGGTTTCATGAAAGGCAGCATACAAGCTGTAATGGAGAAGGAATCCAAAAGGACATTATCTACAGTGAACCTTCCACTTTCCCTTTCGTTATGGTAAATAATGACATAATAACTTCCACCCTCTACCTTAAATGTTTTAGTGAAAGTGGTTTGTATGGATGCTCACACTGGTGAAATCTTTTGTGTGTTTCTCTTACAGGTAAAGATTGAAAAATTTAAATAAAGAAAGTAATTTTATAATAATCGAAAATTTTCTTGTATGTTTCTATGTTATTTTATGTAAATAACTTACAAATATCAGTAAGATCATGTTTTTCTATGTATTCATATATATATGTGATTTATTTTGTGATTGTAGTATTAAGGGAAACTTATGCTCAAATCAATTTCATTTAAAAAAGGTCAGCTATAGTAGCATCCCTTGTTAAATATTTATATATTTATTATACATATTATAAATATATATTTTGTAAATATTTATTTATTTAATTTTGTTCAAAAATAATTTTTTTTACAAAAATAAATAGGGGATGATGTGGTGAAACAAGTGCTGTATCATTTGAGAGATACAGAGGCAAGCAAGTAATCTGAAACTTACCCCAGTTCACTGCTACTAGTGTCACGTCATTGTAACGCACCTGTGCGTAGCATACAAAGAATTGCGCCATAATCTAAGAATAAAATTAAAGTAGCTTCTCCAAACTTTGTCAACATTTGCTTCAGTATATTAACTTTAAAATTATTAAATCTCAGGATCATTTGATGAATATGTTTCACTAAATTCATTGTTTTACGTAAAATAGCAAGTGGCGATAAATAATAAAGCTAGAAAGCCAAAAAATTGTCCAGAATGTGTACATGTATGTCGCAATCAACTGTTACATATCTCAACTTGATCAGAATAATATTTCGGTCAAAATCGCCATTTTTACGAAAAATTGAAGGCGCTAATTACTAGAGTCAGAAAGATGAAAATTCGTTTGAAGCTTGAGGTTGATATAAAAACATTGCCTATGTGACTCCATTAAGCTACTGCTAATAGTTTTCAAGTAATTTAGTAAAAACTAAATTTGGAACAAAAACATCCTTATTTGCAATATATTAAGTATCATTTATATAAATGATAGCAAGTTCTAATTACTGTACATGATTACATCCATTAAATTACAAAAATATTACAAATTTCAAAAACTTTGATGTAAATAACAATCAATACAAGGACTCTTAAGGAAGTAGTTCGGAGGTCATGTAGTAATGTCACTTCCATTATAAAAATCCTAGGCTGCAAAGTTTAAACGCAGTCGAGCTAAAACTTTTTCGGCAATTAAAGGCAGCTTAATTCCATTCATAAAAACATTACGAAGATTGTAAATTGATACACAACACTGCTTTAAAATATGTGTTTGAGGAAGCAACCATGAATCTGCCCTCAGAGTGAATGACCGCATATGTTCTGTTTGGCCATCTCCTGCACCCATACACGATGTGATCAAAAGTATCCGGACACCTGGCTGAAATGACTTACAATTTCGTGGCGCCCTCCATCGATAATGCTGGAATTCAATATGGTGTTGGCCCATCCTTAGCCTCGATGACAGCTTCCACTCTAGCATGCATACATTCAATAAGCTGCTGGAAGGTTTCTTGGGGAATGGCAGCCCATTCTTCATGGTGTGCTGCACAGAGGAGAGGTATCGATGTTGGTCAGTGAGGCCTGACACGAAGTCGGCGTTCCAAAACATCCCAAAGGTGTTCTATAGGAATCACTTCAGGACTCTGTGCGGACCAGTCCATTACAGGAATGTGATTGTCGTGTAACCACTCTGCCACAGGCCGTGCATTACGAACATGTGCTCGATCGTGTTGAAAGACGCAATCGCCATCCCCGAATTGCTCTTCAACAGTGGGAAACAAGAAGGTGCTTAAAACATCAGTGTATGTATGTGCTGTGATAATGCTACGCGAAACAACAAGAGGTGCAAGCCCCCTCCTTAAAAAACACGACCACATCGTAACACCACCGCCTCCTAATTTTACTGTTGGCACTACACACGCTGGCAGACGCCTTTCACCGGGCATTCGCCATACACACCCTGCCATCGGATCGCCACATTGTGTGCCGTGATTCGTCACCCCACACAACGTTTTTCCACTGTTCAGTCGTCCAATGATTACGCTCCTTACATCGAGCAAGGCGTCATTTGGCATTTACTGGCGTGATGTGTGGCTTATGAGCACCCGCTCGACCATGAAATCCAAATTTTATCACCTCCTGCCTAAGTGTCATAGTACTTGCAGTGGATCCTGATGCAGTTTGGAATTCCTGTGTGTTGGTTTGGATAGATGTCTGCCTATTACACATTACAACCCTCTTCAACTGTCAGCAGTCTCTGTTATTAAACAGACAAAGAGTAAGCCAGAACACACAAGTCCATTTAGTTTTAAATAATTCCTGATTAAGTAGTGACAGAAGACTCGTAGTTAATCTGAGAAGTAAACAGATTTTGCTGTGTATAAATTCCAGTGCTTGTTAGTTAGTTACTTTATTACATGTTCCTTAGATTTAGTGACCTCCATTTAGACCCTCATAGCAATATAGGCACCTTTATTCTTATATGTGATGCATATATTATTGTTAAAAATCAATCAAAACAGTCTCAATCGCCTTTTCAGGTCTTTTAATTTCTTGGCAACTGATTGTGGCCCTATCCCCGGTCCATCTTCAGGCTTATGCCGCCATTATTGCTGCTGATGACAGCAGACAGAGCGAGATCTGTAGAAGTACGGCTGTCAATGGTGCTACTGTCGTGAGTCTCTATGGAAGGAGGTAGGACAGTGAAACTACGACTAGTGCTAAATAGTTGGACATACACAACTCTTGTCAGAACGTGGGGTTCGAAAGTTTGTCTGCTCTGTAAATTAGGATAGATGGTGATTTATAGCATCTCTGTCGAAAGAGAACAATGTTGGTGTTTATACAAGTGTTTCAGAGCAAACCGTTCATTGTACATTGTTAAACATGGAGCTCCTCAGCAGATCGCGTGTTCACATATTGACCCAACCACATCGTCATTTACTGTTGCATTGGGCACAGGATCATCGGTTTCCACTGTCAATCAATGGAAATGTGTCAGCTTTTGGGGGGTGAATTGCATTTTTGCTACACTGGGTGGGCGTTCGTCTCCACAACTGCTGTCATTGAGGTGAAAGGAATGGTGGGAGCAGTATTATGCTGTGGGAGACATGGCATGGCACTTGAACGACTTGGATACTTTTCCCCATGAGTGTTCTTCCACAAAGGAGGCCAGATATCTGAATACCTGTACTGAAAAGAAGCCTACATTACACACAGAATCATGAAACCATTTTCATTAAATAATATTTTTAAACAGTGAAAAAATCAGTCGTATTGAAAGAGTAACATGGAATTTTTTGACGTTATTTGGCATTTAGGAAAGAAAAGATAGTGCCTAAACACAGGTATTATGTATTACCTTCTAAATTTTGTTTGTGTGTTTGTATGTATATATTTTCACTAGCAAATAAATGTCGTTGTTCTGAATTGTTTGAACGACACTTTTCCTGTTTTTACGCTTCTCATTGTTTATCATGCAAGCTTCATGAAGAACATCTGATACCAATTTTTCTTTGTCCATTAATACACTCTACCACAGTGAGTTCCTTAGTTCTGATACAGTATTAGGACCTTTCGTATTATAGATGGAATTCCATATCTTATTTTCACCGTTCTGTATTGGGCTAAGGGAAATCACATCGTTCTGACATTCCATCTAGTGGCTTATGATAAGATCATCATCTACAAACAGGGTACCCAATCATACTATTTCGATTGTATATTAATAGTCTTGTGTATGTTTTATGGCGTTATATTCTAAATCCATAAAAACACAGTATGATTTTGATGCTTCCTTTGAAAAAAAAAATACTGTACCTGAAAATTTAAGACCAGTTCCCAATTCCCAACGTATCACGTCACGTAATAGCACCATCATGGCAGTGTGTATTCACATTGTCCATCACATCTAGCTAAGTCAATTCAACTAGCCCTGTACCAAACTGTGAAAGTGACTTTATGAGATACAATTCGTAATACAAAATGTCAGAGTATAGTATCCCAATGAAGAAACTAATAATGGTAAAGTTTATCAATGGGCAAAGCAAACACAGTAATTTGTGTTTGTGGTCAGCTTTGTTTGGTAATGTACTGAGAAGTGAAAAATTTCGAAACATCGACTTCTGACACCTGTTTACTGACGAAAATACACACATACGAACATATCAAACAATATTTATAAGGGAATAAATAGAGCCTGCTTACCTTATCCATTACGTTTTCTTTTCCCTTATGTAACTAACAATGTTAGAAAAAAACAAATTTTTCTCCTTCATTAGAGCTGTTTTTTTTCACTTAAAATCTTATTTAGTGACAATTGCTTCATCAGTTTACTTTCGTTTTTATACTGGGTGGCTCTTCTTTGAGTCGTCAGGCACATTCTCTCTAGTGTTTTGCAGTTACATTCAGTTTCGTTTTTGGAGCGCTTACCTGAAGTCACTTCAAACAAATCCTTCTCATCACATCTTTCATATGATGTCCAAATCGATGGAAAGCGTCGGTATGTTTCGTATTACATAAAAAAAAAATTTTTAATCGAAATTCTACGTGCCTATTCGATAAAGCAGTCCCAGATTAGTTTAGTGCGTTATTCGTTTTACCGAGATGTATTAACAGGAACAGTAAAACATGAAGAATAATCAGTACTGCAACAGTGGCTGAGCAGCTCATCTGTATAGTGGTAGCAGTTAGGGCGCTACTGGAGTACAGATTATTCTTCGTATTTTACTGTACCTGTTAATATACATTGGGAAAACACATATCGCAGCAGACTAATCTAGGACCGATCTGTCGAATGGGCACATAATATTCCACTTTAAAAGTAATTTTGTTTCCAATAGGAAACAAATTAACACTCTTCATCGATGCTTAGCTTCACGTGAAAGATATAATGAGCAATATTTGTTTGGGCTGACTATCGCTACGAGTCACAAAAACGAAGCTGCAAATATATGTATAAATTTCAGAGAAGATGCGCCTGACGACTCTTGGAGAGATGCTCTGTATACAATGCAACAGCTCTGCTCTGTTATTGTAAAATCTAAACAATTTTTCACTATCAGGTATCCAACCTCGCTTGAGGGCGAACACTCAATGGAAAAAAAGTCAAATCATAATGGAAAATTGCGATATCCCACGAAAACTAAGCACTATATCAAATAAGAATTAATAAGATAAAAAGGACAATAGCCACTATTATAACGTGAGTGAGTACAGTGTAAATAGATTAACTTCCGATGTTAGCAGAGAATACACCGTCAAAACTTTCTTCTCGAAGATGTTTAAGGTGGCGTCACATTACATGATGGTCCATCGATGGCCCATGTGAATGCCAACATTTGAAATACATTGTGGAATATTTTGACATGATTGCCAATGTTAATTGGCCTTGTTTGTGTTATGATGCAAGATCATTTTCTCTTCACTGTAATTAATTTTACCCAACGAGGTTGCAGCAGTGTCACATACCTTGTCTTTTGCCAGAGACAATGAAAACTTAAATTGGATTTCAACATGCATCTAAAGTGACGCCACTCGGCTGCCAGTCAAGCGACATCGCCAAAGTTGCACGTGAAAACACGTGGATTCCTGTGGCGTCTCTTGAATGGTGTCAGTCTGGGCAATGCCAGTAAAAATTATGATGGCTTTTTTCCCTCACTACCGATTAGCCTAATTCGACTGCCCCCTGGTAGCTTAACTTCGAAGTATCTTTGCGTATACTGGTTCCCATTTCAGTTAACCACCTGTCTAGTGAATATAAGAGAAATAGTAACGAGGTTTCTGGTAGCACAATAATTTTATCTTGACTGTAGTTTCAATATGAGAATGCGAATATACAGTCACCATCTATATTAAATGTCTTTTAGTGCACTTACACACAGTATAACTAGAAAATTCGCTACAGAGTAAGTTTAACATTTGCAGTACTTGTGACATCTTAATTAACTAAATGATATGAGGTGTAAAAGTGGCAACATTAACTCTCAAATGTGTCATCGTGACATCAGGAATAGCATCCAATATATCACGAAAGCACTTTGAAATTATATTTTTGGGAATCCGATATACAGGATAGTCAGAAACAGTCTGAAAAGCTTGTAAGAGGATAAGCTGTGCTGGAAAATAGTTGTTAAGTTCCTACCGCCTCATACTCGATTTTTGTATCCCTCTCTTGCTTGGTTTTAATAAACTTGTTTGGTTACATCATCTCTAGCGAATTTCCTACACAAAAGCAGCTCAACAACTACTCGAAATTTACTTATGTTATACGAAAATGTTTCACAAATGGATCTTCGATTGCGAGTGCTTTTTCCTTTATAATTGTGTTTGATGCTCTCTTGTTATTTCTCCACAAAATCCACTACCAAAACTTATGTTTATGCTTTCTTTGCTTCTTATAGGATTCTTGGCCGAATTATAATGCCACAATCTGAATGACAGCGCCAGTATCTAAGCAAATAATTAAAGTTCTCCTGTAGAATTGTGACAGGAGTTTGTCGAAACAGTAGGACATGGTGCCATTACCAAATCAATTGTCATGCCACTTGCCATGGCGTCACTTTAGCTGCATGTGGAGACCTGGATTTACACATGCATACTGGAACACCACTGATACTGGTCAATATGACTGTCGAAAAAAAGTGTTCTCTCACTGTCTTTCCAGCTGACATGACAGTCAGAGAGTTAACAATCAGTAAACTTACTGAGACTATGCACTACCCAAGAGCTTCAAGAAATGCTGCAAGGTGCCAACAGCTTCATTCTGCTAATGTTCATTTGACTGAACACGACGTGCCTTTATTTGTAAATAAATGACGAGAGGTAATATGGCTGTGATCTTTTCAAAAAGGCACAACAGAACAGATCTTGAGTTGGGCATTTTCATATGTAAATAGATGGGAAAATTGTTCTTTGTCTTCAACTACATAAATAAATACTTTTTAAGGTGGTAAAATATTCTTAAACATAGTGATAAAGATCTCATTCTAGCTTTCAGCAGTTCCTTTTTACCACTGACTAGTATTTAAGTAACAGCACCACTGGCAATAATGGAATATCTTTTAAATATTGTATCTGAGAGTATGACTTGATGAGGTTCACCTTAGGTTCATGTTACTGAAGAACTACAAAATTTAAATGTATTTTGAAGTAAGTATAATGATAGTATATTTTGCTTAAGTCGCTGAGAGTAAATGTTACACTTAAATGCAAATATTAAGTGTATCTGTGCCTCCAAAGATTTACAGCGACTCTTCACTTGAAACAAAACGCTGTGTAAGCACAGTACTTTTCTGATCTGCTAAATAACTGGACAATGATAGGTTTGCACAACAGTATAACAAATAAGTTTATTTTTACAGAATCTGTGATCTCTCAGAACCCTGAATAACTGTAAGATTAGACAAAACAGAAACTGTTGCGATAAGCGCTTTACTTTCTAATGCATCTTCAAGAAATTGTTAACATTATCCAGTATTTCATGTAAAAATTTGGAAATTCTACAGCAAGGATATTAAAGGAAAAATAGGACTCCGATTATCAGGTATCTCAATGTTTCCTGTAACTTAACACAGAGCAGCATAATGTCTTGCATATGTGAGTCTGGCCTTTGTATAGAGGAAGACAAACATCTCAAAAAGATTTCAAAATCAGTATTATTCATCAGAAAATGATTTGTGAACCACATTGTTGAGAGCGCTTTTATTATCATGGCTTTTGCACACAAATCATTTCTACGAGAAATCCATTCCAAATTCAGAATTTTGGGGTTAGTTTTCTATGTCTGATGGAGTTTCTGCGAGCTCCTGAGCTGGAAATATCCACACCCATGACAACACCTTAATGAATTATGTCATACTGACACCATGTCACGATAATGGTGCCAGTGAAATAATGGCTATGCATATGTAAACCCTAACTGTCGTCTGAAGGTAGGTGGTTATCTAAGTGGTGATGTCATGGGTTCATTAGCCAAACAAGAAAGTATTGGTGAAAGAGAATATATTTTTGGAGATGTGGACTTCCGAAGTTCTGAGTTATCATTTGGAGCATGAAGTGTCATTACGACTAAGTGTCTCAATAGTGACATGGAATTGTAGAAAATTATGAGCTGTGTTGTTCTCTGTTTGCGTGGGCTTGCGATCTGATCACATAAGGAAAAGATGCTACCCAGATGAATGAATACTGAGGGGGAGGGGATCCCTAGACCAATGCTGGTGCAACATGGGGTTGTTTACAATGATACAAGTAACAGTATAAGCATAAACTGTACTCTTCCAGCCAGCCGGCCGGTGTGGCTGAGTGGTTCTAGGCGCTTCAGTCTGGAACCATGTGACCGCTACGATCGCAGGTTCGAATCTTGCCTCGGGCATGAATGTATGTGATCCTTAGGTTAGTTAGGTTTAAGTAGTTCTAAGTTCTAGGGGACTGATGCCCTCAGATGTTAAGTCCCATAGTGCTCAGAGCCATTTGAACCATTTTTTCCTTCCAGCCATATAAATTTTTCTGTAATAATATTGCCATACAGCAGTAGGCATCGCTTAGGCACTTTTCTGCTCTCATGAGTAAGGAGACACATCATAGAACATGCCTGACTATATGCATATGTCATCAAGCAGGTGTAATGAGAACCATTGTTGTGGAGTGATTTTAACATAGGATGTCACTGTGAGGTCTTGGCATCTTGTGGCTAAAGTTGCAACTAATGATACTGTAGACATTCATAAACCATATTTACTAGATATGCAAATATGTATTGTTTTATTTATTTTGCTAAAAGGGTTTTGATAAAAAGATTTAAGCTATTAAGAACGTTGTAAAGTTAAGTATTTCTACTAAAGCTCTTTGCAAGTAGATGTGGCTTTACATTCGCAACTGTAAGCTAAGCATCTTCCATGCATTGCAGACTAGTTAACAAAATATTTTTATGATTAGTGACCATGTAATGACTTATACTCAGAGTGGTCATTTTTGTGAGTGTACATAGAAATGCTAGTTAGGCACTGATGCACAGAAAGTGTTCATGCTAGTTAACCATATCCCATCAGCGTCACCTCAAAGGCAGTTTATATAAATTTAGTCAGGTTTCCTGCACTTTCATTTTGCAGCAACTATTTATTAATGTGTAATTTATTGCGTAGTACTGTGCAAGCCCCTGTCTAATATAGAGGCGATCAGTAGTTTTAATGCTGAGCATCTACTGCATGTGATCATTTCCTGTTTTTTCGAGTCTGGTTGTCAAATATAGTCATTAGAGCAATGAACATTCCTAATTAGGATATAATCTAAGTGACTGGAGACATCACATGTGGTGAGCGTCAGAAACAGGACATTGATATTGTATTAGTATCCTGAACCTAGGAAAATTATTTCTTCGATTTTGTCGCCCAAATTAAAATCTGTTTTCAAGGTGGCTGACAAGAACCAAATGTGGAGGGAAAAGTATTATTAGGTGATGTAGACAATTGGGATGTAATCTGCAGGAATGGAAACAATAGCAGGGCAGAAGATAGTGTACGTGGGTCAGAGGCTACACATTACATAACAATTAGAAAAGGGGTAACTGTTTTTTACCAAATAAGTTCCGAAGATACAGTTAGACATCTGCAAATGATAATAAACCAGGAATTGGTAGATTCGGAGCAAAGATGTTTAGAAGGTGCAGTTATGTATCCATTTATTGAGGGTAACTTAAAAATGGTGTCAGAAACGAATTCCAGTAGTAAAGAAAGTCTAGTCACAAGGATACTGCAAGCTCTGCATCAACAAAGTTAAGCAATACAAACATAAACGATTCACAACTGGATAACTCCTTGGGTGAAAAAGTAGATTCAATAAAAAGTGAATTGCATAAATCACTAAACGTATTACTTGCAAATCACTAAAAGAAGCATTAGTTGAGAAGGTTGGGTTAATATGCAGGTCATTAAAAGGGTCAATGTGTGAGGAAATATGGAGAAATGTGGAAGTAGGAAAAGAAGTCAGTGAAAGAATAGATACATGTGAGAAACGTATAAATAGGGTAGAAATTACCGTTAATCAGGTAAATACTGAGAATAGGATTCATGAATTTGGGGAGGCAGTAAATAAAAAGTGAAATGAAACTGTAGTAAAAATTAGTACTGATGCCAGTAAAACAAATACAGAATTAGTGAAACAGGTACAGCAACAAATGTCACATAATAAAGTACCAGATGTAGAGAACTTGAGGACAGTAGCTTCTAGAATTACTGAGAGAGTTGCAGGATTACAAAATGCAAAGAGATTGGCAACTATTTTCCCACTTGGACGAGCAGCTCATAATCCAATGGGGATTGAGTTAGGGCCATGAAGGCCTGTGACACTTTCGGGGAATTTTTGAGTACATTTGAGGACGAATTTTACTCATATATTAATGAAAGTGAAGTCTGTCAAGAATTTTTGAATTAACCCTCATGTCGACCTAATGAGGAGAAAACTATGAGGACGTGTTGTGAAGAACTGTTTAGGAAGGTAGAACACATAAAGGGACTTCTACGATAGAAGAGTATTTCTTGCATTTGTTGCATCATAAACTACCATGGAGTGTACAAGATTATATTACATTACGAAATTCTGACAGATGACATTGATAAGAAGAGTAGGTGAACTTGAAATGTGGAATATACCAAATGGCGACAGATTCCACTATAATTGAGAGAGGTGCAATAACAGTAGTAATAATAATAATAGTAATGATAGAGACAGAGAATATGGTATGAGGGCTATAAGAATGGACCAAGGTAGGAGAGATGGCAGAGGTTTTGGAGGAAGAGGCAGTTGTAATACCAGACCATATAATGATCATAAGAATGAAGAAAATTAAAAGCCACAACAGTGAAGGGCCGAGCTGTAGGTGATAAAATAGATAGGCACCAAAAACCACAATCAAAGCATAACAGTGAGAATGACTCCAACGTAAATAGATACTGTGAAAATAGGCAGAATGACAGGAAAAGAATAAATTCCAGTTTTAAGACTAGAAATGAAGAGTGCTATGCACAAGTGGAGAAAAAGAGAGTAGGATTCTAAATTAAATTTGGTATAAGGCTTACCTAAAAGACATAGAGAAAAGGAAATTAAAAAATATCAAAAACTTGGAAAAGTTCATCAAGTAGATATAGATGAGATTTTGCCAGCAGATATACAGGAACAAACTAATACAAATTCCTATACTAAATCTAGTTTTCCTAATAAGTCAAAGAGTGAAACTTGCAAATGCATGGAAAAAGTAGTGGACAATAGTATTGGTAAAGCAGTAAGAGATATGCTTATTAAGTCTAGTAGTAATAGTAGTACTGAAGCAAACGAGAATTTCGATCAGTGTGTAGAAGAATTAAGTAGATTAGGTGAAGAGCTACTGGAAAAAAGGAGAGCAAATGGCAGAAGGTGTCAGGAGTAGATGTGAGAAAACTGATTGTGGAAGACAGTGAAATAGACAAAAGTGTTGGTAGTTCAAGTGGTAATAGTGAGTGAGGTAAGTGAAGATGAAATTGTAGGTGTAAGTGCTACTGTCAATGATCTTAAAATATATAATGCAGGTATTATCAATAATACAGAAAAATATGTCAAATGAGAGTCAATTAATTACAGAAAGGGAACAGTTTCATGAGGTCCAAAGGGGGTAAAGAAAATGGAAATAAGTGGGCAAGCTCTATTTACAGAACGTGATAGTAATAAAGTAGTAATAGAAAATGCACTATGTAAAGAGCAGGAAACGTTAGTGGATACCAAATCTCAGATAATATTATGGACATAGAGAATGGCAACACAGAAGATGGAGTACAATTGTGTTTGGTAGGATGGAAAAGTATAGTAAAAACTGTAGTGGTGATGAAAAGGGTATAGATGAAAATGAGGAGTCTGCCTTAAGTGTGTTTGAGTCAGAGAATTAGAATCAGGTTATGTCACAGAAGGAACATGAAGTGAGAAAAATGGAATAAAGAAAATGGCCCAGATTGGAAGGATGAATTAGTTCAGGGGAGGACAGGAGAATTGGACTGTAAGGATACTGAAAAACCTCTAGATGAGTGTGTGTGGTTAAAGGAAAAACCCAAGAGAGAAAAGTAATAAATTAGTCCACTGTATGCTGACAAATTGGACTACTGAGGCAATAGAGTAAGGAAAAAGGACAAAGAACCATCACTTACAGCTGGACAACCAGTTACTGAAACAGAATTATATGGTATAAAATAATGTGCTTTACTAGATGTCGGACGTCAGATAACAGGCATTGCTGAAAATTTGTGGAAACAAGTCAGGAAAATAAAATTGCAGTTATGTCAGTGACAGGATTAAAAGAAATTAGTGCAACTGGAAAATTAAGTAAACCTGTTAGTAAACAAGAGAATTTATCATTCAAAATTGGAGGATGTCATCTAGAAAGTATGTTCTTAGTGGTACCAAATTTGAGCATAGATATTATCCTCAGGTCTGAGTGGTTGAATGGGAACCATGTAATTATAAACTGTGACCAAGGGTTAATGATATTTCAAAATTTAGATAATGAAAAGAATGTTTCTGTTTTGGGCATCTTGCAGATGGAACTGAACCATTGGCTTGTTTGAGAGTCAGGGAAGAACCTTGTGTGGATTATTATGACAGTGTGTATGATGTAAAGTTTATAGAAAATACTCACGACAGTCAGGATAGGGAGGAATTATTTAGGCAAAAGGTAACTGAAATTACTGAAATCAGTGAGGGGAAAAATTTCTACTATTTCAGATATTAATGAAAAATGATGAAGTGTTTTCTAAGGAACCAAGAAAAATGATTGGTACTGAGTGCATGCTTAATCTGAAACTGCATGAACCTTTTTATACAAAACCATTTGAAATCCCAATACCTAAAAGAAAACCTCTAGCTACAGGCTTGGATAGGACTGAGAAATTGGGAGTAATGGAAAGAACTAATAGTAATTACAATAATCCTATTATGTGTATTTGGAAAAAAATCTGGCGAAATAAGGGAAGTAATAGATGCCAGTAAACTGAACACAGTCATTGGGAAGGAATGAGAGAAATCTGATAGTTCGGCTGAAATAATTCAAAATTTTGATGGGGCAAAGTACATAAGTAACCTAGATTTAATCGCTGTGTACGGGGAAATACCATCGGCTAGAGAACAGAGAAAGTACACTATTTTTTGTTTGGCGCAAATATTACCAGTTTTGTATAGTGCCATATGACTTGAATATATCCATGTCAGTCTTTATACATGCACTGGATAAAGTTTTGGGAAAAAAAATTGTGCAATAAAATTATAGCTTAAAACTACAAAAAGTTGGGAAGAACATTGTAATTTATTGATGGAAGTCTTCCAAGCTTTGTGGATAAGGTGGAATGACTTTACAATTGAAGAATACGAGTTTGTAAGGAGTGAAGTTATGTCTCTATGGTACTTGGTCACAAGGGATGGAATTAGGAAAGACCTAGAGAAAACCAAAACACTGAGGAATTCTCTTTTCCCAAATGCAGAAAACATCTAAAAGCATTACTAGGATTATATGGATTTTGTAGGAAGTTAGTGTCTGATCAAGTTTTTAACAAGCCAGCTCTTAATGGTTTACTAAAAAAAGACAAGGTATTTGTTTGGACAGCAGAATATCAGGAGGTGGTTCAAAAGTTAAGCAGAATTGAGTGAAGAAAGTATTTTGAGCCACCCAGATATAGGACTGCTGTTTTGCCTGGAAATGGGCAGTAGTGCATATCATTAAGGAGCAATTTACTTTAGATAGGTAACAAAGATGAACATGAGGAAAGGAAATCCATACCTTTTGCGAGCAGGACCTTTAGTAAGTGTGAGCGAATTTATATCATCCCAGGAAAAGAAGCCTTAGACATAATTTGGGCATTTAAAAGATTAACAACATTTTCTGGGGACATAAGGTAATTTCTATATTGACCACTTGGAATTAATATTCCTTAAAAAGTCTTACCCTTCATGTGATAGACTAACAAGGTGGATGGAATACCTACAATCATTTGCATTTGAATTAAAGTACATAAAGGACAAATAAAATATGACGTCTGATGCCTTACTGAGAATACCAGTAGAAATAAGGGCAGATAAACACAGATTAGGGGGTATGAGGGTGCAAACGAATGTCTTATGTAAGGTGAATTAAGGCCGATAAACAAATAAAAAATTATTAGTGAAAATCTGAGAAGGGAACAGAATAATGATCTATTTTTGCAACTAGTGAAATCTGAACGTAGTAAAAAGGGCAACAATAAGGTACCAAGGCGTTATAGTATTTTTAATGGTATCCTGTCCTGAAGAAAAGATCAAGCCACTGAGGTGTGGAGAGCTTGTTGACCAGATGAACAAGCAATCACTCTAATTGCTTGTATGTATTTGACTTAATGTATGTACGTATGTATTTTCTGGATATTGTGAAAATAAAAAGTGTGTAGAAAAATTAATGGACTCAGTATATTGTAATAACATGTCAAGGCCAGCCAGTGTGGCTGTGCGGTTCGAGGCACGTCAATCTGGAACCGCGAGATCGATATGGTCGCAGGTTCGAATCCTGCCTCAGGCATGGATGTGTGTGATGTCCTTAGGTTAGTTAGGTTTAAGTAGTTCTAAGTTCTGAGGGACTGATGACCTCAGGTGTTAAGTCCGATAGTGCTCAGAGCTATTTGAACCATTTGAACATGTCAAGGTGAGTATATGAGCGAATAAAGACCTTTCACTTATGTCAAAGAGCTGAGGAAGCCAATCAAAAGAGTAGATGTCCCATGGAATCTGTAGTGCCCAATGATGTATTACAATTAGTAGCTATAGATTTATTTGGCTCATTATCCAGAGCATCAGGTGGTCTCTGTCACATTTTAATGGCAACTGATTTGTTTTCTTAACATATCAGGCTACATTGCACAAGAAAAACGCTGGCAAAGTAGTCTGTGGGAAGAGGATAAAAGATTACTTCATGATGATAGGAAAACTTTAGGCCATTTATAAGATAATGGTACTCAGTTTATTCCCAAGGAAGGGAAAAATAGTATGCTGGATCAAGGAGTATAACTAAAATATATAGCAGCATTCCATGCAGCTAGTAAACCTGGTGAACTCTGTAGGTGGAATGTTCATAGGCTTCTTCTGACATTTTGCCATTACAGACACAGTCACTGGGGAAAATACGTATCAGATATGGAAAATGTTTTAAATAATTGGGACGTGAGTATAGATAGTTTAAACCTGCTGAAATTGTGAGAGGAATGAAAGAGCCTAATGTAACAGAACAAAATGTTAAGTTTCCTGCGAGTTAAGATTTTTTGAAAATAAAAGACTAGTTAAGGAATATGTAAAGAAACAAATGACAAAACGTAAGGTAAATCGTAAGGAGAAAGGAAAGTCAACTAAAAAAGAGATTATAGCTCTGGCGATAGTTAAGTGACATGAGGAATCCAAAGAAATAACAGCCGAAATTTCTTAATTTCTCCGTATATAGATCCCTTTGAGATGGCTAATATAACCCATCCCAATGCCTATTAGATGATTTTTCCAAAGTCCAAAAAGAAATATGAAGTAAGAAATATAGCTGATTTGAAATTATACGGGAAAAGAGTGATTCAGTAAGTGAATGTAATAGACAAAATTTTATTAACCCTTGAGCAGGCATGCCTTCGTATAAAATGTACCAACCACAAATAACATTGCCTTTTGCCATTCCACTGTTGCTTTACAACTGCTAGTCCGTACTTATTCCTTCATTATTGCTTCAGTTAATCCAGTACTGAGCTGTGCTGTCATATGTCCAAGTCAGGAGCAGTAATACAAAATAAACTGCATGCTAGGTGAGAAAAATTTATGCAAGAAAAGACACAGTTTCTGAGCCCACAGTGAGACAGTTGGATACAAGATAGATAGCAGTCTAATAAGCAGTTGGCTGCAATCTGATGCCACTGCGCTATTGAATGCTTCGAGTATGTCCTTACTGTGGGGTAAGACTTGTACATGGCATCAGAGTGATATAATGAAAGTTTGTTTTATTATTTTTTAATTAAGCTGTAATTTATCTCATATAATGTAAGTTTCTTTTATCATTATTTAATTAAACTAAGAGTAAACTGTAATTTTGCTCAGTCATGTTTACCTTGGTAAAATGAAGACAGCTAGTCTTTTAGTGTGTACAAAGTATGCCAGACGCCAGCTTGTGTTGCAAAAATCGATGCACCTGCTCGAGGGTTAATACGAAAAGTTGATGTAAACTAAAATGACTTGAACTTAGACTATGAACAGAGTAAACATGCAAACAATATGGATAGTTATATAAAAATGAACTATGATAATTCCATGCTAAATTAATAATTAGCAATTTCTGATTAGTAATTGGACATTGTGTCAATAAAATAAGTACGTAGAAAGAATAGGTGTTAACGCACACAAACGGAATCGAGTCAAGTAAGAAATTAGTTTTTAAAGCTGTGGTGATATGATTAATAGTAAATATGATTAATTGCAAAAAATGATTAGTAGGTATGATTGTTAAATATGATTAGTAGGTTAGTCCAGAGAATGAGAATTGTTCTATGTTGACTGCAAAGAAATCACAAAAGATGTTTTACCTTTTCTAAATATTTTACTTATAAAAGAGTTTAAGTGAACAAATCTAATAAATTTTACGCAGGGGCTGTTACAAACTTCTAGGACTTGTAGAAGGAAGTATTCTGAATAGGAACCCATGTATGGTAATGTACCGTTTCTGTGCTACAGCTGTTTGAAAGCGTGTTTCTTGGTTAGATAGGCAAGAGGGTAGTCTTTGTGGGAGGTGGTTACGTTGGATGGTCTGATATCATTTGATATCTATCCTACATCTCTGACCTGGTTCGAGCTTCATTCTTGTGTCTGTGAGTGGGTTAAAAGTGACATGGTTGAGTACACATTTTCAGAATACACCGATGTGATCCTTCTGAATGGTTAAGCTAGTTGCAATAGAAAATAACATCTTTGCTGTCTATTTACACAAGCTGAACTCAAGGATTGTTCTGTCGAATAAAGTATAGCAGAGTGAGGGTATTGGCACCTTGCAGCATTTTTTAAGCTCTTGGGCACCACATGGTCTGACTGTTAACTTTTGGACTGTCATGTCAACTGGAATGACAGTGAGACAATACGTTTTTTCCACAGTCATGTTGACCGCTATAAGTGGAACTAAAGTGGCATCACAGCAAGTGACACGACAGTTGATATGGTAATGGCACCGAGTTCTATTGTTTCCATATACTCCTGTAACAATTATACTGGAGAACGTTTTCAGTATGTTCCCAACTCATATTGCTTGCATGGATATTGATGTTGTCATTGATTTTATGGCATTATAATTCAGCCAAGAGTCCTATAAGGAGAAAAGAAAGCATAATCATTGGATTTGGACTTGGCTTCTGTGCAGAAATAATACGAGCACATCAAACACACTTATAAAGGAAGTAGAACTCGCATTCGAAGATCTGTTTGTGAACCATTCTTGTATAATGTAAGCAAATCGACCTCTGTTAATGTTTCGATTCAACATTCCGTCAAGTACTGGCTTCAGTGAAACTACGTGTGACACTTCGATGTTTCACATCTGGCGATCACCTGACATCTCCCTGGTATAGACAGGGTGGTCAGAAACAGTCTGAAAAGCTTGTAAGGGGGATGTAGGGTGAGTTGAGATGTAACTATTAACCAAAAAATTAGATACATTCAGCCATTTCTCAATTAATTTGCATTCAAGTTAGTAAATCAGGCCATTGTGTGTGGAAACTCGCACAGCCTGCTGGAGGTGATGTCGCTAAATATGTTCTTCAATTGGTTTCCTAAAACCAAACAGGAGACCGATACAAAAATTGGACATGAGACGGTAATAAGGATTGAACCCAAGCCAAAGTCTGAGAAGTCTAGTGCACTATCATCTATGCTATGAGAACAACTGTACCATGTGGACCTCTTTAATTTTCGTCCCATACCAAATTTTTTCTTAACAATTATTTTTCAGCCCATCTTCCCCTGCAACACTCTTATAAGTTTTTCAGACTGTTTCAGACCATCCTGTGTATTTGATCCCCAAAAGTAGAATTTCAAACTACTTGCATGATGCGTTGGATGCTATTTATGATGTTCTGATGACTCATTTGAAAGTAAATGTTGTCACTCTTACACCTCATATCAGTTTGTTAAATAAGATGTCAAGGTACTGCAATCATTAAACCTATTCTATATCGAATTTTGAAGTTATGCTGCGTGTAAGTGCACTAAAAGACACTTAATACAGATGGTGATTGGATATTTGTGTTCTCATTAAAACTACGGTCAAGCTGAATTTACTGTGCGACTAGAAACGTTGTTACTTCCTTTCCCATATTCACTGGACGGGTGTTTAACCAAAATGGAAACCAGAATACATAATGATACTTCAAATTTAAGCCACCCAGTCGCAATCGAATTAGACTAATCGATAATGAGAAAAGGAAGCGATTTTAATTTTTAGTGGTAAGGCTAAAAATGGCTTCACTCAAGAAACGCCGCCGGAATCCGCGTGTTTCCACATGCAACTTTGACGATGCCATTTGACTGGCAGCCGAGTGACGTCACTTTAGCTGCATGTGTAAACCCAGTTCAAGTTTTCATTGTCTGTGGGAAAAAGCTTAAAGTATGTAACACTGCTGTAACCTTACTGAGTAATTCAGCATACGCTAAAAATATAAGTACAGTCAAGACAAAAAGAAAATCTTACATTGTAACTTAAATAAGGCCAATTATCACTGGCCATCATGTCAAAACATTCCACAATGTTTTTCAAATGGTGGCATTCACATAGGCAGTTAATGGACCAACTTGACATGTGAGTTCACCTCAAGGTTTCCCAGGAAGTTAATCTATTTTCCCCACACTCACTCACGTTATAATAGTGGCTACTGTGCTTTCGTTTCTCCTTAATCTTTATTTTATTGTAGTGCTTTTTTTTTGGGGGGGGGGAATGGCAAATGTTCCGTGAGGACTTAATTATTTATTCCATTGAGTGTTCTCCCACAAGTGAGTTTGGATATCTGAAAGCGGAAAAATTATTTAGGTTTTACAATAACAGAACTAAGCTAAGTCCTCATTGTATACGGAGTATCTCCTCTAAGAGCCGTCAGGCGCGTCTTCTCTGGTATTTCGATATAAATTTGCAATTTTGACTTTGTGATGTGGAGTGGGAGTTATCCTAAGCAAATAAAGCTTTTCATATCGTTCACGTGGTGCCCAGTGTCGATGGAAAGCATCAGTTTGTTTCCTGTTGCGAACAAAATGACTTTTAAAGTAGAATGTTACGTGCTCATTCGACAGATTGATCCCAGGTAAGTCTGGCCCGATATTTGTTTTATCAGTCTATATTACTAGGGACAGTAAAACAAATAAAACAGGAAGAATAACCAGCACTCCATTAGCGACAGCACCACTATGGCCCACACTGACTGCTCCTACCATACAGAAGTGCTAGTCAGTCGCTGCTTGAGTAACGACAATTCTTCAGTTTTACTGTTCCTGTTAATACATATCGATGAAACGAATAACGCACTAGTATAATTTGGGAGCGCTCTGTCGAATAAGCCCAGAAAATTTCGACTTAAAAATCATTTTGTTTGTAATGGAAACAAACCGATGCTTTCCATCGACAGTGGGCGTCATATGAAAGACACGACTGGATGGATTTCTTTGGGCTGGTTCCAGCTACACGTTGGAAAAACAAAATTGCAAATATCTGCAGAAACACTGGAAAGAACGTGCCTGACAATCTATTTGAGAGTTACCCAGTAAAAAAACAAATGTAAGTTGATGATCCGATTTTAGTTAAATAACATGTCAACGTGAAAAAAATCAGTTTCAACAAAGATGAAAAATACAATTGTTTACGAAATTATTAGTTAGACAAGGGGAAAAAACATAATGGATAAGGTAAACAGGCTCTATTTATTCCTTTATAAATACTGTTCGATGTTTCTAGAATGAAATTTTCACTCTACAGCGGAGTGTGCGCTAATATGAAACTTCCTGTCAGATTAAAACTGTGTGCCAGACCGAGACTCGAACTCGAGACCTTTGCCTTTCACGGGCAAGTGCTCTTTCAACTTTTTTTTTAAATCTCATTTTGTTCGCTTTTGTTCGTCGCAACTACTTGGGGCGGACGTCGTAATCCACCCTTTTAAGTTCGTTGTTGATCGATTAACTCAGTTTTTTTATTACAGAGGGCAGCTACCCCTCTGACCGAACACGCTGAGCTACCGTGCCGGCATCAACTGAGCTACCCAAGCACGACTGACGCCCCTCCTCACAGGTTTACTTCTACCAGTACCTCGTCTCCTATCTTCCAAACTTTACAGAAGCTCTCCCTCTCGCAGGAATGGTACTGGCAGTTTACTACACAAAACCAGCCAACGGACATATGTTATCAGGTGTGCTTTCGCTATTAATAAACTTTACCATTGTTAGTTACTCAATTCCAATACTACACTTCTACTTTTTTACTATGAATTGTAATTCATAGATAGTGTTGCCAACTTAGTGGATTTTCCACTGGAACTAGTGGTTTATACCCTCCTTTCAGTGATGAAGTATTGCTTCTAGAGGCCAGTGGGTCTTATAGTGGTTTAGTAGAATTCAGTTTCAGTTACTGAA
Source organism: Schistocerca piceifrons (assembly GCF_021461385.2). NCBI lineage: Eukaryota > Metazoa > Arthropoda > Insecta > Orthoptera > Acrididae > Schistocerca > Schistocerca piceifrons. The sequence continues at coordinate 407,050,281 of NC_060149.1, forward strand.
AATACGATCTCTCAACCACTAAGCTATTTATATATTACGAAATATGTTATTTCTACTTTATTTGATTTCAGGAGTATTTAACGTTTACTGCGAAGACAACACTGATGCATTACAATGTGACATCAAACAAACCATCACACTCGATAGAGTACTTGTGGGAATTTGCTGTAGAACGAACAGTATTTAGTAGCACCTAGTTATAGTTCATTTCACAAGCGAAGACGGCTTGCGCAGGTGCAGGGAGTGCAGCAACAGGTTTCAAACAATGGGTGCTCTCTTATTTCATTGTCGCTTTTAATAACCTCTGAGCGCTATTGGCTCACGCAGGGTGCGTCACGTCAGATGCGCGGAAAAAATTAACTCAACTGTCGTCCTTCATGGTGTGCATTATACAGTTGTGATTCTCAGTGTATGGTATTATTTCACAACTTCATTCGTGTATAACTACGCCGCAAACACAATATATGCAAAAGTTTCGGGATCCTTGGCTTCAGGACCCACATTTAAAAGACTGGCTTCAACTTACTGAAAGTACTAAAAGTCTCATGGGATGTCAAAGAAGCATCTACAAAATAAAACGGTAAGCAGCCTTTTTTTTAAACTGATTAGTCATTTATTGATCGGTTTTACATCTTTGACAAAACTTTGACTAAGTAAATTGCAGCCTAAAATTGCTTTTAGGTCTGAGCCCATTGGGAGAAAAAACAAGGAAGAAGTGAGACTCGCATAATTCAGTCATGCATACTAATATAAGTGTAGTCGACCATTTGGGAGAGCTAATTAACCACAGTCATGAAAAAGATATCGAAAAAGTTCAGCTGTACTGAACTAAGTGCACCTCAGTTATAAAAAAACGTATGATCACCGCATTTAACTGATATTCTAAAACAAGATTGCAAAGATCAATCACTTAGCTTGTTAATCTGCTGATATTGCTGTATGTAAATACTTGGGATTGATTATAGTTTATTACAGTAAAATACACCAAAAATAGTCTACATACCTTGACCTTGCTGAAGCTATTCTCTCTGCTATAATGAAGACACATCACGGATTCGATTTGCGACTTGAAAATTTAATGGGCATTCGTACAGATAATGCCTCTGTCATGGTTGGAGTAAATAGCGGAGTATTTACGAAACTGGAAGAAGAGGTAACACACTTAGTACGTTGCTTGTGCCATTCCTTGTAACTGGCTGTTTCAGCTGCGGCAAACGAATTTTTACCGAGATATGTGGAGTTTTTAACTAAAGAGACATATGATTGGTTTAGTCGCTCCTCTTCCAGACAGTCTCTTTATAAGTAACTGTACAAAACCATCAACGATGGACAGAAACCGTCAAAAATTGTTCAAGCGTGCCAGACAAGGCGATTATCAATAGAATCCGCTGTATCAAGAATATATACGCAATGGTCAGAGCTAAAAACACATTTTCCATAGCTGAAGTGCGCGAAAGGTGTCACATGGAAGAGTTTTTGCATGCTATGTATGCAAACGAGATTAAGTACGCATATATTTCATTTTTATATCCAATATTAACTGAAATAAAAAAAAAATGTTCGAATCGAAAGATACAGATCACAACAAACTTTTCGATGAGTTGACGAACCTTATAGACATGTTTGTCAGTAAAGTTACGTTACCTGCAAATAAAGTTAGTATTTTTACTCAAAATATTTGTGATTTCTTCGATCGAAGATGCCATCTGCGATTTCGCTTTGAAAAGGAGTTACCTGAAATCAGAGAAAAAGGATTACCATGGGAAGACGAAAAAATGTTGCGTAATCGGTGCATAACATTTATAGTAAGTCTGATTGAAGAAATAAAAAACAGCTTACCAGAAAATTTGATATTGATGAAAAAAATTTCCAGAATAAGTGTTGAACGAGCACTTAATCACACCAAAGAAAATCTAATTGATGCAAAGGCACAGTTAAATAAAAGTGTAGAATTTATAGCAACAGTGGATGATCAGTGGCGATAAATTCATTTGTTGAACTGGAACGAGATCAAAGATACAACAAAAATTTGGAATGAAGTATTGCATTTCAAAGATGCTCAAGGGGAATCCAGATTTGAGGAATTAGCGACTTTTGCGATTACTCTCCGAATACTGCCTCAGTCCAAAGCCGACGTTGAAAGACTATTTAGCAGTATGAATGTAATAAAAAAGCAAGCAGAGGAATAGAATGAAATTAAATCTTTTAACTGCTATATTAAGAAGACATTGTGGTCTGAGGTTGGAAGGAAAATGCTGCAACGAGTATGAAATTCCAATAAACGTTGAAAAACAAATCGGTACCAAATAATCGTATTGTTGCGGTCATCGACCACCAGAATAGAGCAGAGTGGTATCTCTGCACACTGACACGCTCTTGGGATGCGGGTCTTGGCACGCGCCTTTGTGCAGTGTGTGTTCACGTTTCGACCAGTGACGCTCGCCAGGCTTTTTTATCTGTGTATATGTGTAATTGTGCAGTTAGAATAAATACGAGTTTCATACAAGTGGTGTGCAGGTTATTACGGCAGCTAAGCGACCTGATTCCAATAGTGGTGACCGCGGACATTTTCGATACGACCACAGTACGCGCTTTTCTCATCTTTCCTCCTGCCACCGTTACGCACCGATGAACCACAACGTGATTTTTGACCCGGAGCTCACCATGAGTTTGCCTACAATTTCATTCATGGACGAATTGCCGGTAATTCAGCCATCGACGGCTCTGACTACAGTGTTAAACCCGTGTTCACAACATTACCCCACTAGTACAGTCCACGCACCGTGACCCACACATTTTGCAGTACATCCAAACACGAGGCAGTTTCCGGACTTCATACCGCAGGTGAAACAAGAACTTCCCTCACCACAGTGCTCAGCAACATCCCGTATGAATATGTTACATAGCAGCCTGACACACGACCAGGTACTTTCGCCTGAAGTGCATACCGCTACATTCCCGACATACCAACAGCATGCGACCACGTTTGCAGCAGCCGCGACGCCTGCACCTACTGCGTTTGCTCCCGCACCATGTGTGTCATGTGGTCAGAGGCCTACTTGCGCTACAGTACGGACAGTCGACCCTACACCAGTTTCCGGGCCTCCGCGGTCACCCGTCGCCATCATCCCACAACGCCACAGCAGCCACCTGTAGGACGGTTTCCGAAGCTGCCACAACTATAGAAGGACAACGCTGTATGACGGTTTGTGTTAGTGGACAATATTCTGGACATTCACGGAGTGTGGGGAGACGGCGCATGTTTCATTTGTTTAATTACCCACCTCCACGACGAACCGGACCTGGTCAGTGACCTATTGCTTTCGCCACCAAGCCAGCACAAATATGCCATCGCAAGAGCTGACATCATCGAGCGCTTATCGCGCCCTCCAGCAGAAGCCATCCGCTACATAATTCACGATGTGCCAATAGGGGACCATACGCCGTCACAACTTTGGCGCCATTTAAGGGCCAGGTGGGCAAGGAGCAACTCCCTGACCTCGCACTCTGGGCGTTGTGGCTTGTGAAATTACCACCAGACTTCCAACTACACCTGTTGGCTCACCAAAACACCGCTCTGGAGGAAAAACTACGATTGGCGGACCAGGCATATTCCATCATCAAACATCGCCAGGTCGCGTCCTCCTGTTTTTCTGACACTCCGAATGTTGGCGACACTGCCGTCACGTCTACTACGTTTCACCGGCTGGCCAGCAGAGGCCGGGCGCGCAGCTCGCAGCAACAGCCGATGGAGCCCCCTGGTGGCCAGACGGCCGTACCTATTATGGTTCCTCGACCGGTTGCCCCGCCCACCTTCACGCAGGCGCAACAGAACACGCCACGTGACGTTGCCGGCTCGCCGGCTCAGGCACAGCACCCAGCATACCCACTATACTGGTATCATATCACGTTCGGCGACACTGCGCGTTCTTGTCGTGCACCTTGCAACTACCCAAACGGGAAGCGCGAGGCAGAACAGGCGCCACGGCTCGCACCGGCAGTTTAGTGCGCCAATAACATTATCGACTGACCACCCCTGCTGCCCACCATGCTGGCAGACTGTACATCCACGACAGGATGAGCACACTCTATTTCCTCGTGGACACGGGCGCCGATGCTAGCGTCATTCCTAAGTCGAGCGCCCCATCTTCGACATTGACGCCCGTCGTGCCACTGCGAGCAACCAACAATTCCGCAATTCGCGTCCACTGTTCAGCTGAACTCCAACTAAATCTCTCGCCTGATTTACGCTGCGCCTGGACATTTTGCATCGCGGATTGTCGACTGCCCCATTATCGGTACGGATTTCCTGCGTAACTTCGGGCTCTCGCCAGACCTCGAGGCAGCAGCCCTCCTGCATTACGCTTCCGGCAACAGGATACCAGGGATTTTCGCCACCTGCCCCTCGCCCCCTGCCACACACTGTGATACCTGGCCTACCGTGACAGCCGAACGCGCCCATCTCACGACAGAGCTCTCCGCCGCCTGGTCGCGCCTGACAACCCAGCGCCTCGAGATCACCGACCTTCGCGCCGAAAACGCGCACCTGCAACAGCTGATCACCGCCACGTCAGCCGAACTGTCCCGCGCACGGGAGGCAGGGGATACACCCACGAGAACTCCACCGAGGCGCAGATACCTCCGCAACGATGCATTTTCCCGCAGGTCAGTGACATTCCTACCTCTAATGTAATGCGTGTTACCCCACCTAGTCCCAGTGTGGTTCCCCAGGGTGTCCCGCAGGTGATAGGCGCGATTACTAATGGTCACCGTTTGAACACCACAGAAGGCCCTTCAGTATGCAACAAGGCTCGACGCCTTAATGCCACCAAATTACAGCATGCAAAAACCGCTGTACAGGAGCTGTTAGATTCAGGTATTGTTCGTCCATCCAACAGCAATTGGTTCTCGCCTATTCATCTAGTGCTCAAGAAGGACGGTTCATTTCGTTTGTGTGGCGACTACCGACAGTTGAACGCCAGAACGATTTTAGACAACTACGCTATACCAAACATACAAGATTTCGCCCAACAACTCCATGGTGCACGCGTTTTCAGTGTACTTGATTGCTGAAAAGTGTACCATCAGATCCCCATGTACCAGTACGACATCCCTAAAACAGAAATTATCACCCCTTTCGGACTGTACGAATACTGTTACGTGCCGTACGGCCTCAAAAACGCCGCACAGACTTGGCAACGATTTATCGACTCCATCCTTTTCTCACTCCCATACTGTTACGCGTATTTGGACGGCATCCTCATTTCATCACCTACCCTCGAGGAACACGAACAGCACCTACCAACAGTTCTTAGTAGTCTCGCCGAGAATGGAGTCCAAATAAACGACGATAAATCTCAGTTGCAGTCCGCTAGTGTGACATTTTTGTGCTATACTGTTTCCGCAGAAGGGACCCGCCCCACGTCTGGCAGAGTCGCCTTTTATGCGACCTCCCCCTGCCCGAGAGGTCCGCAGCTCGTGGTCGTGCGGTAGCGTTCTCGCTTCCCACGCCCGGGTTCCCAGGTTCGATTCCCAGCGGGGTCAGGGATTTTCTCTGCCTCATGATGACTGGGTGTTGTGTGTTGTCCTTAGGTTAGTTAGGTTTAAGTAGTTCTAAGTTCTAGGGGACTGGTGACCATAGATGTTAAGTCCCATAGTGCTCAGAGCCATTTGAACCATTTGAACGTGCCCGAGGCTTACCGCGACCTACGTCGTTTTTTAAGGATGATAAATTTTTTGCGGCGGCACATCCCACACGCCGCATCCCTACAGGCTCCGTTGACCGACGCACTCATCGGAGAGAATACTTCTGGGCTCCACAAGGTCCCGTGGGGCGACGACATGCGACGCGCGTTCGACGCACTAAAAGCGGTACTAGCGAACGCTGTCACGCTCGCGCACCCGGTATCTGACGCCCCAATATCAATCACAGCTGACGCAAGCGACGCTGCAATCGGCGCTGTGCTCCTGCAGCAGGTGGCAGGCTCCGCACAACCACTACATTTCTTCTAACGGAAGTTGTCAGCCTCCCAGTGTACGTGGTCCACTTTTGACCGAGAACTCTTTGCTATTTACGAGGCAGTTCGCCATTTCCGAGAGGACATTGAGGGTAGGTCAGTGACCATATATACAGACCAAAAACAGTTGGCGGACGCTGTGCGTAATACCACAACCGACCTTCCTCCCCGCCGTTTCAGACACATGGACCTAATAAGTCAATTCACAACAGACGTCCGTTATATAAAGGGTGCGGACAAAGTCGTTGCTGACTACATGTCACGGGTTGGTACGATCCCGTTTTCTTGGGACTTCGACGACCGAGCTGCCCAGCAACAAGGGGATGACGACATTCAACAGTTACTGAATAGCGAGTCCACCTCGTTCTCAATTGAACCACGCCGAATTCCAGGTTCAGCCTTACCAGTCCTCTGTGACGTCTCCACAGGTACTGCCCGCCCCTTAGTACCGGCCGCCTTGTGCCGTAAGTTATTTGCCACTGTCCATGACCTAGCACATCCCAGTATTCGGGCTACCACACGCCTCATAACAGAGCAATTCGTATGGACTGGGGTTAGAGCAGACTGCAAATACTGGACACGGGCATGCATACCTTGCCAACGCGCTGAGGTCGGCCGTCACGCATGCACACCGTTGGGCTCATTTGAGGTACTGAAAGGCAGGTTCCGTCACGTCCATCTTGACCTGGTCGGACCGCTCCCTCCTTCCTAGGGTATCTGATACATTTTATCTATCATCAACCGTGTTAGTCGGTGGGTGGAGGCGATTCCGATAACAGACATTACCGCCGACTCTGTCGCACGGGCCTTCATCGCCTCCTGGATCGCGCGGTTCGGTTGCCCTCTACGGTCACGACGGACCAAGGAGGACAATTTGAAGCTGTGCTCTTTGGCAAATTATGCGATCTATGCAGTGCAAAAAAATTAAGCACAAGCGCCTACCACCCGCAAAGCAATGGGTTGGTCGAGCGCTGGCACCGCACATTAAAAGCAGCGCTGATGTGCCACAACAGATCTTGGTCCGAAGCCCTCCCTTGGGTACTACTAGGTGTCCGTTCGGTTTAAAAAGACGATTTGCAAGCCTACCTAGCGGAACTGTTGTACGGGGAACCCCTCGTCCTCCCAGCACAATTCGTCGAGGATTCCGATCCTCCCCCGCAGTCAGAACTTGCGACGCTTATAGAACGCGTCCTACACTTCGCCGCAAATGTACGCCATGCACCCCCACGAGCACACACGGTCCCTCTTGTCTTCGTGCACAAAGACCTACACGTTTGCGATTACATGATGCTGCGCGATGATACGGTACGACCCGCACTACACCCGCCCTACTCGGGCCCATACAAAGTGATAAGCCGCTCGCTGCAGACCTTTTACATTCTGTGCAACGGTAGAATACAAACAGTGTCCGTCTCGCGCCTTAAACCAGCTTGGGCCGCCTAGCGGTTCTAGACGCGCAGTCCGGAACCGCGCGACTGCTACGGTCGCAGTTTCGAATCCTGCCTCGGGCATGGATGTGTGTAATGTCCTTAGCTTAGTTAGGTTTAAGTAGTCCTAAGTTCTAGGGGACTGATGACCTCAGAAGTTAAGTCCCATAGTGCTCAGAGCCATTTGAACCAAGCCAAACCAGCTTGGCGCCTCAACGACGAGGCAACTTCAGAGTACAACTTCCACCCCGACCACACTCTCGTGCCACCTTCCATCTCTAATACCTCAAACGCGCCGAACCCCCCCCCCCCCCCCCCGGTACCCGTGACGCGTATGACGATGCGTGTGATGATGCGTGTGACACCAGTGGTTCGTGTTCTCCCCCCAGCTCAGAGGCTGCAGGAAAGGTCGCGTGTGAAGGTTTCACCCCTCCGTTCCCCCACCTTAGTGTTTCCGTCGCCCGGCCGACGCAGACCGACGACGCCAGCGTTGCCGTTTTCCACGTCGACGTGTCACCTTTCCCCGGTCGAGGACCTGTCTCTCCAGCTACTACGAGATGGGACACTGTTCGTCCTGCACGTTCCCCCCCCCGCACATTCGACGATTCAGCCGCCCAGGTTACACTCCTACGCACGTTTGCGGTACCGACAGACGCAGAGGAGGCGGCAGTCACCGCTTCGATCGATGAGGACGGCCACCTCTGCATTCGCGTGCCACTCATGGCACACCACGCCCCCGCATCGCCGGGCCGCTTGATCCCAATTTCCTGTTTCGGCCGCCCGCTACGCCCACCGGTGTGGCACCGCGACTTCATCACAACAGACCGATCACCACGCCAACCTACATCACCTCCTCTCACTGGATGGGGGGGGCGGGGGGGCTCTGTGGCGGTCATCGACCACCGGAACAGAGCAGAGTGGTATCTTTGCACACTGACACACTCTTGGGACACGGGTCGTGGCACGCGCCTATGTGCAGTGTGTGTTTACGTTTTTTCGACTGGTGACGCTCGCCAGGTTTGTTTATGTGTGTATATGTGTAATTGTGCAGTTAGAATAAATATGACTTTCATACAAGTGGTGTTCGGGTTATTATGGCAGCTAAGAGACCTGATTCCCATAGTATCAATATTAAGCCGAGGATGATGATGATGCAGACGAAAATGATTCATCTGAAGAAGACGAATGCATTTAAATAATTAGCTGTTGTTGTAGAACTTTTGTATGTTCCTGACCTTGGCTTGCTGATTTATTTATTGTATGATCATTTAATGATTCTGAATATTTTATTACTGATTAATAAAAACTAATTACTAATGTACTTATTGTTTCCTTTCATAATAATTAAAAAAATTTTTAGTGAAAATTTTAGCAATTATGAGAGTAGGCGCGTTTTTGTTAGTGGTTTTCTGGTGGTTTTTTGTACTTGGAAGTGGTGGGGAGCTCACTTTAATTGTTGGCAACACTGCTCATAGAGTTACTTTCACTGTTCAGTACTGGACTATCAAATTTTTTTGTCAAAGTTGATATGTCAAATACGAGTTTCACTCCAAAAGAAATGCACATTATTCTTTTTATATCCACATTTTATTCTACATGTTTGAAAGTTTTACAGTGTGTAGATATATCCTTTAGGAACAATATTTTCATTTCTCCACATAATTTCCATCCCTCTCAACTGTCTTACGCCATCTTGGAACAAGCACCTGTATACCTGCACTGTAAAATTCTGGACCAACCTGTTGGGGTCACTGTTTGGCAGCGTGCACAAGGGAGTCATCATCTCCAAACCTTGTTCCACAAAGAGAGTCTTTCAGTTTCCCAAAGAGATGATAGTCACATGGAGCCAGGTCAGGACCGTAAGGCGGGTGTTTCAGTGTTGTCCATCCGAGTTCTGTGATCGCTTCAAAGGTTTTTTGACTGACATGTGGCCGTGCATTGTCGTGCAACAGCAAAACATCCTGCTTTTGCTGATGTGGTCAAACACGACTCAGTCGAGCTTGAAGTTTCTTCAGTGTTGTCACATATGCATCAGAATTTATGGTGGTTCCACTTGGCATGATATCCACAAGCAAGAGTCCTTCAGAATCGAAAAACACTGCAGCCATAACTTTTCCAGCAGAAGGTGTGGTTTTCCATTTTTTTCTTGGGTAAATTTGCATTATGCCACTCCATTTATTGCCTCTTCGTCTCTGGTGAAAAATGGTGGAGCCATGTTTCATCACCTGTCACAATTCTTCCAAGAAATTCATCTCCACCATTCTTGTACTGTTCCAAAAGTTCGCTGCATACCATTTTTCTTGTTTCTTTGTGAGTCACTGTCAACATCCTGGGAACCCATCTAGCACAAACCATTTTTAACGCCAACACTTTCAGTATTCTGCAAACACTTCCTTCCCCTGGCCCAACGTAGTATGACAATTCATTCACTGTGATGCGTCTGTCAGCAGTCACCAATTTGTTAACTCTCTGCACATTGTCTGAAGTTTGTGAGTACGAAGCCTGCCACTGCGAGGACAATCCTCAATATTGCCGTGCCCGCTTTCATCACATAACCTGCTTGCCACTGACTAACTGTACTGCGATCGACAGCAGCATCTCCAAACACCTTTTTCAACCGCTTGTGGATGTTTCCCACTGTCTCGTTTTCACAGCACAGGAATTCGATGACAGCACGTTGCTTCTGACGAATGTCAAATGTAGCAGCCATCTTGAAGACATGCTGTGACGGCGCCACTCACGGGAACAGGTTGAACTAAGTTTGAAAACAAGCGGGAAGGATGCATCTACACACTGTAAAACTTTCACATATGTAGAATGAAAACTGTATTTTTACAAAAATAGTGTGCATTTCTTTTGGAGTGACAGTCATATTTATGTAAAAGAAATTTGATGGTGTAATAGGGAACTTTGTCAAATATCGTCTGTCGTCAAATAAATGTAATCAAATCTAGGGCCTCACCGTAGATTTTATCATAAAAGTCGCTTGTCTTTTGGGGTCAACGGAAGCGTCCGATTCCACCTGTCTGCTTTGACCTATGTAAGGGTGTTGTGTTGTGTGACGTCATAAAAGAATGGAGTTTATGTGTTGGTTGTGTTTGTCGATGTTGTCTTGTTGTGTCTGAAGGCGCCCCCTCTGTGTGTGTGTGTGTGTGTGTGTGTGTGTGTGTGTGATGACCGACCTGCTTTGCTGCGCCGAAATTTGTTGGTGGTTGCGCCATAGGGTGGTGGGGTTTCGGGTTCCGCTGGATAGGTCAGGAGTCCACTACACACAACAAGCGGCTACACGGGTAGCAGGGGTTGTGTGGCGTGGGCTGGGCGGTTTTTTAGGTTAGATGGCCTTGGGCAAGTACAGAAAGGGCAACAGCCTCAACGGGTGCGGGGCAAAGTCAGGACATGCGGGGACCAAGCAGCAATCGGTATTGTAATTGTCAACTGTCGAAGCTGCGTTGGTAAAGTACCGGAACTTCAAGCGCTGATAGAAAGCACCGAAGCTGAAATCGTTATAGGTACAGAAAGCTGGCTTAAGCCAGAGATAAATTCTGCCGAAATTTTTACAAAGGTACACACGGTGTTTAGAAAGGATAGATTGCATGCAACCGGTGGTGGAGTGTTCATCGCAGTTAGTAGTAGTTTATCCTGTAGTGAAGTAGAAGTGGATAGTTCCTGTGAATTATTATGGGTGGAGGTTACACTAAACAACCGAACTAGGTTAATAATTGGCTCCTTTTACCGACCTCCCGACTCAGCAGCATTAGTGGCAGAACAACTGAGAGAAAATTTGGAATACATTTCACATAAATTTTCTCAGCATGTTATAGTCTTAGGTGGAGATTTCAATTTACCAGATATAGACTGGGACACTCAGATGTTTAGGACGGGTGGTAGGGACAGAGCATCGAGTGACATTATACTGAGTGCACTATCCGAAAATTACCTCGAGCAATTAAACAGAGAACCGACTCGTGGAGATAACATCTTGGACCTACTGATAACAAACAGACCCGAACTTTTCGAATCTGTATGTACAGAACAGGGAATCAGTGATCATAAGGCCGTTGCAGCATCCCTGAATATGGAAGTTAATAGGAATATAAAAAAAGGGAGGAAGGTTTATCTGTTTAGCAAGAGTAATAGAAGGCAGATTTCAGACTACCTAACAGATCAAAACGAAAATTTCTGTTCCGACACTGACAATGTTGAGTGTTTATGGAAAAAGTTCAAGGCAATCGTAAAATGCGTTTTAGACAGGTACGTGCCGAGTAAAACTGTGAGGGACGGGAAAAACCCACCGTGGTACAACAACAAAGTTAGGAAACTACTGCGAAAGCAAAGAGAGCTCCACTCCAAGTTTAAACGCAGCCAAAACCTCTCAGACAAACTGAAGCTAAACGATGTCAAAGTTAGCGTAAGGAGGGCTATGCGTGAAGCGTTCATTGAATTCGAAAGTAAAATTCTATGTACCGACTTGACAGAAAATCCTAGGAAGTTCTGGTCTTACGTTAAATCAGTAAGTGGCTCGAAACAGCATATCCAGACACTACGGGATGATGATGGCATTGAAACAGAGGATGACACGCGTAAAGCTGAAATACTAAACACCTTTTTCCAAAGCTGTTTCACAGAGGAAGGCCGCACTGCAGTTCCTTCTCTAAATCCTCGCACAAACGAAAAAATGGCTGACATCGAAATAAGTGTCCAAGGAATAGAAAAGCAACTGGAATCACTCAATAGAGGAAAGTCCACTGGACCTGACGGGATACCAATTCGATTCCACACAGAGTACGCGAAAGAACTTGCCCCCCTTCTAACAGCCGTGTACCGCAAGTCTCTAGAGGAACGGAGGGTTCCAAATGATTGGAAAAGAGCACAGATAGTCCCAGTCTTCAAGAAGGGTCGTCGAGCAGATGCGCAAAACTATAGACCTATATCTCTTACGTCGATCTCTTGTAGAATTTTAGAACATGTTTTTTGCTCGCGTATCATGTCATTTCTGGAAACCCAGAATCTACTATGTAGGAATCAACATGGATTCCGGAAACAGCGATCGTGTGAGACCCAACTCGCCTTATTTGTTCATGAGACCCAGAAAATATTAGATACAGGCTCCCAGGTAGATGCTATTTTTCTTGACTTCCGGAAGGCGTTCGATACAGTTCCGCACTGTCGCCTGATAAACAAAGTAAGAGCCTACGGAATATCAGACCAGCTGTGTGGCTGGATTGAAGAGTTTTTAGCAAACAGAACACAGCATGTTGTTATCAATGGAGAGACGTCTACAGACGTTAAAGTAACCTCTGGCGTGCCACAGGGGAGTGTTATGGAACCATTGCTTTTCACAATATATATAAATGACTTAGTAGATAGTGTCGGAAGTTCCATGCGGCTTTTCGCGGATGATGCTGTAGTATACAGAGAAGTTGCTGCATTAGAAAATTGTAGCGAAATACAGGAAGATCTGCAGCGGATAGGCACTTGGTGCAGGGAGTGGCAACTGACCCTTAACATAGACAAATGTAATATATTGCGAATACATAGAAAGAAGGATCCTTTATTGTATGATTATATGATAGCGGAACAAACACTGGTAGCAGTTACTTCTGTAAAATATCTGGGAGTATGCGTACGGAACGATTTGAAGTGGAATGATCATATAAAACTAATTGTTGGTAAGGCGGGTACCAGGTTGAGATTCATTGGGAGAGTGCTTAGAAAATGTAGTCCATCAACAAAGGAGGTGGCTTACAAAACACTCGTTCGACCTATACTTGAGTGTTGCTCATCAGTGTGGGATCCGTACCAGGTCGGGTTGACGGAGGAGATAGAGAAGATCCAAAGAAGAGCGGCGCGTTTCGTCACTGGGTTATTTGGTAACCGTGATAGCGTTACGGAGATGTTTAATAAACTCAAGTGGCAGACTCTGCAAGAGAGGCGCTCTGCATCGCGGTGTAGCTTGCTCGCCAGGTTTCGAGAGGGTGCGTTTCTGGATGAGGTATCGAATATATTGCTTCCCCCTACTTATACTTCCCGAGGAGATCACGAATGTAAAATTAGAGAGATTAGAGCGCGCACGGAGGCTTTCAGACAGTCGTTCTTCCCGCGAACCATACGCGACTGGAACAGGAAAGGGAGGTAATGACAGTGGCACGTAAAGTGCCCTCCGCCACACACCGTTGGGTGGCTTGCGGAGTATCAATGTAGATGTAGATGTAGATGTAATTGTTTTCTTGGGTCTATTTTTCTCGAGTTGTAATGTTTTGTGTATTTATTGTGCATTGAATGTGTCTTAATTTACGTAGGGATATTTGACTTTTTAATTTTTGAGGTGTTGTGGTTTTGGTTTTGTTTTTCGTAGTTTTAGGTGTTGATTTTTCCGTATCAATAGTTATGGTTGACCTATATAGGTCAAGGGAAATGACTGATTCCAATTTTCGTAGTTTTACATGTAGGCATCGGTGTTTTGGTATCGTCAGTTGCGATTGACCTATATAGGTCAAGGGAAGTGACCGATTCCTGCAGATTTTGTAATTTTTTTTTTTGTTCATCATGTTGTGTGTTTTGGGATTGTGTTGTGTTTTTTTACTGTTATATTTAGCTTGTCCCCTCCCTGAAACCCCCAATTTCCCACGGTTGTCCAGTTAGTTTGATTGTATTTTAGCAGGGAGATGTTATTGTCTTAGTTATACATATTTTCGTGTTTGTTGACGTGTGTATGTAGTGATATCATAGGCGCCATATTGGAGACGCGTAGAATAGCCATTTCTGCCATATTGATGACTTCATGGGTCAAAGCAGACGGTTGGAATCGGACACTTTCGTAATCCCGTCTTCTGTTCACTGCAATGCGACATGCTACCACGTGGAACACTAGCATCACTGCGGCGTTCTGCCATCTGTAGTGTGTTTATAAACATGGCCATTAAATTCAGTTGGTGTGCATCGTCAACTACAAAATTAGTAGAGCTGTAGGAAGCTGATGAGGCGCCTTACAACGTGAGGCACCCTGAATACAAAAATAGATTAAGAAGATTGGAGAGCTATAAAAATATTGCAGAGGTGCTGTGAGATATGGCATCGTTGTACGGCAGATGACACAAAGAAGAAAATTAATGGCCTCCACTCAAGCTACTCCCACGAGAAAGCAAAAGTATGTATTGACATATTTATTTCATTTTATTTATGCAAGTAAAGTTTACATGACATACAAATGATTTGCATAAATTTCTTCACTGCAGCTACTTGAAGCATACAATAATGTTTGCATAACATACAAGTAGTTTAATTACTATTATTGCAGATGTGTAAAAGCAAAAGTGGAGCCAGTGGACAGTCAGTTTATACTCCGCAAGTGTACTGGTACCAGTTGCTGAAATTCCTCGATCAGGCCACAGAGACGGACGAAAGTGTGAGCAATTTAGAGAGTACCGAAAGTGGCAGTGAACGTGGAACACCAATGTTTGAAGAAATGTTTGACGTATGTACATTTGTTTACATTTTACATTACGAAATGTGATTATCTTGCCAGGGCACTTTCCCAGCACCATTGTGAAATGTTTTAAAGCATCCTCTAACTGTTCTCCCGTGTACTGGACGTCCAGAAGCAGCTTGGCAAGCTATTGGTTCCATTCGCTGTCGGTCCTCAGTCCTTTGAGACTCAAGATAAGTGCAGTCTCCTACTACGGCAGACACTATTTCTTGACGAGTTTACATGTGTTTTCTTCTCTCAGTTAACAAGTTGTGCAGTGTGCGGGCAACCAGTGAAATTGTGGTAACTTTTTCTGGAGGCAAATTAATGGTAGAAAGAAAAATCCTGAAACGACTGGCAAGAATACCAAAGCTGCTTTCGACAAATCTTCTTCCTCGCGACAGTCTGTAACTGAAAACCTTTTCTTCCTTGGTGATTCCTTTTAAGGGGTATGGCTTCATAATGTTGTAACTCAGAGGAAAAGCATCATCTGCCAGTACAACCATTGGAGTTGGAGTGTTTTCAAAAATCAAATTATGGGAGTGACTCATTGACCGTTCTATTCTGAACATTCCTGTAGGCAGGCAGTTTGGGAACACAAACAATAGTTTGCGTTCCCAAGCTGCCTGCCTTCAGGAATGTTCAGAATAGATCGCTCAATGAGACACTCCCATAGTTTGCTTTTTGTAAACACTCCAGCATCACCAACATGCCCATTAGTTCCTACATCAACATACCAAAATTTGTAGGTAGTATCTACCATGGCAAATGAAATGATTGTGTTAAAGAATTTATAGTTCGAAAAGTGAGATCCACTAGCTTGTGGGCAATTAATTCGAATATGATTTCCATCCATTGCTCCAATAGTCTTATAACAGTACTTCCCCTCGAAATCCTTTGCAATTTGCTCCCACTCTTCTCTGTTTGTGGGTACCTGTAAATAAGATTTATGTATGTGTAACATAGTATGTGACTAATGGCTTACATTTCTATTTTATAGCATGAATGCAGGCTCATTACACCATTCAAGAAGAGCCTGGTGTTGCATGTAGTGAGCCACAGCCACAGCCCCAGCATCAAGAGCGGCCTCCCACAAGGAGAAGGAAAGGACAAACTGACGTAATTGTGGAGGCCACCAGAACATTGAAGGCTGTGGCTGATGTGGTCAGAAATCAGCCCCAGCCCCAATCTGTCGGAAAGACCAGTATAGTGCCCTTGCCACCCACATTCCAGCTGAACTGCGGGAGACGGAAAATGTGGGTGGTAATGCATTTGCAACAGGCACTATGCAAGGGCTGAATCGGTATATTAGGGACAGGTGGGATTTGCTGCATGCAACATATCCACAGCCACAACTATCCACCCCTGGGTATATCTAGGCTGCCTTCCAGCAAGCTGGCAGAGAAGAGGAGGATACGATTTAATACACACACAAACACACACACACACACACACACACACACACACACACACACACACACACACACATACACATACACATATATATATACAGGGTGAGTCGCGTAAGACGTAACACCCCCATTATTCCGGGGGCGATTGCACATATCGACAAGCGGTGTTCGAATCATAGCCGACTATGGGACACATACTTTGGTACATGCACAATAATCACAACGTTTATATTGACTGAGATAATGAGGCAAGTACATGTTTTTAAATGGGACGCTATACTTTTTTTACCATCATTCGAACGCTCTGGAAAAGACGCGTATAGTGATGTAACGCATGTTGCTATTGTGATTCAAACTTCGCTTAAAAGACGCTGGGAAATATTGTACGATTGAAGGTTGAGGCGGTCGGAAGCGGCTGCAGACTAAACACACCTCGCGCGACCCGCGGGCCGAGTTGCCGTGCTCTATGCAGCATGCACGGCCTACACTACGTAGGTGAATCCTCATCTGCCCTCTTTCAAGCGAAGTTTGAATCACAATAGCAACATGCGTTACATCACTATACGCAGCTTTTCCAGAGCGTTCGAATGATGGTAGAAAAAAGTATAGCATCCCATTTAAAAAACATATAATTGCCTCATTATCTCGGACAATATAAACGTTGTGATTATTGTGCATATACCAATGTATGTGCCCCATAGTCCGCTATGATTCGCTGGAAACCGCATGCCGGTACGTGCAATCGCCCACGGAATAAAGGGGGTGTTACGTCTTACACGACTCACACTATATATATATATATATATATATATATATATATATATATATATATATATATATATATATATATTATATACACTCCTGGAAATTGAAATAAGAACACCGTGAATTCATTGTCCCAGGAAGGGGAAACTTTATTGACACATTCCTGGGGTCAGATACATCACATGATCACACTGACAGAACCACAGGCACGTAGACACAGGCAACAGAGCATGCACAATGTCGGCACTAGTACAGTGTATATCCACCTTTCGCAGCAATGCAGGCTGCTATTCTCCCATGGAGACGATCGTAGAGATGCTGGATGTAGTCCTGTGGAACGGCTTGCCATGCCATTTCCACCTGGCGCCTCAGTTGGACCAGCGTTCGTGCTGGACGTGCAGACCGCGTGAGACGACGCTCCATCCAGTCCAAACATGCTCAATGGGGGACAGATCCGGAGATCTTGCCGGCCAGGGTAGTTGACTTACACCTTCTAGAGCACGTTGGGTGGCACGGGATACATGCGGACGTGCATTGTCCTGTTGGAACAGCAAGTTCCCTTGCCGGTGTAGGAATGGTAGAACGATGGGTTCGATAACGGTTTGGATGTACTGTGCACTATTCAGTGTCCCCTCGACGATCACCAGTGGTGTACGGCCAGTGTAGGAGATCGCTCCCCACACCATGATGCCGGGTGTTGGCCCTGTGTGCCTCGGTCGTATGCAGTCCTGATTGTGGCGCTCACCTGCACGGCGCCAAACACGCATACGACCATCATTGGCACCAAGGCAGAAGCGACTCTCATCGCTGAAGACGACACGTCTCCATTCGTCCCTCCATTCACGCCTGTCGTGACACCACTGGAGGCGGGCTGCATGGTGTTGGGGCGTGAGCGGAAGACGGCCTAACGGTGTGCGGGACCGTAGCCCAGCTTCATGGAGACGGTTGCGAATGGTCCTCGCCGATACCCCAGGAGCAATAGTGTCCCTAATTTGCTGGGAAGTGGCGATGCGGTCCCCTACGGCACTGCGTAGGATCCTACGGTCTTGGGGTGCATCCGTGCGTCGCTGCGGTCCGGTCCCAGGTCGACGGGCACGTGCACCTTCCGCCGACCACTGGCGACAACATCGATGTACTGTGGAGACCTCACGCCCCACGTGTTGAGCAATTCGGCGGTACGTCCACCCGGCCTCCCGCATGCCCACTATACGCCCTCGCTCAAAGTCCGTCAACTGCACATACGGTTCACGTCCACGCTGTCGCGGCATGCTATCAGTGTTAAAGACTGCGATGGAGCTCCGTATGCCATGGCAAACTGGCTGACACTGACGGCGGCGGTGCACAAATGCTGCGCAGCTAGCGCCATTCGACGGCCAACACCGCGGTTCCTGGTGTGTCCGCTGTGCTGTGCGTGTGATCATTGCTTGTACAGCCCTCTCGCAGTGTCCGGAGCAAGTATGGTGGGTCTGACACACCGGTGTCAATGTGTTCTTTTTTCCATTTCCAGGAGTGTATCTATATATAATTTTTTTGTAGCTCTCCAATCTTCTTAATTTATTTTTGTACTCAGGATACCTCACGTTATAAAGCACCTCATCAGCTTCATACATTTCTATCAATTTTGTAGTTTTCGGATACAAAATGTAATTCTGACTTGTTATAAAATAAAAATAGTTCTTAATGCACCTAAAGTGTATTGAACATTTATTTACCTTCAGATATCGGTCTTTTAGTGCTTTATAAATTGCTACACACGTTTTAGGTATTATCTTCGTTAATGTGCACTGTGGTATTAGAGTACTGTTGTAAGCTAGAGTAACTCTCTCCTGTAGCAAGGGATCGGAATGTTACTGTGAGCCTGTCTTCTACAGATATAGCAGTTCTTAAGTGAGTATTGTGCTTTGTGATATTAGGATACATTTCACTGAGCAAATACTGAAATGTATGCTCATCCATTCTTAAGTAATTTATGTACGATTTGGCGCCCTCCATTAAAAGCTCACGTAACAAGTTTTCTTGAATGCTTTTATCGTCTCGACGTAAACCCCACGGCGTCACCCAGGTATGTTTCATCTGTTTCCCTGGCTTCTCTTCCACATGCGCACATCGTGCAATTGTGGTACATGCAACTGCTGCAGTTAATAACAAGTTGTTGTCAGACATCTTGAACTTTGACGAAAAATATGATGACAGTGTAACTCCCCTTTTTAGCGCCACGTCAAAATCTTTGTCAAATAAATTTGACGAATATTTGATCAAGTCTTTGTCAAAGAAATATGATAGTGTAATACCGGCCTAAGCAAACTGACATGATGTGATGTGATGATCAATGTGAATAAGCAATGTAATGATGGTACCAGGACATGTTGTGATGTGATGCTCACTGTGAAGTGGCCTTTAATCATTCTGTGCAGTATTTTTCTCGGAGAAGATCCTCGAAATTTTTACGAGTTCTAACCTATAACGCCATACATAGGTGATGCAAGACTATAAATGTATAATCAAAATAGTACCTTTGGCTCTGCTGATTGCAGCTAATGATCTTATCATAAACCGCTAGACAGAATGTGAAAACAATGTGATTTCTCCTAGCCCAGTACAGAATGATGAAAATGAGATTATGGGATTCCATCCGCGATACAAAAAGTCGTAATATAGTATCAGAATTAAGGAACTCACAATGTTAAATTACATTAATGGACAAAGCAAAATTCATGTCGGATGTTCTTCATAAAGTTTGCGTGATAAACATTGAGAAGTGAAATAGGAAAAGTGTCGTCCAAACAATTCAAAATGGCGACATTTATTTGCTAATGAAAATATATATGTGCAAAAACAGTAACAATATTTGGAAGTCAATACATAATGCCTCTGTTTATCTATTCTGTTTTCTTTCTTAAGCCTTAACTCACGAGATGTGGTCTCTCAGACGACGCGAAAATTTTCGAACTCGCTCTCTGAGGCCAGTTGTGGTGGAATGCTTCTATACTCCCCCTACCCTCCTTAAATTGCCAAGCCTACGATGTTTTGCTGTCGATTGTGTTATCACCTTCTGTGTTTATTGTTGACACGTGTTATCGGTAGGTGTTGGAGTCTCCTAGACTGCAGTCGTGCACTGCGTACCTGTTTTCTTCAGTACACTACAGTATAGCTCAAAATGTGCCGTTTTTAACTTTCCAGAGTTTGATGAAATTGTTTGTCGGTCTATGAAGGAAGGTGTCAGTGATATAGATCAAGAAAGACGACAATTTTACAGTAGCCAGGATCGCAGTTCCGCTGTCAAACAAGAGTATCATCCAGAGGAAGAACTTCAGAAAAGCTGTGATGGGGATCTGTCTGTTTCTTCAATGAAATACTTGAAGTGCCTGTTAAAATGTGTTCTGAGTGGTGATAAAAATGTAGTTCCCACCAATTAATGTCAATTTGACAGACTTTCTTTCTGTACCTACTGGGTGCAATTTTTATGCACAAATTTAAACTCTGGAATTTAGTTTTATTTGGAAATTTATTGACTAGAGAGATTGTATAATTTTTCAGAATGTAAAATTCAGTGCTCTAACAATCTATTTATGTGTAGTATTTAAAAGAACCATACAAATTTATGTGCTTTTCTGTGATAAATAGTAAAATGCTGCCGGCTTTGTTTAGTGCTATAAAATAAACTAGAAACATTAAAAAACACTTATATAATTCTAAAAATAAATGTTAAATAGCATACATTAAAAATTTCAAATGATTTTTGCCTTAAATCTCGGTTTAAAAATAGGGGTCCCAAGACCCCACCTCGTGGTATGCGTTACAGAAAAGTCACCTTGTGAGTTAAGGGTTAAATACCAAATACTGACAAAAGCAACTGTATTTTACTCTTCAATAGATCTCACTTTTTCAGTGTTAAATTAGGGAGCGATGACCTCAGCAGTTTGGCCCCTTAGAAATTTACACACATTTCAATGTTAAATAAACTTGTTTAGTGAAAATTGTTTCATCAATCTGCTCTGTACAGGTATCGTAAACCCTGAAACTTCTCCATTTTCAGATGTGTGGCTGCTTTTGTGGAAGAACGCTTATGGGGAAAAATAGCCATGTCATTCCCGACTTGTCAGATGTACTTTCGGATATTGTCATCTTCCTTGCACAATATTTCAATGAGGTGACACATCGCCTTCATTGAGTGTACCTGAAGATGGCGACAAGTTACGTCACGTTAATACCATGCAAAGTAGATGTCGATATTTGTCAGTGCACATGGAGGTCAAAAATGTCAGCAGATCACCAGGAAAGCATGAAGAATAACATCCAGTCCTCATGGATCATTTGCAGTATGACTCAAAAACAAATCAAACAATAAAATAAAGATACAAAGCTACGAAATAAACACGATTTAGTGCAGAGAGAATAGGTTAACTTCAGATGTTAGTAGACAATGTCATCTTCCTCCACCAATATCAACACTAAAAATTTCTTCTCCAGAAACCTTGATGCTTATGTGCCATTCCATTTTGTTGAGGGCCTGTGTAAATGCCCTCATTTGAGATGAATTGTGGAATGTTGTAACATTCCATTCCATCTTGTGCCATCTCATCAAGTGTGAATCAACCTTACAATGCTCAAAAGCTGTTTTATATGACTAATTTCTGACATCAATTACCATAAGTCTGATAAGTATTATTCATCGATTGGATTAGTAGTTGGCCCTGAATATAACATCACTTCTAGCACGATTTACGATTTATAATAGTAATTAATGCCACAACCCAGTCATATGTGGAAAATTGTTAGTGTTTAACAAAAGGACGAAAAAGTTGCACGGAAGAGCCATAGAGCATTGCGTCAACACCCAGAGTTTGATAGCCACAAATATGGTGACGTAGGCTACAGTAACAGACACGCCCATGCATTGCACAGTTAGGAAAACCGAGCTCGGCGGTAAATGGCGGTGCACACCCATAACCTTGTAGCAAGTGTGGTGGTGCCACTACACCAGGTCAAGTCTCTTGTTTTGGCAATGTGATTAGGCATCACGTTTTAGTGAAACAAATGGGCACTGGAGGCATATGACTACACTACTGGCCATTAAAATTGCTACACCAAGAAAATGACATGCTACAGACACGAAATTTAAGCGACGGGAAGAAGATGCTGTGATATGCAAATGATTAGCTTTTCAGAGCATTCACACAAGGTTGGCGCCGTTGGCGACACCTACTACGTGCTGACATGAGGAAAGTTTCCAACCGATTTCTCATACACAAACAGCAGTTGACTGGCGTTGCCAGGTGGAATGTTGTTGTGATGCCTCGTGTAAGGAGGAGAAATGCGTACTATCACGTTTCCGACCTATATAAAGGTCAGATTGTAGCCTAGCGCTATTGCTGTTTATCGTATCGCGACATTGCTGCTCGCATTGGTCGAGATCCAATGACTGTTAGCAGAATATGGAATCGGTGGGTTCAGAAGGGTAATACGGAATGCCGTGCTGGATCCCAACGGCCTCGTATCACTAGCAGTCGAGATGACAGGCATCTTATCCGCATGGCTGTAACGGATCGTGCAGCCACATCTCAATCCCTGAGTCAACAGTTGGGGACGTTTGCAAGACAACAACCATCTGCACGAACAGTTCGACGACCTTTGCAGCAGCAAGGACTATCAGCTCAGAGGCCATGGCTGCAGTTACCCTTGACGCTGCATCACAGACAGGAGCGCCTGTGATGGTGTAGTCAATGACGAACCTGGATGCATGAATGGCTTGTCATTTTTTCAGATGAATCCAGGTTCTGTTTACAGCATCATGATGGTCGCATCCGTGTTTGGCGATATCGCGGTGAATGTATATTGGAAGCGTGTATTCGTCATCGCCATTCTGGTGTATCACCCTGTGTAATGGTATGGGGTGTCATTGGTAACACGTCTCAGTCACCTCTTGTTCACGCTGACGGCACTTTGAACAGTGGACGTTACATTTCAGATGTGTTACGACCCGAGGCTCTACCCTTCATTCCATCCCTGCGAAACCCTACATTTCAGCAGGATAATGCACGACCACATGATGCAGGTCGTGTACGGGCCTTTCTGGATACAGAAAATGTTCGACTGCTGCCCTGGCCAGCACATTCTCCAGATCTCTCACCAATTGGAAACGTCTGCTCAATGGTCTGTTTGACTCAATGCCCAGGCATATCAAGGCCGTTATTACGGCCAGAGGTGGTTGTTCTGGGTACTGATTTCTCAGGATCTATGCACCCAAATTGTGTGAATTTGTAATCACATGTGAGTTCTAGTATAATATATTTGTCCAATGAATACTCGTTTATCATCTGCGTTTCTTCTTGGTGTAGCAATTTTAATGGCCAGTAGTGTAAGTCTGAATTTCAAAGCAGGGATCAATTGTCATCGCTGGAAGTCAGCAATACCACTACAACACCAGAGTGACGCCAGACAGTGAGATGACTGGCCTCTGCCAGCTGCAACCATGTGCTCGAGACAGGGCTGCACCTGCTGTATGCAATAAATCTTTCATGGGACTTTGTGTCTCAGCCGTGCATATCAGCCGTCTGCACCTGCTGACTCCAATGCCGAGTTCCTAGTGGGAATCCATGTCACAAAGCCTGCCAAGGGGGCAGCACGTCACACCCTACGAACAGCAGCCTTTGCACTCCCACAATGCCCCAAGGGAAGCAGTGTACGTATGTCCTGTTTCACCGCCACCAAGGCTGCGTGCAGAATCAAGCAGCCACCTCCCAAGTGGGGTGCAATCGCAGCATAATACGAAGCACCACTGACGTCAGTGCCCATTGCCTACAGAGGCTATCAACCTCAGCAGCGTGAGGTGCCAGTGTAGTGGTATCAGGTGGATGCCACCGCCCATTCATCAGGCTCTAGCCAGGGTCAGTAAGGAGAGGCGTGCTTGCTTCACTATGTCATGTGCCAAAACAATAAAGCACGTTGTAACGGTTAACAGTGTTTGCCTGGGCACCATGGGCTATCACCACCACTCACTCGTTCCCCCAGCACACTACAGAGCCATGTCAGGAGTGGGAGAACTTCACCACCATCGACAGTGGAGGGATGCCACCCCCACTTTGCATTGTCAGAGCCACAGCTCACAGTATCGTTGTTAGGACGAGTGAGGCTTTTTTTATCTTATGTGTTGATAGCAATGGGGTCAAAGCTTAAGGGATGTAATTGTGTGAGGGTTACCTTTACAAGACCAGAGGAGCCTGCTGACTTATCACAGTTTAAGTGCATTTCAAGAGATGAATGCTTGGTGCCTGTGCATTGTACTTAGTGTAATTTGCTTGGGCACACTGCACCTCGTGCTGAATCGGCAGCAGTGACTCACTTTACATGTAATCTTTTTGGGCAAACATGTAGATAGTGTAGAAAGTCGATGCGGCTCATCATTAGACAGAAGGAGTAGGTTTATAGAGAACTTTGCAATTACATTTTCTTTTGTTATTTAGCTGTGTTTGTCTGATTCGTGAAAATAAGGTCGAAACAGAGGCAAAGTCAGGGACACAAGATGTCACCAGTGAGGAGGCTTTGCAATTGTTATTGAATCAGGTACCTCAATTGAGAGTGGTTAATGTGATTGTAAATAAGGATCACAAAATAGAATTGCTGAGGTCTCAGGTTCTAGGGTTGGCTCCAGCTATCACTAACCATGTTTCTCCCTTCTCTGGATGTCTGAGGGTATGGTAGCATGTGTAGAAGATCTCAAGTTAACGTCTAACTTTGGGAGTTCATCAGATAAGCAGTTATTGTAGGTTGCAAGGTTATGTCTGATGGGAGAAGTGAAGTTGCTTGTAAGGTGTACAGAAGCATTACATAATGCAGAAACTTTTGATGAATTGAGGCAGGGATTGGAAGAATGGTACAGGAAGCAGAACAGGGCATGATTTTTTGGGAGCATTTGGGTGCTCTTCCAGAAGGTGTAATGAAGCAATGAAGGATTTCATAGATAGGATTAGGAAGTTGAATATTTACTCCTGTGTGTTATTGCAGAATGTCTAGATGAACAAAGTGGAGCTGCAGGAGGTTGATAAGCGACTAGTCGATGCTTTTCTAAGGCGTCTGGCACCAGATACCTCTAGGAGGGTGCATATGGGTGTGCCTGAAGATCTCCATGCTGAGGTTAGGTTAGCTCTGGAATATGATCGATCAACAGGCGTGAGGGATCAAAAACATGTATTTCCATCAAAAATGAAGTGTTTCAATTGGGGATGAGCAGGTCATATGCAGAAGTAGTGCTACCAGCCAAGAAGGAGTGACAGAGTCAATAGAGGTGACCAGTGATTTAATGGGAATGGTAGAATGGGAAGTGTAGCTTACTGACAAGGATCAGGGGTGATAATAGAGGTTGTTCAGGGGGGGGAGGAAGGACTGTTAAACTTAGGAGAGAACCCTAGTGCCACAGACAGGATTTCCCAGTTAAAAATAAGTGCAGTGAGAATGAATGAAGTGGTAAAATGTGCCATAATGTGTGCGATAGATGGTAATAAATATAAAGATTTGTTGAAAACAGTGGCTCATGTGTCAGTGGTCTCGAGTGATTTAGTGGGAAGGAAGTGTTGGATCACAGCATATTATAAATTGCGTGAGGTAGGGGACAGTGATACAGAACCATTGGCTTCAGTAGTGATAAGTTTCCTGTTCGACGCAATTCAACTTAAGCAATATGTTGAAGTGGTGTCTCATGTAAGTGAGGGGTAGAGCATGAGCCAAGGGTTGAACTTTCTGCCTCAACGTCATGCCATAATTGACTTTCGATAACATGTAGTAGAATATAGTGTGAAGACATTCCAACTAGGAGAAACTGATGATTTGCTGTGAGGAATGTCTAATATACAAAACAATCCAGTTCAACTGCAAGCTATGACATTAAGATTTGATTCATATGATTTCGTGTCAGGAGGTACAAAGAAGTTGCTATGGGTGAATGTGGAGCCTGTGTTACCAGTTGATATGTCATGTGTAACAGAGCCATTAGAGGGTAGTGAAATATTGGATGCAGTGTGTTGTTTGATAAAACATAATATTGTACAAGAGAGGGAAAGAGGCAAAGTGGTACCCATCAATGAAGATCATTTTGGCGTGGAAGAAGTTATGCTGTTAAAGGGAATGTTATTCACTACATTAGAAATTCTGGATCAAGAAGACTGCCACACAGGTGATGTTGGCTGTGATGAGGCAGATGCTGCTGCTAGGACTCCATTTCATGAGAAACTGAGTCATTTGAGGGGGACAGATAGGACTCAGATGGAGGACTTGTTGCTAAAATTTCAAGATTTGTTTTCTCCACATTTGCTAGTAACATAACACAGGATTCCAAGAGGAAATGAAGCAACAGTATATTGGAGGCTATATAGAATCCCACAATTGCTCCTACCAGTTTTGAAGGAGTGTATAAACCAACAGTTGGCTGATGTAATTATAGAAGAGTGTACCAGCCCCTGGGGATCAAGAATTGTGATTGCGTCAAAAAGATCTATGGTCAGGCCAAAAAAATGTCACTTAATAATAATAATAATAATAGCTTTATTCAACATCAAATGGTACACTGCACATCTACAAAGAAACAGTAATGATTAAAGTTACTTGTACAATACACAAGACACATTCTTCTGAATACATCATTAGTTTACAACAAAATTACAATAAGATGTTTACTGATTTCTATTCACATAATTTCACAAAGCATTTGTTGTTCTTAATATAAGTATGGTACTCTGCTAATATGTAGAAATGGTGTTTTATTAAAAATTTCTTAAGCTGATGTTTCAGTTTAATTGTAGGAAGAGCCATTACTGCACTAGGCAGTGCATTAGCTAATTTTATACCTGCATACTGGGACCCCTTTTCGTAAAGAGCTGTTCTGTGGCTGCCAATTAAAATCTTTCTTTATTTCTAGTATTGTACTGGTGGAAATCTGAATAAGTGTTTGGGTGCAGTATTTTCACAAGCAATATGGCTTTTAGAATGTATGTGTTTATAACAGTTAACACCTCTGTTTTTGGAAACAAGTTGCTACAAGATTCCCTAAATTTTGCTCCACAGATTATCCTCACACCACTTTTTTGAAGACTGAGTAGCTTATCTAGATTAGCTTTGGTTGTTGCCCCCCCGAATTTCAATACTGTAGTTCAAGTGAGAGGAGAAAAGAGCATGGTATGCAGTCTTTAGGACTACAGTGTCTTTACAATTTGCTAATAGTACTGATTGCAAATATATTTTTTGACAACTTGGTTGCTAGAGAGTCAATATGTGTGTCCCATTTCAGGTTGCTTTGGATTGTTACGCCAAGGAATTTTACATTAGACTCTTTCTTTACCAATTCGTTGCCAATGTATAATTTAATTTCATTATTCAAACTACTTTTGTTAAACTCCATCAAACATGTTTTACTGGTGCTTACATTTAAGTGGCTCTATTGAAAAACTGAACAATTTCTTTTGTCACATCATTACACTCGGACTCTAGTTCATTACATGATTCCTTTTTACACACAATGGACGTGTCATCGGTATACAGAACAATTTTGGAATTTATAGTGCAGTATTTAATATCATTTACGTAGATCAAGAACAGAAGGGGGCCCAACACCGAGCCCTGGGGCACGCCATATTTTATGCAAGTGATCTCTGATTTGTAGACACCAATTTTTCGTTTTAAGCAGAACAAACTATTTTCTATTGCTCATATAACACTTTGTTAGGTCATAAGCAGCGCCTCTAATGCCCATGTTCCATAGCTTGTCTAATAGGATGTCAATATTCACACAATAAAAGGCTTTTTCCAGGTCTAGGTATACACCTGCCACATGTTCCTTGCTTTCGATACCCCCTAACACCTCTTCAATTAGTTGAGCAGCTGCAGTGCTAGTTGATTTACCTTTTAGGAATCCATTTTGATTTTAAAACATCAGGTTGTGTTTGTTAAGAAAGTTTATATTCCTGTTGTATATAACTTTCTCAACTATTTAGGAAAAGACAGGGAGGATTGAGACTGGTCTGTAGTTTTCTATATTATTGTTGTCACCTTTCTTAAAAATGGGTGTTACCTGTGCTATTTTAGTCTGTCTGGAAAGGTGCCTGATTCTATTTTATTGTTGACTGCTACAGACAGAGGTACAGAGACATTTTGGCTACAGGCTTTTAAAACATTAATATTTAGGCCATCATGCCCAGCAGAATGAGAGGGTTTTAGAGAGCTAATGATGCCCATTATTTCTGCACAGTTTGTGGGTGCTAGATATATACTATGGTCACATGTATTACCTTTTGTTACAATTACTGCCACCTGAATAGTAAGACTATGACAGATGCCCAGGCAATTCCAAACATCACGGAAATGATAGATAACAATGGACTTAAGAAGTAGATACCATCAGTTAGAAGTTGCACCAGAAGACAGACTGAAAACAGGATTTTCAGCACCTTGCATACAGTACCAATATATAAGGATGCCCTCTGGGCTGAAGAATGCACTGGAAACTCTCCAACAGCTACTGGATGGAGTGCTGAGGGCATTGAAATGACAGCAATGCCTCATACATCTCCATTTTCAAGGGATATGCAAGAATATGGACAACATCTGAGGGGAGGGTTCAAAAGATTACAAGCAGCCCATCTGACACCCAGCACAGAAAAATACTGCTTTGCACTGGAAGAGGTTAAATATCTGGGCCATATTATTAGGAAGGGCAAAGTGAGGAGCGATCCGAGGTTAATACAAGCAGAGCAAATGTTTCTGGTGGCATGAACAACCCAAGGAATTAAAAGCTTTTCTCAGTCTCACAAATTATTATAGAAGGTGTTTTTGGCCAGACCACATATGCAGTTGCTAAAGAAGGGGACTAAGTTTGTATGGTCAGAAAGATGGCAGGAAGCATTTGTCCAGTTGAAGAAAGTATTAACATCGAATCTGTTTTTGATCTTTCCTGACTTTCAGGAGTTCATATTATCATGTGATATACCAGATCACACTCTAGGGTGGGTTTTGAGGCAGGAGATTGATGGGCAAGAGCATCCTGTTGACTGTGCAACAAGGCAGTTTAACATAGCCGAGAAGAATTATTCTACAACCAAAAGAGAAATGCTTAGTTTGATATAAGGAGTGATGTACTTCTGGTGTTACTTGTACAGAAAGAAGTTTTGGCTTGTGATGGATCTTGCTTCTTTATAGTGATTACATGGTTTGAAGGACCCATCCAGTAGATTGATAAGTGGACGTTGAAACTCAGTGAATTTGAGTACGAGGTAATGCATAAATCATGAAAGAAACATGGGAATGCAGATGGGCTTAGCAGAAAAATAGCTGTAATATAATACAGGCATTGGGTCATTACCCTGAGGAATGGCAAGCAGTACAAAGTGCTAAGAAGAGTGTAAACAACAATAGTTTAACATGAACAACTGCTAGTTACGCAGAGAGACAAAATTGAGACTACGAGTGGTGGTGCTGGCCAAGCTGAAACCAGACATGTTACATTAGATGTGTGATCACATTTGAGTGTGCCATAAGGGATGTCGGGCAACAAATCAGAGAGTGGCAGAAAAGTATTGATGGAAGGGAAGAAAAGATGATGCTGGTCAATACATCAAGAATTGTGTGGGTTGTGCACAGTGAGCGGATTTGAGTTGGAAGTAGGTCCCGTTACAGAGGCTATGAGAAGCAATGGAACTGCCCAGTTTCATTGGGATGGACAAGTTATGCCCATTCAACTGAACATCAGCAGGTAATCACTTATCACTGACCATAATAAGCCATTTTTCTGGTTATATCAAGATGGTTCTGGTGGTAGACCAACAAGCAGCCACAGTTTCACAAGCGTTAGTGAAGAGGTGGATATTGAAGTTTGGGGTGCCAGGGATGATAACTGCAGACCAGGGAATGAACTTCATTTCAGACCTGATGGAAGAGTTGTGTAAGTTACTAAAGACAAAAAAATTGAGAACCAGTCCACTTCATCCTAAAGATAGCATGTAACAAAACGTGTGCATCAAAAAATTCAGACAATACTTAGTTATTAGATGAACTCACACCATTCCAACTGGGATACATATCTATTCATTGTGGTGAATACATACAGCTCGAAACTACACTCCGGTACAGTATTGTCACCATTCAGGGTGGTTTATGGGTAGAAGGTACAGTCACCATTCGGTGTGATTAACCAGAAAGGTGGCACGAAAGGAAAAGCAATATAGGAGTATACTAGAATCATAAATGAAGTGTGAAGAAAGACCAGTGAGTGAATACTAAGGCATTGGAAAAGCAGGAAGAGGCAGCAATGTGAGTGGGGACATTACGTCGGTACAAAATGAGTCAATGGTTGATGATATACCCCACATGGAAAGATGAACAAGTTTAATTGAAACTACATGACTGGTAAATGTGAAGCTACAGCTGCCGATAAGGACAACAGTTGTGCATGTCAGGCATCTATGACCATTCAAGGATCCGCCAGTGCCAATTCCATGAGACGTATTGGTGAATGCGAGGAGAGAGATGAAACGGACGAAGCAGAAGGATGAGTGACAGGGGAGAGGTCCAGAAACCTCAGGATCCTTATGCATTAAGAGTGAGGAATTATTTGTAAAGTGGTGTGATTTTTGCAATTACTGAATATTTTTATTTTTGTACAATGTATGGTATTAATGTGTTTTGGATGAAGTTATATGTTGGTGTAGGATATGTTTTATCATAAATGTGTTGAGACATGCTAATTGGAGACAGCAGATTTCTGGGGGCAGCAGATGTGGTATTCATCCATGTCCTCAGGTTGCCTTACGGTAGAAAATCCAAAGAAGAAAGATGCTAGTTTTGGCAGTGCTGTACTTTTTCACCAGAGGCAGAGTGAAGGGACTGCATGATGGTCAGCTTGACAGAAGAGTTGTGTTCTCCAGACAATCAGATATGGTGTTACCCAGCCACAGGTGGTCATTAGGTTTATTGTTTAAGATGTAGCAGTTGCAGAATGAAATTAGGAGATTGGAAGAAGTTTTTACTGGCATACAATAACTAGCGGTTAGTTGCTGGAGGCTGAGAGAGGTCTTCAAGGAACACGGGAATTTGTTTGAGGCATATGGACGATTAAACGAGCAGATGCAGGAAGTGATCAGAGTGGTTCCGCACAAATCCAGAAGAGTAAAAACAGGATGGATACATGGAGGGGAGGGGTGGTATATTGAAAACCATCTTCGATATGGCAGTCTTGAATGACGTAAGCAAGTTGGACAAAGTCGCAGAGACTGCAATGGCGTTAGTGGAGGCAAATAAAGTAACTGTGGAGAGGCATTCCATGCAGATCGTGAGCTTGGAGAGTGGTGTGTTACAAAACACATGCATGCTCCAGAAACTGACGAAGGAAGTTAGGGATTGTGCCAAGACCTCGGCTAGCACTCTCACCCAGGATATGGAAGCAGCACAAGCTCGAATGTAGGTACTGGATGCAAGACTAACGTTAACAAGGCTACTGCAGTCCCTGGGAGGTAGTATCTGGGAGCCTAGGGTGGTTTAATGAATCTGCAGGAAGCCATCCATCAAGTGCTACATGTGCAACTAAGTCCTGCCTTGCTGTCACCTGAGCAGTATTTGAGAGAGTTGAGGAAACAGCCAGGAGAGCTGCAACTAGTGGTGGAGCTGGGCAGCTAGAACTTTCGATTGTACTACCATGATGCAGCAGTGGGTGTAACAACAGACAGCTGATAATAGTGTGTGTTGGTGACATTATTGTAAGTAGGCAAGCACACGGTGTTCATGTGTTACATAGTACACTACTGGCAATTAAAATTGCTACCCCAAGAAGAAATGCAGATGATAAATGGGTATTCATTGGACAAATATATTATACTAGAACTGACATGTGATTACATTTTCACGCAATTTGGGTGCATAGATCCTGAGAAATCAGTACCCAGAACAACCACCTCTGGTCGTAATAACGGCCTTGATATGCCTGGGCATTGAGTCAAACAGAGCTTGGATGGCGTGTACAGGTACAGCTGCCCATGCAGCTTCAACCCAATTCCACAGTTCATCAAGAGTAGTGACTGGCGTATTGTGACGAGCCAGTTGCTCGGCCACCATTGACCAGACGTTTTCAATTGGTGAGAGATCTGGAGAATGTGCTGGCCAGGGCAGCAGTCGAACATTTTCTGTATCCAGAAAGGCCCGTAAAGGACCTGCAACATGCGGTCATGCATTATCCTGCTGAAATGTAGGGTTTCGCAGGGATCGGATGAAGGGTAGAGCCACGGGTCGTAATATATCTGAAATGTAACATCCACCATTCAAAGTGTCGTCAATGCGAACAAGAGGTGGCTGAGACGTATAACCAATGGCACCCTGTACCATGGCGCCAGGTGATATGCCAGTATGACAATGACAAATACACGCTTCCAATGTGCGTTAACCGCGATGTCACCAAACACAAGTGTGGCCATCATGATGCTGTAAACAGAACCTGTATTCATCCGAAAAAATGACATTTTGCCATTCACCCAGGTTCATCATTGAGTACACCATCACAGGCGCTCCTGTCTGTGATGCATCGTCAAGGGTAACCACAGCCGTGGTCTCCGAGCTGATAGTCCATGCTGCTGCAAAGGTCATCGAACTGTTCATGCAGATGGTTGTTGTCTTGCAAACATCCCCATCTTTTGACTCAGAGATCGAGACATGGCTGCATGATCCATTACAGCCATGCAGATAAGATGCCTGTCATCTTGACTGCTAGCAATACGAGGCCATTGGGATCCAGCACGGCATTCCGTATTACCCTCCTGAACCCAATGATTCCATATTCTGCTAACGGCCATTGGATCTTGACCAACGCAAACAGCAATGTCGCGATACGATAAACAGCAATCGCAATAGGCTACAATTTGATCTTTATCAAAGTTCGAAACATGATGGTGCACATTTCTCCTCCTTACACGAGGCATCACAACAACATTTCACCAGGCAACACCAGTCAATTGCTGTTTGTGTATGAGAAATTGGTTGGAAACTTTCTTCATGTCAGCACATTGTAGGTGTCACCACTGGCACCAACCTTGTGTGAATGCTGTGAAAAGCTAATAATTTGCATATCACAGCATCTTCTTCCCGTCGGTTAAGTTTCACGTCTGTAGCACATCATCTTCGTGGTGTAGCAATTTTAATGGCGAGTAGTGTACATACTTATCCAGTGAAGTTAGTGGAAGTTGCAAGGTAAGAGAGGAAGAGGTTTTGCTATTAGCAGAATATGGGGATCAACATGCAGTGATGACCATAAGTGAGCTCCAGCAATGCCAGATGCGATAGTCACTATGTGCCTGAATCACAAAATTGTAACAAGTAGAAGTACATGCATCAAGCAACTCTCTGGGGGTAAAACAGAGGGATTTACTTGCCAAAAAGATGTGATCACCCAGAATCATATTTTGAGAAGGCAGGTTTGCATCAGTACCCTTGGAATACAATGACGTAGTGATAATTGCTAGTTGCTATGAGCTAGGGAAACTAATCGGCGAGACATTTTGGAATTATGAGGCAGTGCATTGCTGATTGATGGGACTATATTTGATAATCTGGGACCCACATTTCATTTGCCAACTACTATGTTGGGAGTTATTCAACTAAATGTGATATGGCCACAGGTGGACTGGCCAGATGAACCTTCAGAGATGTCCAACAAAACCTTATGTTCATTAACAACATCTGGAGATGTAGCTTGGATCATTCAGTAAACCAAATCTTATAAGCCCATTAGAGGTGGATCACTACAGAATAATTGCTGAAGCATGTGGAACAGCACCAGAATGATAGACATCAAGTAACCCTGACTTTGAGCATTGCATGTCCTAGCGCAGTGGTAAATATAATTTTGCTCTGCCTAACCCTAACATATTTAAAATGACAAACGTGTGATAGGCCATCCCAGGACTAATCCAAGTTTCCATAGACTGGATACTATGAGCAAGACATAGGAGATAAGTTTATGTAGTCAGAAATGAATACAGTAGTTTGCGTAGTAGTTAAGAATAGCTGATTTAGAGTTAGAAACTAGTTTCACAGATTAAGGTTAGAAGTAATTACAGTAGATTTCCAAGCTATTGTAAGACCCAAGAGATTGGGTCTTCTCTGTAAGGGGGGCAGTGTAGTGCCCTGACACAGTCTTTGGTTGGAAAATTATCAGTCTTTAAAAAAAGATAGGAACACTAGCATGGAAGTGCCATAGAGCATTGCATTAACAGTGAGAGGTCAGTAATTGCAAGTGTGGGGACATGGGTTACAATAACAGACACACCAGTGAATTGCACAGTGAGGAAAATATATCTCAGCGGTAAATAGCACTGCACTGCCATAACCGTGTAGCAAGAGGGATGGTGTCACTTCACAAGGGAAAGTCTCTTGTTTTGGCAACATGACTAGGCACCAGCTTTTAGTGGAATAAATGGGCAATGGAGGCATTTAAATAAGTCTGGATTTTAAGGCAGGGATCACTTGTTATTGCTGGAACCCAGCAGTACCACAACAATGCCAGGAATTACCAGATAGCAAGAAAACTGGGCTCTGCCAGCTGCAGCCATGAGTTCGAGGCTGGGCTGTGACTGTTGTTTGCACTAAGTCCTTCATGATACTTTGTTTCTCGGCCTTGCTGATCTGCTGCCTATGCCTGCTGACTCCAATAGTGAGTTCCTAGTGGGACTCGGCACCACAACACCAGCCGCCTACTGCTTGCCATTACACCCCACAAACAGCTACCTTTGAACTCTGTTGTGGTAATATGAGCAACGTTAGTTCTTGCCGGGCCTACACAGTGCTGAGGAAAGCAGCACACTTGTTTTATTACATCACCATGGCAGCCGCATCTGGATGTGGGAGGGGAGGGGGAGGGGAAGGGCGCCTCCCAAGTGGAGTGCAGTCACAGCATAACATGACACAGTGCTGACATCAGTGCACACAGTCTACAGACGCTGGCAGTCTGAGCACTGCAAGGTGCCAGCCCACCATCATCAGATGGAAGCTGCTGCCCATTCATCAGCCATAGCCAGGGTCAGTGAGGAAAGGCATGCCTGCCTCACTACGCCATGTACCAAGATCAAAAAAGCTCTTTGTAATTGTTAACAGTGTTTGCCCTAGGCACCATGGCCTATCTCTACCACTTACCATCTCTCAGTGTGCCCAGAACACTACAGTAGTGATGGCTATTTCATCCTTTCACATTATATGATGATTCTTTTTGTTGTACAAAAGAATGTTATTTAAGATAAAACAGCTATAAAGAAATCGAAGAAGCAACAATCAAATGTTTTGTGAAATTATTTCTCTAAAAGTTAAAAGTAAGAACTGTAACAGATTATAGAAAGATTTGATATTGGATGCACCTTTGAATTCTTCTTCTTTTTCTTCTTCTTCTTCTTCTTCTTCTTCTTCTTAGCATGCCTCTCCACTTCAGACTTTGGAAATCATCATGGATATTCTGCCTTTATCAGTTGCAATGTGAAACAGTTCTTCAGAGCTAATGTTAAACCAAGATCTAAGGTTGTCGGACCATGAAATTCTTCTTCGTCCCAGAGCTCTCTTTCCCTTGATTTTTCCTTGCAGGATACATTGAAGCACCTCATATCTTTTTTGATTCCTCATGAAGTGGCCAAGCTATTGTAGTTTGCAACACTTGATGATGTTGATCAGCTCTGGGCTTTTGTTAACTCGAACCTTGACATTTGTCACTTTTTGAGTCCATGATATTCTCAACATTCTTCTATATAGCCAGAGTTCAAAGGATAGGAGTCTGGCAGTGGTTGCCTTTGTAAGGGTCCATGTTTCCACACCATAAAAGAGAACTGAGAACACATAGCACCTGAGGAGCCACATTTTTATGTTCATGGTAAGATCATGATTATTGAAGGCTGAGCTCATTGAGTTGAAAACACTCCTCAGCTTTCCGATGAGACAGTTTATCTCCTGCGAGTTGTCCCATGCTTCGTTAATGGTGGTGCCCAGATATGGGTACTGTGAAAATGTATGCTTGTGCTGTATGCTTGTGCCATTGATGTACCGACTCACACCTTGAATGTTCTTCCTGCTGATGATCATAAATTTTGTTTTGTTTGTGTTGATGTCCAAGCCGTATTTCTTACTTGTCTCAGAAATTTTGTTTATCAGCTTCTGCAGCCCTTCCATTGTATTATGCTTATTATTAAACTGGATTTCATGCTGGTCAGTTTAATCGTCCACTTGTCAATTTCCCAGTCTTCATTTGGATATAAAAATTTAAACAAATTTTTTTCTATCAGATCACTAATTAAGCCTTTCTTAATTATCCAGGTTACTTGCAAGAAATTAAAAGTTTTTTTTTTAACTATATTTCACGCTGATAAATTTGACATCCCATTTGTCATTTCCACTCTTTATTTAACTGTGAAAATTTGAACCAAAATCCGTTATGTTATATCTAGGGAGACCTGTTTTTACTCCACTCAAAACTTTTATAAGATATGATCGGATATGATTGTACGTATCTAATAAACAAAGTGCACATAAAGGCATTTAGAAAACATTAAGGTAAATATGAAAATTTGTGAAGGAGGAATAAATGATGATATGAATGAGGAAGGCCAAATGTTTAAACTAGAAAAACCAGAATTTGTAAAACAATTTGTTCTCAGTGAATTTAACAAAAGTTGTGGACTCATTGGTCACATATTATCTGCTGAAAAATTGTTTATGTATAATAAATTTGATTCTAAAATAGAAGCTTAACAAAGTGTGTAATGCATTGATTGTTAAAAGATTATAAATAGTATGGTGGATGTGACCAGATGGTTTGTTATAATCATAACTCAGTTTTATTTCAGTGAAGTCTCAGTATTGTTTTAGTCTCAGTCATGGTTTAGTATTATGTTAACTTAATAATGTCATGTTTTCAGTTCATTTTCAGTGTTTTGACTAATTTTCTTTAAATGAACTAGGACTGAAATGAAGCACATTTTTTTATTTGTGTCTATATCAATACACCAAGATCATAGGACCACAAACCATCTCCTAGATGAATTACGTACAACACAGTTTTTTATAATGTGCTATTCTGCAAATATTTAGTAAATCACTAAACTAAGAGTGAAATTTGCTATGGAGTGCTCAAGCCTAATACACTACTGGCCATTAAAATTGCTACACCAAGAAGAAATGCAGATGATAAACAGGTATTCATTGGACAAATATATTGTACTAGAACTGAAATGTTATTATATTTTCATGCAATTTGGGTGCATAGATCCTGAGAAATCAGTACCCAGAACAACCACCTCTGGCCATAATAAAGGCCTTGATACACCTGGGCAGTGAGTCAAACAGAGCTGGGATGATGTGTGCAGGTACAGCTGCCCATGCAGCTTCAGCAAAATACCACAGTTCATCAAGAGTAGTGACTGGCGTATTGTGACGAGCCAGTTGCTCGGCCACCATTGACCAGACGTTTTCAATTGGTGAGAGATCTGGAGAATGTGCTGGCCAGGGCAGCAGTCAAGCATTTTCTGTATCCATAAAGACCCGGACAGGACCTGCAACATGCGGTCATGCATTATCCTGCTGAAATGTAGGGTTTCGCAGGGATCGAATGAAGGGTAGAGCCACGGGTCATAATATATCTGAAATGTAACATCCACCGTTCAAAGTGTCGTCAATGCGAACAAGAGGTGACAGAGACGTGTAACCAATGGCACCCTGTACCGTGACGCCAGGTGATACGCCAATATGGCGATGACAAATACACGCTTCCAATGTGCGTTAACAGTGATGTGGCCAAACACAAATGTGGCCATCTTGATGCTGTAAACAGAACCTGTATTCATCCGAAAAAATGACGTTTTGCCATTCGCACACCCAGGCTTGTCGTTGAGTACACCATTGCAGGCGCTCCTGTCTGTGTTGCAGTGTCAAGGGTAACCGCAGCCATGGTCTCCGAGCTTATAGTCCATGCTGCTGCAAATGTCCTTGAACTGTTTGTGCAGATGGTTGTTGTCTTGCAAACGTACCCATCTTTTGACTCAGGGATCGAGACGTGGCTGCACGATCCGTTACAGACATGCAGATAAGATGCCTGTCATCTCGACTGCTATTGATACGAGGCCATTCGGATCCAGCACAGCGTTCTGTATTACCCTCCTGAACCCACCGATTCCACATTCTGTTAACAGGCATTGGATCTCTACCAACGCAAGCAGCAATGTCGCGATACGATAAACAGCAATTGCGATAGGCTACAATCCGACCTTTATCAAAATCAGAAACGTGATGGTACACGTTTCTCCTCCTTACATGAGGCATCACAACAATGTTTCACCAGGGAATGCCAGTCAATTGCTGTTTGTGTAAGAGAAATCTGTTGGAAACTTTCCTCATGTCAGCACGTTGTAGGTGTCGCCACTGGTGCCAACCTTGTGTGAATGCTGTGAAATGCTAATCATTTGCATACCACAGCATCTTCTTACTGTCAGTTAAGTTTCGCATCGGTAGCACGTCATCTTTGTGGTGCAGCAGTTTTAATGGCCAGTAGTGTATTAATATTGTGACTAGGGCAGAATAATATAATTACATTGTAAGCCTAAACTTGAAAACTAAAATCTTATATCGAACACTACATCCGATTGCATGGTGAATTTATGGTAACAGCGTCACACAAAAAAGTCAGTCATTCAGTTACATCCTTAGCTGTGCTCTCACCTGAGACACAAAACATATTTGAGATGGATACTTACTCAGCTTTTGGATTTCAAATAATAGACAAAATTAGCATCATATTCAAGGTGGTATTATTTGATGATCTTGAAACATTATGTACTGAATGTGTTTATTTATTTTCTCTGTGTTTAGGGTATATTAACTATTATGCAGCTCAAAATCAATTGAAATCGTCTGCAGTCTCATTAGTTTTGAGACTGATCAGTTCATGTAGCCCTACAAGAGGACTTAAAAGGTGAGATAAATCAATTAATGGAAGAAGATATGCATAATTGGACATTGATGTCTAACCCATTCCTCGATCAAAAGAACTAATTTTCAATCTTTCTGGTGGCCAGTAATTCTCAAAAACAGATCTAGCTGAAGAATATCTGCAATTGCCGCCTCATGAACAGTCACAACACTTTATGGTAATTTACATGCTCTTCAGGTTGTACAGATACATCAGTCCGCATTTTTGAATCATTAGTGCATTGACATTTCTCCAATGCTACTTGGAACAACTAATTCAAAAGATTCCAAACATGGCTAACTACTTGAATAATATAATTTTCACTCATGTTACAAGAGAACAATACCTGCAAACTTGTGTATACTCTTCCCCCTGCTAAACAAGAGTGACATTTTCAAGAAAGAAATGGAATACCTAGGCCACATCTTGAGTCACAGAAGTTTACAACCAACTTAACAACATGTAGAAGACACAGACAAAATTCAAGTGCTCACAAATTTAAAAAATCTCTAATCATTTTTGGTAAAATTAATTATAGTTCCAGTTACATACCTAATGCTGCCCAGATTATCAGACTACTCAGTAACTTATACAGTAAATGTGCAAAATCTGAATGGTCCCATCAGGGCCAGGACACTTTAAAAAAATTAAAACAGTGTCTGTCAAGTGACCTATGACCCATCCAAGTGACTTATCCTGGCTAACTACACCCCCGAGCACAGCTTTGGGTTTGTTCTCTCCCCCAAAACTGCAGACAAATATTAACAGAGTGTGGCAGTTCTCTCCTCTCAGGATTTGCTGTCATCACAGTTTGCTCTAGCAGATGATCCTCTCCCAGGATTTAGGCGGCTAGACACTCTTCAAGATGCTCTCACTACAGCAGGCATCCTAGGTGACAGGAATTTCTTACCCCCACCACCAGGACTGGTCTTCATGAATTTCTGTGCAGGAATCCCCATCTAGGTGTGACACTTGCATGTTTCTGGCATGCTAGTGACATTCAGTTGGTCTAGAAAGAACTTAAAGGCTTGGCTGAATGTAAGTACTGTGAGACAGTGCCTGAGTGCTGCTCTGATGATTTGGAGTGAACGTTTCAGCAAGTCAGTCTTGTGTTGCCTTGTGGCAATTAGTTTGACAGGCACCCAGTCCAACACAGAACCAGATGGCTTTTCCCACATTTAATAGCTCATGTATCACAGTTCCTTTTTGCCCTTTCTAGCCACTTTGGAGAGTCCACATTTGGGCTCTGATGGACCCATGGTTTTTAAATTTGCAGAGCCACATACCAGCATGATCAATGCATTTTTCTGTACTGAAACAAGTTATTTCCAAACAAGGTCAGACTAACTTTGCACTGCTCATCCGTGTAGGCACTAACTGTTGGTGGTAACTACTACCAGACAATATTTGGTTGTCTTTTTTATCCCATTTCAGGCCAATGCAGCCATGGTGTGCCTTCCTTACAATAACTGCACAGTGTCTTATTGTTTTCCTGATCAACGGTCACGTTTGATGTTTGCATTAACATTTCAAATGGCCAAATGACTTACCCGTTGACTCCAACACTTTGTTCAAACTGTTTCTCATGCATGGCAAGAACTGAATTTTGTAGTCATGTTATATTTAGTATGTCTTCTACACATGGCACCAGCTTAAGTTAGCTTTGTCAGTTGAGTTTAAATGCTATTGTTCAAACTGTTTTTCATGCATAGCGTGGGCCAAAATTTGTGTTCATGTTAGATTTAGTATGTTTTCTACGCATGGCACCAGCCACATTTGATGTTTATGTTCATATTATGAGGGTCCATGTGGACTAACCAGTTGAGTTTAAATGCCTTGTTCAAACTGTTTTTCATGCACTGCAGAGACTGCATTTTGTATTCATGTTGTATTTATTATCTTTTCTATGCTCGGCACCATCCGCATTTGATGTGTGTGTTTACCTTACGAGCATCCACTTGGAGTAACTGGTTGGGACCAAAGAGTGTGTTTAAATTGTTTGTAAATTACAGCATGTGTCCAATTCTTGTATTCATGCTCATTTCTGTGGACCACCACAAGGACTGAACAATTGTTTTTCCAATTTCATTTAATTATTTTCAAATTTTCACTTTGCGCAACATCTGGTTTTCATCTTCAAAGATGAACAAACCAGATACTTCATGTCTGTTTATTTAAAGTTTCCCCAGCTACTTGCACTACAAAGAGCTGACTACTAACTGTTGGATTTTCAAGTTATGCTTAAACCAATGCTTATTCTGTTTGGTCTTATTGGGTTGCTTATAGAAGTCAGTTGAGCTCAATAAATTGGTTGCTATTGCAGAAAACAGCACTTACGTGGTGGGGTAGCAATATATGCAAAAACACCTCTTGCATCAAACTGTGGCAGGATGGATCTCAATACCCTTTGTGATGAAATGCATTTTGAAGTATCAGGTCTAGTAATTGAGAACCTTAAGCTAATGATAGTAGTAGTGTACAGGCCACCTAGTGGTGACCCCCATATCTTTCTAGAGAAACTTGAGGAACTCTTAATGTACATATGTATACCGAAATGGCAAAAATACAATATTGTCATTGGAGGGGATATCAATTAAAGTTTTGATGTCCTGATGGACAGAAAAACTGTGACAGAGCTCAAAAATGTGCTTCGACAATTTGACCTGTACTATGTTAACTGCAAACCTACCAGAGGCTCGTCCTGTCTAAACAATATATTTACAAATATTAAGAGAACTTGTATGTCTACTGATGTAATTAGTTTCCCTTACCCAGACCATGATGCAGTATATCGTAGTCTTAATAATGTAACTTCAGACAGCGCCAAACCAGAATCTAAAATTGTGATTACTAGACCAGTGGGCAGAG
This sequence comes from Schistocerca piceifrons, assembly GCF_021461385.2. Classification (NCBI taxonomy): domain Eukaryota; kingdom Metazoa; phylum Arthropoda; class Insecta; order Orthoptera; family Acrididae; genus Schistocerca; species Schistocerca piceifrons. The sequence goes on from NC_060149.1 coordinate 407,092,199, forward strand.
AGAGGATGGATAGGTTTAGACATGCCCTCACTTATTTCAGTTGGGACACATATTTTATTAGGGTTCAACACTGCTTAGCTGATATTGTTTTCACCAAGTTTTTCTCCATATTTTTAAATATATTTGAAAATAACATCCCTCTGAAAAAATGTACAGTGAATATTAGTAGTAATTACAAGAAAAGGAAAATGAAGGAATGGTATACTCCACAGTTAGGGCAACTGAAAAATACTATTATGCTGTATTCTAGTCTGTACAAAACCGGTAAATCAGAACTGTATAAAGAACTGTATGCTAAAGCTAAATACAAGTATAGGAAGGCAATAAATGAAGCAAAGAAACTGCATAACATAATAAACATTGAAAAATCTAACAATAAATGCAAAAAGGCCTGGAGTGTAATAAACTCCATTGCTCACACTATACACAAAGAGGAAATCGTCATTACCCCAGAAGAATTTAATAAATATTGCATTCAGTCCATTGAAGAAATTAGTAGCTCAATAAACAAACCCCCTGAAAATGCACATAGTAATATGGACAGCTGCTTTGAAAACCTTCCCCCAAATACCTTCACTCTCACAGAAGTGAACCCAAGTGATATCCTAAAAACAGTGAAAAATTTCAGACCTTCAGTTAGTGTTGATTATTATGCTATGTCATGTAATTTGTTGAAAGATGTTATTGATTGTGTGATTTATCCCTTAACTTTTTGTATTAACAAATGCCTAGTTGAAAGTAAGTTCCCCGACATACTAAAAATTTCTAGAATTGAGCCCATATATAAAAAAGGGGAAAAGAACTGTCCCGCTAGCTACAGACCCATATCCATAACCCCAGTTTTTTCAAAAATTTTAGAAACAGTTATGTATGAGCAAGTTAGTGTCTACTTGGGTAAACTAAATATAATTAGTGATAAACACTCTGGATTTAGGAAAGATAAATCCACAACAGATGCTATGGAGTCCCTCGTAAAATTAGTACCAGATGTGTTCAAGGCTAGGGACTATGCCTAGGCTACATTTTGTGACCTGAGCAGAGCCTTTGACTGTGTAGAGCATGACACTGTGCTAAATAAGCTGGTTTACTATGGTTTTGATGACAACAGTATAAATATCTTCAGGTCTTTTCTGGAGAACTGTCAACAAATTGTGTGCATTGATAGGGAGAAATCAAATTTGGTTAATGTTAGGTACGGAGTGCCTCAAGGGTCGGTGTTTGGACCTTTAATTATTGTGCTAATGATTTTAATGACCTGCCCTTGTTCATGAATTCTCTCACAATATTGTATGCTGGTGACACAACTTTTATACATAAAAACCCTGATCTAGGTACAATGAAAACACTGACCGAAAAAAACCCTTGCTCAGTCCTTATTATGGTTCAAAGTTAATGGCTTCTTACTAAATGAAAACAAAACTCAGACACTTTACTTTAGCCTCAAAGAGATTCCTAACTACCAAGAACTAGAAACTGTCAAATTTTTAGTTGTTAATATTGACAATAAATTGACATGGGAAAAATATATTGGCTAGGCTTTCAAGGGTTATTTATCTAATTAGAAATTCAAAAAGACATGTTCCCAATGACTATGTGAGATCAGCATATTTTGCCTTCTTCCATAGCATCATCTCTTATGGCAACTTACTGTGGGGTAGTAGCTGTCATGTAAATGACATTTTACTTTTACAGAAGAAAGTAATCAGAATAATAACAGATTCTGATAAAACAGAACATTGTAAACCTCTGTTTATTTAATTGCAGTGTCCTACAGTAGTAAACTTATTCATCTACAATCTTTTATTGTACATTAGAAACAATGTCTCTAATTTTGTGTTGAGAAATGATATTCGTAGCCATAATACTAGAAACAGAATATCTGTAGACGTGCCATATCATGGATTATCAAAATTGCGGAACTTCTACCTAGTTCTTGGGCTAAGAATGTTTAACAGACTAAGTGCTGACTTTAAAGAACTGCCTATAAATATTTTTAAAGCTAAATTATACAAGCTACTAGTGAACAATCCGTTTTACACCATTGATGAATTTTTTGAAGATGAAAATACTGTATTCTAATGTGTACCTATTTTATGTAAACCAGTTTACATCAGTATAGTAGTTTACGTAGAAATATATGCTCTTGACTTTGTCTATTGCTGTAATCAGCTGAATGACAATAAAATTTTATTATTATTATTATTATTATTATTATTATTATTGTGCTTTTTGTCAAACTCAAGCTGAAATTCTTCTAATTCCATGTTGGAATATGCATCCCTGTCCTTCCAGTCATCACCTTGTTTAAAGTTCATATTTTTGTGTTTACATGAGCTCTGTTTTGGCCATTAAGCTGTTTACCTTTTCATTTAATTTTGCCTTTTAGTAACTGTGATTATGCACTGCCTCTCAGGAGAGGATAGAGTCATTCAGCATAACCCATCTAAACTCAGTTAAGTACCTTATCACAAGCATTGGGAGTTTGTGGATCTGTGCAATGTTGTTCAAGCAGCATGTAAACCCTTTAATTTTGTTGGTGATATCTTGATTCTGCTCTACCAGTCGGCAGCTCAGCTACCAGATTTCAGTGCTACTTGGGTCAAGTTTATTCAGGAGTCAGATTAGATATCAGGTTAGCTTTGGCAAGCGTCAAGTCACAATCAGCAACAGTCCTCTCAATTCTAAAATTAGCATGGAAATACCGACTGCAGCTCTAAGTTAGGTGCTATTACACTTCATTTCCACAACAGCATCATATACACCTCCAAAGCTCTGACTACAACTCAGGTAAACTATTCTAAAATTGAAAATGAAATTCTTGCTATCATATTTGGCTTCCAAAAATTTCATACATTTCTTTATGAGACTGAATTCCGCCTAATCACTGATTACAAATTTGATATTCCATTGTTCAGTTTCAAGAATCAACTTCCCAAAAGAGACAGTTCCATGCTCCACGATGGGCTCTCTTTCTTAGTAATAACAAACAGAATGACATGAAAATGTTGATGTCTTGTCCAGAATTACTTCTGGCTGGACTAGGTTTGCCAGGTGTCCTCATTTTCTGGGGTGGTCCCCATTTCAGATTAAAGAAATTGGCGTGCCAAAAAGTGCTTTCTGGAATGCACTTTGTCCCAGATTTTTGGATTTCAGAGAAATATTCACATACTATTAATTAGTTCTCCAAATTCTTGTGTGGGTCTATATTTCAACTCCAGCTGTTAAGCTAAATAACAGAAGTTTTTACTATTGCAGCTCACTGTGTTCTTTAAGGAATATTATTGTGCTGTAACACTGCTAAGTTTCAATTATTGCACGTTATGTCAGATTCAGATTCAGATTCTTTATTAGTCATTCAGCATTGTTACATGCAATAGACTTCGTCAGTTCACTTAACCTATTAATTTTACAAAAAAAAAAAAAAAAAAAAAAAAAAAAAAAAGAAAAAAAAAAAAAAAAACATATTTAAGTTGATATTGGGCATTTCTAAAAATTCTTCTAATGAATAGAATGGATTAGTTAACAAGAAGTTATGAACATTGTCTTTAAATAATTTGTCAGGCTTGATTGACCCATTTTAGACAATTTGTTATATATTTAAATTGCCATATACTTATGACTATTGTTAGTTTTAGCTAATCTATTTTGTGGCAACAGCAGAGAAGTACACGTTCTTGTATAGTAGCCATGTCTTTCATTTGTTACACTTAAATTAGGTAGTTCAGCAAGTATGTAGTTAACACTGTCAAGAATATATAAATTAATTACTGTTAAAATTCTATATTTAGTGAACAATGGTTTACAATGTGTTCTATTATCTACCTTAGCCATTACTCTGATTGCTTTCTTCTGGATCACCATAATTTCATTTATTTTTCTGCTGTTTCCCCAGAGTATTAACCCATACCTTAAAACAGATTGAAAAAAGGCAAAGTATGCTGTCCTTACGTACTCAAATGTCACACAACACATCAGTCTCTTCAACAAATATATAACTCTTGACAACCTAACCACTATGTGATCAACATGAGAGTTCCATGTTAGACTGTTGTCAAGTACAATACCTAAAAACTTTGCCTTTTGTTTTTCTATTTTTGTAGTCTTTGATAGGCTGAACCACATATTCTGCGTCTTTTCCTCATTTAATAGCAGACCATTGGCATTAAACCATGATGTTGCATTTTCTTTTGCCAATTTCATATCACTTACAAGGTTATCAAGTACATGGTTTACAGATAGAAAAGTTGTGTCATCTGCATACATATATGTCATTACATCTATATTTCCTGGTAAGTCATTTATGTGTACAAGGAAAAGAAGTGGCCCCAATTTAGATCCCTGTGGCACTCCATGTTGAACCTCGAGTATGTTTGACAGATGACTTCCTGAACTCACCACCTGGTTCCTTTTATTGAGGTATGATTTGATGAGTTTTAAACTTTTATCACATATTCCATAGTACTCAAGTTTAGAGAGCAGAAGTGAGTGGTCAACACAGTCAAAAGCTTTGCTCAGATCACATAAGGTTACCTGTGCGTGCGCATGGTCCTCAAATGCTGCTAGAATGTCTCTGACTAAGAGCTCTATGGCATGTATAGCTGACCTTCCTTTTCTGTAACCAAACTGTGATGCACTTAACATACCATTTAGTTCTAGGTACTCATACATCTGCTTATATATTATGCCTTCAAAGACTTTTCCTAGTACTGGAATTAGTGAAATTGGTCTGTAGTTTGCAGGATCTGATTTGACACCCTTCTTAAAGACTGGAGTTACCTTGGATAGTTTGAGAGGATCAGGAAAAAACCCTTCTATGAGACACAGGTTTATAGAATATGTTAATGGTGCTGCAATGTAATGTATGATTTCTTTCAGTAGATTGTTTGACATATTAAAAATATCTGTACTGTATGAATTTTTCATTTCTTTGACTATTTTAAGAACTTCATGTTGGCATACCTCTTTGAAGTGTTTCAATGATGATCCGGCCCTATTATGATTTAGGTTTGCTCTCTTCAGATAATCTATACATGTTACATTGGGTTTACTGATCAGCTTTTTGATATCATCAGCACAGCTTACAAAATATTTATTGAATGTATCTGCTGGTATTGGGACTGTCTTGTCGAAGTTTCTGACTTCACCTTTAACAGTATTAATTACTGACCAGGCTGTTTTGCATTGGTTTTTACTATTTTTTATGAAATTTGTGTTGTATCTTAGTTTTGCTACTTGCAACTCCTTCTTATACAGTTTCTTAGTGATTTTTTTCGAGATCCTTAATTTCATTAGAATTGTTTACTTTGGCAAGGCGCTTCAACAGCAGTAGCTTATTTTTTAGATTCTCCAGTTCTTTGGTGTACCAAAATTTACCTTTTCTTGTTTTATGGTATTTCTTTTGAACAAGATGGGCTTTTAAAATACCTGTTAAGTAATTGTGGAATGTTTCATAAACTGTTTGGGCACTGGAATCACAGTTTTGAAATAATTTGTCCCAGTTTGTTATGCTCAACTGGTGTGTTAGTTTTATGAGATTGTGTTTTGTTAATATTAAGGTATTAGATTTTGTTAACTTTTGTCCAGCCTTGCTCTCATCCCTTTTTATAAAATGTCTTAACTTTAGTGTTAACATGGAGTGGTCTGAGAAAACAAACTCCTTTACCTTGGTGGAGTACATATCACGAGCACAGTTGACAAAAGCATTATCCAAGCACGCTTGTAGTCTTGTTGGTTCTGAATTTACATGATGGAAGTTGTGCTGCCTTAGCATATTCAGTAACTTATTTACACTGGGTTTGTTACATGTTACATCAAAGCTTGAATTAAAGTCTCCCTCAATTACAGTTACATACTGTTTCCATTTCGTTATGTAGCAGAGTACACTGTCTAAATTATCTAAAAAAGTTTTATCATCTGAGTCAGGGGAATTGTAGATACATACTATGATAAGTTTCATTATATCACATATGATCCTGGTAATTTCAAAGTGTTTCTCTACACATGCCCAACTAAGATCTAGTTCTCTACACTCTATTTCATTTGAAACATAGATAACAATACCACCATTATGGTACTGAGATCTGCAAAAACTGTTTCCATATTTATAACCTTCTGGTACATAGTATTGTATTTGTTCTGGTTTAAGCCAGTGTTCTGATAGACATAAGAAACAATACTTATTCTGTGGCAATGACTCATCCAGAATTTCAACTTTATTTTCAAGACCCTGAATGTTTAAAAATAGGATGTTGTTGTGACTTATCTGTGAGTTAGCAGGCTGGTTTTTCACATTTTTATTTTCTTCTTGGCTTCAAACCCTAAAAAATTATCACTGAATGACACAGATGTATTTTTCCTTTGGCTCCTCCTTAAGCATTGCTGTGTTGCTGCTCCAGTCGTTGTTGGTTCTGTTACTGCTGCTGCTTCTGCTGATAATGATGGTGCTGCTGCTGTTTCACTTATTTCTGGTGTTTGTTGTTCCGTAACTGCTGTGCCTTTTTGTGAATTATTAACATTTGGAGTGTTCACTTGCATTAATAAAATTTCACATTTGTCTTGGAGAGGTGTAGCTTCACTGATAGCAGATTTCACATTGGATTCTACAGGATACACACACTTCCTGTCCATGAGAAGTATGACTTTTCTATCATCACACTGCACATTTGAGATCTTATTTACAAGTTCTAAAATTTTGGTTACTATTACGTTTTTTCCAAGTACATTTAGATGAGAACCATGTGTTGTGTGAAATCTTTTCCCTAAATTGCTGATGTTCACAAATGTTACATTTTCAAACTGCTTGCAAATATTTTGCATCTCTTTATTTGCAGTTTCAATTTCTATATTTACACAGGATCATTCTATCAAGTCGTAACGGTGTGGCACTGAAGCTTTTCAGCAACATGGTTCTCTGTTTCTCTGTCTGAATCATATTGTCATTAATCTGTTATTTAAGTGTTTGATCTACATGAACTCAAAATGCCAAAGAGGAAGTGTTGTATCCAAGAAAAACATTCAGAAGGGTTCTTCAAGAAATGAGGGAGAAGTGACTATGAAGTAGAATATGTAATTTGCAAGTGTTATATTTCCATTGCGGTAAGATCATATATTAAGAATCATTTAGCTAGCATGAAGAATGTATCAAGCATTTATTTTGCAAGTACTTAAAAAAATTAACACTTATTTTATTTAAAATTCATTTAAGACTGGAATACCCAGCAGGTTTCAGTTGACTATTTTTTTATTTTAAGATGCGAATATCTTTGGTGTTTAAAATATTCTGATTGCATGATTTTCTGACTTTTAATAGTTTTAGACAATGCTTAATCTCCCTTAATAGTTTTGCTTTGTAACTACAAATTTTTAATATAATTACACATTTACTGTTGGTTTCTAATGGCAGTCACCTGTCCGCTTCTCATGACTATGCAATTTACCTGGTTTATTTGGTGTTCTTGTTAGTTAACAGTCATCAGCTTCATGTACTGTTGCATATAATGGGCATTACATGTCTGTTTGTTGTCAGTAGCAGGTCAACTGCAGCTATAATGGATCGCTGTCATGGTCATGGCCTTTCTGAGGCTGAAACTGTAGAAGCTCATCAGATACCTGCAACTCAGTTCAAAGTAAAAGAGTTTGAGAGTAAGTACAATGAAAGTGGTACATCGGATGATCAATCCTTCTGTGCATTTGACTAGTGATCCATCAGAAAGCAGTGGTGAAAATGACAAACTGGAGTTCCTTCCCATCATAATCATGCTGTAACTTGGGTAGATAGATCTTGGCTTGCTTTGCAAAATGTAAATATCGGTATTTGTCACACAGGGAGAATAGGAGGTGAGTAAAATATTACAGTAAGTACAGTTTCAAGTATAAAAGTTTTTTTATAGTTATTTATGTTTACTTTTTATGTTACCTATATTTATATCATTTATTTTTGTAGTATTTACATTGATTTTATCTCATAACATCTAAATTTTTGCAGGTACTACTGTAAAAAATATTAGAGTGAGAGCCAACATTGGTCAAGAAGAGTGTGGGGCTGATGGAATGGCATGGACACCTTTTTCTTTTAGAAACTCTGCAGGAAGGAAGATTCATCTAAGTGATTTTCGAGAGACTGCTGGACCTACAGGGTATATGCAATGCATACTGTTAGGGAGGAATCCCCAGCCAGTGCACTTTGTCTGTTCATTAGTGAAAATGTGTTGCGCCCAGTGAAAAAATGCACCACAACAGAAGTGTGCATTATACTCAGTGATAATTTTTGGAACTTAAATTTGGGGGAGCTGGAAGCATTTATAGTCATATTGTATTCTCGAGGAACATAAGGTGCATGGAGTCTTCCCACGAGAGATTTACAGAGTCATGAGTGAGGTCCCATCTTTTTTATGCAAACAATGGCAGGAAACAAAATTTTAGAAATCATGTGATCTCTCACTTGGCACCAAAGCTATGTGTCAGCAATGTAAAGAAGCTGACAAATTTTGTTTGGCAAATTTTGTTTGGCATCTGAAATACTGTACATGTTTATAGATAGCTGCATTGCATGATACAAACCAACTGAACTCCTAACTGTGGATGAGCAGTTATATACGACGAAATGCTGATGTCCATTCACTCAATACATGAGTGGCAATCCTAATAAGTACACCATAAAGTATTGGTTGCTCACAGGTGCTAAAGTTAGATATGTTCTAAATCATCTTCCTTATTTGGGAAAAGATGAAACTAGACCTGCGAGTACTAGCCTGGGAGAACACTTAACGCTACGTGTCATGGAACCTTATTTATGAAAGGGGAGAAATGTTACAACAGGCAACTTCTTCACTTCTCTCAAGCTCACAAAAGAGCTAAAAAAGAGGGATACAAGCATTTGGACAGGAGTAGAATGGAAGTGGCACCATCTGTGAGGGAAGGACAAGATGTACTTCATTCAAGTGTTTTTTATAAGGCTGGTGACATTACTTTAACAGCTTTCCAAGAAAAGAGTGAGAAAAATGTGCTTATTCTTAGTTCAAAGCACTACAGAGTAACAATCAATGAGGGTGCAGAGATGAACACTCAAGAAACAGTCAATTTTTATAAGAATACCAAATTCAGAATACATGTGATAGATAAAATACCATGCATATATAGTGTAAGAGCAATGACGAAGTGATTGCCAGCACATGTCTTCTACAACATTCTGGATCTACCTATGATCAATGCTCACACCATGTACAAGTTGATAACTGGTTGTGCCATAACTCAATGGTCTTTTATAATGAAAGCTATAGAAGAATTAGTGGTACCATCAGAAATTCTCACCCTCAGCAACTCCAGACCCCATCTATTTTGATACTTGACAGAGAAGAAGGAACATCTAAGCAAACTAAATGAGAAACTTGTCAGACTGGATTTTACAACAAAAATAAAACTAGAGATAGTTGTTTTATATGTACAAAATTTGCACATGGTTCATGTCTAAGCAAATGGATATGCAAAAAGTGCAATTGAGTAGTCTAGTAAAACAGTACTTACTTTTAACAGAATAAAAGTATAATTAGTGAATAGCTAAGCAATCCTGCAATAATAACATTTGTCAATTATTTTTATATCATTTAAAACACAAAAATTGAAAATGTAAGCAATTTTATGCACCTCTAACATGGTGTCACATATTTTTGTATGGTTTGACAAAAAAATAAAATTTATCAGATTCAAATAAGAATGCACCCACATTATTATTGTAGATAAAAAAATAGTAAAATCATTATTAATGACAATAAATATGAAATATTATTACGTTTTTTAAAATAAATATTTTTAAAATGTGACAAAAACCATAGTGGTCAGCTGTCCTTTATTGGGTGTTGTAGTGGATTGATGTGAGCTGGAAATTCTAGTGTTAAACAGGCCAAATTAGTAACAGCAGTGGAATTAGCGATTTGGCATCATACTGTCAAACATCATATGTCTTTGAAATCAGGGGAATGTACTTCTGGACTACACTCTAGATTTTTTAATGATTCTGAAGCAACAAAAAAGTGATGTTGGGCAGAACAAAATCAACAGCACTTGTGAAATCAATGTTAGTGCCTGAGACTGTCAAACAAATATGTGATGGTCTTTCCAAAGTCTGTTATTTTGGTGTTGCTACAGACTTTAGTAATCATAAAGCTGAGAAAATATTTAAGTAACTTTTCAGTGTTTTACACCAAGACATTGAGTTTGAGTAAAATTACCTCTCTGCCAAATGGTACTGCCACTGTAAGAAGTACGTTTTACATCACTATCTTAAATGAAAACAAAATTGATAAGTAGTGCATAGTGTTTTGCGGTGAAAATGTCAACACCAATTTTGGAGGAGTAAAATGAGCTGGTACAAACAATATGTTCATGAAACTGAAAACTGAAGTAAACAAAAATCTTGTAGGAGTTCGGTGTCCTGCACACATAGTATTGCATAATGCTGCAAAGACAGCTGCTGATGTAATGAGTATTGACAAGCAAACATAAGTAATTAAACTTTCCAATTACTTCTCCAAATACACAGTACAAAAGGAGTATCTAAAAGAATTTTGTGAGTTTGTTGACATAGAGTATAATCCATTGTTGTCACATACAAAAACAAGGTGGTTATCTTAGTTTGTTGCAATAGAGAGAGTAGTGAAATTATTTTTTGCTCTTAAGTCACTCTTGAGAAACCTTTTGACAATATTGACTGGAATACTCTCTTTCAAATTCTGAAGGTGGCAGGGGTTAGAAAATACAGGCAGCGAAAGATTATTTACAATTTGTACAGAAACCTGATGGCAGTTATAAGAGTTGAGGGGCATGAAAGGGAAGCAGTGGTTGGGAAGGAAGTGAGACAGGGTTGTAGCCTATCCCTGATGTTATTCAATCTGTATATTGAACAAGCAGGAAAAGAAACAAAAGAAAAATTCGGAGTAGGGATTAAAATCCATGGGAAAGAAATAAAAATTTTGAGATGTGCTGATGACATTGTAATTCTATCAGAGACAGCAAAGGACCTGGAAGAGCAGTTGAACAGAATGGAGAGTGTCTTGAAAGGAGGATCTAAGATGAGCATCAACAAAAGCAAAACAAGGAAAGTGGACTGTAGTCGAATTAAATCGGGTCATGCTGAGGGAATTAGATTAGGAAATGATTCACTTAGAGTAGTAAATGAGTTTTGGTATTTGGGGAGCAAAATAACTGATGATGGTCGAAGTAGAGAGGATATTAAATTTAGACTGGCAATGGCAAGGAAAGCGTTTCTGAAGAGGAGAAATTTGTTAAGATCTAGTATAGGTTTAAGTGTAAGGAAGTCGTTCCTGAAAGTATTTGTATGGAGTGTAGCCATGTATGGAAGTGAAACATGGATGATATATAGTTTGGACACGAAGAGAATAGAAGCTTTCGAAATGTGGTGCTACAGAAGAATGCTGAAGATTAGACGGGTAAATCACGTAACTAATGAGGAAGTATTGAACAGAATTGAGAGAAGAGAAATTTGTGGCACAACTTAACTAGAAGAAGGGATTGGTTGGTAGGACATGTTCTGAGGCATCAAGGGATCACCAATTTAGTATTGGAGGGCAGCGTGGAGAGTAAAAATCATAGAGGAAGACCAAGAGATGAATACATTAAGCAGATTCAGAAGGATGTAGGTTGCAGTATGTACTGGGAGATGCAGAAGCTTGCACAAGATAGAATAGCATGGAGAGTTGCATCAAACCAGTCTTCGGACTGATGACCACAACAACAACAACAACAACAACAAGTCATTCTTCCTTTCAGATGAAAAATCACCCAAATTTCTGACACCTCTGCTTCAGAATCCACTGACTGAGCCATATTTATGGTTTTTGCACTGTCAGATGAGTGCATTTCAGAGACAAATTCTTAAACTTAAGAAGGCAGACAGCAGTATTATAGAAGTAGCTGCACTTTTGGAAGATGTTGTGGGAGTGATAGGATGGCATAAAAAGGAAAAATTTGTGCCACTCAAAGTGAAATCTATGTATCTTGCAGAAAATAGAGGTTGCATCCTCTAGGGATATCCAGCAATTTCATTCTGATATTGAGCAGGTTTACGAAACACGTGAATATTATTATTATTATTATTATTATTATTATTATTATTATTTTTTTTTTAATGGTCAGCAAACTTGAAAGAAATTTCCATTTTCCAATGGATGTTGCTAGGCTCAGAGCATGTTTGGAATGAAGTTACAGGGGCAATACTATCTCTGCAAGATGAAGTATTATCATTGCTTGACCAGTTTTGCTTCCTCAACCAGTACACTGTATCACAACTCAGCAAGAATAGTGATAACTGATCTAGTAAATCGTGTCTGGAGAAGTGGACCTATTTCTTTGAACAGTGTGGATGTGTAGAGCAGTAGTCACAATTGCTAAATCTCTGTTTCAGGACACAATGTTACGGTGAAAAGTGTATCTTCTCTCATGAATTGTCCAGTGGACTGAAGAACAAAATAGATTTCAAGTATCAATAGTTAAGGCATTGGTAAAATGTGTTTTCAATTATGAAGTGAGCTGCTCTGACTTTTATTATTATACACAATAAAATGTGGGGGAGGGGGCTGCTCTACACATCCACACTGTTCAAAGAAATAGGTGATCATTAATTGTCAGTACACTAAGTCAAATGAGAGTGTCCAGATGAGTGCAAGTCTGACAGTGCTTCATCTCTGCAGCTGACTTGCCAACTGTGAAGTGAATCACCTGCTACACATGACAAACACACTTGTAATTGACTGATCCCAAGTTTCAGTGTCCCACTAACATGAACACTCTAGTATGGGAGCACAATAATTATAACAGTAAAGGAATATTGCTAGTTCTAAATTCTGTTGTACTATTGGGATAATGAATAACTGCTTGCACTGCTTCTAGACAGCAACATTGGAATCTGTAAACTTTCACTTGTTCGATTTGTGAGGTATCTCTTGTTTTCTGGAAAATAATTGGAAAAACACATTCAGGCCTACTAGTTCACTGAAAAATTTAAATTTGTGCATTGTGAATTTGTGTACTTCCAAGTGCAGTTGACCGGCAAACAATAAATGTGCAAATATATCTGAGTATTAAACCTTTTATGCAGCTACATCCTATACAGTCTTGTGACTGTAATGTGTTGGCTCTGCAAATTTCTTCTCTTCCTCTTATTTTTTTTAATACAGCAACAACCACAATAGTGGCTACTTTTTCCCCCTGAAACATAGTATGACTCACTGACTGAGGGGCAGCTGTTATTTGAGGAGCCTGGGCAGAAGACCTGCTTGTGAGAACCACTTTCCTCCTACTGTAAGTGGTTAATCGCAGCAGTTCAGAATGTCCTGACTAATAGTGGCAATTTGGTTGTATCTTTCACTTTTTTATGCTTAAGGGTAGTGATCCAGGTTATGCTTCCAAATTATGTCCATTTTTCGTAAGTTTAAGAGAAATGTCCCGGTTTGTCAGACAGAAATTATGGTAACCCTAGGCTGGAACCCACATTTGACTTTAGCAAAATAATGTGCTTTCATATTGCCAATGGTTTGTGAATCTGCTTAGCTGATTTTCCTCTCACAGCATTTGAAACTGTGTGTGTTATGGCTGAGGATTCACTCCTATGCCAAATAACATGAAAAATTTAGCTTGGTTGCCTAAAGTGACTCCTGCCCTTGCTTTCCCAGGACTTTTTACCTATTTCTCCTTGAAAAATAGAATCAACATGATCAATGGACAATGAAAAATACAGGATGGTTATTCCACCATCATTGCATCAGTGTGCCATCAACTTTCTGCCCCTGAACACTGGGGCATGATGTGCATGAAGGCACTTGCGAGAAAGTATGTTACTTGCCAGGCAACACATATGAAATAAACTAGAGAAACCTGTTTGCAGACCCAACACAGTGCTTCCATACTTGTGCAATGCCTCTGTGTCTGTGCAGTAGCACTGCTCTTGGCCTACTCTTCATGAACTGTCTTACTCAAACATTTTCACATGCAGATTCAACTTAGCCTCAAAAGATTTAAGTTTTTGCTTTAGCTGCCAACATGACTTTGCATTCTGTATTTCAGTAAGTACTTAGGTTTATGACAAATAACTACTACTATCAGTTTTCATTTCTAGCCAACTGGTGATATCAAGCCTTATATGAGTCCCCCTGTTTTCAGGAGTTCTCCATGCTCCAGCCCTTTTAGTACATATGTTCTTACAGTTCACCTTCCTCTCTAAGTATAGAGACAGAGGATAGAAGTAAACTGTGTTGACAGATATAAAATATGCAACATCAGAACCCAAATGTAATAGTATTATGCTAAGAGTGGATATAAATGGAGTGTACACAGTAGATAGAATCAATTACACCTGAGTTCCCAAGAAATATATTAAATACTAAGAGAGAAAAGTTAATTAATGATATGGATGGCTAAAAAGATGGAAACGACAGCCCAATGGTGTAGAATATTGATGAAGAGGTCTCATGAAACGAAAGTTAAGAGAGAAGGTAAAAAAGGAATGAAAATAAAAATCAACCTTCATACTACTAAATTATTAGTGAGGTAGAAAATATATGCATTCCTTGAGATTTGAAGATAGAAGCCATAAGCTTACCATCAATTTGTTAATGAGCACACTTTCTAAAATAACACTGTTGTTACAAGTACATAAAATTTGCCTGCACTCTTTCATTCTTATTGAGTACTTTATTTGGTCATTCCACAAGAATAAAGATTGTCTTATCAATAGTTAGCACCCAGTTAGCTAGAATGAATCACAAGATGCCAGTTAAGAAAAAGAATTCAGGTTTTGATAGATAAAGGAAATGATACGAATCAGTGGTCATCTAAAATCATACACTGACATTAAAAATAAGTGTAGACAATGTAAACAAATACATATAAAATCTATTTAATGAGCAAAAACAATATTTTACAAAGAAACACATTATAGACATACGGGTATAAGAACACGTACTCATAAACAGTTCAGCGATATTGTATAACAGCTATTACAATAAATATACATTATCATCTAAGATATATAACAACCATTCAGCATCAGGATGCTCACAGCAAATTTGAAACAGAAATATAAAAGATTGTTCCTTTCACACCCTGCCTTATTTGTGCTTCAGATTTTACAAACTTGTATCATCAATGTACCTTACCCAAAATTTTATATTTTACATCTGTATCTGCATTACATGAGGTCTCTTTCACAACACTGATCAACTGAATTACAGCAAATGCTAAGCAGATTACTGTTCTCACACACAATGACTACACATTAGAGGAGTTCTTTTTTATATAACTGAACAGTTGAGTACAGTAGATTTCATTTGTATATAAAACTGTCATGTGTCAATGTTATTAAGCAAAAGTGACACATCTTTTAATAGCTGCTTGCATTTGTTTCAGTCACTGTCTGTCTCAGAAACTGTTGCATATGTAGCCTATTACAAAATATAATTAACAAAAAGTAAACCTTTCAAAGTTTGTACACAGGAAAGAACTAAACAGTTATAGATTGACCAATTGAAGTGTATGCCTGGTGGTGAACAGCACTCAGCCATGGCAAGTGAGGGGGAACTATTCAGCTACTCACCACAACTGGAAAATGGAGCAGTTGGTATTATTCTCCTCTAAAATGTCCTATAATTATTGAAATGAGTGAAGAAAGTAGTACATTGACAAGAAATGGCAAAAGATGTGTGTGCAGCAATATTAAACTGAACTTGTTGCTTCACTCTTTGTTTTGTTGTGTGTATATAGTCTAATTGTTGAGCACAATAAACTTAACAGCCCACACAACCCACTCTAGCAATACTTAGCTAAAAAAAACAAAAAAAAAAAACTGCCATTCTCTCTCCAGGTCCACACCATGTTTAGTTGAGCTATACCACAATTTAGCTGAATCTTGTTTCAGAGCAATATACATTGCACAATAATCTTTCTGGGGATTGGCCAGTAGAAATACATATACATTTTTCACATTTCTGCACCTCATATCCTTCAACAGTTCAGTATGAACTGAGAGTTTTGATTTTATCATCTAAAGAGTGAATAATGTAAAAGCAAGGAAAAAGTAGAATAGTCAGCAAAGTTTATTGATCTGAAACATTTATGGCAATAATAATAATAACACATCAATACTTATTTATGGCAATGAAACATTTCTGACAGCAGATGACAGGCAAAATTTGATAACTGCCATATGTCTGTGACTGATGCAAATTTTTAATATTCAGCTGTACATCACATTATAATTTAGATCTGACTAGACTTTAACTTATCATAAAAAATATACAGTGATAAAAACAAATATAATTATGAACTGACAGTTTGACAGAAACTCAACTGAGTTTTTTTGTTATGGCTCTTGTTTCTAACAAATCTGCAATTGATGTATGATATTAACTTGACATGAGAATACACACATTCACATATAAAATCATGCTATGAATACCATGGGCTTCCAAAAACTGTAAAAATAGCTTTACTCCTTTTAAACCCTTATTGTTTGCCATTATGTGGGTTAATAAAGAGGGACTGTGTTCAGAATACACGTATTGGATTTAATGCCCACAGAATGTTGTAGATAAAACACTTTTTTTTGTTTACATCCACAGCAGTATAGAGGAACACTTCAGTTGTTCACTGTCTCCTGCTCATCATCACTTACAGTTGATAATGAGCATTTACATGTCTGTTTTCCTAAAATGAAAACAGCACTAAATCAGTACTTCATCAGTTTGTACCATTTGCTAAAGACTTATTTGCAACTGTACGTAAGTGAATATCTGTTGATGCATTGATGTAATAGTCAGATGCTTGATTCTTGGTGTAGCCATTTGTTACAGCATGTCCATTTGTGACAGATGTGTGATTGATTTTGGTTTCATTCTGTAAGAAAAGGATATTCTGTGATTAGTTCAAAATACGTCTTGTTGCAAAATCATAAGTTGTCAACAGTCAGAGGAATCCTTATAAATAAATTTATTAAGTGGCGCTACAACCAAATGAAGAGGAAACTGTTTAGATGTTAAAATAGTTCTAACAGAGCCAAAAATCACAGTGACAGTTCGATTATTCCGGACGTCTGACAGTGTTTCATTGGGCTTTGGTTTTGACTCATTTTTCAGCCAGTCTGATTGATATTATTGTCAAATACAGTAGATTATAAGTTAAGTTGTCATCAGTCTGAAGATTGTTTTGAATACCACAGTGCATTACTAGGCATGGTGTCTTTAGAGTAGTACGCCGTTGGCTTCTTCTGAACTTCGAACTGACTTACCTCACCAGTTATACCTCACCAGCTATACCTCAGTTAAACGTGAATTTCAAATCACAGTGCAATTCTGCCTTTTCACATCAATAAACATTGACAGAGGTCAAAACAGTATTAAATGAGAGATTAAAATCCTAGGGCTTTGAATTTGTAGTGTAGGAATTCATCAGTGAGCCACCAAGCCACACACAATAGATTAAATCATCACAAAATAAAAATTTTCTTTGTACTGTATTGAGTCATTCTTTTTTTCTGGAATTCAGTATCACTGGTTAATTGCACAGTAAACTGGAATGGGTAGTTATAAAAGTAGCCCATATAAATGTTGACAAATGAATCCTGTTAAGACTGAATTATTTCACTTGTCTCACTTTTTTAAAGTTGTTATGAAAGTTGCCCATAAAACATCCTATGAGCAGACTATAAAATATTACTTATTGTTTATTTCACTTATAGTTTCCATAAATGAATTCTACATTACCAATGAGGTAATGAGTTTCTGTGGTTATTTTGTGATGATATCAAGTCATTAACTACTACATTTACATCTACATGATTGCTCTGTAGTTCATAATTAAGTACCATAATATTGTTGTAGGAGTTTGATTGTAATATGTGTCATACATTGGAATTCATATGCAGTTACCACAATAGCCCATGTTAATTTAACAAGTGACTGATTTATAAATGAAATATAATCATTCCAAAAGAGAAATCATCATATATTGCACAAAATTCAGTTACTAGAAATATTCCAAGGACATACATCTTCTGAAACTGCACAGCTGCTCACTAACAAGAAAATGAATGCAAATTTATTAAATTGTTTGATCTTAGATTAGTCAGATGAAGACCAAAACTCTCCTGTCATTAATTGGCTTGAATGATAGGAGGGATGACTGAGAATAGATACTGGTGAGCAGTATACTGATTAATCTCTCACAAATAAAATCAAAATGTCTTTTGTGTTGCACATGACGAGATTCAATAAATGTGAAATGACAGAACAATTCCTCTTGATGAGAAAAGAATGGAGTACATGAAAAATAAGTACACCCATGAACATCATTCTACAAAATTGCAACTCATCATCACTGAAATGACGCAAAAAAGGAAGATGTAACCACTGCATCAAAACCGTGGCAGATATCAATAAAAATTATTCATCATACATTGCAGGTTTTCGCTGCTAGTATATGTGTCCTCGGTGACTTCTGCTTTATGCGCAAAAGGCTGTACCCCAATGCATATTTCATGGGCCTAATTCATTGTCTCCTAATGCTGGAGACACCATCAGATGGTATAGACTCATATAAAAAATTCAAACTTACATGAGTTCAGCAAGCCAAACTGTTTATATGTATCCACACAATGGCTGAGTCATGGCATCTTTTGATTAATGCCTAAGATCACAGAGTCACGCCTACGAGTCTCTTAGAGCTTGTGGTGCAGT
Organism: Schistocerca piceifrons; assembly: GCF_021461385.2. Classification (NCBI taxonomy): domain Eukaryota; kingdom Metazoa; phylum Arthropoda; class Insecta; order Orthoptera; family Acrididae; genus Schistocerca; species Schistocerca piceifrons. The sequence goes on from NC_060149.1 coordinate 407,110,939, forward strand.
AGAATTGGAGCTGTTTGCTTCATTTGCTACTAAGCATCACAACTTGTCTAATTTCAATCCTTGTTCTTTATTCTAAAGTTATTTTTATTATTTTTTTCAATATGGCCTCTCTGTACATCCAAGCAGAGTAATGGTTGTATTTTAATAAAACTGTAGTAGTATTGAACAAATGAAGTTGGTGGTTCTTTGGTCCCAGAGTATGATCTGCTACTGCCAATTTATCCATGTTTCCCAGGCAAACATTACTCTTGTATTCTTTAAGTCACATGATAATGCTTCTTTTTGTAGATCCTATGTATACTTGACTTCATGTGCAAGGGATTTTGTGTACTCCTACTGTTGCAGGCAACAGGCATAGGTCCCTTGCTGTGTTAAAATGTTCATGCACTTTTCTTATTGGTTTAAGCACTATCAGTACCATGTCTTTTTAGTAATCTGCTGAGGCAATTTGTGACTCTTTTTACAAATGTATCCACACAATGGCTGAGTCATGGCATCTTTTGATTAATGCCTAAGATCACAGAGTCACGCCTACGAGTCTCTTAGAGCTTGCGGTGCAGTACAATTGGAGCTGTTTGCTTCATTTGCTACTAAGCATCACAACTTGTCTAATTTCAATCCTTGTTCTTTATTCTAAAGTTATTTTTATTATTTTTTTCAATATGGCCTCTCTGTACATCCAAGCAGAGTAATAGTTGTATTTTAATAAAACTGTAGTAGTATTGAACAAATGAAGTTGGTGGTTCTCTGGTCCCAGAGTATGATCTGCTACTGCCAATTTATCCATGTTTCCCAGGCAAACATTACTCTTGTATTCTTTAAGTCACATGATAATGCTTCTTTTTGTAGATCCTATGTATACTTGACTTCATGTGCAAGGGATTTTGTGTACTCCTACTGTTGCAGGCAACAGGCATAGGTCCCTTGCTGTGTTAAAATGTTCATGCACTTTTCTTATTGGTTTAAGCACTATCAGTACCATGTCTTTTTAGTAATCTGCTGAGGCAATTTGTGACTCTTTTTACAAATGGGAGGAAAATTTTCCCTTTAGTTGGTTTTGTTTTTTCACCTGAAGCTCCAGATCTTTTAGGAGGCAGTGCCTTATTTATCTCTTTGCAGAATAGCAGTTTCTTTTGAAAGTAGTTCTTAAATGATTGAACTTTTTCTCCAAGTACTTTGGTTCATGAAATCTTTTAGGCCAGTCCACCAATGTTTTAATAATTCCCCTTTTGTGCTTGGGATGGTGACTGGAATTTTTGTGACAATATCTATCCATGTGAGTAGGCTTTGTGCTCTAAAAGTTCTGCCACGTTTTTTAAGTACCTGGATATACAAAACTGAATTTGAACCTTCTTTCAGTTACACTGTAGTTATGAAGAGATAAAGATAAGAGATTTTTTACTGCAGAAGATGAAAAATTGAAGATATTAGTTTTGGGTGATAATTTGGTAGCCATACAATTTAAGCACATAGCTCAAAGAATAAGCAAAAATGCATTACAAAGATGGTCAAAATTACTCTCTCAAATAAGGATAATCTGTGGTGAATCAAAAACTGAGAAACTGTAAATTAAAGTCTAAAAGAAAATAAGCAACTTTGACAAATTTGATTCCAAAAGGAACCAATGTGCACGGCGACTGTAGATTAATTAAGGAAGAACAGGAATACAGCGAACAGTCATAATCCTACTAGTTTCTTACTATACTTGTATACTCAGATTTCAATTACAAATAGCCATCTTCAGTGTACTTGAGTGAGTTACCATCCAACGAACTCTCAACAGTACGTCACCTTAAGTCACATGGTAATGTTTCTTTTTGTAGATCCTATGTATTCTTGACTGCATGTGCAAGGGATTTTGTGTACACCAAATGTGGAAAAAAATTCATAAGGTGACATGTACTGTAGTGAGTTCATTGGATGGTAGCTCACTCAAATGCACTGAATATGATTACTTATAGTTGAAATCTGAAGAATAATACAAAACAGTGGGATTGCCACTGACTGCTGTGTTCCTATTCTATCTTAAAAGAAAACACTGAATTCATTCCACCTGAAAAAGTTTGTACCACACTAAATACAAGAAGAAAATACAAAAACTGAGTGAATTTAATGTGAAAGAAGAGGAATAAAATCAAAGCAAATAGCAAAATAGTATAAAGAAAATGGAAAAGAGAAAATCACCAAACTGAAATAGATTGTAATGCAGAAGCAATGAAAAATGAAATAGAAGTTCGCAGCATATAAAAGTGCAATGCTGGACATTACAGTCAGCAAAAGACATCTGTATATTTTGGATGAAAGTAAATGACCTATGGAGAATGAACAAATACAATGAGTACATTATATGATAATATTTTGTTATCAGAAAGCAAAATTAAGAAAAATATCTTCTCAAAATCAACCCTAGAAAGGAAACAATGAATTTAAATCTCCTTGTAAATGAAATTACAGAAGATTTTCCCCCTGTTGCGAAATATAAATGATCTGTCCTTCCTTGTCAACCTTCCCTTTCGCCACCCCCTCATCCTCCGAGACTTCCATTTCCCTTCCACAGGAAATAACTGTTGGTTCTGAATGTTAGGTAGTGTGTCACTGCTACTTTTATATGTGACTATTGGCAGTACCACACATTTTGCATTCGAAGGTAAGCACTGGCAAGCAATTGTGTTTCATAATTCATTACTTTTCTCTGGTGAATTTTCCTTTGATACAATTTACAGTTGAATTCAGAAAACGACTTAAAACATGATAATCTTACTCCAGGATCCTTCTCTGAGACTGCTGACTCTCAGATATAATAGTTCAGTATGGTTGCAAATTAGCTTGAAACTCCTGTGAGCTAATGAATATGTTGCTATAAGTCTACATCTAACTGTATGAGTAACCTAGGAGAAATTATAAAATCAGAAGAATTTGAAAACAGCATGATAGTGTTAACTACTGCAACATAACAAATTTGTGTCAGGCTGTAAATTTGTGTGTTTCTCTAAATTAAAAAAAAAAAAAAAATGCAGATGGCTTATAGGGGACAGTCAAATGAAAACAAGACAGATGGTGGAAAATGTGGGTAGACTGTTTATTATTTAAAAAGTAATCACCATAACAGTTAATACATTTATCTTACTGTGAGACAAGATGGTCAACACCTTCATGGAAAAATGTGTGCAATTGCCTACAGAACCATGATTGCACCCAGGCATACACCTCTTCATCTGAAGCAAATTGACGGCAATGAATGTCTTTCTTCAAGGCTCCAAATATATGGAAATCAGATGGTGAGAAACTTGGACTGTGTGGAGGATGTGTAAGGGCTTACGAGTGAAACTTCTGCAGTATAGTCAAAACAACTTGCCAACAAAATGCCTGTCCACATGTTCATCTATATCTGCATCTGCTTCTACGTCAATATGCCACAAGCCACTTGACAGTGTGTGCTAGAGGGTACTTCTGGTACTACTAACTGGTCCCCCATTCCCTGTTCCACTTGTGAGGGGTGAGTGGGAAGAATGATCATTGGTAAGTCTTTTCATTTTTGTCAGAACGTAAACTGATTTTGTGACATATTACAAGTTCCTAATCAGGAGCGAATTATTTAGTCTCACCTGAGTGCTTTGGTAGTTCAGTTTTTTAATCTCTGCATGTGAATCTGATTTACTAGACACAGTTCTCCATGCGTACAGTAGAGTTCCGTAGTGGATGTCGATTGTCCTTGTTTGTCTGTGTAGTGTAGTTTCCCACAGTCTTTAGTAAGGATAGGGGCTGTGATTGCTGTGTGTGGATACGAGGTGAGTTGGTGACTCTTTGCTCTCAGCTCCAGGCTGTGATGACTTCGGTTATACAGCTTGAAACTGCAGTGGATGGGCATCATTGTTGTGGGCTGGTCGTGGGGATCCAACGGACAACCAGCACATCTGAGTTCACTGATCAGTCCACACCAGTGGCCAGCACAGTTACTGCTCACACTGAGGTTGACCCCTCACCCACTGTCGAGTGGGATGTCACCTCGGAGTGTGGAAGGCGATGAAGGACTTTCCAAGGGGCTGAATGTAAGACCTCCCCAGTTAGTCTGACAAACAGACTCCAGGCACAAGACATTGTCCCTCAGTCAGATGCAGTTGCTTGTCCTGTTTCAGAGGAAACATCTCAGCCTGAAAGATTCAGACAATCACAGAGGGTAGGATTATTGTTAGTTGTGAGCTGCAAAGTTAGGCACATTATGGTTCCCCTTAGGGACTTGGCTGCCAAGGCAGGGAAGAAATCTAATGTGCACTCCATGTGCATGCTGATAGGATTTGTTCCAGACATGGAACTGGTCCTTCTGCATGCACTGAAGAGCACAGCAGTGGTGGCTCACATCCATGATGTGTGTTGCTTTGGACTGGAAGAGATTCTCTCTGGTTGCAAGCAGCTAACAGAAATGGTAAAGGCTGCCAGTCTTGCTTGCAAGATGAAAGCAGAGCTCACCATTTGCAGCATAGTCAACAGGAATGATTGCCGACTTCTGGTAGAGAACTGAGTGTAGTGTCTGAATCAGAGGCTCAGCTGGTTCTGCGGCCATGTAGCTGAAGACTCCTTTACTTGCGCCACAGGGTGGTTGGGTTTCTGGTCAGCTGAGTAGGTCAGGAGTCCACTACATGCTGTGTGGCATAGACTGGGCAGTTTTTTAGGTTAGAGCATCTTAGGAAAACACAAAAACTTCATTCTCAAAAGGTGCAGGTTGTACATAGGAAGAACATAGAGCCAGGAACTATCGGTATCTGTTGTAAACTGTCATAGCTGTGCTGGGAAAGTACCAGAGCTCCAAGTGCTAATAGAAAGCACTGATTCTCAAATTTTTATGGGCACCAGAAGCTGGTTAAAGCTGGAGATAAGTTCACCCAAAATTTTTGCAAAGAACCTAACAGTGTTCAGCCAGGATAGGTTAAGCGAAGTTGGGAGTGGTATGTTTTTTGCTATTACAAGTAGCCTATCTTGTAGCAAAATTGAAGTAGATAGTTCCTGTGAGTTAGTATGGGCAGAGGTCATTCTTGGCAACTGGAATAAAATAATAACTGGATCCTTTTACTGATCTCCTAAACCAGATGATAACAATTGCCAAAAGGTTCAAAGAAAACTTGGGTTTAATTTCAAACACATACCTGACCCATACAATTCTAGTTGGTGGTGAATTTAATTTACCCTCAATATGTTGGTGAAAATACATGTTTAAATCTGGAAGTACACAGAAAACATCTTCTGAAATTGTGCTAAACGCATTCTCTGAAAATTATTTTGAGCAGTTTGTTCATGAGCCCAAGTGAATAGTAAATGGTTGTGAGAATACACTTGACCTCTTAGCAGTGATAATCCTAAGCTAATAACGAGCATCAAATTAAAAACAGGGATTAGTGAACACAGGATTGTTGTAGTGTGATTTAATATTTTAACCCCCAAATCCTCCAAAAATAAAGAAAAATATACCTATTCAAAAAACCAGATAAAAATTCAATTGACACCTCCCTGAGAGACAATCTCCACTGCTTCACAATTAACAATGTAAGCATAGGCTAGATGCAGCTTCAATTCAAAGAAATAGAATTGACAGCAATTGAGAGATTTATACCAAGTAAATTAACAAATGACAGAACTAACGCCTTATGGTACATAAAACTGGTCATAACAGTGTTGCAAACCAATGAAAAAAGCATGCCAAATTCAAAGATTGGCAATATTTTACAGAAGCTCAAAATTTAGCACAGATGTCAATGCAAGATACTTATAATAGCTTCCACACTGAAAATTTGTCTTGAAACCTGGCAGAAAATCCTATAAAATTCTGGTCATATGTAATATGTGCTAGTGGCAAGACAAATTGCCTTCTCTGTGTAAAAGCAATGGAAATACTATTGACAACAGTGCATCCAAAGCAGACTTACAAAACACAGCCTTCCGAAATTCCTTCACCAAAGAAGATGAGGTAAATACTTCAGAATTCGAATCAAGAACAGCTGCCAACATGAATAACTTAGAAGTAAATATCTGCAGAGTAGTGAAGCAACTTAAACCACTTAATAAAAGTAAGTCTTATGGTTCAGACTGTATATCAGTTAGTTCCTTTCAGGGTATGCTGATGCAGTAGCTCCATACTTAACAGTGGCAACACCTGCCCCCCTCCCCCCCCCCCCCCCCAACTCGATATGTTCGAGGAAATGTAAGGCATGTTATTTGGTCTTTTGTGTGCCAAAGTGCAGTGCCATACCTATTCACACAGCATTCTTCTATTGCACGTCACTTTATTTTGCTCTGTGGAATTCAAACATATACTTTTTGTAATGGAAGCTATCAGACCCATATTCAGGACAGTGGAAATTAAAATATTCTGTGGTGCCTCTCCTGTTCCCAGTCGGCTGGTTTGACAACCTACACCCCCCTTAAAAAAACTCACAATTAATACTGGGTGGGATTATTTGTGACCGAGAGAATACGAACTCTTCAGAAAATTTACACTATTTATTGCCTGTTAGCTAATAACATTCTCTTTTGTGTGACATAAAATTAAATATAGGAAACATAAAACCAGTAAAGGCAAGAGACAAGCAAGACAGTATGCATTTCTTCAATCCTTAGGTCCCAGAATTTTTTTCTCTCTATCTTGCTAAGCGTTAAATGGCTTGCTTTCCTTTCTGCAAAAGAATCTATTACCTTATTAAAGTTCGCCAAATGTCTTGCTACATGAAAAATCAAAATGTAATTGTATAATACTGAAAGAGTTGGTAACACAAATAGTACCTATGGCTTGTGTGATTTCTCGATTTGATTACATCTGTGTTGTCACTGTCTGCTAGATAAAATGAAAAAGATCTTTGTAATATTGCAGTAATTGTAACACATTCCAAAATAGTGAGACTGATTTTGCACAAATGGTCATTTTTATATACCTCATTTACATAAATAACATGACAGAATGGAATTCGCAAAGTACTAATGTTAAATGTCTATTAGGCCCACTAAAAGCAAAAAGTTCTATGTTAGGAAATAGTTTCACATTTCATTCAAATGCTTCAGTTCCTCAAATATGACATCGAAAACTAGTTGTACAAAACTTCTCTATAAATATGGAACTGACATATTCTTCCACATAATTTGTGTGATGTACCCATTTCTTCTTCTTTCTCGATCCAACAAACAATCTTGTCATTACTAACTCTGCAACTATTCCTGCCATTGTCAAAATTTATTCTCCAGTTAACTTCCCTAAGCCTGCCAGAATCACCAGCTCAGTTATCCCACATTTATTTTCTGGTTAGGCATTATCAGGTGTTCATACAATACGTTTTTCATGCTGTTCTGAGAATAGAACTTAAGCAACTGCTAATCGGGGACTGTACAACTGGCCATTAATAGTGTAGGGTTCTGTTAAACATTTTCTGTCAAAATTTCATTTTCTTAGATACACTGAGAAGATATGAAATCTTTCTTGCCTGTTATTCTTGTTAGTCATTTAAGTCCACTTTGGTAGTCTGACTCTATGGATTTCACTAATAATTATAACAATGCTGATCATTTGCACGCCCCATCAACCACATAAACAAACAGCAATTGGCATTCAGTAGTTTGGGTTTATTTGACTCAGCTCATATAGCCCCATCCTCTCTTGTCTGTGGGAAAGTTTTTTATTTTTAGATGCAACGGAGATGCCCCTGGCAGGGAAATCACGTACACTATGCACCCATTCAAAAATCAACTTATGATTCATTTAGAAATCAACTTTGAATGTGCTCAAAAATGTTCAAAAACCAACAGGGATGTGTTTCAAAACCACATGAATATTCGATAGACCAATGTGCGCTGGTTGCTAGGCGCTTTGTGAAACAAGATTTTTTTTCTTCAAAAATATGAATTTGGCACCCCAAAAAATTCCTGCCCAGGGCAGATACCCTGGTTTGCTGGGTTGCCACTACAAAGTTTTTGGTCTGGTTTGAAAATATTGTAGACCCGGGGCTGTAAATGATTTAGGAGATAAACTGATAAGGGAAACTTCCCATCACACCCCCTTGTGATTTAGTGGTAAGAGTGCCCGGTGTACAGCCCATCAAAAACTGAACACAGATCAAGCATGAAAACAGGAAGAAGGTGTACTGATCATGGGATGTCCACCCTGAACAAATTCATTGGAAAAAAGTGGTCATGATGTTGGACTGCAAAGTGGGTGAGCCGTGTTCAATGCTCTCTTGCTTTTTTTTTTTTTTTTTGCTGCTCCCTGTATTAAAATTTGTGTCTGTGTCATGGTATAATGTCCGTTTGCAGCAGTGAAGTGTAAGGAAGGGACCTACAATGAAATTCAATTCTGCACAACTACTCTATTAGCAGCTGAAAGGAAGTGGCTTTCAAACGCGAACCAAAAGCCTTTGATGACAAGGAGACAATTCAACCGAATCCTCCACCAGAAAACATATCTGGTGGGTCATACATAGACTGAATGTGTGTCATATGATAGGACCTAATTTGTACACCTGGAGAGTGAGTGAGATATGCCTCCCTGCCCAGTTTAGGTGTTTTTATGAATGTGAATGTGATCTCTCCCAAGGAAATGAGAACATAATAGTTTGCCACATAAGCTGCAGATAATGAATGCAACAGTTTCATAACCACACAATTTCTCTGTGCTCTGTCAAAACACATATTTTAGTGTTTTTGAAGTTGCACTCAGTTTTGGAAGTTTTGCTCTTGAATTCCTTTGTTAACATAGTTAACATCTGTTTATTTGTTGTTTTCATTCCCGTGAGGTGTCTATGTGGTATCTCACCTGCTCTTACTATTCATCACATTTACTTGTGACAGTACTGTATTCATACCACATGATTTATATTCTATAACCAAGGTACAGTATGACAACCACCAAGCCTACAGAAAGAGAACATACATTTCAATGACTGAATGGACAGTTCATAAAGTTGTGAAAAAAAAAAATAAATGGCTCAAGGGGGTTTAGAACCTAGATCACCCACTTCATAATCCAACCCTGTGACCACTTAACCATGGCACCATGGCTATGTCACTTTCCTCAGTATTGTATTTGTTACATTTGGACTGTTCACTTTTTTTTTTTCGGTACACCTTCTTCTTGTTTTCATGCTTGATCTGTGTTCAGTTTTTGGCAGGAAATCCACTAGGCCATCTTCCCACTAAATCTGATGGGGGTGCGATTGGGGGGTTTCGTTGTGAGCAGCCATCTTAGGTTGTTTGCAGATGATGATGTCATTTATCATCTTGTAAAGTCATCAGAAGATAAAAAAAATTACAAAACAATTTAGAAAAGATATCTGTATGGTGCAAAAATTGGCAATTGACCCTAAATAATGAAAATTGTGAGGTGATCCACATGAGTGCTAAAAGGTATCTGTTAAACTTCAGTTACATGATAAATAAATCAAATCTAAAGGCCATAAATTCTACTAAATACCTAGGAATTACAATTATGAGCAACTTACATTGGAAAGAACACAGGAAATATTGTGGGGAGGGAAAACCAAAGACTGCATTTTATTGGCAGAATGCTTAAAAAATGTAACAGATCTACTAAAGAGACTGCCTACACTATGCTTGTCCATTTACTTTTGGAGTACTGCTGCAAAGTTCAAAGAAAAGTAGCATGTTTCATATCATCGTGAAATAGGGGAGAGAGAGTTACTGACATGATACAGGATTTGGGGTGGACATCATTGAAAGAAAGACGTTTTTTTGCTGTGGTGGAATCTACTCATGAAATTTCAGTCACCAACTTTCTCCTCTGAATACAAAAATATTTTGTTGATGCTGACCTAAATAGGGAGAAAAGATGATCATAATAAAATAAGGGAAATCAGAGCTTAGACAGGGAGATATAGGTGTTCCTTTTCTCTTTTCTTCATGCGCTGTTTGAGATTGGAATAACAGAGAATTATTGTGGAGCTGGTTCGATGAACCCTCTGCCAGCAATTAAGTGTGATTCATGGAGTATAAATATATGTAGATGTAGATGCAGATGAAGCCTCTGTATTAGCTCTAATTTCTAAAAAATTTTCTTTGTGGTCATTTTGTGGGAGGAAGTAATATGTTGTCCGACTCTTCTCAGAAAGCACATTCTCAAAATTTCAACAGGGACCCTTTCTGTGATGCACAACGATTCTCTTGTAGTATCTACCACTGGGGTTTGTCAAGGATTTCTGTAATGCTCTCATGCTGACAAAATGATCCTATGATGAAATGTGCGCTCTTTGTTGGATCTTCTTTATCTCTTTTATCAGTACTACCTGGTAAGCATCCCAGGCTTATTTATGAACAGTACTCAAGAATCATTGTAAGCCATTTCTTTTGTGGATGAGTTACATTACCATAAGATTCTTAACATTAAATGTCTAACAGTACTCCACCAAAATATTCAGTGTGTAAAAGACAAAGTGCAACAGCTGGAAGTCGAGTTACAAATCTTAGACAGCACTGTTATCTGTATTACAGAGCACTGGTGTAAAGAAAGTGAAATCTTATATATTAATTTACCCTCATATGTCCAAGCATGTTCTTATTGCAGAAACACAATGAAAGGTGGAGGATCATGTATTAATGTTAAGAATGGCATTGAATTTTAAGTCAGAAATGATATTATCATGCTAAGTGTAGACAAAGACTTTGAAGCATCAGCAATAAAGATTTATTATTTTTTTTCATCAGTCTACTGACTGGTTTGATGTGGCCAACCACAAATTCCTTTACTGTGCTAACCTCTTCATATCAGAGTAGCACTTGCAACCTACGCCCTCAATTATTTGCTTGACGTATTCCAATCTCTGTCTTCCTCTACAGTTTTTGCCCTCTACAGCTCCCCCTAGTACCATGGAAGTCATTCCCTCATGTCTTAGCAGATGTCCTATCATCCTGTCCCTTCTCCTTATCAGTGTTTTCCACATATTCCTTTCCTCTCTGATTCTGCGTAGAACCTCCTCATTCCTTACCTTATCAGTCCACTGATTTTCAACATTCGTCTATAGCACCACATCTCAAATGCTTCAATTCTCTTCTGTTCCGGTTTTCCCACAGTCCATGTTTCACTACCATACAATGCTGTACTCCAGACGTACATCCTCAGAAATTTCTTCCTCAAATTAAGGCCGGTATTTGATATTAGTAGACTTCTCTTGGCCAGAAATGCCTTTTTTGCCATAGCAAGTCTGCTTTTGATGTCCTCCTTGCTCCGTCCATCATTGGTTATTTTACTGCCTAGGTAGCAGAATTCCTTAACTTCATTGACTTCGTGACCATCAATCCTGATGTTAAGTTTCTCGCTGTTCTCATTTCTACTACTTCTCATTACCTTCGTCTTTCTCCAATTTACTCTCAAACCATACTGTGTACTCATTAGACTGTTCATTCCATTCAGCAGATCATTTAATTCTTCTTCACTTTCACTCAGGATAGCAATGTCATCAGCGAATCGTATCATTGATATCCTTTCACCTTGTATTTTAATTCCACTCCTGAACCTTTCTTTTATTTCCATCATTGCTTCCTCGATGTACAGATTGAAGAGTAGGGGCGAAAGGCTACAGCCTTGTCTTACACCCTTCTTAATACGAGCACTTCGTTCTTGATCATCCACTCTTATTATTCCCTCTTGGTTGTTGTATATATTGTATATGTCCCGTCTCTCCCTATAGCTTACCCCTACTTTTTTCAGAATCTCGAACAGCTTGCACCATTTTATATTGTCGAACGCTTTTTCCAGGTCGACAAATCCTATGAAAGTGTCTTGATTTTTCTTTAGCCTTGCTTCCATTATTAGCCGCAACGTCAGAATTGCCTCTCTCGTCCCTTTACTTTTCCTAAAGCCAAACTGATCGTCACCTAGCGCAATCTCAATTTTCTTTTCCATTCTTCTGTATATTATTCTTGTAAGCAGCTTCGATGCATGAGCTGTTAAGCTGATTGTGCAATAGTTCTTGCACTTGTCAGCTCTTGCCGTCTTCGGAATTGTGTGGATGATGCTTTTCCAAAAGTCAGATGGTATATCGCCAGACTCATATATTCTACACACCAACGTGAATAGTCGTTTTGTTGCCACTTCCCCCAATGATTTTAGAAATTCTGATGGAATGTTATCTATATCTTCTGCCTTATTTGACCGTAAGTCCTCCAAAGCTCTTTTAAATTCCGATTCTAATACTGGATCCCCTATCTCTTCTAAATCAACTCCTGTTTCTTCTTCTATCACATCAGACAAATCTTCACCCTCGTAGAGGCTTTCAATGTATTCTTTCCACCTATCTGCTCTCTCCTCTGCATTTAACAGTGGAATTCCCGTTGCACTCTTAATGTTACCACCGTTGCTTTTAATGTCACCAATGGTTGTTTTGACTTTCCTGCATGCTGAGTCTGTCCTTCTGACAATCATATCTTTTTCGATGTCTTCACATTTTTCCTGCAGCCATTTCGTCTTAGCTTCCCTGCACTTCCTATTTATTTCATTCCTCAGCGACTTGTATTTCTGTATTCCTGATTTTCCCAGAACATGTTTGTACTTCCTCCTTTCATCAATCAACTAAAGTATTTCTTCTGTTACCCATGGTTTCTTCGCAGCTACCTTCTTTGTACCTATGTTTTCCTTCCCAACTTCTGTGATGGCCCTTTTTAGAGATGTCCATTCCTCTTCAACTGTACTGCCTACTGCGCTATTCTTTATTGCTGTATCTATAGCGTTAGAGAACTTCATACGTATCTCGTCATTCCTTAGTACTTCCGTACCCCACTTCTTCGCGTATTGATTCTTCCTGACTAATGTCTTGAACTTCAGCCTACTCTTCATCACTACTATATTGTGATCTGAGTCTATATCTGCTCCTGGGTATGCCTTACAATCCAGTATCTGATTTCGGAATCTCTGTCTGACCATGACGTAATTTAATTGAAATCTTCCCGTATCTCCCGGCCTTTTCCAAGCATACCTCCTCCTCTTGTGATTCTTGAACAGGATATTCGCTATTACTAGCTGAAACCTGTTACAGAACTCAATTAGTCTTTCTCCTCTTTCATTCCTTGTCCCAAGCCCAATAGAGATAGTTGCTATAAATATGCCCAAGAAACTAACTATATTATGTGTATATCATTCCCCCAGAGGTAATTTAGAGATATTCTTTTCAAAACTTATATAAAGCCTAGAACTAGGATTGACTCTGAAACATAATATCCTTTTGTGTGGGGACTTTAACATAAATACAACTAAAACAGATGACACCAGTAACACATTTGTGAATATCCTACATAGTTGTGGTATATCATCACTAGTCAACTGTGCAACAAGAATAACCACAAATTCATCATCTACCATTGACCATGTAGCTACAGATGTAGGCAGAGAAAACTGTGATGTACTTGTCAAAAATCTGGGACTGTCTGACCATCTATGTCAGATTATAAAAGTAAAAGCTTGTGTAAAAAAAGAATCAAAACTGCATGTATATAAAAGAGTCTACTCCCCATCAGCTTCGCAAGAGTTTTCTTTAAAGTTAGCATGTGAAAGTTGGGAAGGAGTATACATAAAAACTAAAGTGAATAACAAGTTCTCCAATTTTATGTTTGAGTTTAAATTAAAATTTGAAGAAACATTCCCCAAAGCACTAATTCCCGTTGGAACATACACCAACAATAAATGGATTACTAAAGGAATTAGAAAAAGTGCTCAAACTTGTAAATACCTAAACTCCATTAAAAAGGACAATAGTGATCCAATTTTTTGCACTACTACAAAAACTACAAAAGGATCTATAGGAAGGTACTCCACACTGCAAAAAAATCAGCCAACGATAGGTTCATAAATTTAGCCAATAATAAAAGTAAAGCTATATGGGCTGTAGTGAAACAAGAAACAGGAACTGTGAAGCAGAGAGGTACAAACACACAAATCAGGAACAAGGAAAACTTAGAAAGTAACCTGAAAGAATTAGCAAATTATGTGAATACCTACTTTAGCAGCATTGCAATGAACTTACAGAAAAATTGTCCAAAAGGTGCTAATCAACCAATACAGAAGCATACAGCAAACTCAATGGTATTGCTTCCAACTACTGAGGAGGAAGTATACAATTTGTAATGCAATTAAAGAACAAAAACTCAGCAGGTTTAGATGAAATCCCAATGTGTGAGCCGAAAAAATGCATATACAGTATCAAAGCTCCAATAACAGAAATCATAAATGAATACTTCAAAACTGGTTGCTTCCCTGACTATCTGAAGCATGCTGAAATTTTACCAGTTCACAAGAAAGGTGCCATAGAAAACGTTGAGAACTACAGATCAATAGCCCTAATGTCATACTTTTCCAAAGTGATAGAAACAATAACGAAAAACAGGCTTTTGAGCTATCTAAGTAAATTCAACCTCCTCTGCTATGACCAGTATGGTTTCAGGGCTGGTAGAGGTACAGAATCTGCAATAGAAGCACTAGATGAGAACAGCTATGTAACTGGCCTTTTCCTAGACCTGTCTAAGGCATTTGATACAGTTGACCACCAGAAGCTGTCACATAAATTAGAGGCACTAGGAGTAAGGGGAGTGGTTCTCAAATGGTTTCATTCACATCTAGAAAACAGAGTACAGTCAGTAGAGATCACACATATCTCCAGTGTATCAAGTACATTGAGAAACATATATCTGATCCACAATATATCAATATTGGGGTCCCTCAAGAAAAAGTGTACTAGGCCCTGTATTATTTCTGGTGTATATAAATGATTTCCCACAACATATCAGCCATGGAGAGAAAATACTGTTTGCAGATGACAGCAACATAGTAATCACCAGCGAGACACCAGCACAAATGTTGGAAAATTCTACTGAAGTGCTAAGCGATGTTCACAAATGGTCCCAGGAAAACAAAGTAGCTCTCAATGTAAAGAAAACAAATACAATATGCTTTAGAATGAACAGAAAACAGAGCCCCTTAAATTTAAAACTAGATAACATCTCCATAGATGATGTACCTACAACAAAATTCTTAGGGTTGCACATTGACAGCCAAATGAAGTGGAATGAACATGCTATGAAACTCTCAAAAAAGATATCCACAACATGGTATGCGCTTGTATCCATTTGCAGTAGTGAATATTTAAGGACTGTATACTTTAGTTATGTTCATTTGGTACTCAGTTATGGTATTATTTTCTGGGGAAACAGTGCTCAGAATTTACAAACAGTATTTAAAATGCAAAAGAGAGCAGCAAGAATTATAACAAAAAGCACTAAGCAGGCCCACTGCAGAGAACTTTTCAAAATGTTAGAAATTCTAACTGTTCCTTGCGAATTTATATTCCAAACCATAGTGTACATCAAGAAAAATATAAAAAATTATAGCACAAATAGCAGTTTTCATAACTACAGTACAAGAACAAGTCACTGTCTTCACCTAGACAGAAAGAATAAACATAAGACCCAAAATAGCTTCTTGTATGAAGGTGTAACACTGTACAATAAACTGCTAAAGAAAATAAAAGAGGCAGATAATGTGTACTACTTTAGGAAAAATCTTAAATTGTTTTTGCAGGAACACTGCTTTTACACTATAAGTGAATTCCTTAGTACAAAATGATTGTAAATAGCTTTTGTTTCACAATATTTTGATAAGGAGCAAAAATGACTGTAAATAACTTATATGTCACAATGTTTAACTACATGTAACAACAAACTGTATAAATATATGAATGTATGCAACAGACAACATCCATACATTTTAAAATGTCCACAGATGGATAAATAAATAAATTAATTAATTAACCTCAGTTGGTAATGTTGTTTTGACTACAATTCAGAAGGTTTGCTGGACAGCCCTAACACATCCTCAATACAGTCCCATTCTCTTGCCATGAGAGTTCCATATTTCTAGAGCCCTGAAGGAAAACGTTTATGGCCATCAATTTGCTTTGGATGAAGAGGTGCACATCTGGGTACAATCACGGCTCCATAGGCAATCACAAACATTTTTCCATGAAGGCAATGACTGTCTTGTCTCACAGTGGGATAAATGTACCAACAATTATAGTGATTACTTTTGAAGTAATAAACAGTGTACTTACTTTTTTCTATCTATCTAGTTTTCATTTGACTGCCCCTTATATTATAGGGCTGTATGTGCTGACCATGCTGCAGACATTCTAAAGTTTTCTATGGTTTTTGTTCCAGATTTAGTGTTATTTTTCTTTTCCTTATTAGAGTTTTTTTCCTACCTGTGGTTCAGATTTCTCTTCTCTTCGTGATTTGCTCTTGTAAGCTTGATTATAAAAATTCGAAAACAGGAAATAGAACATGACAGCATGCATTCCAATCCACCACACAAATGCCTTGGGATAGTTGCAGTCTATGAACAATAGCTGGAAGGCATGTACCATTATTGCTACAAACTGTACCTGCAAACATAAATATTTGTTTTGCGGCTTCAATTATTTATACATAACAAAGTAACAAGATGACAAAAGACATCTTAACTTTCTAAGCAACTCAAAAGTCCTCTGGGGTAAAAGCTACTGGTGTATCTGGTAACAGTAAAACAAAATTAGAGCTAAATATCATTCTGTTTTGAGATAACAAAATACAAAGTGAAGGTAACTGTTATTTTGAAATGGGGGAAAAGCAAAACTTACACACACACACACACACACACACACACACACACACACACACACACACATGTGCATTAGAGCTTGTAAGACAGTTACATTCAACAACTGGCCACTTCACAATACTGCAAATCGCAGGGATAAACACATCAATAAGTTAGTGTATGCTGACAGTTTTCACTGATTGGTGTCTTTTAGAACCATATTTTGAGAGACTTACATCAGCAAGGAAGTTCTTAACCCATATAGCTTTGTCATAAATATAACATGCTGTGTTAATAATAATTATCTTCTAGGCATTTTTAAACAACAATATTATGAAAAGGAAAGTTGCTACTCGCCATATGGCAAAGATGTTGAGTCGCAGATAGGCAAAACAAAAAGACTGGCACAAACAAAACTTTTGGCCATTACGGCCTTTGTGACCAGTACACACACACACACACACACACACACACACACACACACACATACACACACACACACATAAAGTCATGAGTGTGCATGCATGTGTGTGTGTGTGTGTGTGTGTGTGTGTGTGTGTGTGTGTGTATTGTTGATGGCCTTAATGGCCGAAAGGTGAGTAGTGACTTTCCTTTTTGTAATATTGTTACATTCCATCCAGGCATTTTAAATAGTTAGACAAGTTAACTGCAGTTCCACAGTGGATATATTCTTTAAATAAATTTGTTATAAACAATGCACTGTTTTCAAAACGACTAATAATATCTGTAACTAAGTTACCAAACAATAACTGACTGTACGTGCTCTTCATTAAACCTGACTTTGGTTTGAAAGGGGAGAGTTATACTATCACAGATATTTTCATGACTTTCTCAATGATTTAAATATGCCCAATGGCTAGCAAAGTCCACTCTAAAAGCAAACCAGTGATGTTCCTTCTTGACAACTCTTTCTTGTATAAAAAATATACTTTATTTAAAGATTTTAGATGGCTCCATGAAGAAAATGGGATCTTTTATGAAAATGAACAGTTTCACTCAAACAAACAAAAATATATGGTATATAAAATCTAAATTTCACATGTTAATGTGATACTATAATAACATTTAATTAGCATGATGCAGATTTCCAATTATCATATTACTTTTAGATGTGCTTGGAAAGTTGCACGGTCAGCCTCTGTTTAGGCAACTTCAGCACTGGAATTGAAAGATTAAATGAGGCTGTTTGTAAGCCTTGTCCAACATCTTAACAATTATGCCTTTACATGTTTACAGATAATAGCTTTATTCTCAGAATGTAAAACATTTTCCTCATTTTATTTGCTTTTACTGTGTTTGTTGATTTTTGTATTGTAGAGATTAAGTAGCTTTTATTGTTATTCACTGAACTGGCATCTCCTAAACACTGGCTTTGTTTCAAGTTCTCGGTCAAGAATCTCATAACTGATGTGTTTATGAAAGATGGTGGTTTTTAACATTAGATAATAAAATTAGGAAAGAGAGAATGGTTCTTCACCCATAGAAAAATGAAAATCATCAAAATACAAAAACAGGAAATAATTATAGCTGGTGTAAGAAAACTTTCCTTATTGAGAGAATAAGCATTGTAAACCAGTTTTAACTTACCATTTGGAAGGCAGTGAGGTATTTTTTCCACCAAAGGTATTTTTGATATTGTGGGCCCATTGCAGCCAACAAGTAATAAGTATACATAATAATGTGAACAAATGTGTTAACCAGTCCAAAGAAAGTGCTGTGGCCTCCTAGAATTGAAACATAAACAATAAAACGTGTCACTATCATTTGGTATACTCCAAAATTTGTGAAGTGCAAGTCAAAATACTGGTAAGGTCTGCTTCACATACAAAGAGTTAATATGGGTAATTTGTAAATTAAATATAGGGTTAGGTGTTTTACAATAACTTTGTGCAGATTTTGGTCAATATTATCTTTTGGTAACCAATTTTATTAAAAAAAGAAAGTTACAATATTTCAGAGATGAAATTAAAAGAAAACTGCTGGCTGTGTACAGGAGAGCAATCTTACTGATTCTAAAAAAAAATTACATTTTCACAACTGAAATTGCTGCTGGATTATCTACGTCAGATGATTTCTGTGATAGTTTTCAGAATACATAACATTTACAGCTGAAGTGGATATTTGAGGTTTTGATTGAACAGTCAAACAGTTTGGGAGAAAAAAGTCCTGATTGCTGACTATATTTTCTTAATCATCTAGTCATACAAGTCTTTTTAGTATTTTGGAATATGTTCTAACTGTCTCTTCACTGTACTGCTTCTCTTCATCTGAGAAGAATTGTCTTCAAAAACTGCCATAGCAGCGTCTCCATTTGGAAGGATTTTACCATTTCCTTTATTGTCAGATTAAACTACCTTGAGTTCAATTTCTACCTTCTTATTACACTTGCTGATATCCATAAGGTCCTCATAGTTCACTTTCTCACAATTAGAGTTCAGAAACTCACACACATTCTCTTCAGTAAAATAAATGAAAACCATTTGAGGCACCATGCAATACCTCTTCAGTTTCACTGGTAATTTCACTGACCAGTTTATAATTTGAATATGATTAAGCAACAGCCAATGTGTTTCTGTGCATACCTATCACAAATTTTAGAGTGAAATAATTTAATTGTACTAGTTACCATCCTAATGTCAAACTATCACCAATGTGTCCTGATGGTACACTCACCAGCTGAACCAAATGCTACAGCAAGCTTAGAAAAATTCCAACATTGTGACAATAGTACCCTGATCTATGGGTTGTGGTATACGTCTGGTCTAAGAAGACAATAATGGAAGGTTGATGGCTGTAAATATTATCAACAAAGAGGAGAATTTTGAAAGGAATTATTTATTTATCAGAACATTTCTTCAACTCATTTGTAGTTCATTATTAAATGATTTAATGGAAATTAAAGATATCATGCCAATTTTTTACCTTTACTGGACATGCAACCTGTTTCTATTAAATCTCTTCAGTACTCTCAAATTTTCTGAATGATAGACCAAATGAGGTTTTAATTTACAACCACCTGAAGTGTTTTCTATGAAAACACAAGTGCATTGATCATTAGCGGTCTTAAAAAGGCTTTAGTTTAGAAATGGGTATATGTATGGTAAGGCATTCATTTCCAGAGCAAAAATTGAACCTGTTTCAGTCAGATGTGTATCCTTTCTGTCACAATGTATTTCAATCTTACTTTAATCTATTTGGTTCCAAGTTATTCTCTTGGACTTGCTAACTCATTAGTTTCATATTATGGAAGCCAAACTCTTGCCTGAAACAAAGAAACCTACTTCTTAGCTACAGCTTGAATTACAACTCCAAAAAGAGGCATCACCAGCAGTTGCTGGGAAGAATCTATTGACTTATCTTTGTTACCATTTGTTCTTAGTGAAATTTAGTCACTCTCATTTCAGTGAAGTAGATTGGACATTGAGCTTTTTTCAATTTATTCGGCATTGTCACTAAAAGTACTCACTGTAGATTCCATAAGTCCCATAGCACATGGACTCTCTATGCTCACCTTACTCACAGTAATTCAAATCATGTAACCATTTTTTAAAATGACTGCCATACATTCCTTGACATCAAAACATTCACATGCTATTCTTTCTCGTGTACTTTGAAAACAGACCCTCTCGCATGCCCATGAAAGCCACATAGCAATGATTTGACGACAATGATAAACAAGCTCATAAAATTGTACAAATATACAGTATTACTGAAACTTACTGGCAAATTAAGAATGTGTGCTGGATCAGAACTTGAACCTGGGTCCTTTGTTTTCTATGGGTAAGTGATCTATGAACAGAAATATCCAAGTATGACTCATGATCTGACCTCACAGCTTTACTTCCACCAGTACTTTATCTCCTACCTTCCACACTTCAAGGAAGTTCTCCTGCATACATTGCAGGCCTTGCAGTCTTGTAAGAAAGAATATTGCAGAAACATGGCTTAGCCACAGCCTGGGGGACTTTTTTCCAGAATTAACTGTCATTCTGCAGTGGAACACGCACTAATTTGAAACTTCCTGGCAGATTAAAACCCTGTGCCAGACTGGGACTTGAACCTGGGACCTTTACCTTTCATGGCCAAATGTTCTGCTGACTAATCTGTCCAAATATGACTTATTTTTGGAAATATAATGTAAAAGGGTAGATAAAAAAATCTACTCACTAAGTGGTGGCAAGAGAACACACATATAAATGTACTGAAACTTGCAAGTTTTCGGAGTGAGTGGCTCCTTCTTCTGGCAGAAGGATTGCAGGGGAAGGAAGATGGGTGAAGGAAAGGGACAACTATGGTTTAGGAAGTGTTTGAAAAAGTTGCCCAGGTCAGGGGAGACTTATTGGACAAGATGAGGATGGTTTCCTTCTCATCCTGTCCTGTAAGTCTCCCCTGACCGCAGTTCTGGCTGACTTTTTCAAACTTTCCTTATTTCCTAAGCCTCACCAGCACTTTTCTTTCAGCCATCTTCCTTCCCTTTCAAACCTTATACCACAGAAGGAGCCACTGGCTATGCAAATTTTAATGTCTTTATATGTGTGTTCTCCTGCCACCCCTTGGTGAATAGATTTTTTATCTGTTATACTACATTATATTTTCAAACATGACTCATGACACACCCTCACAGCTTTACTTCCACCAGCACATTATCTCCTATGCAGGAAAATTTTTGTATTGTTTGGTAGGTAAGAGAAGAGTTACTGGTGGAAGTGAAACTGGGAGACTGGGTCATGACTTGTAATTGGATAGCTCAGTTCGTAGAGCACATTCCAGTGAAAGCTGTATGTCCCAGGTCTGAATTCTTATTTGGCTCCCTTGTTTTAATCTACCAGGAAGTTTCAAATTAGTGGGCATTCTGCTGCAGAATGGAAATTCATTTTGCGTACAGTATTATTTTTTGACTAATTGGCAACTAATGAGGCATGTGTTATATACTCAGCACACACTTTACACGTGAATAATAAAACAGTGAAAATGCAGATAACAGAAGCACATACACCAGGGTTTTATTGCATTTCATTTTCTCATGCTTATTTACCTGGTGTAAATTTAACTCCAAACCAAACACTCATAGGCATTACTCCATGGTGAATTACATGCAGTGTTGACACATGACTGTTCTTTTTCCGAAGCACAAAAAAGAACTGAAAGAAAAAAGACAAAACAAGTTATTTAAAATTTATTATTCAAGTAACATTACAAAGTCAAGAAATATTGTTGTTTAAATGTAAGACTGAAAATTACACAATGGAAAATAAATAAGACACTTACTGTATCAAAAAATTCTGTGAACTTGGAGAAATAATACCACCAACATGCATGGACCATCTGCAAGTAAATTCATATTATGATAAGTTTTCAAATACAAAAGACTGTCTTACAAGTGCCAAACATTTCAAGGTCCTTTTATACCGATTTGATTCTTATGAACTATGTTTTATACTACATTACACTGTGTTTTATACAACATATTGAGTTACATTAAATCTTTTTTTTTTTTTTTTTTTTTTTTTTTTGAAAGCAATGTTAGTAACATGACAAATAAGCCATGAATTGCATATCAATTATAGAATATGAAATGCTAACATATTGGAACATTTGCAACTAACAAAAAGCCAAGGTTCCAATGGTAAAGGAATTATGCTTTATTTATCAAACTATATGCACAAATGACAGCAATATGGAGTTCTTGGAACATAGAATCACAGTAGCAATTGATCTCATGGTCTGTTGAAACTGGTGGTTTCATCCATTTTACACCAACTCAACAGCAAAAACATCAGTGCTGGCAAATTATGCATGTCTGCCTTATGTAATCAACGATACTGGCTCTAAATAATACTGGCAACACAAACTTCAAAAATGTTATAAATAAAATAACTGTTTATTGATCAATTACTGCTTTCATAAATAATTTGTAACTCATACTGAAAATATTCTACTCTTTGGTTTATTTATGAGATTAATTTAATCCATGATAATTTAATCCATGATAACTCATTTCAACAGACCATTCCTATAGCCACTATGAGCTGTTCATGTGAACTAAATAAAATAACAATGGAGGAAAAAGTAAGAGCTAAAATGCATTAATTCAAACCCGCCCTGCAAAGAAATAGTTTCTTTCCTGAATCGTTATCATACAAGCATTCCATGAAGACAATAATCACAGATGAATCAGAATTATTAATAGTTTTTTTCCTACACATCCAACATAATTTCAAGCTGCTGAACTTCAAAGCAGTCTCATTTCAACAATTTGCACCATTTCACAGTTACCAAGAATTATGCGTGTCAGACATTCAGCAACATATTTCATCATTTTCTTCTTATTTTCTTTATGGTCTCTAAGCTACAGATATAGGATTTTCTCATATTTGCTGCATGTTTATGTATTGTGCATTCCAGTTCAAACCTGCAGATAGTTTCTCTGTGATCATTGTTGAAAGCTAGCAACAGCTGTCCAGCTCTCCTCATTTTATGTGCCCAACTTGCTTGGTGTTTTGCACAATACATCTGGCCACAATCTGTTAAAGTAAATAGTTGTCTAACTATGACCTAATTTTTGTTATGTTTCTTATACATTAATTGCATTTGCAGTTTCTGGGCGTTATACAGAGACTCTTTCTTTCTGTAGTTGCTTAGTGTGGTTTAGTTAAATGTGGATTCTTTTTTTTTTCAGGACCCCAACCACTTTGCAACTTATCATATACACTATGTGATCAAAAGTATCCAGACGTCCCCAAAAACATACGTTTTTCATATTAGGTGCAATGTGCTGCCACCTACTGCCAGGTACTCCACATCAGCGACCTCAGTAGTCAATAGACATCGTGAGACAGCAGACTGGGGCACTCTGCAGAACTCACGGGCTTCAAATGTGGTCAGGTGATTGGGTATCACTTGTGTCATACATCTGTAAGCGAGATTCCACACTCCTAAACATCCCTAGGTCCACTCTTTCCGAAGTGATAGTGAAGTGGAAACGTGATGGGACACATACAGCGCAAAAGTGTACAGGCCGACCTTGTCTGTTGACTGACAGAGACCGCTGACAGTTGAAGATGGTCATAATGTGTAATAGGCAGACATCTACCCAGATGATCACACATGAACTCCAAACTGCATCGGGATCTATGGCAAGTACTATGACAGTTAGGCAGGAGGTGAGAAAACTTGGATTTCATGGTTGAGTGGCTGCTTATAAACCATACATCATGCCAGAAAATGCCAAATGGTGCCTCGCTTGGTGTAAGGAGTGTAAACATTGGATGATTGAACAGTGGAAAAATGTTGTGTGGAGTTACGAGCCACAGTACACAATGTGGTGATCCAATGGCAGGGTGTGGGTATAGCGAATGCCTGGTGAATGTCATCTGCAAGCGTGTGTAGTGCCAAGAGTAAAATTTGGTGGCTGTGGTGTTATTGTGTGGTCATGTTTTTCATGGAGGGGCTTGAACCTCTTGTTTTTTTGTGTGGTGTTATCACAGTACAGGCCTACATTGATGTTTTAAGCACCTTCTTGCTTCCCACTGTTGAAGAACAATTCGGGGATTGTGATTGCACCTTTCAACATGATCGAGCACCTGTTCATAATGCATGGCCTGTGGTGAAGTGGTTACATGCCAATAACATCCCTGTAATGGATTGGCAGGCACAGTGTCCTGACCTGAATCCTACAGAACACCTTTGGGATGTCTTGGAACGCTGACTTCATGCCAGGCCTCACTGACCAAAATTGATACCTCTCCTCAGTGCAGCACTCCATGAAGAATGGTCTGCCACTCCCCAAGAAACTTTCCAGCACCTGGTTGAAAGTATGGCTGTAAGAGTGGAAGCTGTCATCAAGGCTAAGAGTGGGTCAACACAATATTGAATTCCAGCATTACTGATGGAGGCCGCCACAAACTCGTAAGTCATTTTCAGCCAGGTGTCCAGATAATTTTGATCATATAATGTACATCCAATGCTACACATATTAGTACAGTTGTTTACAGTCTTTGACTGATCTTGTATGTTCACTTCTTGGAAAACGTACTCGTAATTTTTCCATATGTTGTGCCTGCTTTTGGCTTCATATTTCATATTAATTTAATTTTTTGTATATTCATTTATAGACTTAATTTCATTGCTTCCAGGTATAATTAATGGAATGCATCTTTAATTTCTGTCTTACTCTGAACTAATATGATTATTTCATCAATGAGCTATATATTCTTACCTGATATCCTATCTCATTTTGCTTCTCAGTATCTGTTTTTAAATATATCTTTTATCACCAATGTAAATAATTTTGCATCTATTACATCCTACCAGCTAATATTCCAGTTGATTTTTACCAATTTGATGTCTTAATATATGCTTCATTTTATGTTGTTTTTCCTAATCTCTGTGTAACGTTAATGAATTGCACATTCTTTCCTATCATTTTCATCATTGTTATTACTGCCAAAAGTACTACTGTGTGGAAGTAATTTCAGAGTGCCCTGCACACTCCACTGTTGTAATCTATAACTTTCTGGATAAGTATGCCTGAATATGGATGTACTCTACTGTCCTGGAGTCCATTCTAAAGTCTGTGTCTTCACTTGTTTTGACACAACTCAAATTTTTATCCTAACTATACTGTGAGTGTTCTCACAAAGAGTTTATAAAATTGTAATATCAGTCTTATTGTCAGTTTTTCAGCAATACTTGGATCTTCTATGTTGTATATCAACATAGGTGTTGTAGGGTCCTAACTCTTGTGAAACTTCTTTTTATTCTAAAAATATACTGAACAATAAATTCAGATATTTTATTAATGATTACTTTCCTTCTTTTTAAATAACTGGCAGTTCTTATTTTTTTAGTCAGCTCATTGCTTGTATAGTTCCTCATATTGAATGCTTGGTATTTCTCCGACAATGTATTGCAGATTCTATTACAGTAACGATTATCTTTTTAAGTTGCTTTTTTTATTTATTTACTTGGAAATCTTGTGTTCCAGTTTGTGAATATATCACAGCACATGGAACAGGTCAGGCCAGTTTCGATTCTTAAAAGCCAATGTAGACTACTTCTGTTATTCACATATATATATATATATTTCCTGCAACCCAAAGCATTACATTGACTGTTTATCAATGTGTTCATTTCCCTGTTATACCTGACTCCTTGTTTGAAGATTTTATGTCGCTATTTGAGTGCCTCAGATTTCCTGCTTTAGCTCTTTCCTTGATGTCTTGTTAGATTACACATATTATGATGTTTCTTTAACCATTGTTAATATTTTCTTCTTTCTAATACTTGGTAATACCTTAGGTTTCTTAGCGGTGTTGTCTTCCTCTCCAATACTTTTTCACTGAACTCTGGGTTCTGTTCTTCCAACAGGCTTTGACCTATTCTTTACATATTGTATTTGATCAAAAAGTCCACCAGAGTTGTAGCAAGTTGCAACAGAGCCAGCCACAGGCAGGTTACCTGTTGCAAAGCAAAACATGGCCAACAGGCATTGTGAAGCAGAGCCAGCTGGGAGCGATACAGCAACAGCTGACACTGCTATATGCTAGCAGAAGGACGGAGCCTTTCATCACTTGCCACTACAGAAATGTTTAGAGCATGTGCCTTAAGCCCTAAATGAACATAGTCTGGAGCATATAAGTACTCAGCCATTCATGTACTAAAATATTCTTGTCTCATTATCACAGCCTACACCATGAGCCTGTGACACCTGGAGTGACATCCTGGAATGCAGTACAGGATCTGCTGTTCAACCATGAGGCAGAACAGCCTGCACTGACTCATGAGTGAGCCACCACCAGAGCAGAGAGCAACGCCATTGGTGGAGGGAGGTCATGGCCATCTCCACAGTATTGTCAAATGTGCCACCATGCAGTCATCACAGTTGCAGCCAGAGATGTCACTGATAGTGGCATTTGATTGATTCCACACTCGTCCCCACTCTTTGCGCTATCAGAAATGACAGACATCTATTGTTTCGCATGAGAGGCAACTGGACACCTCCACTAAGCTGTTCCTGATACAACTGAGGACTAGAATAAAGAAGTTAATTAAACAAATCTACTGTCATCCTGACATCCAATTTCACTGCCCACGTGTGACCATCATAGGGTCATCTAACACTCGTGTCACATCACTGACATCGTCTTCTTAGAGCAACATCTGAACCTACAGCCTACAGTATGGTGAATGGTCATGGAGAAAAGATTTGATGGTTGTGTATTTTGTAAATTAGATTTTATTATGAGTAGAGAGCCAGTGGATTTCTCTAGTTTTAGAGGTAATGGAAGTCAAGTGGTGGGCTTAGGCATCAGAAACTGCTGATGGCCTTGCAAAAAAATGTTTTGAAGCTGTTAAAATTTTGCTACTTAATTGTCCATTCCTACATCCGTATGAATGTAGTACTATTTATCCAGGGTCACCTGGCAACACTATGACAGTTAAGCCTCATTACAAGATGCATCTAAGGTGTACACCTGTGCGGCAGTGCACCAAGTACACAAGTCTGGGACTGCAGACTGGTTCTGGTAGGCCTGTTACATTGCATGATTTATACAGGATATACCTACCATGAATCGGCGCATGTGCACTAGACAGCAGTAACACATGGAACTCGAAGGAGACTGTTTTATTTTAAAGTTTTTCATACAGACTAAAAAAAAATTGTAAAATAAATTATTAAATTACATACTTAAAGAGGAATCTGATCGCCATATTACAGAAAGATGCATGCTAAACGGAAAGTACACTTACTTTTCTTTACACCATATTCACAGCCCACTTGGTATGCAAAGTTTTTCTGAACTGACACTTCGATGCAACAATGAGCAAATGCAGCATTCCTCTGTGGGAGAGTCAATACAGGCAGGAGAATTGTCTTGGCCAATAATGCCAGCTCTCTGAAACCAATCCTACCAAGTGACACTCCACTCTTCTGTCAAGTTATGGAACTGGTACAAGTGAACAAGTCTTTTATCTCTGAAGGTGGGGTTGAACAAATTTCAGCCATACATACTAAAGGAACCCCATCCTATTGTAAGTCAGTATACAAATACATTTCTGGGTATATTTATTTGGCTGCTGTCATACATGACAGAATAAAAAAAAAAAAATAAAAAAAATTCTGCCACGTATGATAATCGCACAGCTATACTATGACACTGAGTACTTTAAGTACCCTACTGTACTTTCAATGTACTTAGTACAAAGTGATTTTTAGATCATCATGTCTGGCAGACTCTCAAGAGACAGAAACATAGGCAGAAAATGAGAATCTGGTGCATCTGAAAGAAACAGAAAGGCTGAGATGATTATATCGAACCGAGCTATGAGTTTGAGTAAGATGAAATTTCTTAAGAAAACTTCAGGTGTAACTGCTCCCGAGGCCTCCAATGAAGCTCTTATTCAAGTGTCTTTATCCCAGAGGATCTCATGGATAAATTAGGCACTGGACGCTACTTTTCAAAAACTGATTTGTGCGACGCATATCTTCAAATACTGCTTGATGAAGAATCTCAAAAAGTGTGTGTAGTGAATGCTCATTTGGACTTGTTTAAATATTTGTGTTTGCCTTTCAGCAGTGCTTCTGCACCTGCCATTTTTCAATAGTATTTGGAACAGCTGACTGCACAAGTGCCAAACTGTTCAAACTATTTGGATGACATTGTCATAGCAGGTCGTACACCTGAAGAACGTACTGCAAATTTATGTACTTTCTTTAATGTGTTGTCTGAAGCTGGACTGGACAAGTGTGATTTTTTTAAACCTGAGTTGCAGTATCTTGGTCATGTCATAAACAGTCAAGGTGTGCATCCTCTTCAGTCGCATTTGTTAGCCATATGACACTTTCCAGTTACTCCCAGTGTCACAGAATTGCAAACTGTTTTAGGGAAAATGAACTATTATATTCAGTTCATAGCAAATGCTGCACAAATTGCAGCTCCAATTTCTTCCATCACAAGAATGTCCCCTTTGTTTGGACGAATGAGTGCCATATAGCTTTTCAGAAATTTAAAGATGTATTGTTCCATGATCGATGCTTAGTTCACTTTGATACTGCAAAACCACTTGTATTGCAAGTTGATGCTTCCTCTTACAGAAACTGTGTTGTACTTTTGCATAGAACTGGTGATAAAGACAGACATATTGCTTTCACATCAAAAGCGTTGTCCAAAGTGCAGTGTAAATATTCACAAATTGAAAAAGAGTCATTGGCTATTGTGTATGCTGTCACCAAATTTCACCACTATTTCTATGGCAGAAAATTCTGCTAAGTAACAGATCACAAGCCTTTGCAGTCATTGATCCATCCAATGAAACCGGTTCCTGTACAAACTGTAGAAAAATTGCAAAGGTGGACTTTGTTGTTATCTCAATACCAGCACGAGATTGTGTATCGTCTGACAGCTCAACATGGTAATGTAGACACACTTTCACGTCTTCCGATTGGCACTGATATAGACTTTGACACTTCTGCTGCATCTTGTTGTCACATCAATTATCAGGATTCTGAATTGCTTCAGTCTTTTCGCTGAACCATAAGAAAATTGCACAGGCCACAGACGCTGATCCAGATTTGAACATTTTGCTCAACTACATTTGCATATCTTTGCCTCATTCCTTGCACTGTATAAAGAACTCTGTAGTGTGCTGATACTTTGCATATCAGCATGGCCTTGCTGTACAGAAAGGTGTGATTCTTGTACAAAATGTCACTTATGTTTATTCCTGTAGAAAGTCACAAAGGGGAAGAACTAGCCACCACAATTTCAAATTTTTTAAACAATTGTAACATTGCTATAAGAAATTTGAGAGGCCAATCCTATGATAATGTGTCAAATATGTCTGTATATTACAGTGGTCTACAGGTGCATATTATGAAAATAAATCACCTCTTACACTACCTACCATGTTCAGCACACTCATTGAATTTGGTTGGAGTGCACGCTGGAGAGAGCTGCTTTGGAGCTATCTCATTCTTCAGCTTTGTACAACTTTTTTGCAGCATCAACTCATTACTGACAGTTATGGTCAAACATCTTGAAAAAGATGATAAAGATAACCATTATTTGTCATTAGTTCTGGAAAGAGTCTCCAACACCAAGTCGTGTGTAAGAGGCAATGTGACTAAGGCTTTGTGAAAAGGTTACAACATTTTCCAGAAAGCTTTGCAGTGTACTGATGATGAGACTCAGACATCACAAGCGATTCATGAGGCCAGATGTCTATTAAAGGATTTGGGGGGGGGGGGGGGGGGGGGAATGCCTTAATGGCTGTTTTATGGGCTGCCATACTAGATCACATCAGTGTTGTCGGTATCTCTCTACAAAAAACAACTATTGAACTTGGAATGGCAGTTATCCTTTTAAAATCACTTTTATATTTTTTACTTTCATAGCAAGAATTATTTGATGATTATAAGGTGAAGGCAAGTGAGAAAACTGATATCCAACACAGTGATGAAAATGAGAAAGTGTGAAGAAGGAAAAGGCATCAAAATGATGGAGCTGCAGAAGACATTGTGTACAGAGGAAAGGAGAAGTTAAAAACTGAAACTTATTTGTGTGTACTACATATGCTGTGTACAGTATTGTCACAGTGACTAGAAGCTTAGGGAAATTAATTCTCTGTTTGAATTTCTAACAGATTTCTTGACAAAGTCCACTTATTAAATTACAGAGGCTTGTACAAAGCTTATTGGACATTATTCTGAGGATACCGAGCCTGAATTTATAGACAAGATTGTACAGTTCAAGTACTTCATCTTACAATTAGAGAATGCCAGAAAAGATAAAACTGTACCTGCTGAGGAATCATATAAACTGATTTTTGGTAATATGGCACAATTAATTTTCTCAAATGTAAGGACAGCATTGCAAATGTTTGGAAGTCTGATGATTACAAATACCATGGGTGAACATAACTTTTTAAAATCAGAAACTGTCTTCATTCATTAGTGTCTTGGAACTGTTTAAGTTCATTGGTGATAATGGAGGCTGAAAATGACATATTGCAAAATGTCAACTTTCAAGATGTTTGAAGTGATTTTGAATCTAAAAAATTTAGAAGAGTTAATATTTAAACTTTTGTTACTTTAAAATACAGTTTAGTAAAAATATGCATATATTCATTTGTTTCAATTTTTATTGAATAGATTGATGGTATATCTCTATAATGCATAAAACAGTTTAATTATGAATAAAACTGAGTTTTGGTAGAAAAAAATATATATTTTAGGGAGTTAGAAAATGGTAAAGGGACCTCGAGATATGTATTGCTTAGGAACCTCGACATGGTTAATCTGACCCTTCTGGCAATAACTTTTAATGTGAAAAATACCAAGTTGCATCATATCTTGGAGTTTGCACTTAACTGTGGATCCCATTATAACTGGCTGGATAAAAACCTTTGAGTTGAAGACAGCTTTACCTTATCCATAACCCAAATTCTATGCTGACAGTCTGCTGATTTCATTCAATAAAAAGTAAGTTCTGTAATCAGGCCCGGAGCACTGAACAAGGCCAAGCTGCTGCTGTGTGATCCTTTGCAACACCATATGGTATGGAGGGCATGGAGTTTGCACATGGCTCTTGCAGTCATTGTTTGCTTTCCAAACCTTTGAGCTGTTACTTCTCATTCAAGTATCTCCTCAATTGCCACCATGAGGCTGAGAGGACCCCATTCCACTGCCACAGAAAAATTCCTGCCAGTACAGACTGAACCCAGATCTTGGGCATAGCAGTCAGCCATGTCAACTGCTCAGCTGTGGAGACAAACGATTCAATAATTCTTTTAAATTTTCCTTCATTTTGCACAGGAGGGTTATGTCACATATGTATCCAAGAATTTGTTTCTGTTAATTTTGTACTTTTAGTGCCCTTTTTAAATTTTGTTTTGCTTCCTTTACTACTTCTTGGACATACAAACTTAACGTTAGAGGAAATTAACTGTGAGTCTGCCTTATGTTGTTTGTAAGATGAACTTGTCCATTTTTATATTCCGCATCTATTGCACCCACTTTATTTTTGAAGATATTTTGGTTGATTGTTTCTCTCCTCCTGTACTTTATTACAATTCGTGATTTCAGATATCTTACATTGTTGACGGCTTTCTCTAGGTCACTATAATGGTACACTGTTTTTTTCCCCTTATTCTCCTTCCATGGCTATGAAAAAAGCTACAGTTATGTCTCTGGTATCATTAATTCTCCTAAAGCTAAAATGATCTTCATAATATATGTCTTTAATTTTTCTTACTATCCTCCTGTATGTTATTCCATTTGGTGATTTACTAACGTGAGATGTCAATAGTTTTTACATTTACCTGTTCATCTGTTGATCTGCTCATTCCTTCTATAGTATAGCATTTTTTTGTATGTCTGAGGGTAGATCCCATGTTTCACAGATTTTAGACTTGAGGTTCAAGAATCTTTAAGTTACGACACTTCACTCTGATTTTACTATCTCTGAAGGTATCTCATCAGGTCCAGCCGACTTATCAGCTCAAATAATTTAGTGTTCTTTCAACAATAATCACACTACTGGACCACCTATTTCTTCCACATCAAACTCCTTTTCTTCCTTTGTTATGCTCCAAAGCACCTCTCCTCCATCACACATACATTAATTGTCCTCATGTGATCAGTTGTTGTAAAGAATCTACTGCAGCTCAAAAAGAGCAATTATGTAATAATTAGAATATCAGAAGAAAAAATGCTATTCATTACTCCACATTAAGGCTGTTTGTAGCACAAAAAGAGGGGCACAATGCTGCATTCAAAATTTTGACCACTTATCCAATGATACAAAATGTCTGCCAGACAGCAAAGTTAAATTTGAAAACTTACTGAAAAAGTTTCTTCTTGACAACTTCTCCTCTTCCACCGAAGAATTTGAATTTCTATTATGTGTAAAAGGTGGTGGGTAGGAATTACTAACTCACAGCAGTACTAAAAAAATTGTAAATGGTCAGTATGTAGCCATATTTACATGTGCATGTGTAACGTGAATGTAGAATGACTGATTCTACATCATTATGATTAATCCCACAAACAATCCATGGAACATGAAACTAATTACCAGTAAATAATTAATTAACACTCTTCCTTTTACACTTAACAGTTCTTTCCCATTATCACCTAATATGTTCTCATGAAAGCAATCTACACTGATATCTTCCCACATCATTATTTGAATTGTTGGTAATTTATTTCACTGAAAATCTTGAGTATTTCCAAATGTACCATTGGGCTTCTTTCTTGTACCTTTACTCTACCTGTGGAGACATTTTTAGCCTCAAATATTTCATTGTTTATGAAATTTCACTTCATTTCTACTGAATATTTCTCAACACTTCTGCCCAGATCAATGATAATTGTTCTGAAAAATATCCACTTTCTCTCAGTTTTTTGTTAAATGACTGCAAATTAAAGGGCTGCCGCCTAAAATGTCAGAAGGGAAAAAAATATTTTCATTTGCAAATTATGTGATTTTTCTATTAATGATGTTCCTGTGTATATGAAAAGTCACCCTGCATAAAATGATGAAACTTAATGTTTGATAGTACGCAATTTCTGGAAAAAATTGTCAGTATATTAAAGCAGTGGAAAATCAAGATGTTTTGTACTAACATTAAAAAACATTCATCATTTAATAGTTTACATCATTTACCTCATTTCTTCCGTAGCAACTAAGATTACACACAGTGAATAAAACATTCATGCAGTTACCATTAACAGTTACACAGAATGCTTGTTTGATAATATGCTAAGATTCACATTTGCACATCAGTATTCCTCACAAAAGAAAAAATTAAATATTCCTTAAATTTCAGAAATTTTGTAGCTTCATATTTACTGCAAAATTGAAAATAGGTAAAACTTTTGTCATATGACTTAAAAATTACAAGAAATCCACATTCTGTGTTTATTATCTGATAACCTGTAAGAGAACTCACAGTTAAACTTGACATAATAATACTCTATACATTCCACATACTCACATGTGCTGGCACATTAAAGGAATTGTAGCTGTCATGACTAAAATGAAACAGAGGCTTCATTATCTTCCCCAGTGAAAGATTAAGTATTTTAATGTGATAATGACATTTTATGAACACATTTATTAAATTATAGATGATATTGCACCACATCTGTACCCCAGAAAGCTTTTCATTAAGCATTATGCACTGCAAGATTGCCCATTTGCTGCTTTCTGACAATGTGCATGCAATGCTTGTAACAATCACATAACAGGTATGTTGTGTGAAACTCTATACACATATGAGGAATAGTCATAAAGTTTTAATTATCACCTTTTTTGGGGGAGGGGTGGGGGGAGGGGGAGGAAATAAAGTTACATAATTAATTTTTGTAACAATAATGGAAATTCCTGGAGGGAGCAATATGTAAAATAACATAAAGGCAACCACTCACCTATAGTTGATCGATGTGTGGAGCACGGTAACACATAACAGAAAATAGCATTCACACTAGCTTTTGAGCACTAGCTCTTTTTCCAGCAATAGTACACACTCTCATGTACACAACCACACAGACACTCAAACCGACTCTCCCATGGCCACAGGAGTGTGTGTTTGGCTTTCTGTTTGGTTGTGTGTGTGAATGTGTGTACTATTACTGGAAAAGAGCTAGTGCTTGGTAGCTTGTTTAAATATTGTTTTCTGTCGTGTGTTACTGTGCTCCATGCATCAATCTGTTATAGGCAAATGGTTGTCTTTCCCTTATTTTAAATAACTGATTTTTTGTTTGTTTACAGGTATGCATCCACAGTCCCAGTGCAGACTGAAATCTCCACACCACAGTACTGTTGCACACTGCTAGAGGAACCAAAACAAATTGGCACAGGGTATAAAGTAAGTGGAGTATCTTGCAGTAATTAGTTTTTAGCAGTGGTGGAAATGTCGCAACTATGTTAGGCGGTAGCCATCATGGTTGATCTGACACAGTTGTAGTAGTTTAATTGATGCTGGGAACAAATCACTGCATGTTACTCCATTTTGTCAATGGGCTGCACTATTTTGTTTTGCCAACTAGGGCATGGAACAGTACTGTGGCATGAGGACTTTGATTATACCAGGTCTGCAGACATGTATTTGTAAAACAATCAAACATTAATTATGTAACTTTATTTTTGTTTTTGAAGTGATGATTAAATGATAGGAAATGTAAAGTATAACAATAAACACAGAAATGAATGACATTTGATGTAATTTCATGCAGTAATACAAGCCAAATGTGAATGCTAATTTTAATAGTAATGAATAACTAGAAAAAAGTCTACAGCCCACTATAGTGTTTTAGAAAGGTTTAAGTATGCAATAGCTTACATAATTCATAATTTCTCAAATAATTATATGTATTCTTGAAAGCCAATGAGTAATATATATTTAGCCTCTTTATTACTGCAATTGCTTGAAATATTCTCTGATTATTGATAAACATTGATTAGTGGGCAGCATATTTTTTCCCAGAATGAATGTAGGAAGCTCCTTTCATGACACAATGAACTCACCCTTAATGTCTTGGGATTATTTGAATAGTCGACAGGTTGACAACGGAAATTATACAGGCCTGTTAACCAACCTGACATGCTTATCTGCAAAACAAGTACCATTATATACTTGGATGGAATCTAAATATAAGCAGACACAACAAGCACTTCACTTTACTCCTTATTTCTTTCCAAAGGACGAACTCTGGAAATGTTTCTGTAGAAATATGGCTGATACATTCTGCAGCAGTTTTCATGTTAAAATTTTAGTTAATTTAGAAATTGAAAATTCAAAGCATTAGAGAGAATTAAGATACATAAAAGACCATGCTCTAGGGGTGATAAATTAGCTCAATTCTTTTGACAGGTGTAAGCATGAAAACTGAAATTTGAACTTTTCCCTTTTATACAGGAAAGGCAGTTGATATGAACCAAAGGTCACAATAAACACAGTGACATTTGTCCAATAATAAATGAACACAGTAAAGAAATAGTGTGTAGACAAACCTACACAGAAAATATGAAGGAGGCAACTGTCTGTTCAAGAGGTGACAGTCACAAACAGGAAAAGCTTAGAATAACACAAAATGGGAACTATGAAAAAAAGAGGTAAAAGGGGAAAGTGAAAACAAAAATAAAGCAATTATGGCTGAAGAAGCAAGTAATTGATTTAAGAAATAAGAAGGTCACAAAAACAGTGAGAAGTGATGTAAATGTAGGACAAAATGAATACAAACATATGATACACAAGGTGTCAAAAAAGAAAAATGAGGAGAAAAGGAAAAAACACAGCAGCTAGAAGACAACTTTGCCATAGGAGGCATGTCAGGATTTATGTAACAGAAATTTGAGGAAGAAAGAGGAGTTGAGGAGCCTAATATTAGCTAAGAGGTATTGCAGAAAATGGTATGGTATTTCTTTATAGAATTCATATACTTTTCCTTACTTTGTTTATGTCTTACATTTATGAAGGATGAAATTATAGTTCCAAAAACTGAATGCTTAACACTATCTATATATGTGTCTACATAGAATTTAACTTATGATAAGCATGGTTCCTTTATCTATCTTTATTCATTTTAGTTACTGTACCATTTTCTGGTTACACTTTCGTAAAGCAATGATTATAACACTCTTCTTTCACCATGTTAGATATGAATATCAACTACATTAACAAAACTGGACAGCAAACTACAAATTCATTACTACAACCACATAAACATGCATCTTTTACAAACATATACTTATGAGTATTTTGATAAAGCATATTGAAAGTATTCCTTCTGTTTCTTCCAGAGTAACATAATTTGAATTGTTTTATTTAGCTTACACAAGTCAAAATGTATAATTTCTATGTTATGTAAAAATTCAGCATTAACGTGTATGGTGTTACAACTTTCACTTATTTGTCATGTTTTCCTCAAAAATATACACAAATAAACAGTAGTATTATACTTGCAGAAAAGTTTGTTAATGTGGTAAAAAATTACTCATTTCTGTCAGTTTCAGATGATTAGAATAAATTCAGCAACTGATATTCATTGAAATTCCGACTGGAATAGTCATCACTACGAAAGTAATTTTTTGTAGCCACAGTATTTTAAAGACTATAATTAAAAGCAATATTTATTATGACAATATTCATTATAAAAAAGTTATTCACAAATTTAGTGCCCCCAAAACGCACATTTTTAACTTCCATAAACAAAAAGCTTAAAAATCTGAGAATAAATCTTTTACTACCCAAAATCCATTATGAGTGATTTTGGAACTAGTCAACTGAAGTGCTGCTCCAGCTATTATGAATCTCTCTGGTTTTTATATTGATTAAAATGCAAACAAATAAACAACATGGTGAAAAATTATTGCACATCACTCTAGGTGTACCATAAATTTTCACCAGTACTGGGAGAACTGCACAATTTAGATGAAAATCGTAGCTTACGGCTATTCAGAAAGATTAACAATTTGTACACTTTCCTCATACCAGAGGAAATGTACACCAGCAAGACCAGAAATGCAACTGAAATTGATGTACAAATATATTTAGATGATGAGCACAAAAGCCAAAAGGAAGCTCATGTACTTAATGATCAAGTTGTGTGGTCGGTATCCTAACACTGCACTCATAGCAAGGTCCTAGGTGTTTTATTTTTGTATTGTTTTCTACTTGTGTGTAAGATGTGTCAAATGTGTGACTATATGCTTCAGATAACATTAAAGAGTACAATACTTGTGAAGAGCAGTGTTCTGCTGATGTCTGCATGAATGAATGAAAAATGAAAGAAGGGCAGAATCTAATACAGTATCACATATAACTTTGTCTTCTCAAATGGCACTAAGGCATTCACTATATTTTTGTGTCTATATCTCCATCCACACTCTTCAAATCTCTGTAACATTAGTGTTAAAGGGTGCTTACTACTTTTCCAAATCTTAAGCATTTGCCATGTTCCATTCACAAATGGGGTACATGAAGAATGAATACTCGTCTATGTCAGCAGTTATTATCTTCATTTAAAAAAGTTCTTATTTTACAGTACAGTTGTGAGAAGTTCAGAATTTAATCCTGGATGAGGGGACATAATGAGGGGATAAAAACTGTACTGCACATGTCATCATTTTTTCCGCTCCTATACCAGCTCAAGGCTATGGATGCTACAGAGCTGTGATTTAGAGAAATCATAAAAAAATATAGTTCAACTGACTGAAACTAATTTTTAAAAATAAGAAAAGTAAAATGTACCCTGTCAGATATGGTGTCCTACACAAAATATTATATGCCACTGTCTACATGAAAGGGGAAAATACAAGTTTTTTGCAATGCAAAGACATACAATGAGGGAACAAAACTCATGGGATACCCTCTAATATCCTGTTGGACCTCGTTTTGCCAGGCATAGTGCAGGAACTAAATGTGGCATGGACTCAACAAGTTGTTGGAAGTCCTCTCCAGGAATATTGAGCCATGGTGGCTCTATAACCATCCATAATTGCAGAAGTTTTGCCAGTGATGTATTTTGTGCATGAACTGACCTCTTGATTATGTCCCATACATGTTCAGTGTGATTCATGTCAGGATATCTGAGTGGCCAAAACATTTGCTCAAATTATCCGCAATTTTCTTCAATGAACAATAGTGGCCAGATGGCATGGTGCATTGTTATCCATAAAAACTCCATCTTCGTTAAGTAACATGAATGGCTGCAAATGGACTCCAAATAGCTGAACATAACAATTTCCAGTCAATGGATGGTGCACTTGGACCAGAAGACCCAGTCCATTCCAAGTAAACATAGCCCACACCATCAGCGAGTCATCACCAGCCTGTACAGTGCCTCATTGACAACTTGGGTCCATGGCTTCATGTGGTCTGCACCACACTTGAACCCTGCCATCAGCTCTTACCAGCTGAATCTAGGATTCATCTGATCAGGCCACAGTTTTCCTGTCATCTAGGGTCCAACCAATGTGGTTACAAGGTCATGATAGGTACTGTAGGTGACGTGCTTTTATCAAAGACAGGTTGTCTGCTACCATAGACCATTAAGACCAAATTTCTCTGCACTATTATAATGGATAAATTTGTCATACATCCCACATTTTTTCTGTGGTTATTTCAAGCAGTGTTGCTAGTCTGTTAGCACTGACAATTCTCCAAAATCGCTGCTGCTCTCCACCGTTAAGTGAAGGCTGTCAGTCAATGCATTGTCAGTGAGAGGTAATGCCTGAAATCTGGTATTCTCAGCATACTCTTGAAACTGTGAATCTCAGAATACTGAATTTCCTAACGATTTCTGAAATGGTATTCCCCATGGATCTATCTCCAACTACCATTTTGTGTTCGAAGTCTGTTAATTGCTGTTATGCAGCCATAATCATGTTGGAATCCTTTTTCATATAAATAACCCAAGTACAAATGACAGCTCTACTAATGCACTGCCCTTTCATACTTTGTAAAAGCGATACTACCGCCATCTGTGTATGTGGAAATCACTGTCCCATAACTTTTGTCACCTCAGTGTAATCATACAACAGGGACCAAGCAAATGAGGCAGTGCTGTTGTTAAGATGCTGACCTCATATTATGGAGATTAGAGTTTGCTCTGTCTGGCCATCCTGATTTAATTTTTCTGTAATTTTCCTAAATCATTTTAGGTAAATGCCACGACGATTTCTTCATCAAAGCCATGGCAGACCATCTATCCTATCCTTACAATGCATACTTATATGTTTAGGATGCATGAATATTTTTTAGCTATTTATTTTCATTTTATTGTGATGACAAATCAAGTATCATTATCAGGTGATTCCTCAATGAATATATGTGTGAGCTCAACTTTAGAGTGGAACAAAATATTAGCATAAAGGGAGACATGCTGCATTTGGGAGCTTAGTTTTACTAGAAAGAATCATTTATATCATGTGTGAAGTTTACATAGAGATAAGAGGCCTATGGATGGCAGTTGTGTGGTGATTGTAGTAGCAGTATAACTATGTGATGATATGTGATACAGGAACTTGTCTCTAGCCTGCTCTGATAAAGTCACTGTTCATCCTTAATCCACTATATTTGCTTTCCAAGCCCCTTCTGTTCTTTATATGCCATCTTTATCAAGTTTCATATCCCCAATTCTGTCACAGTGGTGAGTACTGGACTCCTATCTGAGGGACTGGCACTTCAAATCCCTGTCTGGCTATCCAGATTTAGGTTTCTCATGGTTTCTGTAAATTACTAAAGGCAAATACCTGGGCAGTTCCTTTGAAAAGGACATGGCCCAAGAACTTAACCAAAAACAAAGCAATGTTTTTAATCTTGTTTCTATGTATGTTGGTTGGTTGGTTGGTTTGGGGAAGGAAACCAGACAGCGTGGTCATCGGTCTCATTGGATTAGAGAAGGATGGGGAAGGAAGTCGGCCATGCCCTTTCAGAGGAACAGTCCCGGCATTTGCCTGGAGTGATTTAGGGAAATCACGGAAAACCTAAATCAGAATGGCTGGACGCGGGATTGAACCGTCATCCTCCCGAATGCGAGTCCAGTGTCTAACCATTGCGCCACCTCGCTCGGTTCTATGTATGTCAACTATTCCGTGCCTCTAGTACACAGTGAGTGGATACCTTCACTCCTTCCATCATTTGTATTCCACATGACCTACCAGTATCATATTAATATCTCTAGGAAAGTTAGATGAACTGACCATTGGATACATTGTGTGAAGATTCTGTTACATTTTCTCCTGATGCTGTTTCAACAGATTCCTAAACCATGCACAGGTAATATAAGTTATGGCTTATCTATAAAAATAAGAGGTTTGTTGTAATTGTTCCTGTACCTTCACCCAATAGCACAGTCTGCAGGAAGTAAACACCAATTCTTGTTTCCTCAGAACACTTCAGACAGCAATGAAACTGAGTTACACATAATATATTCATCTAAACATCTAGCCAGCAATGCAGTGATAATTACTCTTCAGGGAGAAGCTCACATTCTAGAAACACAGATACACAGCACTCACGTATGTTGTTAATTAAGCCATTAGTATCATGTGGTAAAAGGCTTCAGTGTTAATGTTCAATCACAGTTAATAAATGACATCTATACACACCCCAATTCCTCCACAACAAACACCTCATGCGAGTCAAGCATTTACCATTAAGCAAACAAAGTACATACAAAGTGGTAATGCAGTAATGAGATACTGATGAGTCAATGGAAAAATGATATCATAGGGGAAAATAATTTAGCATTTTCAGTTTGGCAGATTTACAGCAACTATGTTTTAGCAACAGAAAAGAAGAAAATTTTACATTAAAAATATTTTATATTGACAAAATTCAGTGAAAAAGTAAATATCCACAATTTATCTCGAATGTATATATGTACAGAAAAGAGTTGTTAAAAATAACTGAAGTGACATGTGATTGATCCACCATGTGATGATGTTTTTGCAGTGTTTTAACAGCATTTCACTGCATTCATGGAACATGGAATGTATATTCCATTAGGAGAACGCTTAGTTTCATCTATCAAAGACAGGATAAGCAATTTTTCATCAAAATTCTGCTAAAATACCATCACCTGGAGGAATCACAAGCTACTTTTTTTTAAAATTTGAAGTTAGAGAAAATATATACTAACTTTTTATACAGAAGTATTATACCAGCACATGTCGTATTTATTTTGAGTATGCAGTTTCAGATTTTGCTTTAAATGAGTTAAAATTAGGCTTATTTAAAATTTGAATATTGTTAAAATTTCCAAAGAAGAAAAAGGTACATAGCTGTATGTACCTATACTTCCTAGACTGAAATTCCAGGCAGTATCATAAGTTTACAGAGTGGGCACAGTGACTCACCCTGACAGCTAAAGGGTTGTCGGAGTAGTCGATAGGCTGGCACCGGAAGCTGTATTCAGTCAGCCATCCACTCATGAGACACTGAGAGAAACAAGCTGTTAAATTCCATTCACCGAAAGCTACTCTATGTGCACTGTTTCCCCACAGAATGAAGAAGTGCCTTCTCCTGGAGAGTTTTCATTACTCACATATTAATTTTGATAGAATTTCACATGTGTATTTCTAGATATGTACATTGACATCAAGACCTACTCTTCTGCATTTACTGATATATTTATTTCAATAAAATTTCACACTTGTTTATGTACATACGGATATTGATACCAAGAGTTAACCCTTTGAAATTTGGTCATAATGATAAAATTAAAGCAATCTGAACAGATATTTGTTTGTTCTTTTGATGTCTTCTGACCAAATTGTAGTTAATTTGTACAGTGATGTATGTTATATCTATGCAAAATAATTTGTCATCAGCCAGTCTATTATCTTCATT
The DNA here is from genome assembly GCF_021461385.2 of Schistocerca piceifrons. Lineage (NCBI taxonomy): Eukaryota > Metazoa > Arthropoda > Insecta > Orthoptera > Acrididae > Schistocerca > Schistocerca piceifrons. Next base: position 407,152,925 of record NC_060149.1, read on the forward strand.
ATTTTGGCCTTATGCTGCAGGAAGATGAAAAAATACCATAGTGTTAAATATTAGAAAAGTTATGTATCATGGCTGCTGTTTAACTGTAGCATGGATGAAACTTTAGTTTCATTAATTCATTAACATGCTGTCTCTGCATCAAAAAGTTCAACAATACTTTCACATATAGACCTACTTCTGATAATATTTTTAAGTAACTCACTGAATAATTGTTCTTTCAGGTGTTTAAATAAACACGTGATGTTTTCATCAAGGAATAGTCATACTTTCTGGTCAAGAAAGTTTCACTGTTCATGGAAGATTTGTAAAGTATCTCCGACAGCAAAAATCCAAAATTTTAGACAGTGACTGGACAGCATATTCCTGAATCTTTTGACTTTATTTAACAACATTGAGTTTTCCCAGTTCTCATGAGACAAATACTCTCTCGCTGTTAAATAGGAAACTAATGAAAATATGTATTCCAAGGATGGATTACAGCAATGTGGTAGCCTGAAAAGTGCAGTTATATTGATGGTAAATGGAATGCAGTAGGCTGGGAGTTACATAATCTCATCTTTTGTGCAGAATGTATATATAAAACTGGGTATTTATTTTCATTCATTCACTATCACTTCAGGTAACACAAAGTCTAGTTTAACTGCCATAATGTCACACATGGTTCTCTGCCCTTCGATTAACTTTTCCAATAATAATTTTCTAGTGTGATACAGTGGTATAATGGTGTCTGCTGCCATTAAAAATCTTCTGCAATTATTATTCTTCAGTTTGCCACATTAATTTCTAGTTCATGAAATTTTATATTTGAACACAATTGAAGCACTGCTGTTGTTGTTTCAGGGGCATTTGGCTTCAAAGTCATAAATATGCACTGGAATGCAGATATAGATGTAAACTGCAATGTGTTACTTTCTCCATTGCTACTGGAATGAAGTCATATATTTCCAGATTGTTATCTTCATATCACCTACGTTCTCATAGTCAATATACTTCAATGATATAGTATGTTCCAATTTTCTTTCTATAAAAATAATGATAAGGGTTTATTGTTCTGTGAACCATTCATCATCTTTCTGGAGTTTTTTGTATCAAAATTATTATAGTATGTCAACACACAAAAAGCAAACTAAAAACAAAACAACACTGAAATTAGCATTTATCATAGTAGCTGTTCAGATCATCTCTTCCACTTCGTTTTATGAAATTAATTACCTTAGGTGCAGAACAGATTCATGTAAATTCAGGAAAATGTAAGTTAGGTAACCCTTTTTACTACTAGTCATTTACAACTCTGTAGCAATACTGAATGATTTGGAGAGCCAAGAAAGTACTGAACAATAAACTAAGCTTGTTAAATACACTGAAACACAAAGTTTTAGTAACAATAGTAACAGTCTCCATTAGTTTTTTCTCTGCTCAGTAGAGGAATTTTAATATAAATCAAAAACATTTAGAAGCAATAGACAAATTATTTTTGCCATTTGGTGAAAAACTGAAAAGGTGACAAACAGCTGAACTAAAAAGCAAGCTGTTCTGGTAGCAAACACTCAAAGCATGAAATGCAGAAGAAGAAAATCTTATACTTGACTCAAGGAAGAACAAAATAAAAGAGGGTAGAATTATTTCAAAGTTTTAACATTTCATATATTTGAAACATGTACATTAATATACTAAGGCTTTGCATCATATAAGGATTATGTGCAACAACAAAATGTATTATTATGAAATAACACATCATTCAGCTAATGTATCTTGATTAAAAATCTGTTTTAAAGAAAAATCTGATTTTGTAAATGAAACGAGAAACTGTATTTTGAATAAGTTACTTAAATCTAAGGAAAAAATTAAATTAAAACCAATTTCTTGAAATTTATATGTACAACAAGTAAATCAACATTTTCAAAGCAGTTGCACAGTTCATCCTTCACATTCACACAACATTACAACTGAATCAGAAAGTGGAGAGAAAGCTAAGCACCAGTTAAGTGCAGAAACAGTTTAAAGAGAGAAAGATTATTTTGTAGTTGAAGTTCATCACCGGAGGACAGAATACCGTACTAAAATAAGACATTTCACTTATTCTGTGCATGTTTATTTACAGTGCTTGTCCAAAATCCTATTTACAAGTGTAAGTGATTTTTAACCTTCACCCATAAGCTGTAATTAGGTTTTTGCACATCATTCCATACACTTTTCTTTCATTTTACTTAAATTGTAGTATGTTCCCATGAAAGAATGGTCTTCCAATCTGTAGTAACATTATTTACAGAGGTTAAGAAATAATGCCTTTATTCTGTTCAGCAATACCCACTTTTAGGCAATGCTGGTACTGGTATGTCAAATTCAGCTAATTTATTTATTCTGAAATGGAGATCAGTCTGAGGGACTTAAAATACATTCACTTCACTTCTGATAACATGTGACATCCATATTAGCCTCCCCCCCTCCAACCCCCCCCCCCCCTACCATCTCCCCATAACTCTGTGATTAAAAGAATTTGTTTATTAATTTGGCTGACAGTGCATACACCTGTATTCAAATTATTTGAAGCTTGCTTGATGCAATAGTTCAAACTTAATTGACAACTTTCAACAGATGGCTATATGAGGGACCACCATGTCGTGTTTGATAATTATTTGAGGAATTAGCTATACTGACAGAGTAACAGCAGGTGTTTCATCACAGAAATAGGAAATTCTTATACAATTTACTTCTGTAGATAATTGTGCAAAGATAATTGTACAAAGATTCAGCTATATCACTGCTTACTATTATTATCTGATTATTACTGAGCAGTATTACCACACATTGGTAAAACAGTTTCACATGAACTCATGTGGACATGTTACTAAAAAGATAATCTACTCTCCTTTGAAGTGTCTCATATAGTGCTGATGGCTAAATTTCCCATCTTCATTTATTATTTATACTTTTCAAATGACTTTCATATCATCAGGCTACACTGCTGTTCTGATGATCAGAAAATGTATTGCGTTCTGTGTGTATTTGAAGAGAAACTTGACTAACACACTATAAGGCTACTCTAGCCTCACATACTCTGAAAGACCTTCCAAATAGGACTGCACATATTACATTCACTGATAATGGTGCTCTGCTGAAACTTGAAGACTAGTCAAAATATTTCTTACTTAGTTTAAGGGAGGCAAGTTGTATGCTTCATACATTTACATGCTCAGTATGCAACTATTAACATTGTATACAGGGTGTTACAAAAAGGTACGGCCAAACTTTCAGGAAACATTCCTCACACACAAATAAAGAAAAGATGTTATGTGGACACGTGTATGGAAACGCTTAATTTCCATGTTAGAGCTCACTTTAGTTTCGTCAGTATGTACTGTACTTCCTCGATTCACCACCAGTTGGCCCAATTGAAGGAAGGTAATGTTGACTTCGGTGCTTGTGTTGACATGCAACTCATCACGAACGTGGTTTTGCCATCAGTGCAACGTTTACAAATGCAGAGTTGGCAGATGCCCATTTGATGTATGGATTAGCACGGGGCAATAGCCGTGGCGCGGTACGTTTGTATCGAGACAGATTTCCAGAATGAGGGTGTCCCGGCAGGAAGACGTTCGAAGTAATTGATCGGCGTCTTAGGGAGCACGGAATATTCCAGCCTATGACTCGCGACTGGGGAAGACCTAGAACGACAAGGACACCTGCAATGGACGGAACAATTCTTCGTGCAGTTGACGATAACCCTAATGTCAGTGTCAGAGAAGTTGCTGCTGTACAAGGTAATGTTGACCACGTCACTGTATGGACAGTGCTACGGGAGAACCAGTTGTTTCCGTACAGTGTACAGCGTGTGCAGGCACTATCAGCAGCTGATGGGCCTCCACGAGTACACTTCTGCGAATGGTTCATCCAACAATGTGTCAATCCTCATTTCAGTGCAAATGTTCTCTTTACGGATGAAGCTTCATTCCAACGTGATCAAATTGTAAATTTTCACAATCAACATGTGTGGGCTGACGAGAATCCGCACACAATTGTGCAATCACGTCATCCACACAGATTTTCTGTGAGCGTTTGGGCAGGCATTGTTGGTGATGTCTTGTTGGGCCCCATGTTCTTCCACCTAAGCTCAACTGAGCACGTTATCATGATTTCATACGGGATACTCTCCCTGTGCTGCTAGAACATGTACCTTTACAAGTACGACACAATATGTGGTTCATGCACGATGGAGCTCCTGCACATTTCAGTCGAAGTGTTCGTACGCTTCTCAACAACAGATTCAGTGACCGATGGATTGGTAGAGGCAGACCAATTCCGCGGCCTCCATGCTCTTGTGACCTCAACCCTCTTGACTTTCATTTATGGGGGCATTTGAAAGCTCTTGTCTACACAACCCCGGTACCAAATGTAGAGACCCTTCGTGCTCGTATTGTGGACGGCTGTGATACAATACGCCATTCTCCAGGTCTGCATCAGTGCATCAGGGATTCCATGCGATGGAGGGTGGATGCATGTATTCTCGCTAAGGGAGGACATTTTGAACATTTCCTGTAACAAAGTGTTTGAAGTCACGCTAGTACGTTCTGTTGCTGTGTGTTTCCATTCCATGATTAATGTGATTTCAAGAGAAGTAATAAAATGAGCTCTAACATGGAAAGTAAGCGTTTCCGGACACGTATCCACGTAACATAATTTCTTTCTTTGTGTGTGAAGAATGTTTCGTGAAAGTTTGGCCATACCTTTTTGTAACACCCTGTACATCTGTTTGTGTGTGTGGTTTTCCGATATTTCATTTAAACTATGAACTTACAACACACATGCTCTTCAAACAAGGTATGCTGGAATGTTTGTGTACTATTACTTACCTCGTAAAAAAGCCATGCACTGAATATAACTTGGAAAAAGTTGTATGCAATCAGTAGATTTTTTAGCTCGAATGGTTTACGATTTTCCATAAGTCTTGGGCCAAGTACTTTTACAATATATACATATGTGAGACAGATTGCAGCAGTAGGGAATGGGCTTGACATTAGGAACCATTTGCTAGTCCTCGGATCTGCAAACATTTTAGAAATGTCAAAATCATGTACATAATCTAATGAAGTTATAATACAACAAATATTTAACCTGTGAAGTTAGAGAGGATTTCATAACAACACATTATTGTCACAGAATCCATTAGATTACAAGTCCTGGCATGAAGAGCACATTTTAATGAAATAAAGGCATGCAGTCATAACAACCTGTAGTTTCTTGATGATCCACAATAAGTTTTAAGTGCGGAAATGAGAAAGAATATAACACCATTTTTGTGACTGCTTTAAGAAAAGAAGAGAAATAAACTGAAAAATTGGTGTCTACATCTTATTCGCAGTGACTGGAGGTGAAGATCCCCACACTCAGCATTGTTAAAATAATGGAACAAAATTTCTGTGAAATCTGCTAACACTGATCATTCGTGTACTTCGACTACCATTTTTTACTCCAGTGAACAAGGTTGTCTGCAATATCATAGAACGTATAGTACATATTTGTCCATATAGGTGGCCAGATGTACATGAAGCAAAATGGCTGATTATTTGGATTCTCTGTTAGACAAGATTTTAAAAGATCTTGTAGTTGAAACCTATTTACAAAAGAGTGTGTATAAACAGCAATGTGTGATGACAGTACACACTCTTTATGAGAAGTCACTTGCAGACAGTAACTGCAGACAGACATCAGCTCCCAGCAATAGTAAAAAAAAAAAAAAAAAAAAAAAAAAAAAAAAGGGTTCAAATGGCTCTGAGCACTATGGGACTTAACATCTGATGTCATCAGTCCCCTAGACTTAGAACTACTTAAACCTAACTAACCTAAGGACACCACACACATCCATGCCCAAGGCAGGATTCGAACCTGCAACCGTAGCGGTCGCGCGGTTCCAGACTGAAGCGCCTAGAACCACTCGGCCACACCGGCCAGCCAGCAATAGTCAAAAATTGTAAAAGAACTGTCATAAAGAACTGTGCAGATAACTACACACAAGTGATTTAGAGCCTCAGTAAATATCTACCAAAGCCAGTGTTTCAAAATTATAGCTTTGCTGAAAGGCAAAAATTGAACTTCTGTCTTTAGGTTGTTGTCTCGAAGCACCCAACATGCGACAAGAATACATTAACGTGATGCAAATTCTACCACGTCCATGTCACAGTCACAGTCTCTGTGCACTTTTGATGTTTCCAACTACTTCACAGGTGAGTAGTAACTCCAAATACGACAGAAGGAGCCTCAACTGCTTACTTTGAGAGCGAAACTAATAGTAAGAAAAGAGCAACATTATTTAGTTTTTCAATGATTTAACAACTTTTAACATCTTAAGCTCGCAGAAACTCATCAAACGGATGACCACCAGTGGCACTGCACACATTACAATATCATCTATTGTCAGAACTGCTCTTTGGGTTCAAAATCCTTTGGCCTATTGCTAACACGTTCTGTCTATGATTCTTCAGAAAGTACTTCATGGTTGTCAGTTGCTTATGAATAAATCTTCTCACACACAACCTGGCACCGTCTCTTCAAATTTTACTGTGTGAACAGTTCTTTGCTGAAAACCTTGGCCAGTTCTCTGAGAATCCAATGACCCAATTTCTTGTAAGTTTCTATACATGGTGATAAATTTGAACCATTCTCAAATGGTATCCGTACAAGATCCATATTGTACAGCAACATGCACCTAAGGACTCACAACGACATGTTGACTTCACTCTCCACTTTCTCACTAGGATTGAAGTTGACGAGTGCTGGCCCTGGACCATCTTATGGACATATGATGCTCATTTTTCTTAGATGGGCGAGGTGAACACACAGAATTGCCGAGTGTGGGGATCTTCACCTCCAGTCACTGCGAATGAAGTTCCTCTGTACGGTGAAAATGTCACCGTATGGCATGGCTTCACAGTTACGTTCATCATTGGACCCTTCTTTTTTGAACAGGTTGGTGCTCAAGGACCAGATACATGCAGTGTGACAGGCCAGCATTACTGTGATATGCTTCACCAGCACATCATACCCGCACTACAGGAGAGAGACACATTGAACTCAATATTTTTCATGCAAGATAGGGTCCCAATGCACATCACTTGTGAAGTTCACCCGCTTCTCTGAAACACATTTGGATACGATCAAATTATCAGCTGATCATTTCAAAATGCTTGGCTGGCACGATCACCTGATCTCATTTCCTGTGATTTCTGATTTTGGGGCTACCTAAAGGACAGGGGAACATTCACACATGTGCTGATCTCAAGCGCAGCATATCAAGAGAGGTAGCTGGCATACCCACAGACGTGCTTCATTCTGCTGTGCAGAATGCAATCCTGCACTTTCAGACTCTTCTGAGCACTGATGGGGGCCATATTGAGCCCCTTTTGTAGCAGTAATGGTAACGGTATGTGATGGTATGATGTACCATTGCAGCACATCAAAAGTGTTTCAGTTATATTGATTCTGCATTATTTCTCTTATCCATGTCCTTGAAACTAATGCTACCAAGTTTGTTACTCATAAGGTAATTAGTTACCATGTTATGATGTGCTAAATTGGGTAAGTGGTAATTAAAGTGCATTACTCACAGAGATTCAGTGAGGGCCTTAATTGCCATATGGCAACAAAACTTTGTAGGTATTCTAATGCATTAATGCGCGACTGATTTATGCTGGAAAAAAATTATTTCCAATTTTAGCTACCAGGTGCAAATCTGTCTTTGTCAGTGCAAGAAAAATGGATTAGTAATGAGACATGGGCAGAAAAGATCAAATAAGTGAGAAAGACATAATCTTGATTTTGTTATGAAGGACCACTTACACAGTTTGTTTAGTATCAGCACGAGAAATGTTGACGAGATGCTATACAGCGCCAGATTTGCATCTGATATTCAAAATTGGAACTAATTTTTTTCCAGAGTAAATTGGCTCTGCATTAATACATTAGCATATCTACCAAGTTTTGCTGTTGTACTGTAATTACAGCCTACAGCAGACTTCTGTGAGTTGCTGCACTTTAATTATAACTACCTGGTAGTTTTGGCACCCTGCACCTCAAACCAAAAACTGACTGGGGATAGCACCTAACAGAGCAAGGACACTGCTGACCATTAAAATTGCAATACCGTGAAGACAAAATGTGACACATGTCAAAATTGCATAACATGTACTACTGCATACAAGTGATTATAATTTCAGTTCAACTATGCATAGTAGATAGGAGTAATGCCGTCTAATTCTCTACATAAGGAAAGATTACATTTTTCATTCAGAAATAGTATTTGAATGTCCATTGTTTATGAGAAGACTGTGGTATATGCCTCTATGGTGATATTCCTAGCAGTATGTGTTGGAATTTGACAGTGGCCAGATTGAGGCCCTTCAAGACTGCAGTTTATTATTCCACAACAATGCTGCATCTCTTGGTAAGGATCTCACAACTGTGATACAAATATGGAATTGATAGGTTCAGGGAAGGTCACAATGAGCACTTGACAGATCAAACATACCATTCATGTGACAGTGGATGACTATATTGCCAAGTCAGGTATGATAGGACAGAAAATGGGCTTGTTTGCAGTAAGATAAGCCTCCACAAAGACAGCATGATGATTTCTGGATCACCATGGGCTGTCAAAGCACCAACCATTATAATGGTTTACTTTGCTGCAGCACCAGAGTTGTACACCCACGGACAACACTGTGGACAGGAGAGGTACCCTGTCATCTTTTCATACGAGTCCCAGTTCTGTATACAACACCACAATGGGCACATCTGTGTATGGAGGCTTCGAGGTGAAGGAATGTTGTCAAATTGCATTCATCATCGTTATATGGGAGTGCAGCAGCTACCGCGCCAGTACGGATGCCACTGAGTACACAAAACCACATGGCTGGTAATTTCTACAGTAGTCATTTGATTTCATGTGTTAATATCTGTGCTTGTGCTCTTCTTTGTGGACTCTGTGACATGCTGTTTATAATGTGGTTATCTACCTTGGCACAGAGGAAATTCGACTGTTGCCCTTGCCTTTAAGTTCTCCAGATCTCTCACACACTGAAAACATCTTGTCATGGAGAGACTGGCATGCCTCAACTCATCAGCCTTAACAAATGCCAAGCTGTTTCCTAATCATCTACAGTCGAGTCTGCAGGGAGAGTGAAGGCAGCACATAGGCTACCACGGACAGAGGTGTGGTGTGGAGTCAACAAGCTCCACTTTGTCTAGTGCTGGTATAACACTGGCAGCCATGGGGTGGGCCGCAGTGGGTGGAAGAGGAGAAGGGGGGGGGGGGGGGGGCGACAACCAGCCGTGTTTTTCATCACGCACTGCTGGTACTGCTTGTTGCGTCATATTGTGCATTATGCTAAGCTACGAGTGAATTCGATCACAATTTTTGTTTGGCTAATGCCAGCTGTACCGTAGTCATTTTAGTGATTTATCAGAGCATTGGCAGGCCGAAGTAAATAGACATGTACCGACTTCCGCTGGTCTGGAACTAGGGAGTCCTGGTTCAGGCTGTTGTGTGCAAGTAGTGCAAAAACAGGAGTACCATACCCAAGAAACGAATGATTAAGTTTGTTTTCAAAACGACCATTCAGCGATGTTGTTATCATTAATTTCCTGTCTTCATTCTGTAGTTTAAGAACTGATCAGAGAATTTGTATTGAATGTTGCTTTTGATGAGTCACCTATGAGTAAAACAAGAATTTACGAGTCGTGTAAGTGTTTTAGAAGTCGGGTGTGAAGGTTTCCAGCACTTACACTTGAACATGAGGTTTGCTCCAGACGCAGACAGATGCGATACACAAATTCCTGCCGTCCGGCCTCTAACCATCGCTAACATTGTTAAAACCCATATAATAACGCCGATTCCGTACAGCGACGACAGAAGAGAAGGAAGAAGGAGAGGAAGTAGATGAAGACCATCTTGCTTCGGCCGCTGGCAATTAAGAATCAGTTCTACAAAGCAATCCGAGGGTAATTTTCCGAGGTGCTTCCAATTCATCTAGTATTCACAAATGGAGCTTCCGAAACATGTTTACTTAAGCTATAATTATGCCAGTTGGCATTAAAAAATAAAAATGAATGGTAATGCAAGAAATCGAGTAACATGATCAGATGTAAAGTTATCTAGGCAGATACTGTTATAGATGGCATCAAAGTTGATTCTTTTTAAATAAATGGCCAGTAGCATTTTTGTTGTTGTTAATTATGTGTTCATATCCAACAGGAACGTCTCAGTTCTATCTTTTAATTTTGAGTGTCAGCTTAGCGTCATTGGTATACAAAAATATCTCTTGAGATTATTTTGAAGGTCCATTTCCTGTCTTGGTAGGTAAGTTGGATTTAATCATATAGAGATGTAATTTATAATCGACAAATAAAAAAGGTGATATATTAACAATACAGGAAGATGTACTTTGTGTATACTAATGAAATACGCTTAAATGTTAGGTATCAAAGTAATCTACCGTAACAAAATATTATGTGGACACACATTTGAGGTAAAGTAAGTGTTGTGTATCTTCTGTAACATACGGTTCTTGGGGTCAACTATACTCCGTTCATCATAAGAATAAACCTTATGTAAACATTAGGCAATGTATTCTTCCGCGTTTTATGGAACCTCATTGGGATTTCGTTTCACTTGGAGCTGAAGCCAAGCTGTCTCGTGTAGTCTAGTATAATGAGGATATTTTTAATGCTGCGCGTGACGCACACATCGACTCGGCGATTATGCGGGGCAACATCTTTGCCGACGCATTTAACTTGGACAGCACTGACCAGGCAAATGATCAAACTAACCTGTAGTGTTGTGAACAGCTGCAGTAAAGCAGTAAAAAGAGACGAGCAGAGAACAATATAGCTTTGAATGTCGGGACAGGCATATGTATTGATTTATCTAAAGCTTTTGACGTCACTGACCATAATGCTCAAGCAGAAGATTGTCCAATTAGGAATTAGAGGTATATCCAATGAGTGGCTCAAGACATACCTATGTGGTCGCAAACAGGTGGTTGAAGTGCAATATAGTGACCATAACAAAATCAGCTACTACTATTCAGGATATGAAAATGTGAAATATGGCGTCCCTCAAGGATCAGTATTAGGACCCATTCTGTTTCTCCTCTATGTCAATGATCTTATGTACAACAGGTATTGCCAAACTACCCTCAAATTTGCAGACGATACAAGCTTCCTTATTAGTAGTAAAACAGAAGAAAAAACTAAAAGACTCTGCTATCCACACAATGAACAGTGTAGAATTGTGGTTCAGCTATAACAAACTAATTATAAACAAAGAAAAGACAGTACCACTGAACTTCTATAATGTAAAAGGCAGACACCACCCAAACATAGAAATAGAACTTAGCAACAGAGTTCTTGAAAGTGTTGACAGCACAAAATTTCTGGGACTCTGGCTCCAGAACAACACAAAATGGGAGGTACACATTGAATATTTGCGAAGAAAACTAAGCAAAACCTGTTACATGATACTGATCTTAAAAAATTGTTGCAGCAAAGCCAGCCTGTTAAATGTATACTACTCCTATGTGCATTCTGTAATTAAATATGGCATAATCTTCTGGGGCAATGCAACAACAAATATTAAACTTTTCAGGATGCAAAAGAGAACATTAAGAATTGTTGAAGGGGTAAACAATACGAAATCATGCAGACCCATATTCAAAAAACTGTCAGCTCTTCCTCTTCCTTGCATTTTTATCTACAAAACATCAGTTTTCATCAAACAATATGTTGATAGACACCCAGATATCTTATTAATAAATGAAGATATACATGCACACAATACAAGCCAAAAATCTGACCTTCATATGAAACAGGTGAGAACATCATTGTGTCAAAAAGGCACACTACATACTGGGATTAAGATTTTCAATAATCTACCTACCCATATTAAATCAGCAGGTAAACTCTGTAGTTTTAAGGCTGAAGTAAAGGCATATTTAATTGCTCATTGCTTTTACAGTCTGACAGAATACATAAAAGCCAAACAACAAAAATAAAGATGCATTATGAATATTCTACTTTGTATGTTGCCTGTAATGTTTGTTGTATGTATGAATCTTTGCTAAATTACTTCAATATCTAGTCCTTAGGATTGCAACACAAACTGTATTTTATCTTGTAAATGCCTAACCATGTCCAATATCGTTGTATATATTCTATACATGTAGGATTTGAAGGACTAAATAAATAAATAAATAAAAGAAAGGAGGCTAAAATTAACAGACAAAAAACCTGCAAATGCTGGGCACACACTGTATAACAGTTTACTGCAATGTATAAAGACATCTGATCGATATTTGCCCTTACAGTGTTAAAGACTTAAATAATGTGTATGTATAAATTTTTTATAAAGTACTTTAATGACATTTTCTGTGAATATTCTATAAAACATATTTATATGTACTACCTTTTTGTAAATAGCTATGTATTTGCAAGATTTATGTAAAAATGAAAGTGTCCAATATCATTGTAATAAATGATCCACAGACAAATAAAGAATAAAGGAAATAACGGTAAAACTCAGGCGATACCCTTCTTAGATGAACACATATTTACCCTACAAAACAACGAGCATATTCAAACGACGAGTATTTGATTTTTCATTTTTCTCAAAAAAATTAATTGTGTAATTTTTTCTTAACTTCAACAATCTTTAACCATATTTTATAAAATATCGATAATTAAGAATGAGTATTTGCAATGAAAACCATAATTTTACATGTGATAGTTAGTTAGTTAGTTATGTGTTCCATTGATCAACCTCACAGTCACCGTTACGATGTGGAAGGTGTCAAGTGCATAAGAAATGCACACATGAATAATTTTTTTTTTTTTGAGATTAAAATTTTTATCACCTACCCCATTCCCTTAAATGGCACAAAATGTGTATATTATACCTGTAGATTTATTTACTCCTATTCAAGAATTCAACTATGGTATACAAGGAATTGTCATGGAGATACGATTTCAGTTTATTTTTAAAACTATTACTGTTATCTGTCAGACATTTCATTTCACCTGGTGATTTATCGGAAAAGTTTTACAGCAGCTTATTTTACCCCTTTCTGTGCCAAAGATAGCTTAAGTAGAGGATAGTGTAAGTCTTTCTTTCTTCTGGTATTATAATCATGAATGTCACTGTTGTTTTTAAACTGGTCCATATTGTTGAGAACTAATTTCATTACTGAGTAAATGTACTGTGAGGCTGTTGTAAGAATTCCTAATTTTTTAAACAGATGTCTATAAAATGTGCTCCAATGAGTCCCACACATTATTCTAACCACTTTCTTTTGAGTAGTGAATATTTTTTTATCAAACTGTTGAGTTACCTCAAAATATTATTCTGTATGACATCAGAGAGTGAAAGTATGCAAAGTATGTTAGCTTGCTAATTTATATATCCTCAAAATTAGCAGTTATTATGATTGTAAAAGTTTCTGAACCTAGTCACTTTAGGAGATCCAAAATATGAATTTTCCAATTAAGATTCTCATCTACATGTACACCCAAAAACTTAGTATTCTCTACCCTGGCTACTGACTTGACTTCTATTGATATTTTACATTTATTGAAGGAACAGTACTTCTTGCAGTAGAAAATTGGATATACTGCGTTTTTTCAAAGTTTGGAGGAAGCCCATTCACAGAAAACCAAACAGTAACTTTTTCAAAGACATTATTTATATTATTTTCTATTGGAGTTTCTTTTACTGGATTAATAATGATGCTTGTATCATCAGCAAACAGTGTCAGTTTAGCTTCTTCTTTCAGATAAGAAGATAGATCATTTACATATATGAAGATCAGAAAAGGCCCATGATCGAACCCTGTGGAATACCTAATGTAATTGCAACACAGTCTGATGAAGTGGGAAATTTCCTTAAGTCACTTAAATGGTATAATGAGACTTACTGCTTCCTGTTCTGAAGATATGACTTAAACCACTCATACAATGTTCCATTTATACCATAGAATTGTAATTTCTGTAACATAATGTCATGGTTCAGACAATCAAATGCTTTGGATAAGTCACAAAAATTCCTGTTGGTGACATTCTACGATTTAAAGACTATATTATGTAGGCAGCGAAATTGTATATTGTTGTTTCAGTAGAACAGTATTTTTGAAATCCAAACTGTGATTTACTAAGTATCCAATTACTGCTGAGATGGGTAGCCACTCTTGAGACATTACTTCTTGACGATTTTTGACAATGCTGTAAGCAGGGATACTGGCCAGTAATTATTGATATCTGTGGTGTCCCCTTTTTTGTACAGAGGCTTGACAATAGCATATTTTAATTACAGATGTGACTTGTAACATTGTTTTAGTAACTTGCTAGAGATGTCACCTATGTAATTAGAAACTAGAAGACGTGCAATTTTCTTGAAAAAATGATGGTGAAGTACGAGTAAGTTACCATATATTTGAGGAATTTCGTATGTAAATGATTTAAGTATTCAAACAGAAAAAAAAAATTACAAACCCAACGGGTTTCGCACAGCCGCCCGCTAGCGCACTCCATTATTGCTCAACGACGCTATCGATTACACCACGCATGTAATGGGAAATATCTTTCTTATATTTATTACGTGAACTGCTTATCCATTTCAGTTACTGTTTTTTATGCTCAAGTAGTCAGACATACTTTTATTTACATTTTCATCTGAACACTCATCCGATGTTTCTTTGTCTTAACGTGATTCACTATGTCAGACCTTCAACAATGTCCAGTACCTAAGTTTGATTCACACAACGTACATTCTGCAGTGTCTCCACTATCTGTGATAGGAGTAACTCACTTTTTACGAGGGCGTGCTGAAAAGTAATGCCTTCGAATATTGTATGCTGCTGTCAATATCGGTTGACGTATTAACGTCATGCATATTACCCTGTCGACTTTCCCGCTTCGTTGCCGCGGCGAATACATTTCTCCTGACGAGAGATCAGTTTATTGATTCTGTTAATGTTGACTGTTTGACTTTGTTCTTTGTTGACGGAGCCATAACCTCACCTCCGCTTGCACCGCTTCTAGCGACAGAGTGTTACAACTTAGTGAGAGAAGTGGGAAAGTTGACCGAGTAATATGCATGATATGTAATACCTCAATCGATATTGAGAACGGAATTGGACATGGACTCCAAATTCGGAGGCATTACTTTTCAGCACGCCCTCGTACTTGCGCAGTAAACTGCAAATCAAGCATCCAGTAGCATAAAATGCTTTAGTCGCGGAATCACAAAAAACGGGACGTTTGAGTGTCCCCCCAAAAAATTCCAAGGCGGTAGAACATTTTGGAACAAAAAACGGGACGATTGGATACCATACGTCACAGGCGAACCTTGTACACCCCCGCGAGTGACTGTCTACTCTGAGGCTGGGGGGTCACGCCTTTGGTGGATGAATGATAATGTGGTTGCTACATGATGATGCTCCTACAGACTGTCCTCTTGGGTGTGGAGCAAAAACACTAGAACAGACAGAACATTCCCACTGCCTGTTGTGTTCCAAGGGGTCCTTTCAATCATTGAAATCTATTCTTCCGAAGATATTTGACCACCACCTTCAAGTGGTGTACCTCCAGTGGAAAGCATTTCCAGCCATCTCTCCATATGACCTTTTTTGCTTCTAATCTTCTCAGGAATCATTTCCTACAGTTTGTGCCCATTTAGAAAAATCGCCCTGTGTATTTAATTTTACACAGGGTGTTGGGAAATTCCCGTTAAAAACTTCCAGGATATGTAGCATGGAGTGACTACGTAATATTTTGAACAGGAACCCATGCCCGGAAACGTACCATTTCCGTGTTACAATCATTTCAAAAGATGTTGGTTAAGTGACCACTTTTACAAGTAGGCTATTATATTAGCTGTGATCCAGTACATCACTTGTTTTACAGTTCTACCCCTTAGCAACTAAAGAAATTCCTCGTGTACTCGTTGATGGGTTCTCTTCAACGTGAGGCCCTACAGCCTCTTCCATTACGAATGTTCGGCGTCTTCTTGGAGCACCACAGTCACGCCCGCTGGCGGTAAAGGTAACCCTTGTATTGTATTGTATTGTATGGAACTGGGGACCTAGAAACGACAGAGACGCTTCGTCCTCACCGTAGCCCTCAGTGGTTCACAACCCCGGCCCCCAGTGGACCCCCTGGGAACGTCTCACACCAGACGAGCGTAACCCCAAAAGTTTGCGTGGTAGAGTAATTATGGTGTACGCGTACGTGGAGACAGTGTTTGCGCAGCAATCGCCGACCTAGTGTAACTGAGGTGGACTAAGGGGAACCAGCCCGCATTCTCCGAGGCAGATGGAAAACCGTATTACAAACCATCCACAGACTGGCCGGCATACCGGACGCCGACGCTAATGCGCCGGGTGGATTCGTGTCGGGGACCGGCACACCTTCCCGCCCGGAAAGCAGTGTGTTAACCGAACGGCTAACCGGGCGGGCAAGGTACCGCTTTCTCGAAGCCGTTGCTTAATTGAGCCGAAAATGGCACACGGTAGAGCCATACGTTGCAGATACGAAGGTGACGAGCAACTCTTCCATTACCGTGAGCTTCGCCATACGGAAATGAAATGAAAAAAAAAATGAAATGAAGGATCACGTCGTTGTCTTCTGCAACTGTATACTCAACCATGTTGCTCTAACAGTCACAGACACATGAATGAGGCTCGAACCAAGTCAGACCGGGACGATAGACGTCAAATGACATCAGCGAATCCGATGTAAGCTCACGTCCCCCCCCCCCCCCCCCCTGTCCGCAGCTCGTGGTCGTGCGGTAGCGTTCTCGCTTCCCACGCCCGGGTTCCCGGGTTCGATTTCGATTCCCGGCGGGGTCAGGGATTTTCTCTGCCTCGTGATGACTGGGTGTTGTGTGCTGTCCTTAGGTTAGTTAGGTTTAAGTAGTTCTAAGTTCTAGGGGACTGATGGCCATAGATGTTAAGTCCCATAGTGCTCAGAACCATTTTTTTTCGCACCCCCCTCCCCCCCCCCCCTCCCTCACCATGACTACCCTATTGCACATCTATCATACGAATCGGCTGTTGTCTGCTCAACTCCTCTACAAGTCTTAGAAGTCTGTAGCGGGAATTTCCGAACACCCTGTGTTATTAAAATCATAGGCATCTGCGGTATGTAAATGTGAGGGCGTCAGCAATTTATTTTGTGGGAGAGGTTAGAGCCACTACCAAACTGTGACCCTTGACTCAGAAACGAATCCTTGATGGGTGCCAGATTTAATATGTAAATTGTGACTTAGTGAAGGAGAATTATAATTAATTAATTTATGTAATGTTCAAAAAATATTCTAAAAACTGCAGCACAATAACAAGTACGAAACCGTAAGCAGTATTAGTATTTTCAACCGCAAACAGGTAACGGCTAATTTTCCCTAGAAAAACTGGGTAGTAGAGCTCTTGAGGCCCAGACCACAGAGACCTGAAGCATGTGCTACATGGATTAATCGGATCTGTGTAGCTAGCTACCACAAAGGGCATTCGTCATATAGTTGGAAACAAGCAAGCACAACAGTGCAACACGACATTCACTACCACAATTACTACAATACTATACAAACATTTTTGTTGTTACATCTATAACGTGCTAGCAAACCTGCTCCTGCGATAGGCCTATCTATATATGCTTCATCACACATTTTGAAACAAGCAAGCACAACATTGTTAGATCTGCGGACTACAATAACAACGATCTGAGAAAAAGTGAACAGTATGGAAAGCAATGAAGCCTTTTCGCGCTACATGAAATTCCTAGTGTATATTCACATTCTTCAGCTGTCGTAAACGGTATAAATTAAGAAAAAAACTAATAGATGTATTGTATATTTACCTCCTTGTCTGTCCATTAAGTCCTGGAAATCGTCTATTAAACTGAGGATGGCTGCCATGGTCTCGCGTCAACCTTCCTGCAACAAAGACGTGAACCATTTAGTCTTAATAACGTAGTGTGTTAATCGTTGAACAGCACAATTATGTATCCCATTCACCTCCGATTTGTCAACTTATCTACCATTCCTCTAATGAAACCCTCGTGTACCAGTGTTGTGATTGACATAAGTTACAATTAACGAATAATTTGAGTTGTTAGAGAGAATGCGGGTGGCCTAGCAACAAAATAAGTTTGAGCGTCAATGATCAAACCTACCTGCTTCATTTGTCATGTACACTGTTGAGAGAAAATATTATGGCCACTGCCGACCACGATACTGCATACTGCCTGGCGGCGTTGTGGACACGTGATAAATCCTGACTCAATAAATATATCGAGGTGCGGTTTTCGCCAAGTTATATCGGACAATATGGCGAATTTCGTGACATTCGCAAGTAATTGTTATCGTTTATGATCGCCAAATTACGATACGACTTCATTTTTTACTAATATAACAGGCTATATACTTTTCTCTGTGGCATTTTAAAGAATCTTGTAAGAGAACTTCAACGACAGAACTTGTATGATACTCGATTAAATAGTATCAAGATAACAGCGCCGCAAACCATTGTCCCGCCGCCAGGAGAAGAGGTTCCACAAAACGTCTGCCCTATTATACCAAATGTATGTCTGGCACGGTTCTTGTATTTACCTGTGTGATTGAAGCTGTGTTCTACTGTTGTAGCAATCAGATAACTTGCTCGTACGGTTACTCGGGCATTCAGAATGTATACGACAGTTGAGAACTATTAGAACAGAAGTGCGGTTGTATGCTGAAGAATATCCATATCGTGCCAAGCACTCACAATCTGTCTTTGCAGATATTACAAAAAAAGTTCTAGAAACTGGAAGAGTCGAGAATAAACTACGCCGAGGAAAAAGAAGAGCAGCCAAAGAAAGAAATGAAACAAATATCATTTTAGCAGCAGTTAACACACAATGCAAATGCCAATAAGAGGCATCTCAGAAGTCCGAGAGGGATCAACCAAACGAATGCTCTACAAATACTACATTCCATCGCATTTCATCCTCTCGACATTTCACTGCTTCTAAGCTTCATGGCAATGACTTCCAAAATTGGTTACAGTTCTCCGAATCTTATCTAAGAATCGTTAACTGACGATGGGCGAGTCAATTTTCGCAATGCGCAGTAATCGTCAGATGAAAATCCACATAAGATTTCACACACATTTTTTTGCAAAATCCACGCTGACAAAGAAATGAATAAAAACAACGCTCTTGGTCTATCAACGCTTGCTAAGTGTTTTTCAAGACCTGCATCATTGTTCCCCGTTTTATTAATGAGAATCTAAATACACTCAAGTATCTCAGGTTCCTAAGATATGCTGC
Organism: Schistocerca piceifrons; assembly: GCF_021461385.2. Classification (NCBI taxonomy): domain Eukaryota; kingdom Metazoa; phylum Arthropoda; class Insecta; order Orthoptera; family Acrididae; genus Schistocerca; species Schistocerca piceifrons. The sequence continues at coordinate 407,172,269 of NC_060149.1, forward strand.
CGCCAAAGTTACTGGAAGACATCCCATAACGCAATCATTGTGGTACCAACATGACGAATGTCCCTCCCATTCCACACCTGTAATGACAGACACTCTTAAGAGAAAATTTAGATATTGGAACGATCGTTCAGAAATGGTCTGCACATCCACCAAGCTTAACATTTCTGTAATTTTATCTGTGGCAAAAATTAGCATGAGAGGTCTGTTAGGAAACACCGACGACTCCCGAAAGCATGAAATGCCTAATAATACGGGCCTGTGCTACCGTTAACTCCAGATGAAATTCAACATGTAGCATTGTTTTTCCAGAACCACTTTAAAGCGTGTAGCAGTGCTCAAGGTCAACATATTTTGCACTTGGTACGACAGCGGTGATGGTAAACACACGAACCGTAACTGGGTTATGTGCTTGCATACATTTGGTGTAATAGGCCAGACGTTTGTACAATCTCTTTTCCTGACGGCGGGGCAGTGGTTTCCGGCGATGTTACTGAAATACTGTTGACCAAGTTCCATGCATATTATGTCACTGAAGTTCTCTCAGAAGCTTCTTTCAAATGACACAGAAAAAAAGTATAGTTCTTGCAGAAAATGAGAGCGACTATAAACGACAAAAATTACTTGCGAACTTCTGAAATTCGCCATACTGGAAATTTGTGGTAAGGTATTACGGGACCAAAGTGTGTGTCGTAATTCGGTGACTATAAACGACAAAAATTACTTGCGAACTTCTGAAATTCGCCATATTGGAAATTTGGAAATTTGTGGGAAGGTATTATGGGACCAAACTGCTGGGTCATCGGTCGCTAAGCTTACGCGCTACTTAATCTAACTTTAACTTACCCTAAGGATAACATACACACCCATGCCCGAGGGAGGACTCGAACCTCAGACGGGGGAGTCGCGCGATCGGTGACAAGACGCCTGAGACCGCGCGGCTACCCCGCGCATTCGCCATATTGTCCGCTATAAGTTGGCGGAAACCGCACGTCGATATATTTATTATTTCTAACCTCGCCCTGTCTAAGCTGAGCAGAGACGAATGGGTTATCATTCTAGCGACGATACGGGCCGCAGATGACGAAAACAACCGAAGAAAACGACTTTGACAAAGGGATGCCTTCATGCTTGATGTCTTCTTCGATCGTGATCGCTTATCTCTGCGGGATAATGGTCCGTGCCACAAGGCCAGAATAGTGCTACAGTGGTTTGAGGAGCATGTTAGTGAACTCACGTTGAAGTCATGGACACAAAATTCACCTGATCAGAGCCTGATGGAACACTTGTGGGGCGCTATAGGGCGCCAGCTCCTTACCCACATAGCACGAGCCCATAATTTATGGTAATTGCGTGACCTGAGCCTAGATATCTGGTGCCACATACCTCCGGAAACCTATGAAGGACCCGTCAAATTCATGCCACGCTTAATAGTTGCTGAATTAGATTCCAAAGAGGAGCGAATACGTTAGTAAGCAGGTGCCCATAATGTCTGACTCATCAGTGTAACGATCGGATTGTTGGAACTGAAGGTTACGTAATGGGTGGCTATAGGGTTGACAAAACTTAAACTAAAAAGTCAGGACTAAAAAATACTCACAATACATATTGGTTATGGAAGAAAGCCTTCTCAAAGAGAAAACTAGTAAGAAATTTTGTAATTACTCACGTAGATAAGTTAGACGTGCAATAGAAGAAGAACAGATGATGTCCTCCTAAAGAGGGGATCCGCGAGTAGGAGACTGGTATAACAGGAACTCAAAAAGTAAGTTACACGTTATTATGGGAGACCAAGTAAATTTTATTCAATGCTGCACTGCACATCAAAGAGACACAGATACACTACTGGCCATTAAAATTGCTACACCAAGAAGAAATGCAGATGATAAACGGGTATTCATTGGACAGATATATTATACTAGAACTGACACGTGATTACATTTTCATGCAATGTGGGTGCATAGATCTTGAGAAATCAGTACCCAGAACAATCACCTCTGGCCGTAAAACGGCCTTGATACGCCTGGGCATTGAGTCAATTGTGCTTGGATGGCGTGTACAGGTACAGCTGCTCATGCAGCTTCAACACGATACCACAGTTCATCAAGAGTAGTGACTGGCGTATTGTGACGAGCCAGTTGCTCGGCTACCATTGACCAGACGTTTTCAATTGGTGAGAGATCTGGAGAATGTGCTGGACAAGGCAGCAGTCGAACATTTTCTGTATCCAGAAAGGCCCGGACAGGACCTGCAACATGCGGTCGTGCATTATCCTGCTGAAATGTAGCGTTTCGCAGGGATCGAATGAAGGGTAGAGCCACGGTTCGTAACACATCTGAAATGTAACGTCTACTGTTCAAAGTGCCGTCAATGCGAACAAGACGTGACCGAGAAGTGTAACCAATGGCACCCCATACCAACACGCGCCGGGTGATACGCCAGTATGGCGATGACGAAAAAACGCTTGCAGTGTGCGTTCACCGCGATGTCGCCAAACACGGATGCGACCATCATTATGCTGTAAACAGAACCTGGAGTCATCTGAAAAAATGTCGTTTTGCCATTCGTGCAACCAGGTTCGTCGTCGAGTACACCATCGTAGGCGCTCCTGTCTGTGATGCAGCGTCAAGGGTAACCGCAGCCATGGTCTCCGAGCTGATAGTCCGTGCTGCTGCAAACGACGTCGAACGGTTCGTGCAGATGTTTGTTGTCTTGTAAACGTCCCCATCTGTTGACTCAGGGATCGAGACGTTGCTGCACGATCTGTTAGAGCCATGCGGATAAGATGCCTGTCATCTCGTCTGCTAGTGATACGAGGCCGTTGGGATCCAGCACGGCGTTCCGTATTACCCTCCTGAACCCATCGATTCCATATTCTGCTAACAGTAATTGGATCTCGACCAATGCGAGCAACAACGTCGCGATACGATAAATTGCAATCGCGATAGGCTACAATCCGACCTTTATCAAAGTTGGAAACGTGATGGTAGGCATTTCTCCTCCCTTACACGAGGCATCACAACAACGTTTGAGCAGGCAACGCCGGTCAACTGCTGTTTGTGTATGAGAAATCGGTTGAAAACTTTCCTCATGTCAGCACGTTGTAGGTGTCACCACCGGCGCCCACCTTGTGTGAATGCTCTGAAAAGCTAATAATTTGCATATCACAGCATCTTCTTCCTGTCGGTTAAATTTCGCGTCTGTAGCACGTCATCTTCGTGGTGTAGCAATTTTAATGGCCAGTAGTGTACGTGACACTATTTCTCAACACAGTCCCCAAATCTCTGTAAACAATGGTGGGAACGTTCCAGCAATCGTTCAGTTCGTAGACGGTAGAAATCCGCTCCTTGATCACGGAGGACTGATGATACCAGCTGTGTTGATATGCGTCTAAAAAAAGGAACAGGAAGTGTTACGTACGTAACAAAACATTCACTTATCAGGGAATGACCCTAATGCAGGAGTAATGAGTGAGCAGGGAAACTGGAATATGTAACCCCGTCTGACAATGCGCCACTGTTGTTGTGCAGTGGTCTTAACGAGTGAGGACAAGTGCAGCTTACTTCCTGAAGCCCCTAAGTATATACAGAAAAATAACAAAGTGTTGAGATTCATCTCTACGTATGAATGAACCCGAAAGGGACATGGAATCATGCCGACTCAGCGACATGGCCACCTGGCGCTAGGTTTATCAGTTAGGATCATTGGCGCGAACAGTCCGATCGAGGTGGTCCCACAGATTCTCGATTGGGTTTAAATCTGGGGAGTTTGGTGGTAAGGGGAGTACTATAAACTCATTCTGGTGTTCTTTGAACCACGCACATGCACTTCAAATTGTGTGACATGTTGCATTGTCCTGCTGGTAGGTGCCATTGTGTCGAGGAAAAACAAATTGCATGTAGGGATGGACATGGTCCCCAGGAATAGATGCATACCTGCGTTGATCCGTTGTGGCTTCCAGAACGAGGAAATCAGCCATAAAATGCCACGAAAAAATTCTCGAGACCATAACGCTCCCTCAGCCGGCACGGATCTTTCCAAAGACTGTTGGGAAATATTTCGCGCCGTACTCGCTAACGGCCATCCATAAAACGTGATTCATGTCTATGGGCCACCTGTCGCTACAAAGTGGACTCTTGCAGTGCTGGCGTGGAAATTCCAGATGTTGGGACATGTCCTGAGGCATCAAGTAATCGTCAGTTTGGTAATGATGGGAAGTACGAAGGAGTAAAAATTATCGAGGAAGGTCAAAGGATACTCTTAGCAGCTTCATATGGATTTGGGCTGCAGTCGTTATTTAGAGATGAAGAGGCTTGTACAGGATAAACTAGAGAATAGAACTACATCAAACCAGTATTCAGACTGAATACCACAACAACAACAGCAGCAACAATAACAACACTATTAAATACATATCACACGAGAGAGTGTATGTACAGAGCTGCCAGAGTTAGAATTCCGAGATGCAAGTTGGAATTCCGCATTGACACTTGCAGCTGTGGGTGAACGCTCACCGAAGGTCTGTTTCAGTGAGTTTAAAACGTGCAATAAATTCCGAACGTCTCTTTTATGTAATTATTTTACGAGCCAAATTCTTCAGTTTGGACTGATGAATTTTTGAAGTGAGTGAAAATGACGTCGTTAAGCTGAACAAACAGGAAGAGTGCTTTTTAGGTGGTCTTTAGCAGGGTAATATTTTCCTCTCGGTAGCCTAAATGAATGGAAGAGTCCATTATGTAACGTATCATAGAGCTGATTGTGAGGCAATGACTCCCAAACGACTGGCCCGTAGCCATGTGGTCCCCGCTGCAGGTGGCTGTATGTTCTTCTTCTTCCAACAGATTAAGGAGAGTTTGAAGGCCCTCTCATGCAGTCATCGTGACTAGAAGTGGCGGTCGGTCAGATAACAGCATCATACAGATCCCACTGTTTGTACACTGCCCAGCTATCTCTGCTATCTCTCTTCTCGTAAAAGGAGAAACAGAGTCCGACATATATGCATCGTCCTATAATAAAAACGACTGTACGAGACAGTACAGTGGCTTGTACACTGGAGTCCACATCGACGGCTACTTTTCTTTTCAAGGTCCATTCGGTAGCGAAATTGAAACCACAGTGAAAATCAAACATGTTTTGTTTGTAACATTTAGCTACATCCTCCAGCTGCTTCGCTGCGCAGTCGCTATTCCGACTTACACATTTGTCGTAGCGGTGCACCGGCTTTTCAATACCCGCGTCATATAAGGCAGCCGCCTGCGTTTTCAGCCAATTTTCTACTCTTGTACCAATTCTGCTTGTTGATTGTAAAGTGGAAGTTTATTCATATATATATATATATATATATATATATATATATATATATATATATATATATATATATATATAAGGGTGGACCCAATATTGAACCCTGTGGGACTCCCTTTGTGATTTCTCCCCTGTCACTAAGTTTTCTACCATTCCGACATTGTGTAAATTACTCAGCACACTCTTTTTCATTCTGTTTGTTAAGTACTATTTAAACCAGCTGTGTGTAGAGCCATGAATTACATAAAACTTGAGTTTTTCTAAGACAGTAAAATGAGCTACACATTCAAAGGCCTTGAAAAGAGCACAAAAAATACCAACTGACGATATATTATTATTTAAGGCTTGTACCTTTTGGTGAGTGAATATACAAATACCAATCGCAGTCCAGAAGCTCTTCTGGAATCCAAACTGTTTTTCGAATAATTCTGAAAAAGATATCAGTATGGAAATTGGGCTATAAGTCTGTCTTGTCATCTTTCTTATGGAGAGGTTTAACAGTTGCATATTTTACCTGTCTGGGAAAATTCCCTGTGCAAGAATTCACATTCGCTTGTTCTGAACTGACCTTCTGTTCTGAATTGACGTTCTCAGGTAATCCTGGTCCAGTCGCTGAACAAGATCATCGGTTGATACGCGCTTTCTTCCCTGACCGTCTGATCATAAACGTCTGTATGTCCTCCTTCAAAGTTCCTGCACCGTTGTCGGACTTTGGTGCCAGACATGACAGTTACGTTATGTGGACTGCATGAAATCAAGTGGAACCGCACTAAATAAAGATATCGAATGACAGCATGCACTTCAAACTTGGCAGGAGACACTATTGCCCCAGGCATGTTTACGAGCTCACTGTGCGCTCAGAACTCGTAAGTGCGACGTGACGCGGTCGACAGTAGAGACACAGCGCAACGTATCTGCGCAGAGCTTCATTGGATTTTCGCTGTGGTTTTAATTTCGCTACCGACAGGACCTTGAGAAGAAATAGCCCTCATTCGTAAAGAATGCTTCAGATAAAGTGTTTTTCTCTGCATTTAACAAAATAATAGGTGAAAGGAATATTTATTTAGATAGATGAACGTAAGAAACTTTAATATTTCTGTGAAGTTGTGAACCTAGTTTATGTAATTATTTTATCAGATAGTTCCAGCAATGAGTTAAAATGTTTTAAATAGAAGATTACTTTTTCTGTCATGTGACAGATGTACACTGCCTGAAAAAAAGAGTGAATGAAGCAGGCAGAAAACTGGGTGGGGTGTCAATGTACCTTCGTACAAGTACATACCACCTACGGGGATTTAAATGATTATAGCTGCAGTTCTCTATGATTATAGCTGCAGTTCTCTATGAGAGGTAGAACGCCTAGCATAGTACAGTCACGTTGTTCATGTTTAGTGTTGTTACCAGGCCTGGTAGGGTATATAAGAGTCGTTGACTACATCAGGTGCTGAATGATTACTGTGAAGGACTAGTGCGAGACGTCGTTATCAGCACCTGACAGAGCTCCAAAGTAATCTCATCGTAGGTCCTCATTTGGCCAGGTGGTCGAATCGTGCAATATCCATATTTATGGTGCATTCAGATATGGCTGTGACCTCACGTTGGACTGCATGGGAACGTGAGGAAAGGCATATTCGTCGTCAAGGTTCTGGTCCACATCTGACCACCGAATTGGAGTATCCTCCTAGTCTGCCGCAGACACATACACTCTGTGATCAAAAGTATTCGGACACCCTCAAAAACATACGTTTTTCATATTAGGTGCATTGTGCTGCCACTTACTGCCAGGTACTCTAGATCAGCGATCTCAGTAGTCATTAGACGTCGTGAGAGAGCAGAATGGGACGCTCTGTGGAACTCACGGACTTCGAAGGTGATCAGGTGACTGGGTGTCACTTGTGTCATATGTCTGTACGCGAGATTTCCACACTCCTAAACATCCCTAGGTCAACTGTTTCAGATGTGATAGTGAAGTGGAAACGTGAACGGACACGTACAGCACAAAAGCGTACAGGCCGACCTCGTCTGTTGACTGACAGAGACCACCGACAGTTGAAGAGGGTCATAATGTGTAATAGGCAGACATCTACCCAGATCATCACACAGGAACTCCACAATGCATCAGGATCCACTGCAAGTACTATGAGACTTAGGCGGGAGGTGAGAAAACTTGGATTTCATGGTCGAGCGCCTGCTTATAAGCCACACATCACGCTGGTAAATGCCAAACGACGCCTCGCTTGGTGTAAGGAGCGTAAACATTGGACGATTGAACAGTGAAAAAACGTTGTGTGCAGGGACGAATCACGGTACACAATGTGGCGATCCGATGGCAGTGTGTGGGTATGGCGAATACCCGGTGAACGTCATCTGCCAGAGTGTGTAATGCCAACAGTAAAATTCGGAGGCCATGGTGTTATAGTGTGGTCGCGTTTTCATGGAGGAGGCTTGCACCCCTTGTTGTTTTGCGTGGCACCATCACAGCACAGGCCTACATTAATGTTTTAAGCACGTTCTTGTTTCTCACTGTTGAAGACTGAGAGACTGATATAGACTGGGAGACTCAAACGTTCATAACGGGTGGCAGGGACAAAGAATCCAGTGAAATTTTTTTAAGTGCTTTTTCTGAAAACTACCTTGAGCAGTTAAACAGAGAACCGACTCGTGGCGATAACATATCAGACCTTCTGGTGACAAACAGACCCGAACTATTTGAAACAGTTAACGCAGAACAGGGAATCAGCGATCATAAAGCGGTTACGGCATCGGTGATTTCAGCCGTAAATAGAAATATTAAAAAAGGTAGCAAGATTTTTCTGTTTAGCAAAAGTGACAAAAAGCAGATTACAGAGTACCTGACGGCTCAACACAAAAGTTTTGTCTCAAGTACAGATAGTGTTGAGGATCAGTGAACAAAGTTCAAAACCATCCTACAATATGCGTTAGATGAGTATGTGCCAAGCAAGATCGTAAGAGATGGAAAAGAGCCACCGTGGTACAACAACCGAGTTAGAAAATTGCTGCGGAAGCAAAGTGAACTTCACAGCAAACATAAACATAGCCAAAGCCTTGCAGACAAACAAAAATTACGCGAAGTGAAATGTCGTGTGAGGAGGGCTATGCGAGAGGCGTTCAATGAATTCGAAAGTAAAGTTCTATGTACTGACTTGGCAGAAAATCCTAAGAAATTTTGGTCTTATGTCAAAGCGGTTGGTGTATCAAAACAAAATGTCCAGACACTCTGTGACCAAAATGGTACTGAAACAGAGGATGACAGACTAAAGGCCGAAATACTAAATGTCTTTTTCCAAAGCTGTTTCACAGAGGAAGACTGCACTGTAGTTCCTTCTCTAGATTGTCGCACAGATGACAAAATGGTAGATATCGAAATAGACGACAGAGGGATAGAGAAACAATTAAAATCGCTCAAAAGAGGAAAGGCCGCTGGACCTGATGGGATACCAGTTCGATTTTACACAGAGTACGCGAAGGAACTTGCCCCCCTTCTTGCAGCGGTGTACCGTAGGTCTCTAGAAGAGCGTAGCGTTCCAAAGGATTGGAAAAGGGCACAGGTCATCCCCGTTTTCAAGAAGGGACGTCGAACAGATGTGCAGAACTATAGACCTATATCTCTAACGTCGATCAGTTGTAGAATTTTGGAACACGTATTATGTTCGAGTATAATGACTTTTCTGCAGACTAGAAATCTACTCTGTAGGAATCAGCATGGGTTTCGAAAAAGACGGTCGTGTGAAACCCAACTCGCGCTATTCGTCCACGAGACTCAGAGGGTCATAGACACGGGTTCACAGGTAGATGCCGTGTTTCTTGACTTCCGCAAGGCGTTCGATACAGTTCCCCCAAGTCGTTTAACGAACAAAGTAAGAGCATATGGACTATCAGACCAATTGTGTGATTGGATTGAGGAGTTCCTAGATAACAGAACGCAGCAAGTCATTCTCAATGGAGAGAAGTCTTCAGAAGTGAGAGTGATTTCAGGTGTGCCGCAGGGGAGTGTCATAGTACCGTTGCTATTCACAATATACATAAATGATCTGGTGGATGACATCGGAAGTTCACTGAGGCTTTTTGCAGATGATGCTGTGGTGTATCGAGAGGCTGTAACAATGGAAAATTGTACTGAAATGCAGGAGGTTCTGCAGCGAATTGACGCATGGTGCAGGGAATGGCAATTGAATCTCAATTTAGGCAAGTGTAATGTGCTGCGAATACATAGAAAGATAGATCCCTTATCATTTAGCTACAAAATAGCAGGTCAGCAACTGGAAGCAGTTAATTCCATAAATTATCTGGGAATACGCATTAGGAGTGATTTAAAATGGAATGATCATGTAAAGTTGATCGTCGGTAAAGCAGATGCCAGACTGAGATTCATTGGAAGAATCCTAAGGAAATGCAACCCGAAAACAAAGGAAGTAGGTTACAGTACGCTTGTTCGCCCACTGCTTGAATACTGCTCAGCAGTGTGGGATCCGTACCAGATAGGGTTGATAGAAGAGATAGAGAAGATCCAACGGAGAGCAGCGCGCTTCGTTACAGGATCATTTAGTAATCGCGAAAGCGTTACGGAGATGATAGATAAACTCCAGTGGAAGACTCTGCAGGAGAGACGCTCAGTAGCTCGGTACGGGCTTTTGTTAAAGTTTCGAGAACATACCTTCACCGAAGAGTCAAGCAGTATATTGCTCCCTCCTACGTATATCTCGCGAAGAGACCATGAGGATAAAATCAGAGAGATTAGAGCCCACACAGAAGCATACCGACAATCCTTCTTTCCACGAACAATACGAGACTGGAATAGAAGGGAGAACCGATAGAGGTACTCGGGGTACCCTCCGCCACACACCGTCAGGTGGCTTGCGGAGTATGGATGTAGATGTAGAAGAACAATTCGGGGATGGCGATTGCATCTTTCAACACGATCGAGCACATGTTCATAATGCACGGCCTGTGGCGGAGTGGGTACACGACAATCCCTGTAATGGACCGGCCTGCAGAGTGAACTGAATCCTACACAACACCTTTGGGATGTTTTGGAACGCTGACTTCGTGCCACTCCTCACCGACCGACATCGATACCTCTCCTCAGTGCAGCATTCCGCGAAGAATGGGCCGCCATTCCCCAAGAAACCTTTCAGCACCTGATTGAACGTATGCCTGCTAGAGTGGAAGCTGTCATCAAGGATAAGGGTGGTCCAACACCATATTGAATTCCGTCATTACCGATGGAGAGCGCCACGAACTTGTAAGTCATTTTCAGCCACGAGTCCCGATACTTCTGATCACATAGTGTAGTAACTTCTTCACATCTGCGTCAACCATCCGAGAACAAGCAATGGACTCCCTGGGACATTGGTCGGAGACTAGCGGCAGCCCAACGAGGAAATGACTCTCCCATACGTAAACCGCCGTTAACACCAAAACACAGACGGCTGCGCTTGGAGGGGTGCCTTGACTGGGAAGCATGGACTGTTGATGAATGGTGACACATTGCACTCAGCTATGACTCGCGCTTCTGTACTACCCCGGGTGACCAACGTCTGCGAGTATGGCGGCGACCTCGGGGAGCAGTCCATTCTTACAATGTTTTGGAGCGCCACAGCGGTGTTATTCCTGGACTCATGGTGCAGCGAGCCATCGGGTATGACTTCAAGTCAAGGCCGGTAATAACTGAGATAACACTGACAGGAAAACTATGCTTCACAGGTATGGTATCCTGCGTCCTCATGTCTTACCTCTCAATCGAGAGAATCGTGGTACCATTTTTCAACAGTACAATGTTCGTCCACACATAGCATGTGTCGCTATGAAGTGTCTGGTTGATGTTGAGGTACTTCCGCGAGCAGTAAGATCCTCATATCTGTTTCCGATAGAATATGTATGGGACCAGCTCGGACCTCAACTCTGTCCCACTGCCAATACCCAGGTTGTCAAGGACCAGTTGCAACGTTTGAAACTCTTCCTAAAAATGGTTCAAATGGCTCTGAGCACTATGGGACTTAACATCTGAGGTCATCAGTCCCCTAGACTTAGAACTACTTAAACCTAACTAACCTAAGGACATCACACACATCCATGCCCGAGGCAGGATTCGAACCCGTAGCGGTCGCGCGGTTCCAAACGGAAGCGCCTGGAACCGCTCGGCCACACCGGCCGGCAACTCTTCCTAACCTAATGGGTGCATGCACCCATGCCAGAGGGGTGGAGTGCAACGTCATACTGATAAGTGGGCTCATACTGCCAAGTTCTCTGTAAATCTGATTCGATTTCGTAATCACTGACGTAACATCACACACCCTATCAAACCGTGAAGTTTCATTTCGTATCCTCCTCCACTTCTGGGTGCTTCACTTTCGTTGTCAGGTAGTGAGTTTAGTGTGCACAAATAGGTTTAAATCAATTTTCAATAAATTTTAGTAAGGTAGCTAGAAGCCTTCAAAGGTTTAGGTGTAGATGCAACATGTTGTACGTGCCATTTTTACTCCACGTGAATATCCGTGACAATCTGCAAGCCTGTGGTGTGGCGATCGAATCGGAGATAGCTGGTTCGTATATTAGTGGCGGGTGAAATTTTCGTTGCTCATATTTGACTAACAAGGGGAGGAGAGGTGGTGGTATATCCTTTCTAATCATCACACATTGCGGCCATGTTCGAGATTAAAGACCAAACCTCTCCGTCGCGTCTTACGGAGAGAGTATATGCGGCACTATTTTAAGCTCGATAGTACCCTGGCGGCTATTCGGGAGGACTAGGCTATGAGCCGGTACCAAGTTTCATTATCTCCCATTGTTTTCTACATTTGAAGGATAAATACGTTGCAACAATCCATACTGAGCTGGTGTAAATGCATGATAAAAAAGCACAATCATATGACACAGTGTGGCGCAGACGTACGCGGAGTCTCGAACAAGTTTGAATGACGATGAAAGAACTGACAGGCTATCTGTCTGTGAATAACGGTGAATTGCAAAAGAAGTGTGGGCCCTGATGGGCGAAGGATGGCAAATTGGAATGGAAACGATAGTCGACAAAGTGAAAATCAATCACAGATCGGTTTTTACGATCTCACACAGTCTGAACTCTGTAAAAAGGTCGTCAAGCGCTGGGTTTCGGCTGCTCACTACCGAGGCAGCAGCGTTTCTGTTGCATTGTGTGTCAGGTCAATCCAGACGACTTCTTTAGCCGTCTGTGTTGGGTGTATCAGTATATTCCCGAGACAAAGAAGTAATGTGAGCAACGAAAACATGTACAGTGTTATTTAAAATGGTCTTGATACTTCCAAGTGATTGTAAAAATGTTTGCATGATTATATGTATGTGAACAGCAACTCAAGAAATTTCTTTTTGTTACAGTAATCTCTAGCCACATGGCTTTTAGACCAAAAGAGAAGGCATTTTGCATAGTTTATGCCGAAATTTCAAGATAACAGTGAAAATTTTAACTTTTCAACAGACTGGTGTCTCAGTGGACTTCCACAAGAATGTTCGTGAATTCTTGGATACTGAGCCATCAGGACGACGGATCGATCGTGCGTCAGCCGGCAATTTATAATAATGCAATTTCTCTCATTCCTTCAAACAAATGTAACTCTTCCATTATTCCTCTCTAAATCTGGCTTATGAGAGTGTCACATATAGCATATTAGTGCTCCAATGTTGCAAAATTGCCCTTCGTCAAAGTCCACTTTCTACCGACGAAACTTTGTTACGGGCATTTTTTGTATTGCTAATACGGCGGGATTCGCTCAGTACGCAATTTTTCTTTGCCCTGTACAGACCGTACGAAGATGAGTTAGCTAATCGGTCGTTGCGTGTCCACAGCAACCATCCCGGTATTCGCTTTAAGCGATGTCAGAAAACCGTGAGAAACATACAGGGTGTTTCAAAAATGACCGGTATATTTGAAACGGCAATAAAAACTAAACGAGCAGCGATAGAAATACACCGTTTGTTGCAATATGCTTGGGACAACAGTACATTTTCAGGCGGACAAACTTTCGAAATTACAGTAGTTACAATTTTCAACAACAGATGGCGCTGCAAGTGATGTGAAAGATATAGAAGACAACGCAGTCTGTGGGTGCGCCATTCTGTACGTCGTCTTTCTGCTGTAAGCGTGTGCTGTTCACAACGTGCAAGTGTGCTGTAGACAACATGGTTTATTCCTTAGAACAGAGGATTTTTCTGGTGTTGGAATTCCACCGCCTAGAACGCAGTGTTGTTGCAACAAGACGAAGTTTTCAACGGAGGTTTAATGTAACCAAAGGACCGAAAAGCGATACAATAAAGGATCTGTTTGAAAAATTTCAACGGACTGGGAACGTGACGGATGAACGTGCTGGAAAGGTAGGGCGACCACGTATGGCAACCACAGAGGGCAACGCGCAGCTAGCGCAGCAGGTGATCCAACAGCGGCCTCGGGTTTCCGTTCGCCGTGTTGCAGCTGCGGTCCAAATGACGCCAACGTCCACGTATCGTCTCATGCGCCAGAGTTTACACCTCTATCCATACAAAATTCAAACGCGGCAACCCCTCAGCGCCGCTACCATTGCTGCACGAGAGGCATTCGCTAACGATATAGTGCACAGGATTGATGACGGCGATATGCATGTGGGCAGCATTTGGTTTACTGACGAAGCTTATTTTTACCTGGACGGCTTCGTCAATAAACAGAAATGGCGCATATGGGGAACCGAAAAGCCCCATGTTGCAGTCCCATCGTCCCTGCATCCTCAAAAAGTACTGGTCTGGGCCGCCATTTCTTCCAAAGGAATCATTGGCCCATTTTTCAGATCCGAAACGATTACTGCATCACGCTATCTGGACATTCTTCGTGAATTTGTGGCGGTACAAACTGCCTTAGACGACACTGCGAACACCTCATGGTTTATGCAAGATGGTGCCCGGCCACATCGCACGGCCGACGTCTTTAATTTCCTGAATGAATATTTCGATGATCGTGTGATTGCTTTGGGCTATCCGAAACATACAGGAGGCGGCGTGGATTGGCCTCCCTATTCGCCAGACATGAACCCCTGTGACTTCTTTCTGTGGGGACACTCGAAAGACCAGGTGTACCGCCAGAATCCAGAAACAATTGAACAGCTGTAGCAGTACATCTCATCTGCATGTGAAGCCATTCCGCCAGACACGTTGTCAAAGGTTTCGGGTAATTTCATTCAGAGACTACGCCATATTATTGCTACGCATGGTGGATATGTGGAAAAAATCGTACTATAGAGTTTCCCAGACCGCAGCGCCATCTGTTGTTGAAAATTGTAACTACTGTAACTTCGAAAGTTTGTCTGCCTGAAAATGTACTGTTGTCCCAAGCATATTGCAACAAACGGTGTATTTCTATCGCTGCTCGTTTAGTTTTTATTGCCGTTTCAAATATACCGGTCATTTTTGAAACACCCTGTACATTTGATGATGTGAATCCCAGTACACTTCAATACGAAACCAGTGCCTTAAAACGTATGGCACCTCGGTTGGTTTGCCTGTCTTACGCCTCATGTACCGACTTCACGCTTCCACACAGAGCACTAGACGTGTGTCGTAAATTGGATGACTCTGGTTCGAGATCCACGTCAGCTGCTTTATCAGAAAAATGATGCCTTGTTTCAGTAAATTGCCCCAAGCACATTTCGAATAACTTCCTTTCGTAAGGCCCCCCCAGACTTCATCGACGATCCTTATCTTAAGTGATAAAGTCAGATGCTTAATGGAAATGGAAATGAGCGTTTGGCGTCATTGCCCGGGACGCCCTTTAAGGGGCAGGTACGGCCGCCTTGGTGCAGGTCTTATTACATTCGACGCCACATTGGGCGGCCTGCGCGCCGGATGGGGATGAAATGATGATGAAGACGACGTGACACCCGGTCCCTGAGCGGAGAAAATCCCCGACCCAGCCGGGAATCGAACCCGGGCCCGTAGGACGGCAATCCGTCACGCTGACCACTCAGCTACCGGGGCGGACAGCTGCTTAATGATCCTCTCTGCTGATGTGATTTTAGAATATCGAAAGAAAAATTATCTTTCTCGGTAAGTACGCGTAGTGCTACTCCGGGCCTGCTGAGTTGGCGAGTTACTGTGTGACGTAGTTAGATCATATGGCGATGACTTGCTAATCAACTTTCAGTGGGTGTTCTGGAAAACCTCCTGAGTATTTTGGTACAAGGGACAAATAGCCTCCGGCGACTTGATACAAAGTTATTGTATTTCATTTGGTTTATTGCCTCAATTAGATATGTATCTGTATTGGATATGCATGTACCTTTTGGTTGGAAACAAACTTGTTCCAATGAGCCACATTACTTGATGTAGTCAACACTAACGTCCATTTAACTCTTCACCCCGAAGGCTGCAAACACTACTGCATGGTTCTGTCTGGGATAGTTTTTCCGGCAGTGTTAGCTGTACGCTAATACTGATACATAGCAATACGAACAGGTTTATTGACGAAGAGTTGGACATCATGCACAACGTTTGTGGTGTCAATGAATACAATGCAAGAGTGGCACAATGACTGTGCGCTGCGCTGTTGACACAGCGGCGGTAGCCTCGTCACAGTACTTTTGGAACTAGACTTAAGTGTTTTGGGTTCTACGGTCTTACGATTACATATTACAGGTTTATTAACTCTTATGAAGGTATGTTCACAGAAGAAAAGATAACTGGAGTAAGAAACCGAGTAAGCTATTATTATACTGTAACGAGGCATCGGTGATCGCTGTTTCCTATACCGAAGTACTCAGAAAGCATTCTCGAACAATCTCTCAGATTTTGTCGGTGATGTTCTGGTCTCCCATGAGTCGTCAGACATTTGCGATTTCGTTTTCGGTACGTGTACCTGGAGTCAGCCCAAACAAATAACGTTCACCACTTCCTTCATAAGACGCCCAGCGTTAACGGAAAGCGTCGATGTGTTTCCCGTGGCGGCCTCGGTGGTCTAGCGGTTCTAGGGGCGCAGTCCGGAACCGCGCGACTGCTACGGTCGCAGGTTCGAATCCTGCCTCGGGATGGATGTGTGTGATGTCCTTCGGTTAGTTAGGTTTAAGTAGTTCTCAGTTCTAGGGGACTGATGACCACAGATGTTAAGTCCCATAGTGCTCAGAGCGATTTGAACCATTTGTGTTTCCCGTCACAAACAAAATAATTTTTAATGCAGAATTTTACATACCATTCGATAGAGCGGACTCAAATTAGTCTAGTACGATATTAGTTTTAGCAATATGGGATTAACAGGGACAATAAAGAGTGAAGACAGTACTCTAGCAGCGACAGAGCCGTTCTAGCCCGCGCTGACTGCTACCGCCATGAAGAAGTGCTGCCCATTCGCTGCTGGAGTAACAGCTATTCGTAGTATCTTACTGTTCATGTGTACGCAGCGTGTGGTCTGGCGTTAGCGTTCTCGCTTCCCGAACACGGAGTCTCCAGTTCGATTCCCGGCAGGGTCAGGGATTTTAACCTGCCTCAAGATGACTGGATATTGTTATCATCATTCATCCCCGTTCCGGTGGGAGGAAGGCAATGGCAAACTACCTCCACTAGGACCTTGCCTAGTACGGCGCATCGTTCCTCCGTGCTCTGTCAAGGAGTATGGGACTTCATCATCAGTGTTCATATTAATACATATCGATAAAAAGAATATCGTACTAGAGTAACCTGCGACCGCTCAATCGAATGGACGGGTAAAATACGGCTTTAATTTTTTTTTTTTTTTTAAGAGGAAACGACTGTTTCCGTCGGCGCTGGTCGTCTCATGAAAGACGTGAGTATTTGTTTCGGCTGACTCTCCCTACACATGCAGAAACAAAATTACAAATATCTGCCGAAACACCGTGGAACACACGTCTGACGATTCTCAGGAGCGACAGGGTGAAGAAAAATTCGCGCACTCGGACTTCGCAGCGCGATTCCTCACATATTAGCAATACAAAAATGTCTCTCACAAAATTTCGGCATGCGCAAATTTCTGGCAGTAAATATACGTTACCAAGATTGGCAATCTGGAAACACTGTAAGACGTGTACAGTAACTACCTCTGTCAGCAGACAGAAACAGTACTGTGCAGTGGGTGTAGTGGATAGCGTTTTGGATTAACATGTAGGAGTTCGAGGGTTCGACTCTGGGTGGAGGCGTGTTTGATTTTATTAGCTAAATGTAGCCTGCGTGGTACGGTATTTGGCGTTTCAACCGTCATACGGCGATTACAGTGGGTCTTCTACGAAAAATTTTCACTTATATACTACGAACGCATAAATCGTTTTCATGGTAAAGCCTTTTGTACGTCATTCCATTATACGGTTGGTGGTCGTCCATATTAGCAACTGCAAATGCATTTCATGTGTTTAATAGGTAGTGTCTCAGAAAAATTATTTCAGTGTTATGGAGAGACGTATTGTTCTTTGCTATGTGAGTGGAGTGATTAAGAGCAAACTGTGTTCTTTAGTCTAAGTGTGTTGAGTGGCGTTAACTGTGTTGTTCAGAGGGACAAAAAACAAGGCCGGTAACATCTGTTAGTTCTGAAATCGGTGAAACAATATTTTATCAAGCAGTAACTTCGCATATTATATGGAACTCAAATAATACGTTTAAAAAAGTACATATCGTGGAATAGAGGCCCTGCTTTTCATCAGTGCTACGGTCCCAGCGTCAAATTTTAATACCTATGCCTCAGTGCCTGTAGACAAGCCTCTAGAAAAGTTAGGCTGGACAGGAATCGGACCTTTCTCGTGCAGTATCTTAAATATTTAAAGCATCATCGTCATTTTCAGTTCTTAACCTGTATTGAGAATCACACGCAGATAACTGTGCACTGATGGTTGATATATGGCTCCTCGAAGAGATTTGAGACTCCAGTGCTGCAATGACAAAATTTGTATTAAGCCACAGACCCATCGGCCTGTTGTAAGCCTGTCTGTAAAGCGCAGAGCGAGCAGCGCTTGTGGTGGAGGAGAGGCCTGCTTGCCTTTGTTTTGCCGGCACGGTGAGAACAGGAGGTGGCGTGAAGTTCCTGGCCACCTGTCTTTGCACCAAAGCCCTGGCTTAAGTTCTAGACGTCTGTAGTGTCTCATCAAGTGATGGCAGGCGACACTATTGTAGGTGATTCGTCCGTCGGATGGGGATGTTAAGCTCAGCAGCCCCTTTCGTGCATTCGAAAATGGTTCAAATGGTTCTGAGCACTATGGGACTTAACATCTGAGGTCATCAGTCCCCTAGAACTTAGAACTACTTAAACCTAACTAACCTAAGGACATCACACACATCCATGCCCGAGGCAGGATTCGACCTGCAACCGTAGCGGTCGCGCGGTTCCATACTGAAGCGCCTAGAACCGCTCAGCCACACCGGCCGACACCTGCTAACCATTACGAACTCAAACCAAATGAGTCACGTAGTTATTTGTAAAATACTGTGTCAAGTGGTAAGGGTGCCACTCAAACGTATTCTTATTTACAGAAAAATAATTTTTTAAATAAGTTTCTTGAATATACTGTCAAAATATTGTTGGCGGCTCAGTTTTTGACCTTTCGCGGTCCGGATCTGGACCGCGGTCCGTCAGTTGGCGACCTTGATCTATAGGCTGATTCCAGTCTGATACGGGTCCTTTGCAAAGCACCTTTTAAACCAGTTGTGACACAGTGCTAACACACGTCCGGGACGCATTTTTTTTCACTAAGCTCGTTAATACTGTAAAGAATACGGAAATTAACAACTAAAATAACTAACGCAAGAAACGGACACGAACAGATCTACCCAAATCGCTGCACCTTGCACTGTCCTAATAACCTGATAGACGGGAAAGTAAAAATGTAAGTGGCGTATGGCATTGTTGGCTCGGATATCCAACGGGGTGGGTTTAGCCTGCAGCATTTCTGGCTTTACGGCCATCATATTCAGCTAAAAAGAGCTCTTCTTAGAGTAGCTGAGAAGACAACGATGGGGAGGTGTGAGGTACCGATGGCAGATGGTTTTATCGGTACGTGTATGGTGAGAAAGGCCGCCTAAATTCTATTCCGACTTCACGATTGACTGCTGTCTTCGGAAGTAGCGCGCCAAAATGAATATACTTCTGTTATAAATATTAGAAAACCTAAACAGTGAATTTACTCGCATTTCATATAAAATCGCTTCTCAGTAACAGGCTGTCATTTCATTATTTCAAAAGTGTTGATTACCAGTAGAATAATAAACAACTGCTAAACGATAAGCAGACGAAGCACTTCGGAGATCTTCGGGTCGCGCCTAACTTGGATGGCGGGTGAGGTGGCTCGGATGACAGATGAGGGCTCCAGTGGCGGTTGCTGTGTAAGAGAACAGGAGCACGTGAACACCATACTTTTGGACACCTTGCGCATTTATTGGTTATTTTTCTTGAATATTGTTAAAAGTAACATAAATGCTGCAATCCTAAAGATACAACACTTAAATCTACTGCGCTACTGCTCCTGTAGACTCTGTGAAACATGGCATCAGGGTCGCCAGTACACCTCCAGTTGTGCACGTTTTAAGGAGCATGCGCATCCGCAACTCGCGTGACGTAATCGCCTTACGCATTTGATAGAAAAAACGTACACGGTTCATAATGTACAACGCGAGCCCTTGCCACTCAACTAGAGTTTTATGTCAGTTCCACGATGTGGTAGCACACTGCGGCAGGCTTTTATCCCCGTTCGCTAGGCATAAATCTTGCTAGATGATAGCACATTCGCAAATACGATAATTCACTCACTATATACTGTAGTAAAATTAGATCGGATGACAATGCAGGTTAAAGTTGTGCTCGGAGTAAACCTATTTTGTGGGTCTCCGAATGAGTTATAGCACATTAAGTTGTGAATTCTATCATACAGTAATCCATTTGAGGCGCTGAGGATCATAAGGGCCTAAAGTACATCACCGTCGATTGTGAGACTGCAGCATTTGTTTATGCTTCTGAAATCTGTTGATCTGTGGTGAGCCACGTTTATCTGTATTATAGGCCCACATTGTACATCTGAAAATTCACGAAAAGCTGTATCACTGGTTTCTCCGATACTCACTTAAATGTGAGATCGACAGCGGTGTGCTTAAGGCCTTTATGAAGGTCAGCGCCTCATTTGTATTTTAGTCAAGTGACCATTTTGGTAAACATTACGACTTGAGTATGATGATTTCCATAAACAGCATTTTGTGTGTGGAGCTGGTTGTTAACTGTGCGGTAATCGGCTTTCGTGTGCAGTGTAAACATGAACTATGTTGAATCTATAGTAAATGCGAACAAAAAAGTAGAGCTGTGAGGATGGTTTGTGAGTCGTGCTTGGGTAGCTCAGTCGGTAGAGCACTTGCCCACGAAAGGAAAAGGTGCCGAGTTCGAGTCTCGGTCCGGCACACAGTTTTAATCTGCCAGAACTTTCATATCAGCGCATACTCTACTGCAGAGTGAAAATCTCATTCTGCGAACAGAAAAGTAAATTAGCAGCAAAAGTTAGCCGCAAAGGAACTAGGGCCTCCGAGAACGGATCCTCTGATTGAGAGTGTGACGAAATCAAATAAGGGTGACCACAAGCGAACATTTAGCAAGGAAGTGTACAGTTAGCACAAGTTGTGTGGGTGCAGCGGAAGAATATCTGATTTCAGTCAGGAAGTAAATTAGTGAGCGAATACATCAGTTAGGAATCTTGTACATTTGTCTGAAAAAATGAAATGCACGAAAACTCCCAGTTACATAAAAATGCGCAATGGAGAGTTGCGAAAGCTTACACATTATTTCGTTATTGCCCTAAACTGTACATAATTATGTACAAAACAACAAAATTCCACTAAAACAATTATTTCTTTTGTCAGATAAGTTGTGCATCTTATTATTTATTGTTATTATTATTACTGTTGTTATTATTATTGGCAATGGTAATAGCTGTATAAACTTATTGATAAGCACAACTGTTACACAGCTGATGCTATTAATCCCACACGCTCAGATTTATTTGAAACTAAAAATTTGTGATCAGTATCGGAGGGCAGACACGTTGTCTGCCGCGGTCGGAGTCAGTGAAGACATAATTATGAATCTCTGATTTGTAAATGTGAGAGCTCCATTGGCAGTCATGGTCGTTATTAGTTAAGAACTTAATTAGCAGTACAACTCAAATAATTAATGGATAACTTGATCAAGTTGATTAACTTTATGAGGTCCCGTTCTGCTCTTCAGCACAGACAGTACAAAGAGTTTGTATCTGAGTGCGATTCGCTGCATTCTGACTCAACGCAGCACAACACTGTTCGTTGACTAAGTAAAGGTGGAGTGATTAAATGGTTTTGCAAAAGAAGAACTAACCACTTTCGTAGACAAGAAGCTACGAGTTCCTAGCAATCGAACGCGGTATTCTATCTGTGGCTTTCCTGAAAGACTTTCTGAAACGTTCAAACGCGCTCAGGTACCGACCTACACGGAAATGGGAAATAAATATGTGATCTGACGCGAAGCATGTCTTCTTTCCGTTACAAGGTGAATATCTTTGAAAAAGAAATGTAATTCAAGAATATAATCGCTTTCTAACAATTACTGAATATAAAAATAATTCTTAAACAGACATTGCAGTTTTTTCAAATTTTACGTCTGATCTTAAGTAGGAATTGCAGCAAGATTTCAAGACTTCGCTGAGATAGAGAAGTTGTCGCATTTCTTAAAATCGCCTTTTGAAGTTTCTTCAGCGGCAGAATGGACTGATGTGGCTGCGAAGTTGTTCCGCCATTCAAAGCCTTTCCTCCAAATGGAGATAACAGACTTGAAGGTCGACATTTCTTTGCAAACACAGAAGAATTTTGGAGGAAACATTTTCCAGAAAAACAAGGAAATTGCAAAAAAATTAGCCATTTACCTGCTATTGTGTTTGGCTCCAGATATGTTTGTAGTACTATGTTCTCCAGTGTCTTTCGTATGGGGCCTGTTTACTGTTGAACCGGCCATAATGCTGCTTTGATCGTCACTGCAGGGGCAGTTATATATATATATATATATATATATATATATATATATACACACAAAGGCTTTCGCTTGTATCGTCACACGATGCGGATGCTTTGAAAGTGAACTTGGTGTCCGAAACTTGTCACCATCAAGAAATAAGAAAGATACTTCTTAATGTGACTTACGACGGAGCTGCAACCATTTATTTAATTCTCTCGAGACTAATGGTCGGCCACCTTGAAGACGTTCTTCGCATAACCTGCTCCGTGCGTGAGCCTAACTTAAAAAACTGCCTCAAGACCGGAAATGTAATTTCTCCCGTTGATTCTGGAATACAGTTATGCCTACCTGTTGCTGTTCATATTATTCTGTGAGTGAAAGTTAAAATAATATTAGTAAGGAATATGAGTTGTTTTTCTTGGGATTTCGATAAAAATTTTCAAAAGTATCCGGACCCCACCTAAATTTACTAGCCGACCCCTGCTGTAGGTCCTCCTTGTGACGGAACTGGCTAGACGGACTGCTCTTCAGTTTTCAGATCAACTATACCTGCTGACAATGACTGAATGTAAAACAGTCAATGTCATGGGCTTCAGCAGTAACTACGGCATCACGACGCTCGGCGGGAATGCCACACATTCCTCCCGAGTTTTCATACTTATCTGCAGAGCAGTCTGAATGGAATAGTACGTAATAATGCGGAAATTCTGGCGCAGAATAGTATCTTGGTGACAGCGAAAGCTAAGCTGGCACGAGAGCCCACTTTCGCTGGCGTAGGCGGCACCGCGCGGTCCGTCCTAAAAGCGCTTCCAGCCGAAGCAAAAGCACTCTTCCCCCCCACCCGTCACCCGTACTTTCCGACCTCGAAGGTGGCCGACGTCTGAAAGGTTAACAAATCCTAGTTAAGAGGAAGACCGCCATGGCAAGTTTTTTAAGAAAAGGCCTTTTGTAACTATCGAGTCGGTGGTCAGTTGCCACCGTTGCAATCGATCCCTCAGACACACTGGAGACCGAGAAGAGTTCACAGAAATACAAATGAAAACTCCGAAAAATTGTAACAGTTTTGTGTGGAGAACTTCGCGCATACAAAACGAATTGAAGACGTCTGAAGACTTGCTCAGTAGCGTACCAACGCTTATTAACGAAAGTAAAACCGTTTACAACCCGAAGGTTGGTTTGAACACCGCAGTGCTTACTAGCACGAGTAGGAATACAGTAGGCATACTCCCTATCCCTGGAGAACCACCGGGAATTGATCAAGGTCACCCAGGGAATCACCCAGGCAGTTGTGCTACTTACAGTCAAGGTCATGACGTCATGTGAGATTAAAATGGCGGCAACCACCTCTCTTCCCCTCCGGGCCAATGCATCTACATCTACATCTACATAGATACTCCGCAAATCACATTTAAGTGCCTGGCAGAGGGTTCATCGAACCACCTTCACAATTCTCTATTATTCCTATCTCGTATAGCGCGCGGAAAGAATGAACACCTATATCTTTCCGCACGAGCTCTGATTTCCCTTATTTTATCGTGGTGATCGTTCCTCCCTATGTATGTCGGTGGCAACAAAATATTTTCGCACTAGGAGGAGAAAATTGGTGATTGGAATTTCGTGAGAAGATTCCGTCGCAACGAAACACGCCTTTCTTTTAATGATGTACAGCCCAAATCCTGTATCATTTCTGTGACACTCTCTCCCATATTTCGCGATAATACAAAACGTGCTGCCTTTCTTTGAACTTTTTCGATGCACTCCGTCAGTCCTATCTGGCAAGGATCCCACACCGCGCAGCAGTATTCTAAAAGAGGACGGGCAAGTGTAGTGTAGGTAGTCTCCTTAGTAGATCTGTTACATTTTCTAAGTGTCCTGCCAATAGAACGCAGTCTTTGCCTAGCCTTCCCCACAACATTTTCTGTGTTCCTTCCAATGTAAGTTGTTCGTAATTTTAATACCTAGGTATCTAGTTGAGTTTACGGCTTTTAGATTAGACAAATTTATCATGTAACCGAAGTTTAACGAGTTCCTTTTAGCACTCATGTGAATGACCTCACACTTTTTGTTATTTGCGGTCAACTGCCACTTTTAGAACCATTCATATATCTTTTCTAAATCGTTTTGCTGTTTGTTTTGATCTTTTGATGACGTTATTAGTCGATAAACGACAGCGTCATATGAAAACAACCTAAGACTGCTGCTCAGATTGTCTCCCAATTGGTTTATATAGATAAGGAACAGCAAACAGCACCTTCGGGAACGCCAGAAATCAGTTCTGTTTTCCATCAATTACTACGAACTGTGACCTCTCTGACAGGAAATCACAAATCCAATCACGTAACTGAGACTATATTCCATATGCACGCAATTTCACTACGAGTCGCTTGCGTGGTGCAGTGTCAAAAGTCTTCCGGAAATCCAGATATACGGAATCGCTCTGAAATCCCTTGTCAATAGCACTCAACACTTCATGTGAATAAAGAGCTAGTTGTGTTTCACAGGAACGATGTTTTCTAAATCCATGTTGACTATGTGTCAATAGACCGTTTTCTTCGAGGTAATTCATAATGTTCGAACACAACTTATGTTCCAAAATCCTGCTGCATATCGACGTTAATGATATGGGTCTGTAATTTAGTGGATTACTCCTACTACCTTTCTTGAATATTGGTGTGACCTGTGCAACTTTCCAGTCTTTGGGTACGGATCTTTCGTCGAGCGAACGGTTGTATATGATTGTTAAGTATGGAGCTAATGCCTCAGCATACTCCGAAAGGAACCTAACTGGTATACAGTCTGGACCAGAAGACTTGCTTTTATTAAGTGATTTAAGTTGCTTCACTACTCCGAGGATATTTACTTCTACGTTACTCATGTTGGCAGCTGTTCTCGATTCGAATTCTGGAATATTTATTTCGTCTTCTTTTGTGAAGGCATTACGCATGGCTGTGTCTAGTAACTCTGCTTTGGCAGCACTGTCTTCGATACCATCTGCATTGCTATTACGCAGAGAAGGCATTGACTGTTTCTTACCGCTAACATACTTCACATACGAACAGAATTTCTTTGGATTTTCTGCCAGGTTTCGAGACAAAATTTCGTTGTGGAAACTTATAAGCATCTCACATTGAAGTCCGCGCTAAATTTCGAGCTTCTGTAAAAGATCGCCAATATTGGGGGTTTTGCGTCTGTTTAAATTTGGCATGTTTGTTTCGTTGTTGGTTCAAATGGCTCTGAGCACTATGCGACTT
The DNA here is from genome assembly GCF_021461385.2 of Schistocerca piceifrons. Classification (NCBI taxonomy): domain Eukaryota; kingdom Metazoa; phylum Arthropoda; class Insecta; order Orthoptera; family Acrididae; genus Schistocerca; species Schistocerca piceifrons. The sequence continues at coordinate 407,197,793 of NC_060149.1, forward strand.
AACATCTTGGTCATCAGTCCCCTAGAACTTAGAACTACTTAAACCTAACTAACCTAAGGACATCACACAACACCCAGTCATCACGAGGCAGAGAAAATCCCCGACCCCGCCGGGAATCGAACCCGGAAACCCGGGCGCGGGAAGCGAGAACGCTACCGCACGTCCACGAGCAGCGGACTGTTTCGTTGTTACTACAACAATGTTCTAACCCGTTTTTTGTACCAAGGAGGATCGTGCACACCCTCCACACCTTCATCTGTTATACGATGTTGCAGTTACTGTGTTATTCTGATCGCGATGCATGCATGTCCAAAGGAACGGGCACTGCGGCGACCACACCGTTACGAAACACATCAAATGAATTCGCAACTGCGAATAAGGATCACCATCATCTGTAGACTGGAATGACGACAATGAAAATTTGTGTCGAACCGGTACTCGAACCTGGATTTTCCACTTCTCGCATAGTTGACAGCGTATGGAAGTTTGGGTGTGGCCGTGAGTCGTAAACGGGTAACCAAATGGTAAGCGACTGCTCGCGATAAGCGGGAAATCTGGCTTCGAATTCCGGTCCGATACAAATTTTCACTGTCGTCATTCCATTCTATAGCTGATGGTAGTACTTATTCGCAGTTGCGAATTCATTTGCTGTGGTTCGTCTTTTATAGTTGAGACACTTCTGTGGGAGGGGTTATTCTGCAGTTGGACAGCTTAGTGAGAGGATGTGTCTATTTCTTAATAACAGATTACGTTAAGTCACGTCGCTTGAGTTCTATTTATTAATAACAATATTACGTGGCACCAGCAGAGGCGTCACCTAGGCAGATATGTAAGTACTCTCACTTCTACGTATTTTTCATAGTTTCACGTATTTTTCATCTGTTTTTCTATTTTATAACTGGAGGCACTCTGGAGCATAGGGAGAGGTTGTGTCTATTTGTAGCAAATTAGATCACTCTAGGTCTATTTGTCAATAACACAGCACCAGGAGCGAACTCACCTAGGCAGATATGTAAGTACTTTCAGTTTTGTACATGTTCCTCAATTTTACGTATTTTACCGGGTTTTCCAAAATTTTAAGTATTTTGTCTCAGGCAATCACAATAGAGAATTAGATACCACTGATAAAGAGTCACACCTCCCCAACTCCATCTCTTAAAACAGGAATAGAACTGGGCGGCATAGGGATAGGCCGAGTCTGTCTATTAATAACAAGTTACGTCACTCGAGATCTGTTCAATATTTCGAAGCACCAGCAGAGGTCTCACACAGAGAGATAATATGTAAGTACTCCCAGTTTTACGTATTTTCCTCAATTTACTGCATTGTACCTAATTACGTGAACTATGTGTCAACATCGCGACGCATCGTGCCACGAAACCACGTCACAGTGTCGCGTCGCTTCGGGTCACGTCGCGTTGCGTCGCGTCAGCGTCATGATACTTTCAGTTTTGGTTCCGATGTATGTATCACAGCTAAGCCTAAGCTGGTGTTTGACCTCATAGTGTTAGAAACATACACGTTGGTAGAAATATTGACGATGTCGAGAATGCATATTGTATAAGAAATATCACACTGCATTACTAGATTATATGACGTCATAGGAAAATTCTGATACCTCCAACCAAAGATACCGTATTTGTAGCACACCTCTCGCATGCTGGCGGGTAGATCACCCTCAGACTCCGACTTTCGGGGTGTTGCCGCGAACGCCGACGGTCGCGGACACAGTGCCCAGCAGTTGGGTTACGGTTGGGTTGTTTGGGGGAAGAGACCAAACAGCGAGGTCATCGGTCTCATCGGATTAGGGAAGGATGGGGAAGGAAGTCGGCCGTGCCCTTTCAAAGGAACCATCCTGGCATTTGCCTGGAGCGATTTAGGGAAATCACGGAAAACCTAAATCAGGATGGCCGGACGCGGGATTGAAACGTCGTCCTTCCGAATGCGAGTCCAATGTGCTAACTACTGCGCCACCTCGCTCGGTCGACCAGCAGTTGCCGAGGAAGTTGCGGCTGCAGCCTAATGTTGCTGCTATATCATATCTGGCCGACAGATCCTCCGCTCACGGTAATAACGGCAAACAGATCCGAAGACGTAGGTGGAAATATCAAAGACCGATGCAAATACACACCGCCCTCCTCATAGTATGCGCTGGATAATGCCGACACGGCATGAAGATCCTCGTCCGATCGTGATTGCCAGGTTGCAAACGGGAGTGGTCCAGATGCCTGCCTAACAGTACGCCAGACCATACCCCCAGACGTGTTAGAGAAATTTGCAATCACCTCCGACCTAGTAGTTGGCACAAATTACGCTCAATCGTCCAGGGTGAGAGCGTCCCGCCACAGCGAAGCCTGTCGCAGCTTGTCGACGCCTTTGCAGATAAACACTGCTACCAGTTTAAGCGTCAAGCACCCGCTCCCTCCCTGCTGCTTTATAATTTCTCTATGTAACGCCAAGAGAAACGAGTCTTATCTCGTGGACATCTACAACCTCAGCAAAGGAAATCTGTGGACTCATTTGCGGATAACCCCTCGAACAGTCAAGCGCTAACCACATCCCTCCTCACGTTCTCGCCCTCCTCCCTCCAACCGTCATGCTTTTGAAACAAGTGCGGGTGACTCCATTTTCAGCTGGGCGGCCTCCCAAGTGGAATGAAGGCTTGTAAAAAAATAAACCCTGCAAGAATATGCGACATTATTATAAGCATCGTAGATTAACCACTGGGAAATCCGATTACGGTACGTAATTTCGACTGATCCATGCACAATACTTCCTTACAAACCGAGCACTGTGTCTTGATAAACTGTTTCTCCAAACAATAATTACCATCGTGATTCAAAAAATGCGAACAATACACGCAGAATGACCCCTGGAAAAGCGAGTTGCACGTACTTGGTAACAGTGCAATCAGCACCATGTTTATGACGAGATGCTGCTCGTATCTGCCAGCATTACAGATCTATGAAGCACGAGGACCGGCATCGCCACGAGGAGACTGTGGATAGCCGTGCAACACATGCCCGTATACGTTCCCACCAGTCGGGGGGAAAACCCATCTCATTGCTCCAGGTACGCGAGGGAAGCTATCCAGGCAAAGCTGATACATGGAGGGGGATCACAGATCCGTGAGGCTGTGAGTAACGGTCCAGAATTGTTTTCTTTCGGTGTCTGGTAAATTGCACCACCTCGACCGCAAAGCGGCAGTTGAAGCAATAGCCAAGGAGTGCCCACACGCTGTCAGTAATATCCAGAGGCCTTCTTGATAAAGCTACCAGCGCATCGCCTGTCGGACGCGAGGCAGACAGCAGAGACTGTCAGAGTAAAAACATTCCAAAATCAAATTTTTATCATACACTACAATATCAGTGACTCATAACTGGAATCAGTCACCTCATACAAAATCATTTCCCTCATACAAATCCGTGTGCATCTGGAATGGAATGATCACATAGGCTACATCATAGGTGAAGCAAGTGTTACACATCATCTCTTTGGTAGGATACTGGGAAAATAAATTTGTATGTAAAAGAGATTTTCTACAAAACACTCCTTCGAGCCATCGTACAATACTGCTCTTAGGTGGGTGGGACCCGTACGAGATAGGACTGACAAGGGATACGCAGCGCATACAAAGAAGGGCAGAGTCAATGGCTGCAGGTTTTCTTGCCCCAAGGCGAGCGTCAGTGAGATGGTGAAAAACCTGAACTGGCAGACGCTTGAAGATGGACGTCAGTTTCCCACGAAAACCAACTTACAGTGTTTCAAGAACCTAGCAATATTCGACAACCCTCTACGTACTGCGTCCGCAGAGATCGTGAAGACAAGATTAGACTAATTACGACATTTAAGCGATCATTCTTCCCGTACATTATACGCGAAACCTTAATATGTGATACAACTGGAAGTACCCTCTGCCATGCACTTGACAGCGGTCTGCAGAGTATAGCTATAGATTTAGATGTAGACTGAAAATGCTCATGACTCCTTCCCCCGACCACAATACCCTGCACGCTGAATTTAAATCGTTTCATGGGACGCGAATACACGTACACCTACAACCTGATTTTGCTAAATGGGAAAAATCTCTCCCTGAGAGTATAAGGAACAAGCAAGTTATATGGACATTTGACCAGAAAGCGTTCCAAGGGAGACACACTCACTGGACTCCGCCCTAACAGGCCCCGGAAGGCCCAACGGTACCGACCGACCGTCGTGTCATCCTCAGGTGTTTCACGTCGCTGGATACGGATTGGAGGGGAATGTGGTCAGGACACCACTCTCCAGGCCGTTGTCTGTTTTCGTGACTGGAGCCACTACTTCTCAGTCAAGTAGCTCCTCAATTTGCCCCACGAGGGCTGTATGCACCCCTCTTGCCAACTGCGCTCGACAGATGTGGACGATCACCCATCCATTTGGTAGCCAAGCCCAACAGCGCAAAGCTTCGGTGATCTGACGCGAAACGGTATTACCACTGTGGCAAGGCCATTGACAGCACACCCATTTGAAGGTGGAGATAAAAGATCTTTGACAGTGATCAGGACGAGGCACTTGGTCCGCCAGCATGGGGTAAGCCAGACGACTGTATAGAACATTGTCCATGAGAACTGTCAATGTCCATATCACTTAAGACGCGAGAGGTCTTATACCTATGGACTTGCTTCCCCGGCGACAGCTTTGCGCTGGTTCGTCGCCCAGACTACTATGGTACTGGGATTCTTGTCATCCACCCTATTTACAGATGAGGTTAATTTATAAGGGGCGGTATCGTCAACCTTCACGACACCCGCATGTGGGCTACGGAGAATACATATGGTACTGTGGCCGTGAAACACCAGCACCGATTCAGTCTCAATGTGTGGGCAGCGATTATTGCCGACCGCCTCGTGGGACAAGTCATCCTTCCACAATGTCTCATATGCGAGGTATATCTGTTGTTGCTGAGGGTTATGCTGTCTGCCCCGCTGGAAGTCATGCCTTTGTTGGTACGAAGGGTAAAGTGGCTACTAAATGGTAGTGCTCCAACTCACTGCCCTCTTGAGCGTGGAGATAAAACACTAGTGTAGACAGAACATTCCCACGTGCATGGTTTGTTCTCATGTGTGCTTTCAGTCGTTGAAACCTATAATGTCAAAGATCTTTTATCTCCACGTTCAAGCAGCTGTACCTCTCTTGGAATACATTTCCAGCCATATGTACATATGACCTTTGTTGCTCCTTATCTTCGCAGACCCGAAGTTTTGCCCCACTTAGCAAAATCATGCAGCATGGTCTGCCAATCACCTGCCATGAGCATTTTTGTAGTATCTGTCCTGAAAGACGGAGCTTGTACCTTCTTCGAGTGTATGATACCTAAAAAAATTTTCAAATTTCTGTTTCACTCTCTTGCCACTCAAACAATCCAATCGTCATTAGCGTTGCCCTTCTTTGTATACAGTGGATGCCGCTTTGGGCCCCGAACTTTTATATGTATCCCCTACCAATCAAGAGCAGGTCTTACTAGTGTTTTCTATGCTACCTCTTTTGTACACAAACTGCGGATGTTCGATATTTACAAAATATCGATGTTGGGAGTTCAGATATCGATGTTTCAACAGCGATGCAGAAGTCTTTGAAACATAGTAGCATCGATATTAAAGTCAAAATCTCGACCTTCGATGTGGGCAAAAAAAAGGTCACTTGTTATCAGTGTCAATAATTTTTTTGTCATTTAAACAAATTTTGCTTTCGATTATGCCTCGTAATGACATCTGTGCAACACATTTGTGACTTGGCAAAGGCGGTGATGGGGGAGAGAAAGAATATTTTCAGCGACAGTGAATCAAATAGATGCAGTATTTCACATTTAGTGTCTAAAATCTCTCTTCAGGCAACAGTTCAAATTTTCGAAGTATCTCATTATATACTTCAGAAATTGGAATGGAGGGTGTACACCTGTCTAAACTTTATACTCTAATGCATTTATTCATCGGTTGTAAATATGTACAACCTTTCTAAATTGTTGTAAATGAAGGTTTTTTAAAAAATGGTTCAAATGGCTCTGAGCACTATGGGACTTAACATCTATGGTCATCAGTCCCCTAGAACTTGGAACTACTTAAACCTAACTAACCTAAGGACATCACACAACACCCAGTCATCACGAGGCAGAGGAAGGTTTTTTAAATCTGTTGAAAGTTATTACACTTTTGCGCAAACTACCGTCGAGACATACATGCAAGAAGATTCTGAAAAAGAATTTAAAGTTAATCAGAACTACTAACTAAAATTCAGAACGTAGACAGTTTAACACTCACGGCAGATATTTGGACGACAAGGTGCAGTGTAGAAGTTTCTTGGGGATTGCCGTTCATGATTTGTATGGCTATAAAATGGAAATAGCTACTCATGGAATCTGTGAGTTGTCAGGATCATACATAGGTGAATATATTTCGAACATGTTATTACAGCCGGCCGCTGTGGCCGAGCGCTTCTAGGCGGTTCAGTCCGGAACCGCGCTGCTGCTACGGTCGCAGGTTCGAATCCTACCTCGGGCATGGATGTGTGTGATGTCGTTATGTCAATTAGGTTTAAGTAGTTCTAAGTCTAGGGGACTGATAACCTCAGATGTTAAGTCCCATAGTACTTAGAGCCATTTAAACCATTTGAACCACATTATTACAGATTTGTAACGATTGGGGAATAAATATCAGCGAAATACCAGCAGTGCTGACTAACGCCGTAGCAAATATAATTAAACGAGTAGAAACAGCATTTAGTAATCATACACCGTGTTTTGCCCACATGTTCGATTTAGTGGTAAATAAATCTTTTTAAAAGACTGACAAACTGCGTGAGCAGACTTCTTAAGAAATAGAAACCGGTATGTTGCCCTCGACGGCGAGTGTTCGTCAGAGACGAGGGTATCGTCAGGTGAGACCCAGGGACGTGCGAGAGGACCTCTTTTATTCTCTGTATATACAAATTATCTGACGGACAGGATGAGCAGGAATCTGCGACCGCTGATGACGCTTTGGTGTACGGCAAGGTGTCGTCGTTGAGTGGCTGTAGGAGAATACAAGATGACCTAGACCAAATTGGTGTGCTGAATGGTTACTAGCTCTAAATGTAGAAAAATCTGAGTTAATGCAGATGAGTATGAAAAACAATTCCGTAACGTTCGAACACAGCATTAGTAGTGCGGCGCTCGACAGAGTCACGTCCATTAAGTATCGAGGCGTATCATTGCAATGTGTTACAAAATGGAACGATCACATAAGGACGGTAATATGGAAGGCGAATGATCGACTTCACTTTATTAGGAGTATTTTAGGAAAGAGTTGCTCATCTATAAACTAGACCCCATACTGAACACTAGTGCGACCCATTCTTGAGCACTGCTCGAGTGTTTGGGATTCCACCAGCGTACTGCGTTGAAAAGGATCATAATTAGGTACTGACATGGTCAAATCGACGGATGTTGCAGATGTAACGCACACAAGCTTTTGTGGTTAATTGAAACAATCTACCTGCAGAATTCTCAGTACTCATACCTTGTTGCATTAGATCGCAATAGTGCACGTTTGGCAGAACAAGTGGTAATCCAATAGTACCTGAGGGGAAATATTACAAACAAAAAATGAAGCCAGAGTCAGCTCCATGCTCGCCAATGAGTTTTGACGACAGTCCTGGTTAAAGTCGTTATAGTACTACCGAAAGTTAACGAAGCCATCAGCGGAGACGGATATTTAGGTGAAATAAACTTCCAATGGAGACGCAAGCGTGACAGAACCACTGTAATTTCCAATGAGTCCATATAAATTACGAGAACAATTTGTCAGCTTGAGTTTAGAACAGAAAAAAGAAAGCCAGTTTCTCCGCCGAGTGGGTATCAGTTTTGCCGTGTATTGAAATGTATGTAATTTGTTTCAAGACACTTTTACTTGGTGTGATCTACAAGCCACGGGGCACTACTGTAAAAGAAAGTGCTGCTTCTGATGTATGTTGAAGACAAATTACAGCTTGCACTATAAACATCTGTAAATTAACTCTCTCTCATCGAATAGCATGCAGAGCAAACAACGATAATAAAGTACTGGATCTTCTTTTTGGTTTTGTACTGGTCTGTATTCCAGAACAGGTTTCTCGTAGTATTCGTTTGCGAAGTTTCGCGCAACTAAATTTTAGGTTAGTTAATGGCACGCTGGAGGACCGTTAAAACATAAGCATTAGGTTTAAAAACAGCCGCCTTGGTAGGATAGACTTCTCACACAAATTACATTGGTGCATGAAATACATCAAACTAACGAGATAATCTGCATAAGCTGCATCGAAGTTGTTTTCTTTTCATTCGCATTTTTTTATTAGCAGGACTCGTGATCACAGTTGCGTAACACTATGGAAATGGCTGCTAATTTCTCATCGATTTTGCGTAACAACGAATCGTGAAGTCAAGCTGCGGTCGACGGGTGAGGCGATCGTGACTGGAAAAAAGAAAGCGAGTACGTATTTATGAGGTTGATTATACTCTCATTTATAGCATGATGTTGTATAGAAAGAACAGGTAACTTGAAACATTTTCGGTGTTCTTTTAATTTTGTCCACAAACTGCAGAACGGCTATTACATATGCTGGAAGTACAATAGACAATGCCTTTAGTCACAAACATTCGCACTTTAGTTCAAATGGTTCAAATGGCTCTGAGCACTATGGGACTCAACATCTTAGGTCATAAGTCCCCTGGAGTTTAGAACTACTTAAACCTAACTAACCTAAGGACATCACACACACCCATGCCCGAGGCAGGATTCGAACCTGCGACCGTAGCAGTCCCGCGGCTCCGGACTGCAGCGCCAGAAGCGCACGGCCACCGCGGCCGGCTTCGCACTTTAGGGTGATAGACATTGCACCTCAGACCTTTAAAAATTCAAACATATGACGTATTAAAAACTAAACTCCTCCCGCACAGGCCATGAAGGTCCAAAGGTACCGACTGGCCGCCGTGTCATCCTCAGCCCACGGGCGTCACTGAATGCGGATATGGGGGGCATGTGGTCAGTACACCGCTCTTCCGGCCGTAGCTCAGTTTCCGAGACCGGAGCCGCTACTTATCAGTCAAGTAGCTCCTCAGGTTGCCTCACAAGGGCTGAGTGCACCCCGCTTGCCAACAGCGCTCGGCAGACCGGATGGTCACCCATCCAAGTGCTACTCCAGCCCGAGAGCGCTTAACTTCGGTGATCTGACGGGAACCGGTGTTACCACTGCGGCAAGGCCGTTGGCACATATGACGTATAATAACCTTTAATCAATCATACGTTAGGGAACTGTTACCTGTTACAAACTATCGGCACTGATGTCCAGAGTAGAAATTTGGAATGGCTGAAGTTTCACCAGTGAACAGAATTTGTGCCCGTCACATGCTAAAAATCTCACGAATACACCACGTGACCAATGATGTGGTACTTCACCACGCTGATAAAAATGTTGTTGTCGTGGTGTTCAGTCCGAAACTTAGTTTGATGAGCCGGCCGGAGTGGCCGAGCAGTTCTAGGCGCTTCAGTCTGGAACCGCGCGACCGCTACGGTCGCAGGTTCGAATCCTGCCTCGGGCATGGATGTGTGTGCTGTCCTTAGGTTAGTTAGGTTTAAGTAGTTCTAAGTTCTAGGGGACTGATGACCTCAGATGTTAAGTCCCATAGTGCTCAGAGCCATCTGAACCATTTGAACTTAGTTTGATGCAAGTCTTCACGCTAGACTATCCTGTTCAAGCCTCTTCACCTCTGCGTAACACTTCCTCCCATTACCAAATTATAAGCGGCGATCAGAAAGTTTCCGTTCGAAGCACTTATAGTCCATTAATTAATTATTCAAAAGCGGCTTTAATAGCATTTATTATTATTATTATACCGCCAACCGGTTTGAACCCGACGTAGGGGCCATCTTCTGGGCGTTTGCACCATTGGTCGAACCTCGTTCGGTAAATCAGCCAGGAATTGTTGCCGTCAGCGAATGCATGTCTAACCTCCTGGAAACTGAAATAAGAACACCGTGAATTCATTGTCCCAGGAAGGGGAAACTTTATTGACACATTCCTGGGGTCAGATACATCACATGATCACACTGACAGAACCACAGGCACATAGACACAGGCAACAGAGCATGCACAATGTCGGCACTAGTACAGTGTATATCCACCTTTCGCCGCAATGCAGGCTGCTATTCTCCCATGGAGACGATCGTAGAGATGCTGGATGTAGTCCTGTGGAACGGCTTGCCATGCCATTTCCACCTGGCGCCTCAGTTGGACCAGCGTTCGTGCTGGACGTGCAGACCGCGTGAGACGACGCTTCATCCAGTCCCAAACATGCTCAATGGGGGACAGATCCGGAGATCTTGCTGGCCAGGGTAGTTGACTTACACCTTCTAGAGCACGTTGGGTGGCACGGGATACATGCGGGCGTGCATTGTCCTGTTGGAACAGCAAGTTCCCTTGCCGGTCTAGGAATGGTAGAACGATGGGTTCGATGACGGTTTGGATGTACCGTGCACTATTCAGTGTCCCCTCGACGATCACCAGTGGTGTACGGCCAGTGTAGGAGATCGCTCCCCACACCATGATGCCGGGTGTTGGCCCTGTGTGCCTCGGTCGTATGCAGTCCTGATTGTGGCGCTCACCTGCACGGCGCCAAACACACATACGACCATCATTGGCACCACGGCAGAAGCGACTCTCATCGCTGAAGACGACACGCCTCCATTCGTCCCTCCATTCACGCCTGTCGCGACACCACTGGAGGCGGGCTGCACGATGTTGGGGCGTGAGCGGAAGACGGCCTAACGGTGTGCGGGACCGTAGCCCAGCTTCATGGAGACGGTTGCGAATGGTCCTCGCCGATACCCCAGGAGCAACAGTGTCCCTAATTTGCTGGGAAGTGGCGGTGCGGTCCCCTACGGCACTGCGTAGGATCCTACGGTCTTGGCGTGCATCCGTGCGTCGCTGCGGTCCGGTCCCAGGTCGACGGGCACGTGCACCTTCCGCCGACCACTGGCGACAACATCGATGTACTGTGGAGACCTCACGCCCCACGTGTTGAGCAATTCGGCGGTACGTCCACCCAGCCTCCCGCATGCCCACTATACGCCCTCGCTCAAAGTCCGTCAACTGCACATACGGTTCACGTCCACGCTGTCGCGGCATGCTACCAGTGTTAAAGACTGCGATGGAGCTCCGTATGCCACGGCAAACTGTCTGACACTGACGGCGGCGGTGCACAAATGCTGCGCAGCTAGCGCCATTCGACGGCCAACACCGCGGTTCCTGGTGTGTCCGCTGTGCCGTGCGTGTGATCATTGCTTGTACAGCCCTCTCGCAGTGTCCGGAGCAAGTATGGTGGGTCTGACACGCCGGTGTCAATGTGTTCTTTTTTCCATTTCCAGGAATGTATTTCAACCAGCTTCCAAGCTAACATTGAGAGGGGAACTGCATGTAGTGGAGATTTGGAATTAGGTATCTTGCAAAAGCCGAATCCTCACACTGGGACATAAAAATGCACGCCTTCAGTGGTGCGGACAACACATAAACAGGACAGGAAGGCGTCCAGTGTGTTCATAAGAATCGCAGTTTTTCCTCTTTTCATGTGATGAAACGACCAGTGACGCTTTACACCCTCTAGTTTAGGCTGGAGGTGGTTCTGCGACTTTTGCGTTTCTTGTTTCCACGATTTGAGATCAATTATTCAGGTTACCATGAACATGAACGAGGATGCTTGTTTCAGTATTACAGGTGACCAAATGTTGCCCTTAGCTCTAAGTCTTCGTGAAGAGTACGCTGTAAATATTCCCGTTTTCCAAGATGCTGACAGCCATGTTCACAGAGCTGAACGCGTATCTTCCTGATTTGGCGAACACTTAGGCACGCTACTGCACCTCGACTGGCCCGCTGAATGACTCTATGTTTATCCTAGAGAAAATGTCTGGAATTATTTGGAACAGCGGGTGAAAATTATCAGTCAACATCAACACAATTTCATTTCTCTAGAGGATCTAATCATCAATGAGTGGCTTCAGCTGGATGCGCCATACAAGGGTTGGACAAAGAAATGGAAACAACGCAAGAAATTCATGCTTGAAGATACATGCAGATGATAGCGAAGCGTGCAGGTGAGGCTATTGTACCTGACCATGAACGGCACATGTGAAATTCCCTCCATAAAATGCAGGTGTCAGTTACTTAGAGGTGGCAAAAGTCGTGGGATACCATGTAACATCGTGTCGGATATCCTTTTTCCCGGCGTAGTGCAGCAACTCGACGTGGCATGGACTCAACATGTCGATGGAAGTCCCTTGCAGAAATAAATAGCCTTGCTGCCTCTAGCCGTCCATAATTGCAAAAGTGTTGTTGGCGTAGGATTTTGAACACGAGCTGACCGCTCGATTATGTCCTATAAATGTTCGATGTGATTCATTTCTGGCGATCTGGGTGGCCAAACCATTCGTTCGAATTGACCAGAACGTTCTTCCAACCAATCGCGAACAATTGTGACTCGGTGACATGGTGATATGTCACCCAGAAAAATTCCATGTTCGTTTGGGTACATGACGTCCATGAATGGCTGTAAATGGTCTCCAAGTAACCGAATATCCTAAGGACCTAGAACATTGCACGTAAACACAGCCCACAGCTTTATGGAGCCACCATCAGCTTGGACAGCGCCTTCTTGACAACTTGTGACCATGGCTTCGTGGTAACTGCGCCACATTCGAACCCTACCATCAGCTCATCCCAGCTGAAATCGGATTTCCGCCGACCAGACCACAGTCTTTCAATCGTATATGATCCAAAATTTTGTACATGGCTGCACGTTCAGAGACCGTGTTTAATTACAATTGAAAGACAACAGCTCTCGGTCACTATTTTTAACGAATTTACTGGGTTGCAACACTGCTAGGAGTGTCTTCCTCAGAATTTAATTCAAAGAATGGTCTATAACATGGTCACAGAATTATGACTAAAAATGTATGATGCAGAGTATAAGAACAGAATCATCGTGAAAGACTGGCAGTACTTATATGTCATTTATAAAATAATAAATATGCCAAAAGGGCATTAGTCACAAAGATATTTAAGGTGAAAAATTGTGATGGCGAGCCACTAAGAGCTGCTCGTTACTTACGCGGTTACAGGTTGCAAACGGACTGGTCCCATGCAGCATACACATGGAGTTCGCAGTACTGTAAAGACTGAATGCTTGTGGATAAAGGCATTGCCTATTATACATGGTGGCCAGAAACAGTCTGAAAAGGTTTTATGGTGTTGCACGGTATTTTTTGCTGACAAATACTTATTAAGTGAAATAAATTGATACAATGTTTCCAAGTTAATTAGCATTGGAGTTAGCCAATCAGACCGCTGCGCGGACCCGAGCCAAAGGCTGAGCAGTCTCGTACGCTATCATCTACTACGTCATGAAACAACTGACACTAACTGTACCTGGCGGACCGCTTGAATTTGTGCGCGCAACGGCCTAGTTCGCTAAATTCAATGCTAATTGACTCGGAAACGGCAAAACGTGTCGAATTTTTTCTTAACAATTATCTATCAGCAAAACCCACCGTGCAACATCTTTACAAGGTTTTGAGACCGTTTCTGACCACCGTGTGATTCCCTGAACTTGAAGTGTGCAGCACTGGCAGGGAGATGACGGAACCAATTACTTAGATACGACCGTGAAACTAGTGTAGAGACTACACGATATGTGGAACCCAGTCGCTAACAAAGTTATGTGCTGGGTCCCTACATTTCTTGCTCCGTAACTATGGCCTACTGTTCTTAATTCGCAGGTCAATGGAAGGTGAAGGCACTTGAATTCTGACAGAAAATCATTTCCTAATCTCCATGCAGTTCGCGTACCCTCAAATTACTACAGTAAGATAGCGCACCATTCACAGGGCAACTAAAGGGCGAAAATGGTGTGCTAAACGTTCCAGAATATTCGTAGGATGCCTGTCCAAAGTCTTACTACGATTAAAGCCCGTTTTACACGAGCGACTTTCTGGTCAATATCGACTACTAGAAGTGAGTGCGTCTTTCGTGCTAAAGAGAAAATCAGCATACAAATGGGTCGCAAATGTGTCAATGACGTCAATGATCTATAAATTGTGCCGAGTGTGGAGTTCCATTTTTCCGAGTATGCTGCACACTGCACGTGCGCAAAAACAAGGGACTGTGGCGGCTAACATCGGAAGTTAAACTGTTCTAACAGGCTCACTTCCACTATAAAAATGGATTTGGTGCTTTTTTGTCTTCTTAATCTTTACTGTGTTGCTTGATTTGTTTTCGTGACACACTGAAAAGGTTGTACGAGGTCCTGGTATTTTTCATACTAGTGTACTCCTACAAGAGAGGCGAAATATCCGAAAGCAATGAGATATTTACGTTTCACAGAGGATAAAAAAGCCTACACTATTCATAAATGAGTACGTAAATGGGTAAACATACTTTAATGAAAATTATTTCTGCCGTGAGAAAGTAAGAATTACTTGACGAGGAAAATAGCTTTCGGCGTTATTTTTCGTTTAACAAGACAATAAGATTCCAAGGGTAAAGTAAAAGGGCGTTATTTACTGCGTTCTAGAAATTGTTTGATGTGATTGGAAGTATGTATTTTCTCGAGCAATAAAGTTATATGTTTTGAAATGTTTGGAGGATTCTTTAGAGCATTTACCACACGATCTTTGACAAGACCATCTACTATGACTTTTTCTTTAGACGTTAACATACCCTATTATAATTGCTTGTGCCTACATTTTGTTTCTATATGTCGATTTCTTTTTTTTTCTTTTTCTTTTTTCAAAAGCGGTGGTCCCTCATAACCTCATTTTCAAGCTTCAGGTGCCAAATTTAATAGCACGCAGCTCTCACAACGCACGCAATTTTGGCGCTGACGCGTAAACGAAAATGACCACTCGAGACAGACGAGACTCAGTACAGGAATAAAACGCCATTGGCGCTGCACTTGTCTCGAGCAGTCAACTGAGACAAGAAAGTCGATCGTGTAAATGGGGCTTAAGACAGGAGAATTGTATTCATTATATTGTATTGTATTGTGTGTTTACCGGGGGCCTAGAAACGACGGAGAGGCTCCGACCCCGCCGCAGCCGCACTGGTCCACAACCCCACGACGACTACCGCAGTCCACTTCACCCCTCCGCCGCCCCACACCGAACCACTCTTTCAGGGTTATTGTGCGGTTCGGTAGTTTTGTAGCTGGTTTCTTCACCATGCAACCACGATTTGGGGACTAGCGTCAGCCATCCTATTCACAGATGAGGCCACCTTAATGCGTATTCATGCTGCCTTTGACACTGTTCGGATGCAGCCTGGCCGATGTTAACGTGTGAGACTGAACATGCTACGACACGTACACGCATGTGTTAAGGCACATGGAAACCATTTTCAGGACATACTGTAACTGTGGCTGCATGGTACAACGCGCGTTAGACGGCAGTCTCTGTGACTATGTACTACTGAATAAATGGTCTCTGACGGAAACCATGCATTTCCGGACATAAGTTCATTATACCTTTTTTGTTCCGTATCCTCTCATCGATTAATCACTAGATTTTGTACATGGTGGAAAAAAATCAGCCTATATATACATGCAAATATTTTAATACGTTATTCTACAAGTAAAACTAAGGAAAAAAGTTCATATAAACATAGGTTCGCAAGTGTTTAGTTACGGAGTTACAGCTAATAAAAGATTTTGCCTGAAATTTAGCAACTTCTAATATGTAGCCATCGCAAAACTGTACGAGATTAAAGTAAAGCACGTTTTCCACTTATTTTGTTTTTATTGGCCTGATAAATCTAAAAAAACACGTCCCAGACGTTTATCTGCACTAGTTTTCCAGAACATCCTGAGAAGCAAAGATGTAATTTCGTAAAATTTTTAATTTATTAACAATTTGGCCCAAGTTGTTTTTTTTTTAATTCCAGACAATTGCAGCCGGCCGGGTGGCCGAGCGGTTCTAGGCGCTACAGTCTGGAACCACGAGACCACTACGGTCGTAGGTTCGAATCCTGCCTCGGGCATGGATGTGTGTGATGTACTTAGGTTAGTTGGGTTTAAGTAGTTCTAACAATCTAGGGGACTGTTGACCTTAGAAGTTACGTCCCATAGTGCTCAGAGTCATTTGAACAATTTTGACAATTGCACAAAGTTTTCAGTAGAAGTTGTAGAGAATCTAATTTTGGAAAAATGATGGTAATAACTTTAACTGAAACTGCATGAATGTGTCAGATAATCTGCTTTTATTAATACAATAGCACACGTGAATTCATGTTAATCC
The DNA here is from genome assembly GCF_021461385.2 of Schistocerca piceifrons. Lineage (NCBI taxonomy): Eukaryota > Metazoa > Arthropoda > Insecta > Orthoptera > Acrididae > Schistocerca > Schistocerca piceifrons. Next base: position 407,214,121 of record NC_060149.1, read on the forward strand.
GTTGTTATTATGTTCTTTCACTGAACAATACAGAAAAATAACTCGTTTCAAGGTTAGGTAACGACTGAAACAACCCACTAACGGTTGTCAACAATGACACAAACGTTTGTACATTCTTAATGGAAAGTAAACAAATTTACTTGTATAATAATCTTTGCTTCTCTGGATGTTCTGAAAAACTACTGCAGATACACGTCTGGGACATGTTATAATAGATTCACCAGACCAATAACAACAAAACAAATGGAAATCGTGCCTTACTTTAACCTCGTACAGTTTTTCGATGGCTTCATATTAGCGATGTTGCTGAGTTTCAGGTAAAATCTTTTATCAGCCGTAACTACGTAACTAAACATTTGCGGACCTATGTTTATATGAACTTGTTTCTTTACTTTTACTTGTGGAATAACATATTGAAATATTTCCATAACTTCGTGAATCACCTGTATACATGATGGTCCATTGATAGTGACCGGGCCAAATATTTCACGAAATAAGCATCAAACGAAAAAACTACGAAGAACGAAACTCCTCCAGCTTGAAGAGGGAAACCAGATGGTGCTATGGTTGGCCCGCTAGATGGCGCTGCCATAGGTCAAACGGATATCAACTGCGTTTTTTTTAATAGGAACCCCCATTTTTCATTACATATTCGTGTAGTACGTAAAGAAATATGAATGTTTTAGTTGGACCACTTTTTTCCCTTTGTGATAGATGGCGCTGTAATAGTCACAAACGTGTAAGTACGTTGCAAGTCTTTCGATTTGACGCCAATTCGGCGACTTGCGCGACGATGGGGATGAATTGATGATGATTAGGGCAACACAACACCCAATCCCTGAGCGGAGAAAATCTCCGACCCAGCCGGGAATCGAACCCGGGCGCTTAGGATTGACAGTCTGTCGCGCTGACCACTTTTTTTAATCTCATTTTGTTTGTTTTCGTTCGTTTCATCTGTTCGGTGCGGACGTCGCAAGACACCCGTTTCAGTTCGTTATTGATCCATTAACTCAGTTTTTTTTATTACAGAGGGCAGCTAACCCTCTGACCGAAAAGGTAAGCTAAGGCACTGACTGAACACGCTTTTTCTTTTTTTTATTTCATTTTGTTCGTTTTCGGTCGTTGCATCTGATCAGGGCGGACGTCGTAAGACACCCTTTTAATTTCATTGTTGATCTATTAACTCAGTTTTTTTATTACAGAGGGCGCCTAACCCTCTGACTGAGAAAATCTCATTTTTGTTCGCTTTTGTTCGTTGCGTCTGCTCGGGGCGGACGTCGTAAGACATCCGTTTAAGTTCTTTGATGATCGATTAACTCAGTTTTTTTTTTTTTTATTACAGAGGGCACGTAACCCTCTGACCGAACACGCTGAGCTACCGTGCCGGCACGTGGTATCACGTAACACGCCGCCAGTGCGTACAGTATTTGCTTCGTGATACATTCTTCGTGTTAAAATGGACCGTTTACCAATTGCGGAAAAGGTCGGTATCGAGTTGATGTATGGCTATAGTAATCAAAATGCCCAACGGGCGTGTGCTATGTATGCTGCTCGGTATCCTGGACATCATCCAAGTGTCCGGACCGTTCGCCGGATAGTTACGTTATTTAAAGAAACAGGAAGCATTCAGCCACATGTGAAACATCAACCACGACCTGCAACAAATGATGATGCCCAAGTAGGTGTTTAAGCTGCTGTGGCGGCTAATCCGCACATCAGTAGCAGACAAATTGAGCGAGAATCGGGAATCTCAAAAATGTCGGTGTTGAGAATGCTACATCAACATCGATTGCACCCATACCATATTTCTATGCACCAGGAATTGCATGGCGACGACTTTGAACGTCATGTACAGTTCTGCCACTGGGCACAAGAGAAATTACGGGACGATGACAGACTTTTTTGCACACGTTCTATTTAGCTACGAAGCGTCATTCACTATAAGCGATAACGTAAACCGGCATACATTGCACTATTGGGCAACCGAAAATCCACGATGGCTGCGACAAGTGGAACATCAGCGACCTTTGCGGTTTAACGTATGGTGCGGCATTATGGGAGGAAAGGTAATTGGCCCCCATTTTATCGATGGCAATCTAAATGGTGCAATGTATGCTTATTTTCTACGTAATGTTCTACCGATGTTACTACAAGATGTTTCACTGCATGACAGAATGGCGATGTACTTCCAACGTGATCGATGTCCAGCACATAGCTCGCGAGCAGTTGAAGTGGTATTGAATAGCATATTTCATGACAGGTGGATTGGTCGTCGAGGCACCATACATACCATGGCCCGCACTATCACCGGATCTGACTTCCCCGGATTTCTTTCTGTGGGGAAAGTTGAAGGATATTTGCTATCGTGATCCACCGACAACGCCTGACAACATGCGTCAGCGCATTATCAGTGCATGTGCGAACATTACGGAAGGCAAACTACTCGCTGTTGAGAGGAATGTCATTACACGTGTTGCCAAATGCATTGAGGTTAACGGACATCGTTTTGAGCATTTATTGCATTAATGTGGTATTTACAGGTAATCACGCTGAAACAGCATGCGTTCTCAGAAATGATAAGTTCACAAAGGTACATGTATCACATTGGAACAACCGAAATAAAATGTTTAAACGTACCTACGTTCTGTATTTTAATTTAAAAAAACCTACCTGTTACCAATTATTCGCCTAAAATTGTGAGCCATATGTTTGTGACTATTACAGCACCATCCATCACAAAGCGAAAAAAGTGGTCCAACTAAAACATTCATATTTCCTTACGTACTACACGAAAACGTAATAAAAATGGGGGTTCCTACTTAAAAAAACGCAGTTGATATCCGTTTGACCTATGGCAGCGCCATCTAGCGGGCCAACCATAGCGCCATCTGGTTTCCCCCTTCAAGCTAGACAAGTTTCGTTCTTTGTAGTCTTTTCGTTTGACGCTTATTTCGTGAGATATTTGGCCCGGTCACGTTCAATGGACAACCCTGTATACATAGACTTCCTCTAGGGCTGAAAGCAAAGAAGGTAGTGGTGTTGGACACTAGGATCTGGAACGAAGTCAACGTCCTGGCTCACCCCAAAGGTGTTCCACTGTGTTCATGTTGGGACTATGGCCACGCTAGTACATTTCAGCAATATTATTGTCCACAACCATTGCCTCAGAGATGTTGCAGGGTGACTGGTTGCAGTGTTATGCTGATACTGTTCTTCTACTGTACGCAGTGCACAATGCTGTAAAATGTTTCCATATCCTTCCTCATTTAGCATTTTCTTAAGCGCCTCAAGGGGAACACAACCTAACCACGAAAACACCTTCATACCGAAACACCTCCTCCTGCGAGCTTCACTGTTGACCAAACCTTTCCATCGCACTGCCACATCACATAGCAGTTATTCATCACTTCAAATCGCTCGTTTCCAGCCATCCTCTGTCTAGTGGCTTTGCTTTTTACATCACCTTAAGCATCACGCAGTACTGACTACATACATGTGTAACATATGTGGAGCTGCTCGATTATTGTACCCCGTTCTTTTTACCTCCCTACGCACAATCATGGTGTTAGATGCATTGCTGGTAGCATTTTGGAACTCACGAGTGATTCCATCCGCTGATTTGATGCTATTTTTTTACAACCACCCTCCGCAGTGCCTGACAGCCCCTGTCCGTCAGTAGGTGAGATCTGGCTAGTCTTAGTTTATCTGTGGTTGCTTCTTCGCGTTTCCACTTCAGAATCACGTCGCCAGCAGACGAGTTGGGTAGCTTTCGAAGGATTGAGCTGCCCCTGATGGACCTGTTGTTTAGGTGACCTCCAATGACTAGTCCACGTTCGAGTCGCTGAGCTGTGCTGACCCGCCCTCTGTGCCGTTACTGCTTCTCTACTGACGCCACAGTACTGCCCGCCTCCTTTGATAGTGGTAAGTCCGCCTCTCGTGACATCTAGTGGTCAATTCAGCATTACAAAGGGGTGTTCGGATGCTTTTAATCAGATAGTGTACATGTACAAAATCTTGCCTTTCGATCTTCGGATCTTCCTTTCTCAAGGAAAGGACAGGTACTTTGGCTGGCTCTGAGCACTATGCGACTTAACTTCTGAGGTCATCAGTCGCCTAGAACTTAGAACTACTTAAACCTAACTAACCTAAGGACATCACACACATCCATGCCCGAGGCAGGATTCGAACCTGCGACTGCAGCGGTCACGCGGTTCCAGACTGAAGCGCCTTTAACCGCACGGCCACACCGGCCGGCTGACAGGTACTTTATTTCAGTTTCTATAGTAATGTGTCACATCACCAACAACTTTAATCTTGGGACAATTCATGCATTTTAACCCATATGGACACAGACTCTGATTCATTTACTTTACGACGATTCCTTGTTCTAAGAACCAACGACATTGTAGACAGATAGTAAGATGAACCACGATCTCTGTTATACACTTCACATACAGGGTAGCGCACGAAATGTGTTACGCCGGCCGGTGTGGCCTTGCGGTTCTAGCGCTTCAGTTTGGAACCGCGTGACCGCTACGGTCGCAGGTTCGAATCCTGCCTCGGGCATGGAAGTGTGTGATGTCCTTAGGTTAGTTAGGTTTAATTAGTTCTAAGTTCTAGGCGACTGGTGACCTCAGCAGTTAAGTCGCATAGTGCTCAGAGCCATTTGAACCATTTTTTTGAAATGTGTTACCATTTTGTTTTTGAATATAAACTTTATTGTCAATACAATATGAAAGGAACATATATTACAATGAAGAGCCGTCCATGGAGATTTGTTCTAACTTAGCATATGCTCAATATGTCCACCATTTCGTTTCCTAACTTTCTTCAAACGAACACTGAAGTTAGTGACTACCCTACGGCACATGTCTTCCGTAATTTCACTTCAAGCTTGAAGAATAAGTCTTCTGAGCTCCGTTAAATCACTTGGACGTTTTGGGAAAATTTTTCCCTTTAGGTACCCCCAAAGAAAAAAGTCACATGGATTGAGGTCTGGACTATTGTGGGGCCAATTTTGTCCGTCATTGAAGCGACCTGGAAACCTGAGTGAAATGATCCGCATGTCGAAATGCTCGTGTAAAAACTCCAACACAGTGTTTGCAGTATGTGGGCTTGCTCCATCTTGCATGAACCACTGCGTGTTGAAGGGCAAGGCAGTAGCAAGAGGCTGTGGAATGAAGCTATTGCGAAGCTTGCTCAAATAACGTTCGCTGTTCACAGTTTCTTCAAAGAAAAAGGGTCCAATAAGTCCGTGACTGGAAATTGCTGCCAACGCTGTAATCCTCGGAGCATAATGTTGTCGTTCATGAAGCACTTGTGGGTTTTCAGTGGCCCAAAAGCGTACATTTTGTTTGTTAACCACACCGTCTAAATGAAAATGCGCCTCGTCTGAAAACCAAACGTTGTTGAGAGTTTCTTCCCTATCCTCCGCCCACTGAGCAAACAGTAGTCTCTGCTGCTTGTGTTCTTCAGTGAGCTTCTGTGAACAGGTCATCTTGAATGGGTACATATGGAGGTCACTTTTAAGAATGCGTTGAACGGAGCGTCTGGATATTCCCAGTTACACTGCTGCCTTCCTACACGATTTCCCGGGACTTCTCTGTACAACAACTCGTACCGTTTCAATATTCTCCGGCGAACAAACAGGCTTAGGCCGAGGTCGCATCGCTTCCAATACTGTTCCTTCCTGTACAAATTTATCGTACAACCTGTGGATGGTCTTCTTGCAAGGGACCCATCGTGTGTTAAACTGTTGTCGAAAATGCCTCTGAATCACAACAAGGCTTTTCGTTTCATGAAAAAGTAACACAATTGCCGATCGTTGCTGTGTCTTCAGTCTTCCATTATCAGTCATTGCTGCTTACTAGTCTCCTAGCGGCAGTATATCTAAAGTGCGTCGTAAATTGTGAAAGAAACAATTGGTAACACATTTCGTGGGCCACCCTGTATCTGAAATGTACGATAAGCAATAACTTCTCGGCTGTTAAAAGGCTCCAGCCCTGATAGAGTCTCCACTTTACCAACGCGAACTAGAGCCACAGTAACCCAACCATTACCATGTGCTCTAGCATCAACATTAGTAAGTGTAAAATCCAGTACTCATCCACAAAACACTGAAGGACCATGAAGAATAACTTGCGCACGTACTCCACTCTTCGTAGTGATAGATATATTATCAATAGCTTTATACACTGTAAGGAGCGTACGCCTTCTCCTCCTAAAATAACGCGGCATAACTAGTCTGTGTCGATGCTGCTGCACGTGCGGCTGGTCGACGACTGACGCCGTCTTACCAGAAAGTTATGCCGCGTTATTTTAGGAGGAGAAGGCGTACGCGCCTTACAGTGTATAAAGCTATTGATAATATATACGAGGGGTGTTTGAAAAGTCCGTGCAAAAATAAAAACTACTTACGTGTTTGAGGTAAACCTTTTTTATTTTTCGACATAGTCACCTTTTAGACTTATACACTTCGTCCAACGCTGTTCTAATTTGTTAATCCCTTCCGAATAACAGGAATTGTCCAACTCTGCAAAATAGCTATTAGTTGCTACGATCACCTCGTTTGAATAAAATCTTTGTCCCGCCAGCCATTTCTTCAAATTGGGGAACAAATAGTAGTCCAAGGGAGCCGAGTCTGGAGAATAGGGGGGGTTGAGTTGGGTTGTTTGGAGAAGGAGACCAGACAGCGAGATCATCGGTCTCATCGGATTAGGGAAGGATGGGGAAGGAAGTCGCCGTGCCCTTTCAGAGGAACCATCCCGGCATTTGCCTGGAGTGATTTAGGGAAATCACGGAAAACCAAAATCAGGATGGCCGGACGCGGGATTGAACCGTCGTCCTCCCGAATGCGAGTCCAGTCTCTAGCCACTGCGCCACCTCGTAACGAGTTGGAATCCTACTTCCATTAATTTTGTGGCCACAACTGCAGAGGCGTGTGCTGGTGCATTGTCGTAAGGGAAAAGGACTTTTTTGGGTCCAATCGCCGGCGTTTTTCTTGCAGCTCGGTTTTCAAACGGTGCAATAACGATGAATAATATTGACCTGTAATAGTTTTACCCTTTTCCAGATAATCGATGAGTATTATCCCTTGCGAATCCCAAAAGACAGTCGCTATAACCTTTCCGGCCAAAGGTATGGTCTTTACCTTTTTTGGTGCAAATTCTCCCTTGGTAACCCATTGTTTAGATTGTTGTTTGGTCTCAGGAGTATAGCAATGTATCCATGTTTCATCCACAGTGACGAAACGACACTTAAAGTCCTGCAGATTCTTCCTGAAGAGCTGCAAACCATCCTTGCAACACTTCACACGATTCCGTTTTTGGTCAAGCGTGAGCAATCGCGGAACCCATCTTGCGGATAGCTTTCTCATGTCCAAATGTTTATGCAAAATATTATGTACCCGTTCATTCGAGATGCCCACAGCACTAGCAATCTCACGCTCCTTAACTCTTCTGTCATCCATCACCATATCATGGATTTTATCAATGATTTCTTAAGTCGTAACCTCTACAGGGTGTCCAGAACGTTCCGCATCCCTTGTGCCCATATGGCCACTCCGAAAATTTTGAAACCACTTATAAACTGTTCTAATAGAAGGTGCAGAGTCACTGTAATGTTTATCAAGCTTCTCTTTAGTCTCCTGAGGCGTTTTGCCTTTCATAAAGTAATGTTTAATCACTACACGAAATTCTATTTTGTCCATTTTTTGACAAGCACTCGACTTCCTTGATTCACACGAATGCCAAAATACAAAGAAATAGACGAATATGGCTGAAACGTGGTGTGCGTTCTTTCCAAAGATGCTACTAACTAAACATGACCTCGATACGCACCGGTGGTGCCATCTCTCGGACTTTGCACGGACTTTTCAAACGCCCCTCGTATATTACTACGAAGAGCGGAGTAGGTAAGTTATTCTTCATGGTCCTTCAGTGTTTTGTGGATGCGTACTGAATTTTACACTTACTAATGCTGTAAAGTAAATGAATCAGAGTCTGTGTCCGTATGAGTGGTACACTAAATTGTGCCAAGGTTAAAGTTGTTAGTGACGTGACACATTACTATAGAAACTGATATAACGTACCTGTCTTTTTCTTGTCCTTTCTGACTTGTAGTAAAAAACGTCAGGCTGACGGACTGTTGTTTCATTTTATTTACTGGAATCTGGTAACAATATCCATTTCCGTGTGAGCGCGGAGTTTCGCAGGGCGAACAAAGGACGCTGCGTGTCCGTTGGTCAGAGGCTGTTGCATAATAGGCTCCGCGGGCTATTGTCATTCTGGAGAAGTGTCGCGAAAGCGAAGGCGCCGGCCGTCGCTGCCAACTGTGTCACCACGGTGCTGCCGTACTACGCGTAAACTGACTCGTCTCAGCTGATATTGGCAGGCAACAGACTGATTCTGGGACAAACAGCTGACACTGCGGGCACTTCTGAAAGGAACACTAAGCAGCTACTCTCTACAGTTTCAGAATTACGGCTGTTTGAAGCCCACTTTCTGTGTCATGTTCGCCATGCGAGTGCAACACAGACAGGTGTGGCTAAAAATATTACCTGTGCTCAGGTCGCGGCGGCCCCTCTTCGGCAATATGAACCCACTTTTTAAAACTATTATCTTACTTGGTTGATGCTATAACAATGAATTCACAAGCAACCGTAACAAAAGAAACTGACTGAAGGGGGAACGGGACAGTTGCAGAGTATTTTTCAGTTGCCAGCAGAGTTACGGAGCGCAGGAGGCGGTTTCGTCAAACAGCTTCAGATGACACTGTGAGTGTTCGCTTCTGAAAAGTAGTGTGGTGGCAACACTGATGAGGGCAGTGGAGCAATCCGTTTTTATTTTGTGCAGAATAGTAATAAACAAAGATTACGTAGTGTTTCAGTTTGTCTTAAATGTTTATTTAGGTGTCTTAATCGCAAAGTTTTTTGAACAGAAATACCGGTTTCGGCCGTACAATATCCATCTTCAGAATCTACAACAGAATTAAAAGATAAGAAACATTACTATCTACTAAAATAAGAGATTAAAAACAAAGGACAGAAAACATAACATAAACGCGACTGATCTCTCATTCCGCTGCTCTGCAACAAGTCTTCATATAAAAATGCTATGAGTCAGAATTGCCATGCACGCTTCGAGCGGATATATACAGGATGCAAAGCTGTCCCAGAGGTCGTTCATGCACGCATAGCCTACTGATATTTATACAAAGTAATTAAATGGAATTCATTTAAAAATACAGTCCTTCAAAGTGTCCTCAGTTGTATGTAAGTAAGCGAAAATTTCATTTTATTTATGAATTTTTATGTTAAATTATGTGAAAAATCTGTTTGTCTTCTGATAGCTTAAAGTTGATCAGAATTTAACAAGAAGTTCAAGAAATTAAAAAAACGATTCTGTAATCATTCTAAAATAGAATGCATTGTACTACAAACAATACCGTTTGACGAACATCCGCAACTGAGCATTATACTAGAGGTTGAAAATATCGCTTCAGTTGTAAATTTGTTTTATTATCACGACCGGTTTCGGGCTCTCATAAACCCATCCTCATGTGTTGCAACTGTGCTGTGGCCCCTGAGCGCCGACATGTTCTGGGGTAGGCAACTTTCAGAGGCAATAGGAACCCACATATCCAGTAAACATGGGCTCTAAAATGCATACTTTACGAGCTATGAGCACTTGTTCAATAGGGGAGATGTATTTCATAGTAGCAAAGATGAACAAGTGCTCACAGCTCCTACTACCATATAATCTTTGCGGCAACAGTACCAGTTTATGTATTTCGTTGTCAGAGGCATCAGACAGGTTTTCGTTTATAAATTCCGACTCGTCCATTTCCGGAACAGGGACCCTTATGTCAAATTGATACATTTATCCTTCTCCATCACCTCAGGAAGTCTGTAACATCATCATGGAATCATCCTCTTCATACATACATTTACAGGCGCCGGCGCCTATAACTTTGGCGGTTTGGCGCGTCGTTGGACTATGTTTCCGGACATAGGTTCCTATATATAACCTAATCTAGAATGTCCTCTCTACAACCTCTAGAAGCGTGTGACATGAATTGTGAGACACCCTGCACATTGTAAGTAGCACAATAAGTAGTAAAACCGGAAATGGAAAGGAAACAAACGTGATACCAAAAAAGAAACAAATTACACCAACATTTCAATAGCGTCAGTGAGTCATACCGTAATGTATAGGGGGAAGGTAGCGAAGCGCAGGTATGTCGTGTTTATTTTATATTTTCTATGCTTTGTCTTTAATCTCTTATTTTAGTAAATACTAATGCTTTTTCTTTTACCTCTATTGTATATTCTGAAGATAGCTACTGTATAGGCGAAACCGGTAATTTAGTTCAAAAAACTTTGCGATCATGACAACTAGATAAAAATTATGTAGGTTATGTAATCGCTTTCCAAATTTTCATTTTACACTGAAGAGCCAAAGAAACTGGTACACCTGCCTAATATCGTGAAGGGCCCCGGCAAGCACGCAGAAGTGCCGCAACACGACGTGGCATGGACTCGATTAATGTCTGAAGTAGTGCTGGAGGGAATTGACACCATGAATTCTACAGAGCTGTCCATAAATCCATAAGAGTACGAGGGGGTGGAGGTTTGGCTCTGAGCACTATGGGACTTAACTGCTGTGGTCATCAGTCCCCTAGAACTTAGAACTACTTAAACATAAGGACATCACACACATTCATGCCCGAGACAGGATTCGAACCTGCGACCGTAGCGGTCACGCGGTTTCAGACTGGTGGAGATTTCTTCTGAACAGCACGCTGCAAGGCATCCCAGATATGCTCAATAATTTTCATGTCTGGGGAGTTTGGTGGCCAGCGGAAGTGTTTAAATTCAGAAGAGTGTTCCTGAAGCCACCCTATAGTAATTCTGGACGTATGGGGTGTCGCATTGTCCTGCTGGAATTGTCCAAGTCCGTCGAGATGTACAATGGACATGGATGCAGGTGATCAGACAGGATGCTTAAGTACGTGTCACCTGTCAGAGTCGTATCTAGCCTCCACCAGCTTGAACAGTCCCCTGCTGACATGCAGAGTCCATGGATTCATGAGGTTGTCTCCATACCCGTACATGTCCATCCGCGCGATACTATTTGAAACGAGACTCGTCCGACCAGGCAACATGTTTCCAGTCATCAACAGTCCAATGTCGGGGTTGACGGGCGCAAGCGAGGCGTAAAGCTTTGTGTCGTGCAATCATCAAGGGATGACGAATGGGCCTTCGCTCCGAAAGCCCATATCGATGATGTTTCATTGAATGGTTAGCACGGTGATACTTGTTGATGGCCCAGCATTGAAATCTGCAGCAATTTGACGAAGGGTTGAATTTCTGTCACGTTGAACGATTCTCTTCAATCGTCGTTGGTCCCGTTCTTGCAGGATCTTTTCCGGCCGCAGCGATGTCGGAGATTTGATGTTTTATCGGATTCCTGATATTCACGGTACACTCGTGAAATGACCGTACGGTAAACTCCCCACTTCAACGCTACCTCGGAGATGCTGTGTCCCATCGCTCGTGCGCCGATTATAACACCACGTTCAAACTCACTTAAATCTTGATAACCTGCCACTGTAGCAGCAGTAACCAATCTAACAGCTGCGCCAGACACTTGTCTTATATAGGCGTTGCCGAGTGCAGCGCCGTATTTTGCCTGTTTATATATTTCTGTATTTGAATTCGCATGCCTATACCAGTTTCTTTGGAGCTTAAGTGTACATCAGTTTCTACTTTTGTTTGTCACTGAAACTATTCAAATCAGCACTTGTAAAGCTTTGGACCTTGGACCAAACGACTACAAAAAAGACATGTGTGTTCACGGTAGTTGTGGATTTGACAGACTACCGAATGCGGGCACGAATTTATGACAACTGAGGCATACGTATAGCTTGTAACACCAACATTCTGTGCCATCAGTATAACTATAGCTGTCTTATTATTGTCTGTTCATAAATGTATATATTTTTTATTATTTGTAATAACGATGAATATTCTTTTCTGTTCGGCTACAGATTCATGCATAGGGATTGATAGGTAGAAATATACTGTTAGCGAAAGAAAAGCTGGAGGGGAGTCCGTCTGAGTATACGACGTGTTTAGCGCGCCAAAATGAAAGGCACAATAACACCTAGTGAGCGGGCACTAGTCAGTCGCTAGAATTTAGACTGTCAATATTATGCAGTGGAAACAAGACTAAATTATCTGCAGATTTCTTGGAGTGAGCCTCGGGTGGACAAATTACTAACTTACTGACCGTGGACGTGGAATGCTCCATGATGTTTGGGTGTGGAAGGAGGAATTACGTTAGAGCAATTTTTATAATGATCCACGCTTGCGAAATGCTAATCAACGCAGTCACCCCCGCATCTTAACGCTCGTCGCATCATGGCAATGTGCTGCTTCTTTAGACTAGTAAAAATGCATGAGTCAGTATTTCTTTTACTGTGGTATAATACATTTGTGGATGTGGCACTCGTGTGTTACATGACAGTTATTGACCTTCGATTCGTAACCTGTGCTAGGATCCTGTTCCTAATTCTTTAAGTTATCTGAGTGCGCATAATGATGAATCTGATGATAAAAGGACTGTTTGATTTTGCTAATAATGATAAATGTGAGTAAAATCGCTAGTCAAGCTAAAGAAAAACTTATTTCTTAGATTGCATAGTCCAAACTGAAAATTTACTTGTCGAAGAAGGTAACTAATATTCTATTTCACTCTTTTTTGAAACATTCTCGAATAAGCAATTGATACAAAGGTTGAATTTTGTGTAATATATTTTTGCTGGAAGAGTGTTTGTAATAAGTGTTGCCATGTGTTATTGTAACGAGAGGACCCACATATTCTAGAAATAAGTTTCCTCGATGGTTGAACAGATATTATAAGAGGATTACTTTTTCAGAGTTAAATAGTTCAGTTTGGAAACATTATAGTGAGGAAAGAGTTTGCTAATCTCTTAATGCACCATAAGCAGAATTATCAACCATCTGGCTTTTTCCGGTATGTCCGGCTAATGGATGCTTCGGAAATGTGCGGCTATTGGATGCCGCTTTTTTAATGCCCGTTCGGCATTTTTTCTTTTTAGAAAACGCACAGGATTTTGGAAACGAAGTTGTATTTCATGATCGAACTAATCTCTGCGTAGAGGAATTGGAATGAATTATAAGCTGCACGCACTTGGCTATATATTTGTCACCTGGTTCGCTGCCAATGGTGTTATTGTTTGCAGAAACGCTGCGTTCATATACGACGTATAAGATATCTCGATTCGAGATATTGTAGTTTGTCTAGCATTGTCTCGGTATTTTCATACTCTGAAACAAAAGCTTGTTAGTTAATAATTTGAAGCTGGAGTTTTCATATGTTGTCGTGTTTGGAAGTGTTGATTCACCAAGAATTTTAGCGAAGTACTGTGGCTGTATACGATTAAATATTACTACTTCTCAGATAAACAGTAGTGAAGGCAGATAAAGGCCAAACAAGTTCTGAGACAAAACGCACTTTCAAACGAAATACCACTGGAAATAATTGAAAATTATTTCTAGGTAATTGCACTGTATTTGTAAAACAAAATACCATTGTTTAATACTACAGCAGATATTCAACGTATTATTTTCTTCTCGTATTAACATTAGAGCATGTTTCTAGCGCCATTGTGTGAAGTATAAGCAATTTATTGAACTATTAGGCTTTTTTTTAAAATGTCCTGCTTTTTGTGAAGCACTGTCTGCTTTTGATAATTTTCAGTTGATAACCCTACCTTTGGTAGAGAGCTGTATAGAAGCTATTGTTAGAAATTGATTTTGCGAATCTGACTTCACCTGGGATAAATGGTAGAAGGTTTCATTTACCTAATGAATCTCTGAATTTTAAAGCGATTAACACTTATTTCATAATTATACGTTCGATTTGGACTCAAGATCGTATTTTTTACCCGACTAAAAATTATTACATTTTCTAAACGAATCCATGTTCCCACACTCGTTTCTGATACATATTCTTCTGCATAAAACAATATTGTATTTGGAGACGAAACCAATAGTCTGACTGCTTAAAATTCATTAGTTGCACGATCGTGGTCGTAAACCCTGTAAAAGAGTAATCTTCACTAACTTACTGCAATGAAGGAATGTTATAATCCCAGCCTGTTGTCGAAGATGGAAGTGATAAAATTAATGCGTAAATAAAATGGATAAATAAGAATGAGAGATGTCAGGTAAGTGATTGTATTGACTTCAGGAAGGCGTTACTAGTGTCACGAGGACAATAAACGTCTACAGAAGGATATTGACGAAATTCCTTCGATTCCAGATTAAAAATTCATTTAACATTTTTATAGTTTTTGAGCGTAGGCACACAAATAAAGCTTACTCATGAGAATTTCGGTTGTTAATTCCAATCAATGCTGCGTTCGTTGAGTGTTAATTGACGTTGGCCTCTTCTCTGTAAAGAAAATCGCCATTCTTATTTTTGTGGATATAATTTATCCTGGTTTCACTACGTAGCTTTCTCATTTCGTTTAATTGCAGCTGCAGTTTGTACTTGCGAGGTATACTTACCGTCAGGGAACTGGGTGAATATTAAATCATTTCAAATAGTAGCTTGACAGACCTACGCTCACAGGCGCACGGTTGACCTGCTTCATTATGTCTCAAGCGTCGGTGGCGCTTTGCCGCCCACGACAGCGTTCGAGGAAGAGCCGTTCCTTATCGAGACAAGCGCGCGCTGGCTAACCAGTCAGCGGTTCTCGTCAGGTGGGTGTGGGAGTGTCTGCACCAAGCAATACAAAAACGCGCACTCAGCGAGCTTCTAGGAATAACTGCTGTTCTCGACAGCGTGTGACGACTACATTTACCCACGGATATTCGTGGCGTGTATAGCGCCGAAGAAACGCAGTGAAATCTCCAAACGCGTCCTAAATCATATTGCGCTCAGATGAAACTGCGGAAACTCAACAGGGCAATAGGGTCACCATTATCCCTGCAGGTTTTATGTGAAGCTTGCAACAGAATTATTTTCACACTTGGCTGCAAATGGCCATAAATCTGATGGGCTGAGAAGTGCTCCATGTGATAACAAATGAGTCAAAGTCATATTAGTCTGCAAAAATAAATAAAAATAAAAAAGACTGTGGCACTGAAACAAAACTACTATGGAGCGTTGACCGTATCAGGCTCTAACAGGATTCTAGAACCTATTACGAGTACAAAAACCTACCACCAGCACTGTTTTCGAAATTAACAATCAATCGAAATTCTTCTTGTTTACTTCACTTGTTGTGGTCTTAAGTCTGAAGCCTGGTTTGATGCACCTCTCCACGCTACTATATCCTGTAAAAGCCTCTTCATCTCTGCATAATTACTGCAACGTACATCAGTTGGAAACTGCTTTCTGTAATCAGCCTTGGAATACCTCCACAACCTTTACTCCGCACACTTCAGTCCATTACCATTTTGACGATTCCATCGATAACCAAATAAAATATTCTACTAGGTTCAGGATCAAGTAATATTTCCTGAAGAACAACGTTGTATCAGGTTACCTTTCATTCGGATAGTGGGTGCACTCAGCGACTATTATGTGGCTTATAAATTACAGAGTGCAGCAATTAGTCGTCCTTCTTTTAGATTTTATTACGTAACTCCAGATTTCGGCTAGTGGGTAGCCATTCTCTATTCTCGACGCATGTAAGTCCCTGTTGTTCAGGCGTCAGTCACATTTCTTTGAATACTTGAGTAGCATGGCAGACCTACGCGCAAATGGTTCAAATGGCTCTGAGCACTATGGGACTTAACATCTGTCGTCATCAGTCCCCTAGAACTTAGAACGACTTAAACGTAACTAACCTAAGGACATCATACACATCCATGCCCGAGGCAGGATTCGAACCTGCGACCGCAGCGGTCGCGCGGTTCCAGACTGAAGCGCCTAGAACCGCACGGCCACCCCGGCCGGCACCTACGCTCACAGGTGCACGGTTGACGCCCGAACAACAGGGACTTGCATGCATCGAGAATAGAAAATAGTGCATTGAGAATGGATAGCTACTAGCCGAAATCTGGATTTGCGTAATAAAATCTAAAAAAGGACGACTGATTGCTGCACTCTATAATTTATAAGACAACGTTTTTGCGTTTCACTGCTGACTTTACTTAAAAATCACCACAAATATTTGTATATCAATATATACGCTGCTGTATGAGGACTCTTATTGCAAATATGTTCAAATACACTGACGGAAAATATGACAAAACCAAAAAGTAATTAGTGTAGAGTAATGAAATTTTGGGAATACATTTGTTTAGGTAACATATTTAAGTGATTAACATTGCTAGACAACAGGTTCATTTAAGCGTGAGATAAGCCATTGCAAATGTGAAATGCTGGTACATTGGTAAACGGTGTAACCGCCAGTGTGTTGAGTGCAAGCATGCAGAAATGCATGCATTGTGTTGTCCAGGTACCGGATGTCAGTTTGCGGGATGCACTTCTATACCTGTTGCACGCGGTTGGTCAACACAGGGACGGTTAATGCTGTTTGTGAATGACGCTCGAGTTATCGGCCGGTGATGTGACATATGTACTTGAGTGGAGACAGATCTGGTGATCAAGTAGGCCAAGGCAACATGTCGACACTCTGCAGAGCATGTTGGGTTACAAACTGCGGTATATGGGCAAGCGTTATACCGTTGGGAAACACCCCCTGGAATGCTGTTCATGAATGGCAGCACGACAGGTCGAATCAGCAGACTGACGTAATGTTTTGGAGTCAGAGTGCGTGGAATAACCATGAGAGTGCTCCTCCTGTCATAAGAAACTGCGCCCCAGACCATAACTCCAGGTGTAGGTTCAGTGTGTCTGGCACGCAGGCAGGTTGATTGCAGGCCCTCAACTGGCCTCCTTCTAACAGACACACAGCTTGACACCACTGAAGTCGGAAATGGCGCTTGTTTGGGGTCGGCGAAATGCACGCTACAGGTCGTCTGTCTCGGAGCTGTTCTTGTAGTAACTGATTTGTAACAGTTCGTTGTGTCACTGTGGTACTAACTGCTGATCAGATTGCAGCTGCAGATGCAATACGATGCACCAGAGCCATACGCCAAACAAGATGGGCCTCCCTGTCGGCAGTGCCACGAGACCGTCCGGATCCCGGTCATCTTGCGACTGTACATTCTCGTGATCACTGCTGCCACCAGTCATGTACAGCGGCTATACTCCTGCCAAGTCTTTCCGCACTATCGCAGAAGGAACATCCAGCTTCTCGTATCCTTATTACACGACCTCTCAGTAAGGTATTGATAATGACATATTTGTCGCCTTAAAGGTATTCTTTTTCTAACATCCATTCACCTCATTCAATCTCAAAGGTAACACGCTCACGGCCGTTACAGCGTGATACAAAGCAAACCTGATTTGCATCCTCACAGTGGTGCTACTAGCATCACTCTTCCGCAATCGGCGCGCCATTGAACAGACATCATATTTCAGATGTAGAAACACGCCTACCTACTTTTGTTTATGTCGCACAACTACTCCTTGGTTTTGCATTTTTTTTCTGTGAGTGTACAACATTAGTTTGTTCGGTGATAGGATGCAATGCTATTTACTCCTGTATTTTAGGAAATTATTAAATTTTAAGCAGAGCTATAGCTGACTGTTGTTCCTAGTCCGTTGTTTCTCGCGAATCATTTGCATTCCCACAGCGAAAGTCAAATATCACGTGATTGCTCCAGCAGCGCTGGATACCGTATCGTTCGCCGATGACATTGTAATTCTGTCAGAGACAGCAAAGGACCTGCAAGAGCAGTTGAACGGAATGGACAGTGTCTTGAAAGGAGGATATAAGAAGAACATCAACAAAAGCGAAACGAGGAAAATTGACTGTAGTCGAATTAAATCGGGTCATGCTGAGGGAATTAGATTAGGAAATGAGACACCTAAAGTAGTAAATGAGTTTTGCTATTTGGGGAGCAAAATAACTGATGATGGTCGAAGTGGAGAGGATATAAAATTTAGACTGGCAATGGCAAGGTAAGCGATTCTGAAGAGGAGAAATTTGTTAACATCGAGTATAGATTTAAGTGTCAGGAAGTCGTTCCTGAAAGTATTTGTATGGAGTGTAGCCATGTGTGGAAGTGAAACATGGACGATAAATAGTTTGGACAAGTAGAGAAAAAAATGGCTCAAATGGCTCTAAGCACTATGGGACTTAACAACTGAGGTCATCAGTCCACTAGACTTGGAACTACTTAAACCTAACTAACCTAAGGACATCACACACATCCATGCCCGAGGCAGGATTCGAACCTGCGACCGTAGCAGCAGTACGGTTCCGGACTGAAGTGCCTAGAAACGCTCGGCCACATCGGCCGGCGGACAAGAAGAGAATAAAAGCTTTTGAAATGTGGTGCTACAGAAGAATTCTGAAGATTAGATGGGTAGATCACATAACTAATGAGGAGGTTGGCGACTCCATGGCGTGTTGTGTGCACCACGACCAAATAGTGGATAGAACTGGAAGGAAAATCAACATTGGCCGTATTTTGTTGTTTTATTGTCAGCAAAATCGAGGAGGTATTGAATAGAATTGGGGAGAAGAGAAATTTGTGGCACAACTTAACTAGAAGAAGGGCTCGGTTGGTAGGACATGTTCTGAGGCATCTAGGGATCACCAATTTAGTATTGGAGGGCAGCGTGGAGGGTAAAAATCGGAGAGGGAGATCAAGAGATGAATACACTAAGCAGATTCAGAAGGAAGTAGGTTGCAGTAGGTACTGGGAGATGAGGAATCTTGCACAGGATAGAGCAGCATGGATAGAGTAGCATGGAGAGCTATATCAAATCAGTCTCTGGACTGAAGACCACAACAACAACAACAACTATTTTCTCCGAATGTTGACGCCTCCAGTTTCAATCGGGCAAGTGTTCTGCCACGTGCTCACGTGATATTCGATAGCTAGCACGCAGACGAGTTGAATGCGTCACACAACAGGACTCAATTCTCAGCCGCAGCTGCCAGCGCTTCGCTCTTGTCCTTTTTGGTCAGTCTCAGGTTAGTTTGTTATTCAACTATCAACATGCATCGCTTCCATTGAAGTTTTCCGGACTAGCCCAAGACTGTGTTTGTTTAGCAACTGTCCAGGTATTAGCCTGGAATGTTAGTGAAAATCGACGAATAAGATAAAACAGTTTTTCTGTCTATTTTACTTCAAGCGTTTGAAGACCTGTCAGATGCAAGGCCACTTCAGGCGGAACGGTATTAATCTGCGCCGGGTAATTACTGCACGTTGATGTCTGATTGCGCAAGCTGAAACCGTTCCGCAGTAGAAATCCTGTTAAGTAACTGTGCTAACAGAGAAGAATCCTGTGCTTTGAAAACTATGTTTTTGCAATTTTGTAAAGCGGAATCCGATGCCGATCACACCATAGGTTGAAAAATAGTCATGCTGAAGCTCGATGCATACAAGAGACCAGCTATTTAATGGTGTGTGTTGAAGACTAACTTTGAGTTGCTACAGAAAACTGCAGGCATTTGATTTTCGTTGCTGTTATTTAGGACGGAGCAATATGCGTTGCAAAGGCTGAAGTCTCGTCAACGCCAAGGTAATTGGAAGACGTCGAATAATGACTGATTGAACAAAGAAACATTTTTGTTTTGTTTTCGAGAAGTCGAATAACATTTTTACTTGCAGTACAAGATAAAAATTATGACTTCACTTAAAGAGGTCAATAAGATATACATCACTGGCCATTAAAATTGCTACACCAAGAAGAAATGCAGATGATAAACGGGTATTCATTGGACAAATACATTATTCTACAACTGACATGTGATTACATTCTCACGCAATTTGAGTGCATAGATTCTGAGAAATCAGTACCCAGAACAACCACCTCTGGCAGTAATAACGACCTTGATACGCCTGGGCATTGTGTCAAACAGAGCTTGGATGGCGTGTACCGGTACAGCTGCCCATGCAGCTTCAACACGATACCACAGTTCATCAAGAGTAGTGACTGGCGTATTATGACGAGCCAGTTGTTCGGCCACCATTGACCAGGCGTTTTCAGTTGGTGAGAGATGTGGAGAATGTGCTGGCCAGGGCAGCAGTCGAACATTTTCTGTATTCAGAAAGGCCAGTACAGGACCTGCAACATTATCCTGCTGAAATGTAGGGTTTCGCATGGATCGAATGAAGGGTAGAGCCACGGGTCGTAACACATCTGAAATGTAACGTCCACTGTTCAAAGTGCCGTCAATGCAAACTAGAGGTGACCGAGACGTGTAACCAATGGCACCCCATACCATCACGCCGGGTGATACGCCAGTATCGTGATGACGAATACACGCTTCCAATGTGCATTCACCGCGATGTCGCCAAATACGGATGCGACCATCATGATGCTGTAAACAGAACCTGGATTCATCCGAAAAAATGACATTTTGCCATTCGTGCAGCCAGGTTCATCGTTGAGTACACTATCGCAGGCGCTCCTGTCTGTGATCCAGCGTCAAGGGTAACTGCAGCCATGGTCTCCGAGCTGATAGTCCATGCTGCTGCAAATGTTGTCGAACTATTCGTGCAGATGGTTGTTGTCTTGCAAACGTCCCCATCTGTTGACTCAGGGATCGAGACGTGGCTGCACGATCCGTTACAGCCATGCGGATAAGATGACTATCATCTCGACTGCTAGTGATACGAGGCCGTTGGGATCCAGCACGGCGTTCCGTATTACGCTCCTGAACCCACTGATTCCACATTCTGCTAACGCGATAGGCTACAATCCGACTTTTATCAAAGTCGGAAACGTGATGGTACGCATTTCTCCTCCTTACACGAGGTATCACAACAACGTTGCACCAGGCAACGCCGGTCAACTGCTGTTTGTTTATGAGAAATCGGTGGGAAACTATCCTCATGTCGGCACGTTGTAGGTGTCGCCACTGGCGCCACCCTTGTGTAAATGCTCTGAAAAGCTAATAATTTGCATATCACAGCATCTTCTTCCTGTCGGTTTAATTTCGCGTCTGTAGCACATCTTCATGGTGTAGCAATTTTAATGGCCAGTAATGTACATTTTCAGAATATTTTTTCAACACTAAAAACTGTAATAATTACGCTTCATGTGATGTTATTATGTTATCCAGAATTTTCGGAACATATTTCCACAGGATGTGAAACGGAAACTTGGACAATCACTCGTTCTGTCGAACCTTCACTATTGCGATGTGGTAGTGAGGCGACTTTTGCCGAAGTCATGGTGCGAGAAAACATCCCCAATGTATTGCAGAACCAGTTCCGGCGTCAACTACACCCTCAAAACACTGTGGGTTTAATGCCTCATCGGGCCGTCGGTGGATTCGAAATGTTGCATCACATGAAAAGAGCCAAATCTTGATTTCTCGGACAACAGTACACGTCCCTCCAATCATTTACTCTCCAGTTTCTGCGTTGTTCGGTCCATTAAAGACGCGCAGCTTTATGTGCCGCTGTGAGGAATGGTCTTTTGCGAGGTGCGCATGCGATTCTCTATGCAATGACCTTTAGGAGAAACAGAGCAAAGCTCCGCATTCTGGCTCAGACGGACCAGTCGTGCCAGACGGCAGCCATGTCGTCCTGTGCCATTCGGCGTCACGTAGATGCGGTATGGAGGGGCATGAGGTCAGCACATCGCTGACCCGGTCGTTGTCCTCCCACCAAGGCAAAAAATTCATGGCAGTACAAGGAATCGAAGCCCGGTCCTCCGCATAGTAGCCAGACACGCCGGTCACTGAGCTACGGGAGGCGGAAAATGATCTCTAGGAAGCTGGTTGAAACTATCCTGCATTCATTGTCAGCAGCAGTTCCTGTCGGGCTTAAAACCTTGTCATTGTTAAATCGTGATACTCGTCTCTGGTCTCTGTCCATTAGGATCTCTTTACGATCACTGTTCTTACGCCGTATTACTTGGCTGTGAGTGATACATCATTACTCGTATACACGCTGGGTAGCCCGCGTTGATACGCCAGCAAATAGGACGACTTCATTCACGGTGTGGTCAAAATGTTGTAGAAAAAAGTAAGTTATTGTGGAAGAGTACGAAAAGTAACCCTGTACGATTCGAATTCAGCATTCGTGATGTGCTGCTTGATACAGTCAGCAAAGAACGCTAGCGCGAACCATTGTTGAGTACTACTCGAGTGTTTGGGCTCCCCATCGGGTCGGAATAGATGGAAGCAATTGAGAGGCGTGCTGTTAGATTTGTTACCGGTGGGTTCGATCAGCTCACAAGTATTACGGAGCAGCTTCATGAACTCAAGTGGGAATCCTTGGAGAGAAGACGAAGTTCTTTTCGCGAACACCGTTGCAGAAATTTAGAAAACAGGCATTTGAGGCCGACTGCAGATAGATTCTCCTGCCGCCAAAGTATATTTCGCGTAAGGACCACGAAGATAAGACGAGAGAAATTAGGGCTCATACAGAGACTTATAAACAGTCTTTATCCCCTCGTTCTATTTGGCCGTTGAACAGGAAAGGAAATAATCAGGAGCAGTACGTGAAACCCTCCGCCACACGGAGTATGTATGTAGAGTAGACGCAGATGTGCACGTGCAGTAACGTCAGCTCATTTCTGATGTTCTGTCACGACTCTGCGTCGATCCATCTTCCTGCGCTTATTCCATACAAGCGACTGTGACACTCACTAAATCACACACACACACGCACACACACACACACACACACACACACATACAGCTATGATGAATTAGTGTCGGTAGGTTAGTTCTATATAGGGTTGCAGGGTAATATTTCTGACTTTACAGCCATCATATTCAGCTACTAGAAGCTCTTTTTAGAGCAGTTGAGGAGGCAGCAGTGGCAAGATGACATAATGTTGAGTCACAGATGGTTTGTTCGGTACAGATATCGTGAGAAAGACCGCCTCAATCGTGGTCCTTCTCAGCGATTGGTCGCTGCATTCGGAAGTTGCGCGGCAAAATTATAATCTTCTGTTGTTAATATTAGAAAAACTAAACAACGTATTAACTTGCATTTCATATTAAAGCATCTCTCAATAACGTGCTATTATTCCATTATTTCACAAGTATTAATAACCAGCAAAATAACTGCTAAACGAAAAGGCAGACGAAGCACTTTGGAGATTTTCGGATCGCGCCTAAGTTGGATGGAGGGCGAAGTTGCTCGGCTGTAAGATCAGAGCTGGTTCGGCAGTCTCAAAGGAGGAACATGTCTGCCGCGGTATCAGTTAAGAAATTTACAACGCCTGATTTGTAAAATATAGCTAGTTCGGTAGTCTCGGAGGACAGACGTGTTGTCTGCCGCGGTCGGCATCAGGTTATGACTTTATTAGCATGTATGATTATTTGGACATATAGTTGAAAACAGTGTGACAGTATTTACGGAAATACACAGTTAATTATTTTGTTGAAGAATGGAAATTATTTGTGACTCTAAAGTGAAATATAATTCTGCAGTTTCTCGTGTTCTGCTAATAAAAAGCGAGGAGCATCCTGTATAAACAAAAATAAAAGAAAATTTAATTATTCACATAGTATTAGTTCCCCGCTGAAAGTTTCTTACAGCCGGAAGATAACGGGCTCAGCACCTACGTGTTGTTTTCTGCACAGGGGACAACATATATAGAAGAATGCAAGTTGGTGAACATTTATTAGAACTTATGCATCTCACTCAGGGCGGTGGAAGGAAATAGGCACCTCGTGTGTATTGCAACCTTAGTACAAATGATATCTGGACACGTAATCTGTGGTAACACAGTGGAGGTATGAAGGAGAGAAGATTTCGAGAGAAGGGATTTATCATATGCATATATATACAATGAAGAGCCGAAGAAACGTACACCTGCCTAATATCGTGTGGGGCCCTGGCGACCACGCACTAGGAGTCGACTAATGTCTAATGTAGTGCTGGAGGGAACTGACACCACGAATCTTGCAGGGTTGTCCATAAATCCGTAAGAGTACGAGGGGGTGGAGATCTCTTCTGAATAGCACGTTGCAAGGCATCCCAGATATGCTCAATAATGTTCATGTCTGGGGAGTTTGGCGGCCAGCGGAAGTGTTCAAACTCAAAAGAGTGTTCCTAGAGCCACTCTGTAGAAATTGTGGACGTGTGCGGTTTCGAATTGTCCTGCTGGAATTGCCCAAGTCCATCAGAATGCACAATGGACATGATTGGATGCAGGCGATCAGACAAGATGCTTACGGACGTGTCACCCGTCACATGCTCCACATCATTACTGAGCCTCCACCAGCTTGAACAGTTCCCTGCTGAAACTGAGGGTCCGTGGATTCATGAGGTTGTCTCCATACCCGTAGACGTCCATCCGCTCGATACAATTTGAAACGAGGCTCGTCCGACCAGACAACATGTTTCCAGTCATCAACAGTCCAAACTTGGTGTTGACGGGTCCAGGCAGTCATCAAAGGTACACAAGTGGGCCTTCGGCTCCGAAAGCCCATATCGATGATGTTTCGTTGAATGGTTCGCACGCTGACACTTGTTGATGGCTCAGCATTGAAAAAATGATTCAAATGGCTCTGAGCAATATGGGACTTAACAGCTGGGGTCATCAGTCCCCTAGAACTTAGAACGACTTAAACGTAACTAACCTAAGGACATCACACACATCCATGCCCGAGGCAGGATTCGAACCTGCGACCGTAGCGGTCGCGCGCCTAGAACCGCTCGGCCACTCCGGCCTGCCGCCCAGCATTGAAATTTGCAGCAATTTGCGGAGGGTTGCACTTCTTCACGTCGGAAGATTCTCTTCAGTCTTCCTTGGTCCCGTTCTGGCAGGATCTTTTCCGGCCGCAGCGATGTTGGAGATTAGATGTTTTATCGGATTTCTGATATTCACGGCACACTTATGAAATGGTGGAACGGGAAAATCCCCACTTCATCGCTACCTCGGAGATACTGTGTCCTATCGCTCGTGCGCCGACTACAACACCACGTTCAAACTCACTTAAAACTTGATAACCTGCCATTGCCGTTCGCGGTGGTCTCGCGGTTCTAGGCGCTCAGTCCGGAGCCGTGCGGCTGCTACGGTCGCAGGTTCGAATCCTGCCTCGGGCATGGATGTGTGTGATGTCCTTAGGTTAGTTAGGTTTAAGTAGTTCTAAGTTCTAGGGGACTGATGACATAAGATGTTAAGTCCCATAGTGCTCAGAGCCATTTGAACCATTTAACCTGTCATTGTAACAGCACTAGCCGATCTAAAAACTGCGCCAAACACTTGTTGTCATATATAGGGTCGCCGACCGCAGCGCCATATTCTGCCTGTTGACATGTCTCTGTATTTGAATAGCATGCCTATACCAGTTTCTTTGGCGCTTCAGTTTATATCTCGCTCTCTCTAGCCCTATTTTTTCGACTTGCCGTAGCCAGATATCCGGCTTTACCAGGAATGCCCGGCTTTTTACGGTCGTGCCCAGCGAAATATATGCTAGTCTGGCGTGTCTGGCATTTGTTAGACTTTTTGGCGATGAAATGGAGAAAACACAACAAGACCCGTTCTAACATAGTGGTGAAAGCGCAAGGATTAAACATGAATAATGTGATAGACTATAAGGAAATACAGAATGCTTCCGTAAAAGCGTGCAAAAATGCAACAGGACATAGAGAATGCTACAATGAACAATCTGAGGTAGAGAACCTGGAGTCGAAGAAGCCAGCTTAAGGAAAAGTGGGATTAAACTTGTCTACCACTTTGTCTAGCATTACTGTCTCCCAACTTATTTACAAATAACATGCGTTCAAGTTTACGTGTACTGTGCTGTTTATTTACATGTACATTCTTTATTTCCTGCAAGGAAACAAGGAGGACTACCCTGATTACTAGGAAGCCATGATGCAGGTTTTGTTTACTTTACTTGTGCTTAATTTGGCTATGTTGTATCGTATTTACATTGTCCCTTGACAGAACGTGCTATGAATCAACAACAGACCCATTCATTACTCAGTGCTTTTCAGAGACGTGCAATACAGTACGACGGAGCAGTACCCAGAACAGTTTCGCAGAACTAACTGACATGCACCTTGTGTATGGTGAACTACCTTGAAATGCTCTCACTGCTGAATGGCTGTACAGGGAACGATTTCCTTACAGGCATCATCTGTCACGATGCGTGTTTATTTCTCTAGATCGACGAATGCAGGAGGCTGGTTCACTGGCAAGAAGAAACGAGGGATCTGGCGACATGAGGACCACTGGCACACGCGATTTTGAAGAGAAGATGAACGTGTTGCAGCGGACCCCACTACAAGTACTCGTCGTATAGCTGCACATACTAGCGTGTGGCGAGTACTGCACGAACAACAATAACACCCATATCATCCACAACGACTCCATGCAATGCTTGAGACCGACTTTGCATCAAGGGTCGCATTGTTTCAGTGGTTGCTCCAACAATGGATCGACCAGATTTCCTCCAAACCGTGCTGTTTGCTGACGAGGCCTCATTTGATCGTGGTGGTATTTCGCACAGCAGGAATAGCCATGTGTGGGATGAGGAAAACCCTCAAGTTGTAGTAGAGTCGCATCATCAAGCACGTTTTGCTGTGAATATCTGGGCCGGCGTTGTTGGTGACAATCTCATTGGACCATATCTTCTACCTGGCCGTCTGAATGGCCACTTGTGCTTGAGGTTCGTGCAAAGAGTTCTACCTGAGTTGTTGGAGAACGTGCCTTTGGCTGTTCGTCACAGGATGTGGATTCAGCACGACGGTGCACCGCCTCTTTTCAGTGTGGATATCCGCAACCTTCTTAATCCCCTATTTCCTGGTTGCTGGATTGGAAGGAGATGGTCTATTTTATGGCCTGCGAGGCCACCTGACCTGAATCCCCTTGGTTATTTCCTATGGGGGTATCTAAAGTGCATTTTGTATGAGACCCCAGTGGATAAGGAGATAGAATTACTGCCAGAATTATAGTTCCCTGTGATGCGATTCGAAACGCACCAGGGATATTTGTCAGGATGCGTCAGAATCTTGTTCGCCGGTGTCATGCTTGCGTTGAGATTTAGCTGTCAGTTTCAGTACATTTTGTAAGATACAGTACAAATGATACCTTCGCTGAGTCAGTGATTGTATTTGCAGTTAACTGTAACCAATGTAAATAAAAAAGTACGCAGTAATGTGATTTTATGCCTATTATCTCCTTAATATGGCTTCTCTGACCCCAGGTTCACTACCTCAAATTGTTCAGTGGAGCATTCTCTACGTCCTGTTACATTTTTGCACGGGCTTACGGAAACAACCTGTATACAGGGTGTTTCACAATTCGTGTTACGCACTTCTAGAGGTTGTAGGACCCAACAACGAACACATTTCTCCCAGGGAGAGACCAGTTTCATCAAACTTCGTTGACGGGGCCACAACCTCTCCTATGTTTGCACCAATTCATCACTATCAAACTGAAGTCCAAGAAGGTGTTCAAGTTTTGGAAACAGACGAAAATCGGATAGGGCCAAGTGGGGACTGAATGGAGGATGATCAATGACACTGAACTCAAAGTGTCAGATTGTTGCAGATGTCGCAGCGCTAGTGTGTGGTCTGGCATCGTCATGCTGAAGGAGAGGGTGCTCCATGTGTGGACGAACTCTTCGAATTCGAAACTCGATTACAGTACGCTGTTTCTCACGCACCGACATAGTTACATCACACATCGCCAAGTTACACGCTGCAATTGGGAGCCCTTTAGCGCCAGAGGGCTTAAAATATGTAGACATGAAGAATAAAGATGTAGAATGGTAACAACGTTTGTTTTATTTTAAAAAAAACTTTGAGAGTTTTTACGCAAAATATTCGGAGCCATTACTTTACAGCACTCCGTCGTAATGCTTCTCGTGATACTGGTCCTTGAAACTTTGTAGGAAAGCTTTCGTGGAACAACTGACGTCTAGTTTCAAGCGCCTGATAATTTCTGCTTTTCAACATTTCCGTGACGCTCTCCCTTGATTCAGACAAACCTGTGTCGCTTGCGCTACATTTCGTTCTACACGGTCAATATCACTTACTAATCCTATATGAAATTGGTTTCACATACCAGAGATATGTTCTAAGGTGAGGCATGCGAGTATTTTGTGAGCAGTCTCATTTGTAAACTGACTCTATTTTCCTATTATTCCACCAACGAACGGATGTCTGCCGCCTGTTTTACCTACGATTGACCCTATATGATAGTTCTGTTCCGTATTCCCACAAATTTTTAGAACGACGTATGAGTTGATTGATTCTATTTGTGACCCATGGATGTTGTAGTCATAAGATACTACTTTTATGCCCTTTAGTGAAGTGCCAAATTTATGTTTTTGTACATGGATCACCTGGCGAATTGGCCTCACCTGGATGTCATTCGGGAAACTTGATTGCAATCTCAGCAAACCGCTTATCCCTATAAATTTAGAGAAGGTTTATGACACACTCATCCTGGCAGTAACAACATACGGGCTTGAGACAATGACACTTACAACAAACAGCGCAATTCGCCTCTGTCAGAGAGTAATAGAGAGAGCAATCTGGGAATGAGTCTGATAGAATCAAGAACGAAGATCGAGCGTTTAACGAGACTGAAATGGCGTTGGGCAGCACATGTAGCCAGGAACAACTTCAAATGGACCAAAACACTGATGCAGTGGCGTCCAAGACACTCAAATAGAAGAATCGGATGTCCTTTGGTGCGATGGAGAGGGAAAATACTAGATACAGACCGCCCAGCAAAGATGGATACGGAAATGTCTGAAGCGGCCTTTGTCAAGGAGTGGATATGTAGAGACTGAAGAAGAAAGCAAGTTACCAATCTTTTCACCACATTGAAATCTAGCTTTGTTTCAGATAGTACTTCATTAAACGTAATTGCATCATCTGTGAAATGTCTACCGGGTCATTATTATACAACACGAACAGAAAAGGTCCCATTACACGTCCTTGTGGCACTGCTGAAATTACTTCTACTTCTCTCGATCCAAGGTAACATGCTGCGTCCTGAATACCAAGAAATCCCCAGTCCAGTCACAAATTCCGTTTGATTTTCCATATGGTTACCCTTTCAATAATAAACGCCTGGTCAGTGATGAGTCACTACTACTTTATTTTATTTTTTATTTCACACGCCTAGTTCCGTAGGACCAAATTGAGGAGCAAATCTCCAAGGTCATGCAACGTGTCAGTACGTGAAATTATAACAGAAAAGTAATAACAGATAAAATAAAATGTTTATGAATCCAAAAAAAATGACAAGACATAAGTTTATGTAAACGCATTCAACAATATAACATAGAAATCAGCTTAATTTTTGAAGGAACTTCTCAACAGAATAGAAAGAGTGATCCATGGGGAAACTCTTTAGTTTAGATTTGAAAGCGCATGGATTACTGCTAAGATTTTTGTATACTTTTGGTAGCTTATCGAAAATGGATGCAGCAGTGTAGTGCACGCCTTTCTGCACGAGAGTCAAGGCAATGCGATCCAAATGCAAACTGGATTTCTGTCTAGTATTAAGTGAGTGGAAGCTGCTAATTCTCGGGAGTAAGCTGATATTGTTAACAAGAAACAACAGTAAGGAATATATATGTTGAGAGGACAACGTCAGAATACCAGACTAATGAACAGGGGTCGACAAGAAGTTCGGAAACTTACACCACTTACTGCTCGAGTGCGAGCCAAAAATACCCTTTAAGAATGGGATGAGTTATCCCAAAATATAATACCACAGGTCATAAGCGAATGAAAATAAGCAAAGTAGACTACTTTTCGTATCAAACTATCACTTAGTTCAGATACCGTTCTAATAGTAAAAAATGCAGCATTCAGTCTTTGAACAAGATCCTGAATAGGGACTTTCCACGACAGTTTACTCTCTACCTGAACACATAGAAATTTTAACTGTTCAATTTCACGAATCATATGGCCATTCTGTGAAATTTAAACGTCAGGTTTTGTTGAATTGTGGGTTAGAAACTGTAAAAACTTAGTCTTACTGTGATTTATCGTATTCCTCAATGATCCAACTTTTGGAGCAACTCTTCAACAGTCTGAACCATATACGATATTGTGCATGGAATTTGACTTGTTAGAAACTGTCAACTTCTAGGTGGAGGCTAAATGAACACATCAGTCTATTTATCTCTAAAACACATACGCACTCAAAAAAATCGGAGCTTTCATGAGAATCAGATGGGGGTCTTGGGACTGACCTGCCCTGAAACACGCCTCTCCTTATGCAGTGTACTTTGGATCGATCGCGGGAGAGAAATCAGGTAACGCGCGGAAGTATGCGTGCGACCGGTTTCCAGAAGCTCCATACGCGAATGTGACATGAGAGAAAGCAAAAGATTCTCGTTCGGTACCTCCTTGTAGAGATCAATCTCAAAGTCACTTGCATGCAGTCTTCCTTGTGGTGTGAATTTACATGGCTGTAAAGTCACTTTTACACAAGGACTTTCTTGTCTCAGACGACTATTCGTGGCTAGTGGGTCTACTGCAGCGCCCCTGGAATATTATTTCCTTACAAGTATAGGAATAAAAAAATATCATTTACCTTACTGAAAACGCAGCTATTTGAAAACGTCAACAGAGCGTTCAAGGCAAATGGATTATCGCTGAATTTTGACTGTTCAGTACTTCTCAAACAATGAAATACAATAAGTAGAAAGTTTTAAGTTTTTGGGATTACAGATAGATCACAAATTCAGTTGGAAAATCTGTTTCCTAGAATTTACGAAGAGCCTTGGTTTAGCTACGTTTCCAGTACGAATTGTTACTGCTATAGGCGGTTTTAAATGAAGAAGCTGGTTATTCTGCATATTTCCATTCACTAATAGGTTATGGAATCATTTTCCTGAGGAAATTCGAGTTACACGGATAGTATTTTCAGAATACAGAAGCGGGTTACAAAAATCTGGTGATACTGCTAAAACATTCTGCAGAGATTTCTTTAAAAAACTGAGTATTTTGCCTATAGCTTCACAATACACATATTCATTAATGTTCTTTGTCACTACTAATATTTCTTTTTTCACGAAAAACAGTGAAAGTCATGAATGTAATATTTCGACCAAAAACAACTTCTAAAAAATCTTGGAGTTAACAGTAGTACAGTGTGGAGTCACGTGCCTGGATACACATGTATTCAACAACGTAACATAGCACATTAAATATCATGAAGATAATGTGGCGGAGTTTAAGACTGAACTGAAGAACTTCATGTTATACGACTGTTTCTACTCCACTGCAGAATTTGTTTGCAGAATTTGTTTGCAGAAAATTTAATGTTTTAGATTAATTTATAATTATGATTAGTACTGTAATACATTAATGTCATTTCACTGTATTAAACTTAAATGTGCATATTTGGCTTCTTTCCGCGTCCAAGACACCATTCTCCGTGGATTCCATGGAATACTACTACTGTAATGTAACGAATGACCGTTTTGTTTACACAGCGGTAGGAAACGGCACAAATGGTTGCTTCCTCATTCACAAGGGATGTTATAAATCCCAGGGATCTTGAGACTGAGACTGCCCTTCGCATCTCCTTTATCTTCTTAGGAGCTCGGAAAATAGATCTTATACCTCGTCCTCCCAGAATTCTGTCTGTTTTGTTGGATACAGCGTCGCAGAGAGAAAGGAAGATAATTGGTGGTTCATCACGTGAATGTCGATATCTTACTCAATGAATGTACTAACAATACTTTTTAATGTTGGAGTAATTGGGATTTTGACCTCATCATCAAATGCTTGTATCTACTTACCCACTTTGGAATATTCACTGGTTCACCCCCAGATGGTTTTCCTAGAAAAAGAAAACAGGAAATGATTTAATTTACGTGTGTGTTTGTACCGCACTAGACAGACAATGTAGACATTATGTGAGGAATAATGTAAGTAAATGCTGGGATCGCTGGTGTACAGTCGGATGTAGATAACCTCGAATACTTCAGAAGATAGTGGGAATGCACACTGACAAAATCAGTACATGGAACTGCGTAAATATACCAGGTTACATTTACTATTTGGTATGGTGAATGGCCATTTGTTCAAAATGTAGGAAAATGTTAGTTACTGAAGATCAGCAAAATAAATAATCCTATAACGTTTGAATACAGTATTTGTGGTGTGCTGCTTCACACAGTCACATCAATTAAAATTCTAAGTATAAGTAGTGGGACTGTGACAGAACTGGTGCAGTCTGCATTGTTCGTCGATTACCTCAAGGTCAAGGTCAAGGTCACCCCTCCCCCCGTTCTCCCTGTCCCTTTCCCCCTTCCCAGCTCTAGGCCAATTGGGTGAGATAAAATGGCTGCAAATTCAAAAGTGTGTGTTCCTACTGGTCTAAAAACCTGGTGGAGCCAACATGGTTATCATATTTATCCTCAAGTAGTGTATGTCACTTCAAGCAATTCCCCCTCTCAATTTATTACATAGTTACTATAACTGAGGTCGTGTCATACCTCCTTTATGAATTAATACATATCATGCTACTTCTATGAGTTATGACCTAGAAATGTGTGCCTTGTCTCCACCACTAGTGGGAAATTCAAAAATTGCAGTTGGAGCATTATCCTATTGGACAGGAAAGATTTTGCAGCCTGCATTGTTGCCAGATTGGTTCCATTCACTGTAGTAAAAGGATCATCGTCATGTTATGTCAGCAGCAGAGATCTGTCACCTCCAGGCAGGTTAAAAGAAGAAAACTGACTCATTCAGTTGAATGTAAGAAGTAACTCATTGCTCATTATTATTCACTGTACTTTTTCGCAAATGCTCCACAACATAATTACATGGTCACTTTTTCGAAACTACGTAATTGCCTCCCAC
Source organism: Schistocerca piceifrons (assembly GCF_021461385.2). Lineage (NCBI taxonomy): Eukaryota > Metazoa > Arthropoda > Insecta > Orthoptera > Acrididae > Schistocerca > Schistocerca piceifrons. The sequence goes on from NC_060149.1 coordinate 407,246,999, forward strand.
TGTGACACAGAAGTTTCAAATTTGGCTCAAAGAAGATGCCAACAACCTTCCTCTGTAATGACGCAAAAGCCCTGCGATGTCACTCCAAGGCTCGGCGACACTTCAGACAGCAGTGTACCGACACATGCGAAGAAAAGGCTAGACCTCAGAAGTTCATACGAGGTGTAAGGTGGATTAATGACATCACATTGGAGCCAAATTTCACCGCAGTTCTGACCAACGCCACTGTGGACGTGTCACATGATGGGAAGGTTTTCATACCCCCTCTTACTCATCTTACTCACATTTCATCTCTACTTTTGAAACCTATGTTATGGAGGTCAGTACCCCGATGCCCAGCGTAGAAATCACGCTGTTTTCTTATGGGTGGCCGAGGAAAACAATTCAGACACACTGCCACTCAGTATCGACAAGAAAAGGCCTCAGAGAGGTGGCATAAAGTGCAGCAATCGAAACACCCCTTCCTTAGGGCGTGAATACCAATACATTTAGCTGTCGAAAATGACTTTTCGCACTGTGATGCGGAACAGGGCGACTTTCCCCATAACCTTTGACACAGCTGACACTCCCCAGTCGGTTCAACCCTTCTCTAAGGTCATCATCGGCCTGAAACTCCACTGAACGTGATTGTACCCGTTTGGAGTGTATGACAACTGTTATTTTTCCTTTGGTACAGAGAGTGAATCCACTTGGGACAGCTAAAAACCATCTGAAGAAATGTGAACTTGAACGGAAGTGGCAAACGGTGTTTATGTTTTTTCAGCCCACCTGTTTTGCTCCCCTTCTGTGGCATGCTCACAGGGGGGGGGGGGGGGATGGGGGATGGGGGGGTGCGTCATTGACACATGGGTGAATAAAACGGCAGCGTCCGCCTAAGCTTTCCCCCCACCCCTCCTCCATACACACACACAAAACTAAACTAAATAGAAACCTAGGCCCAACAGGGAATCATATAGCGCTCATAGAAAAAAGTGTTCCGAGACTGTTACCTGAAATGCTCCTCCATGATACTGACAAGAGGGAGATTGAGTTAATAGTTAAATCACTAAAGACCAAGAACTCTCATGGATATGACGGGGTATCTAGCAGAATACTGAAGTATTCTTCCATGTATGTTAGCCCAGTACTTAGCCATATCTGTAACTTTTCCTTTAGGAGTGGTCGGTTTCCTGACCGATTAAAGTACTCGGTAGTGAAGCCACTTTATAAAAAGAGAGACAGGGATAATGTTAATAATTATAGACCTATTTCTATGCCATCGGTGTTTGCTAAAGTTACCGAGAGGGTTGTATATACAAGGTTACTGCAGCATTTAAATTCACAAAATTTGCTGTCAAATGTACAGTTTGGTTTTAGAAATGGCTTAACAACTGAAAATGCTATAGTCTCTTTTCTCTGTGAGGTTTTGGACGGATTAAATAAAAGGTTGCGAACGTTAGGTGTTTTCTTTGATTTAACGAAGGCTTTTGACTGTGTTGACCACAAAATATTACTGCAGAAGTTGGAACATTATGGAGTAAGGGGAGTAGCTTACAATTCGTTCACCTCTTACTTTAAGAACAGAAAGCAGAAGGTAATTCTCCGCAATATTGAGAGTGGTAATTATGTTCAGTCCCAATGGGGCACTGTTAAATGGGACGATCCCCAAGGATCGGTGCTGGGGCCACTGCTGTTTCTTATTTATATAAATGATATGCCTTCTAGTATTACAGGTGATTCAAAAATATTTCTGTTTGCTGATGACACCAGCTTGGTAGTGAAGGATCTTGTGTGTAATATTGAAACATTATCAAATAATGTAGTTCATGAAATAAGTTCGTGGCTTGTGGAAAATAATTTGATGCTAAATCACAGTAAGACTCAGTTTTTACAGTTTCTAACTCACAATGCAACAAGAACTGATATTTTAATCAGACAGAATGGGCATGTTATAAGCGAGACGGAACAGTTCAAGTTCCTAGGCGTACGGATAGATAGTAAGCTGTTGTGGAAAGCCCATGTTCAGGATCTTGTTCAGAAACTAAATGCCGCTTTATTTACCATTAGAGCAGTATCTGAAATAAGTGACATTTCAACACGAAAAGTAGTCTAGCATATTTTCATACGCTTATGTCATATGGTATTATTTTTTGGGATAATTCTTCTGATTCAAAAAGGGTATTTTTGGCTCAAAAACAGGCTGTTCGAGCTATGTGTGGTGTAAGTTCGAGAACCTCTTGTTGACCCCTATTCAATAGTCTGGGAACTCTGACATTGCCCTCACAGTATATATTTTCTTTAATGTCGATGGCTGTTAGCAATATTAGCTTATTCCCAAGAGTTAGCAGCTTTCACTCAGTTAATACTAGGCAGAAATCAAATCTGCATGTGGAATGCACTTCCTTGACTCTTGTGCAGAAAGGAGTGCAGTATTCTGCTGCATCCATTTTCAATAAGCTACCACAAGAACTCAAAAATCTTAGCAGTAGCCCAAACGCTTTTAAGTCTAAACTGAAGAGTTTCCTCATGGCTCACTACTCCTATTCTGTCGAGGAGCTCCTGGAAGAGCTAAAAAATTAAGCAAATTCCAGTGCTACATTCTTGATTTTCTTTATTTAAACTAAAGACGTGTCACCTGAATATGTTTCTTATATTTCATTTTATCTGTTTCTACTATCGTGTTATAATTTCATGTATTGACTCGTTCCATGACCATGGGGACTTCTTAATGTGGTCCCACGGAACAATAAATAAATAAATAAAATGGTTCAAATGGCTCTGAGCACTATGGGACTTAACTTGTAAGGTCATCAGTTCCCTAGAACTACTTAAACCTAACTAGCCTAAGGACATCACACACATCCATGCCCGAGGCAGAATTCGAACCTGCGACCGTAGCGGTCGCAGTTCCAGACTGTAGCGCCTAGAACCGCTCGGACACCATTGGCCGGCCTCCACACACACACCAGGTTGACAACACCCTCAGTGCCACCCACAAAATTTTATTGAACACTTTAAAAATGTACATGTACAGAGAGAGCCAGTTACAGAGTACTAGGCGCCGTCATGACAGGCATCTCTTTCGAGACCCCTTCGATTTCTCATGTGGCCAACAGATGCTAGTGCAGCGATATAGTGCTACTCAACTCAGGGGTGTTCAAACGGTTGTCTGTCACGATGGAATCTAGTAATCAGTAACCGTCTCTATACAGTTACATTATGAAAGTGCACAACAGAGGCGTGCAGGTGGCACCGTAACTTGGGGGGGGGGGGGGGGGGGGGGGGGAGAGAGGGGGGATGTCTTACAGCGACCCTTTTACACTTTATTCACGACTCCCCTCCCCTCTTTCCCCTAATCTCGCCACAGGAGAACGCGAAACAGGAGGGATGAAAAAAGCATAAACAAATTCAAATTTTGTTCAATGGTTTTGGACGATCCCTAGTGGTTCCACTCTGCATACCAGAGCAAAAATTGCGGCCCTTCTACATTCTAAAGGGGCGCAATCCCGTTCGATGGGGTTGCAGGCCCACGATGACCTTAGAGAAAGGTTCAATTGTCTGGGGGGGGGGGGGGTTGTCAGTAGTGCCAAACGTTGTAAGAACGTCGTTCTGTTGCGCATCGCACTGTAAACTGTCGTCCTCGAATGCAAAATATGTGGGAATCAACGCCCCAAGGGAAAGGGTGTTTCCATGGACATCCTTTATACCACGCCCTGAGGCCTTTTCGTATACTGAGCGGTAGCATGTGTGAAATGTTTTCCTCGTCCACCCATAACAAAACCGCGTGATTTCAACGCTGGGCATCTCAGTTCTGACCTCCATCGCAGAGGCGTCAAAAGAGGGGGAGGGGGGGGAGTGGTTTGTGGGTAAGAGGTGGTATGACGATCTTCCCATCATCTGACATGTCCAGGGTAGCGTTGGACCGAGTTATGGTGAAATTTGCTGTCAGTGTGACATCGTTAACTTACACCTCACATGAACTTCTGAGTTCTAACCTTTTTTCGCAAGTATCGACAACTTGCTGTTTGGAACGTCGCCAAGCTTGAGGGTGATGTTTCAGGACGCCACGCTTTTGTACGACTACAGAGCAAAATTTGTAACTTCATCCTCGCAATGGCAGACAGTTAAGGGCTTACGGAAAACTGGCCCTTTAATTGTGTTGCGCAACGTTCTTATGACTTTTTCCTATTCCACAGCCCTGGAGCAGAAACCAACTCTGCCCAAATTATCGAATAAGGAGGCTCAATTGTTTCATAAATACGAGCTTCTATTGTCTGCACTGCTGCTGCTCAGTGAGCAGAAATCAACACCTGATATTTCGGAGCAGGAATACAACTGTTCGCTGCAGTAGCACCACCAACGCCGCCACAACCACCGCCAGCATCAACTCGCCAGTCTGCATTTACACGGTTTGGGTGATGATAACAGAAACTGATAATGTTAAACATGTTGCTATAGTTTGGTTTACAGAGATTTATTGGTATAGACTATGTGGTAGGAGGGAGTACATTGATGATCAGATGACAATGGAGTACGACCCATCTACACTACTGGCCATTAAAATTGCTACACCACGATGACGTGGTACAGACGCGAAATTTAACCGACAGGAAGAAGGTGCTGAGATATGCAAATGATTAGCTTTTCAGAGCATTCACACAAGGTTGGCGCCGGTGGCGACACCTACAACGTGCTGACATGAGGAAAGTTTCGAACCGATTTCTCATACACAAACAGCAGTTGACCGACGTTGCCTGGTGAAACGTTGTTGTGATGCCTCGTGTAAAGAGGAGAAAGCGTACCATCAAGTTTCCGACTTTGATAAAGGTCGGATTGTAGCCTATCGCCATTGCGGTTTATCGTATCGCGACATTGCTGCTCGCGTTGGTCGAGATCCAATGACTGCTAGCAGAATATGGAATCGGTGGGTTCAGGAAGGTAATACGGAACGCTGTGCTGGATCCCGACAGCCTCGTATCACTAGCAGTCGAGATGACAGGCATCTTATCCGCATGGCTGTAACGGATCGTGCAGCCACGTCTCGATCCCTGAATCAACAGATGGAGACGTTTGCAAGACAACAACCATGTGCACGAACAGTTCGACGACGTTTGCAGCAGCATGGACTATCAGCTCGGAGACCATATCTGCGGTTACCCTTGACGCTGCATCACAGATCGGAGCGCCTGCGATGGTGTACTCAACGACGAACCTGGGTGCACGAATGGCAAAACGTCATTTATTCGAATTATCCAGGTTGGGTTTAGAGCATCATGATGGTCGCATCCGTGTTTGGCGGCATCACGGTGAACGCACATTGGACGCGTGTATTCATTCGGCATCGCCATACTGGCGTATCACCCGGCGTGCTAATATGGGGTGCCATTGGTTACACGTCTCGGTCACCTCTTGTTCGCATTGACAGCACTTTGAACAGTGGACGTTACATTTCAGATGTGTTACGACCCGTGTCTCTACCCTTCATTCGATCCATGCGAAACCCTACATCTCAATAGGATAATGCACGACCGCATGTTGCAGGTCCTGTAGGGGCCTTTCTGGACACAGAAAATGTTCGACTGCTGCCCTGGCCAGCACATTCTCCACATCTCTCACGAATTGAAAACGTTTGGTCAACGGTGGCCGAGCAACTGGCTCGTCACAATACGCCAGTCACTACTCTTGATGAACTGTGGTATCGTGTTAAAGCTGCATGGGCAGCTGTACCTGTACACGCCATCCAAGCTCTGTTTAACTCAATGCCCAGGCGTATCAAGGCCGTTATTACCGCCAGAGGTGGTTGTTCTGGGTACTGATTTCTGAGGATCTATGTCCTCAAATTGTGTGAAAATGTAATCACATGTCAGTTCTAGTATAATATATTTGCCCAATGAATACCCGTTTATCATCTGCATTTCTCCTTGGTGTGCAATTGTAATGGCCAGTAGTGTAGTCCTCCTCGAGGCATCTGCTTCTCTGGCATTAAGGTGTCCATCATTAAGGTGTATGGGGATACAGCACTCAAGCTAATATCTGGAGACTCTTATATTTATTTACATCGTTCCAGTGTTATGAACTAACGCGATCTACGTATATGATGCATTATGGATTGCAACAGACGGTCTGAGTCGTTGGCAACTGTATGTCATATCAGTATTCAACGACTTCGTAAGCTACATGTGTGAGAATAGTGTACATGCGAGAGAGTTAGAACAATGTATAAATTCATGTGTCCACGCAGTACCAAAGTCAGTAACTATTACATTCAGGAGTATTAAATTCAAACAAGAGGAATTTATGGATAGAATACGTCGACACATTACTGTTCCAATAAATATTGGTACAGCACAGGGTGAATTCAAATCAAATAAGAAAAAGTTATTTGAAAAATACTACAATGGGGATACTGTAGAAGAAAAAGAGAATGAGTACATTTTTTGATGATTGTGAATAACAATGTCTGAAACTATATCTAGAATAAATAATATTTCTTACAAGACTGTTTTATTTTTTTCCCACCCCATACTCTGTGATTTAAGAGTTTCTCACGATGTGCACTCATTGTAGTTCAGTAATTAAGGTAACTGAAGAGGAAAAGGCGGAGCCCTTTTACTACCCACACTAAACAGTCTAAGCTGCTGTGGCTGCACATTTTTCTAAGAATTTTTTAAAGAAAAACGTATATGAGATACTGTGAAAAAGTTATTTTATTTGTTCCCTTTTACAGCCCCCACAGCACAGTTTGGCAGAAGGAGGTTCATTAGTTTAATATTTTCCGTCCAAATTAAAATTTATACCAAAATAATCATACATGGAAATAAACAGATCACTCTGAAACACTTGAGGTGACTCGTGAAATCCATGTGAAATATTACATTAGTTGCTTAGGACTTCGTGCATTGCACTTCTTGTAGCCGAGCGCATTTCAGTTAGCATTATCGTATCTGCATATCTATGCTTTGCTTCTTACCTGTTATACAGAAGACTCGGTTTCTTAACAAGTTTCACTATATAGTCTGTATACAAAGGATGATAACTACGATTTGATTAGTAACGCGCACCATCAAGTGAGCCAGAACAGTGAACGCACAGCAAAGCTGCGAGGTGAAAGGATAGTTGGGCATCTCGCAAGTAATGAGTTGCCGGGAAACGACAGAGAAACAAATATCCTGTCATCCGGTGCAACTTGCTAGGCGTCAGCCCAGCCCGGCGCGAAACACCGTGTATTTAACCTTAGCGCCTGCCTGTCCGCACCTCCCTCCAGCCGTGTCAACATCGCGACTACCAAAGATTTGTCAAATACGGGAAATCAGCAGTCGGGAGAGAGAATGGGGGACGTACACTGATTCACAGTAAAACTGCAACGCCACCAAGGCGATATGCAAAATACGTCAAATTTGCCTGAAGTGTACTGCGTGCTTGGATATTACACTACTGGCCATTAAAATTGCTACACCACGAAAATGACGTGCTACAGACGCGAAATTTAACCGACAGGAAGAAGATGCTGTGATATGCAAATGATTAGCTTTTCAGAGCATTTACACAGGGTTGGCGCCGGTGGCGACACCTACAACGTGCTGACATGAGGAAAGTTTCCATCCGACTTCTCATACACAAACAGCAGTTGACCGGCGTTGCCTGGTGAAATGTTGTTGTGATGCCTCGTGTAAGGAGGAGAAATGCGTACCATCACGTTCCCGACTTTGAAAAAGGTCGCTGTAGCCTATCGCGACCAAACACGGATGCGAGCATCATGATGGTGTAAACAGAACCTGGATTCATCCGAAAAAATGACATTTTGCCATTCGTGCACCCAGGTTCGACGTTGAGTACACCATCGCAGGCGCTCCTGTCTGTGATGCAGCTTCAAGGGTATCCGCAGCCATGGTCTCCAAGCTGATAGTCCACGCTGCTGCAAACGTCATCGAACTGTTCGTGCAGATGGTTGTTGTTGTGGCTTGGCAAGACAGCCAAGCCACTATGAGGAAGCCGAAAGGCACGCGTTTAAGCTCACGCAGGCTGGCGTGAGGTCTGGAACAGGACAAGGACTTTATAGTAGCAAAGAACGTACGTAGCTGCTGGAATACTCAACTTTAATCCGCAATTGGTGAACATCGCTCTTGACGGTACATGTTTTACAGCATCAATAGTAACTGCTAATGGCGCCTTGCTAGGTCGTAGCAAATGACGTAGCTGAAGGCTATGCTAACTATCGTCTCGGCAAATGAGAGCGTAATTTGTCAGTGAACCATCGCTAGCAAAGTCGGTTGTACAACTGGGCGAGTGCTAGGAAGTCTCTCTAGACCTGCCGTGTGGCGGCGCTCGGTCTGCAATCACTGCTAGTGGCGACACGCGGGTCCGACGTATACTAACGGACCGCGGCCGATTTAAAGGCTACCACCTAGCAAGTGTGCTGTCTGGCGGTGACACCACGGTTTTTGTCTTGCAAACGTCCCCATCTGTTGGCTCAGGGATCGAGACGTGGCTGCACGATCCGTTACAGCCATGCGGATAAGATGCCTGTCATCTCGACTGCTAGTGATACGAGGCTGTTGGGATCCAGCACAGCGTTCCGTATTACCTTCCTGAACCCACCGATTCCATATTCTGCTAGCAGTCATTGGATCTCGACCAACGCGAGCAGCAATGTCGCGATACGATAAACCGCAATGGCGATAGGCTACAATCCGACCTTTATCAAAGTCGGAAACTTGATGGTACGCTTTTCTCCTCTTTACACGAGGCATCACAACAACGTTTCACCAGGCAACGTCGGTCAACTGCTGTTTGTGTATGAGAAATCGGTTCGAAACTTTCCTCATGTCAGCACGTTGTAGGTGTCGCCACCGGCGCCAACCTGCTAATCATTTGCATATCACAGCATTATCTTCCTGTCGGTTAAATTTCGCGTCTGTACCATGTCATCTTCGTGGTGTTGCAGTTTTAATGGCCAGTAGTGTATATTTCCTCTTCGCTGTGTCTGATGCTTAGATATGCAAATGATTAGAATTTCAGAGCAACTTCAAAAACTAGGTGGGAGTAATACTCCCTGTGTAAAGGAACGAGTATGTAGCGTGTTTCTCATTCAGAAATCGCATCTGAATGCTGTTTATTTGTGAGAAGGTCGTGTTATGCCTCGTACTATAATCCGTTCAGCATAAAAATAAACCTGATTTAAACATTGCACTATGTACTCTTCCGCGTTTGCTGGAACCTCGTTGGATTTCCGTTTCACGTGGGACTGCAGCCGAGCTGTCTCGAGTACTGTCAAGTACGATAATAAGGTACGTTTTGTGTTGTGCTTTACGCACACATCGACTTAGCGATAATATGGGACAACAGCTTTACCAGCGCATTTAACTTGGACATCACTGGCCAGTCAGCTGATACAGCCAGCCTGCAGTGACGTGGCCAGCTTCAGTTCACACGTAAAAAGAGACGATCAGAGGAACAATACAGCTTCGAATGGCATTCAGTTTTTAAGCAAAATGAAATAATACACTGCAAATCTCCCACAATACGCTCCTTAGACGACTAGACGAAAATGACAACACCTTATCGTTTTTAGCTAACGTGCTATTGTAATTATAAACAATAATGATGAAAATGCCTGACATAACCGCAGGGTAATTTTTCTGCATAAGTTGTGTGTAACGTAAGAGAGTATTGAAGGATTTCACCGTATAGTTAAATATTGAAGCCACTGAAGGTATTACTTACAGTCAGTCGTCTGGTAATCTCTTAGCTCCTTCCTTATCCGAATCCGAGAAATACATTTCAGTTCTGGAAATGTCACCCGCTACATTGATAACGAGCCGATCAACAACAGAATCCACGAACTCAACCAGGCGCAGTATTTTCGCTTCTTTTATGACGAGCCGTTCTATATCCCGCCAGTGTTCGGCATTGACGTGTGAAAAAGCTGCGTGCATTAGTTACAGTATGTCTGGCAGCTTATCAGTCTTGTTACTTCTCAGACCAAATCCCACAGCTTGGCTCCAGATCATTCTGTCGGGTCCATATTGTAATGGTACAGCGGCAAATGTAAAAATGCAGCATTTGAATGATGTGTTCGATGCTGTGAAAATAATTGTTTTTCATGTTTCTACGATGCTTATGTACCTCTGTGGTATAAAACGATGGACATAGTCCAGATAAAGAGTATTTGGTTTTTCATTTTTGCCTTAAAAATTAAATTATGTTTTCTTAATTTAAACAACTTTTATGAACAGTCTTTCATAAAACATCAATAATTAAGGATTTGTATCTGAAATGGAAACAGGAAATATGTAATTATAAACAAGAAGACGTGGATTATTCATAAAAAATGATGAATTTTATAATTACGAGATGTAGGTATTTCAAATTGAACGAGAAAGAAGAATTATACTGTGGAGATGTGCACCAACGCACGAATAACCGCATTTTGTTAATATTCCATTACGCTCCCGACTGCGCTACCCATTCAATGTGGATTAGTTTGTCAATTGCATTATATACAAAACTTTAAAGCCGATTATCTCTGTAAATTTATGAAAAACATTAAGAACATCCTGTTTCTCGGAACTTTTCAACCGTGTTCCAAGCGCATGTTTCACTGCGGAACAGAAAACAACCTCAGCCATTTTCATACTGCGCATTATTAGCACGAAAAGCAGAGCACAATGTCAACCTAATGAAGTATATGTTCGAGACTAACTTCTATTTATGATGTTTATACCGTGTGTGTGTGTATCAGTGAGAGAGAGAGGGGGATAGAGCCGACGATTTTTTTTTTCGGGGGGGGGGGGGGGTGTGGCGGGTGTACTAGCTGTTAGCGAGTGGCAAAAGTATTAATATAATAATACTGTCCAATGTAATAATAATAGAACCCATCATCTTTACACTCACTCACTCATCCATGAACCCCTCCACAGAACATTGAAACGAAAAGTCAAAACAGCCGCCACCAAAGTTTTCAGCCACTCGCTAACAGCTAGTACACCGGCCACCCCCCCCCCCCCCCAAAAACAACACTCATACACACACACACACACACACACACACACACACGGTATAAATATCATAAATAGAAGTTAGTCTCGAACGTATACTTCGTTAGGTTGGCAACAAATAGGTAAACGTACCAAAGAAGATGAAACACGTAATGGAGTCGCAATATTCACGCTGTGAAAAGCAGTGTACGACGAAATAGTTGTATCGAGTGACAAAAGAACAATAGTGCACCACAAAAAAGAGTGAGAAACATGGTGAGCAGTGTGTGGCAGGCGAGAACACAAAGATGTGATTATATGACAGTGATAAAAGTGGTAGTGCGACCTCCAGACCAGAAGAGGAAACGCAGATCGGCAAATCGTAAGTAATTACTTTTTTTACAAAAAATCGCGAAGTGAACTGTTTGATAATCTAAAATTAACGAACTGTATCGTTATAGATCCCACTGATGATGCCTTAGAACAGGAGAAGGCGAAACGCGTATGGGATAAATAAAGTAACTAGCAGCAGGAGCCGGTCGTGGTGGCCGTGCGGTTCTGGCGCTGCAGTCCGGAACCGCGCGACTGCTACGGTCGCAGGTTCGAATCCTGCCTCGGGCATGGATGTGTGTGATGTCCTTAGGTTAATTAGGTTTAAGTAGTTCTAAGTTCTAGGGGACTGATGACCGAAGATGTTAAGTCCCATAGTGCTCAGAGCCATTTGAACCATTTTAGCAGCAGGAAAAGGGAGTTTTATTTACAAAACAAGTATTCATAGCACAATGTTTGCTTCCGTGTTAAACTTATGACGAGTAAAGTATAGAGCACAGAGTTTTTGCAAACTGGACGGCCTGACAACCTTGGTTGTCGAGTAGTAATATCAAGACTGTCGCGAGACTTGTAGATTGAGAATGGGGAACTTGTTGTAAAATAATACAAAACACCTTTCTCTTTGTTCATTGTAGCCATAGATAATGTATTAAATGAGTTATCGGTATGCTGAATTCACCATTTTGTTCATAGAACTTCCAGTCATGGCACTAGAGTTGTCTCTTCTGCTGTTATGCATTGCCACTCTCTGTCGGTCCATGTCTTAACAATCTTCTCGTGCGGCGATTGTATACTTTTTCTTCCGTGTGTTTCTTTGTTTCGTTAGTGACAGGTGTCATTATTTTACTTCTTTCACAGTGATTTAATTTGAGAAGTCATCAGAAATGAATAAAATTATTGTTATATAGAGACCTTTGTCAGTTTATGAAACATCAGATGCAAAGCAACAGTTAAGCAATGTGCCTGAAACTTAATAGACGCGCAAAACTTGTCTTGCGATTTTCTCGGGATTGCCTTACTTACTTACTACTTGCACATTGTGTTCTTTTAATGGCCAACTAAAGGTGTATACAGTGCGAAGTAAATCCGTGATCCCAACGTCGTGGCCTCCTCTTGTTAGAAATGAAATACAAAACTGAATATTTCTTTAAAACATCATTTTTTGCAATACAGTCTCTTTTATTCATATTAGCGAAAGGGTATCACTGTTTTTATCTCATTTTGTTGGTTATTATTCGTTCCATTTGAACGACAGCGCTGCACTGAAGGGTGGATGCATATTAGAAGGGTGTCGCCATGAGGTAAAGTTTGGAAAGCTGTATTTTTAAATATTTTTTCAATAAATCGGCCGTGGCCTTTTCGAAGAAACCGTCTAGCTAGCCGCCTTAACTGATTTGGGAAATCCGTTTCATCCCGAATACAAATTCAATGCCGTATTCTGCTGAACTCTGTGATTCCATGCTTTGCTTGCCGTATACCTTCCCGAATACTCCAGCACTGATATAAAGATTTGTGCCAAAACACAACCTTGGGTTAATTATTCCACAAAAAGCGGAGAAATTCAGCGAACAGTTCCGTGAGTTAAATCTGGGCCATTGAGTGGGCGCTTTCACTTGATTTCTCTACGTAGAATGAGCCACGGATCAGGTTGCGAAGCGAGTTCTTTGTATTCGTGGCAGCCCTGCACACTGGATGCGACCTTGCATCATTGTCTCTGTTGTTTTCCGGACGCAGTTCTACGTCTACCCCCAGTCACAACACAGCGGTCGCAAGTCAGGAACGCGCTGTACTACAGCGTGGATGCACGCGAGCGATTTATCATCGCGAATTCGCAGGTTCATTTCTTCGCGCGTTTTAACAGTACATGTGAAACAATAGAGCGACGCACACTATGGGAGCGAAGCTGCGAAATCGCAGCGAGAGAACTGTGTCCGCCAACAACTGCTGCTTCCCAGCGATCTTCCCGATCACTGCGAAGCAGCAACACTGTGAGAATTTGGCAATACACACGTGTTCGCAACTTTGGAAACAGCTATCGTCAGCCTGCCGGTTTGGTCGTTGAATTATACAGGGTGATTCAAAAAGAATACCACAACTTTAAAAATGTGTATTTAATGAAAGAAACATAATATAACCTTCTGTTATACATCATTACAAAGAGTATTTAAAAAGGTTTTTTTTTTCACTCAAAAACAAGTTCAGAGATGTTCAATATGGCCCCCTCCAGACACTCGAGCAATATCAACCCGATACTCCAACTCGTTCCACACTCTCTGTAGCATATCAGGCGTAACAGTTTGGATAGCTGCTGTTATTTCTCGTTTCAAATCATCAATGGTGGCTGGGAGAGGTGGCCGAAACACCATATCCTTAACATACCCCCATAAGAAAAAATCGCAGGGGGTAAGATCAGGGCTTCTTGGAGGCCAGTGATGAAGTGCTCTGTCACGGGCTGCCTGGCGGCCGATCCATCGCCTCGGGTAGTTGACGTTCAGGTAGTTACGGACAGATAAGTGCCAATGTGGTGGCGCTCCATCCTTCTGAAATATGAATTGTTGTGCTTCTTGTTCGAGCTGAGGGAACAGCCAATTCTCTAACATCTCCAGATACTGTAGTCCAGTTACAGTAGTACCTTCGAAGAAAAAGGGACCAAAAACTTTATTGGCTGAAATGGCACAGAAAACGTTCACCTTAGGCGAGTCACGTTCATGCTGAGTTGTTTCCCGCGGATTCTCAGTGCCCCATATACAGACATTGTGACGGTTGACTTTCCCGTTAGTGTGGAAAGTTGCTTCATCACTAAACACAATCTTTGAAACGAAAGATTCATCTGTTTCCATTTGAGCAAGGATAAAATCACAGAATCTTATCAGCTGCAGACAGTGCTTGAACCAATTTGAGACGATAAGGTTTCATAACTAACCTTTTTCGTAGGACTCTCCATACAGTTGATTGTGGAATTTGCAGCTCTCTGCTAGCTCTGCGAGTCGATTTTCCTGGGCTGTGTACAAATGTTTGCTGGATGCTTGCTACATTTTCATCACTCGTTCTCGGCCGTCCAGAACTTTTCCCTTTGCACAAACACCCATTCTCTGTAAACTGTTTATACCAACGTTTAATACACCACCTATCAGGAGGTTTAACACCATACTTCGTTCGAAATGCACGCTGAACAACTGTCGTCGATTCACTTCTGCCGTACTCAATAACACAAAAAGCTTTCTGTTGAGCGGTCGCCATCTTAGCATCAACTGACGCTGACGCCTAGTCAACAGCGCCTCAAGCGAACAAATGTACAACTAAATGAAACTTTATAGCTCCCTTAATTCGCCGACAGATAGTGCTTAGCTCTGCCTTTTGTCGTTGCAGAGTTTTAAATTCCTAAAGTTGTGGACCGAACGAGGTGGCGCAGTGGTTAGCACACTGGACTCGCACTCGGAAGGACGACGGTTCAATCCCGCGTCCGGCCATCCTGATTTAGGTTTTCCGTGATTTCCCTAAATCACTCCAGGCAAATGCCGGGATGGTTCCTTTGAAAGGGCACAGCCGAATTCCTTCCCCATCTTTCCATAATCCTATGAGACCGATAACCTCGCTGTTTGGTCTCTTCCCCCAAACAACCAACCAACTAAAGTCGTGGTATTCTTTTTGAATCACCCTGTATATTGAAGATGCGAAGAAACACCCTCAAATATCGGACATACCTCGCAAGGAGTGCCATGGTAAGATTAAGACGAGAGCCACATGGTTTCAAATGCGTGAATTGTTTTGTGAGGGTTTTGCTGCGAAATCACATCAGGAGTAAGATGGTATTAGCAAACGTCGAAATTAAACTATTTAGTGTTTACGTTCTAGTGCTGACGTTTTTGCTGGAATGCGGCCATTCAGAATTTGAAATAGCCCTAAAAAGCAAATGATTCGCTGCATGGCTAGAGCCTTTTCATCTCAATGGTACATCTTCAGTCCAGAATAACATATAAATGAACAGGGTGTATCAGAAAGAATCATCCGATTTGGCACGTCTATATTTCTTAAACTAATGAACATATGCAATGAATTTTGTTTTTTGATAGACGGGAAACTCAAAAAGTTTTTTTCATACCTTTTCATAGGTGTTCAATATGCTCCCCTTGAGATCCACGGCATATGTCAATGCGGTATTCAGATTGTTCCCACACTGCAGCGAGCATGTCTTGTGCTATAGCTTCCACAGCTGCTGTTATGTGATGTCTCAGTTCATTCATTGTTGTTGGTAGCGGAGGCACGTAAACAGTCTAAACAGTCTTTTATAAACCCCCACAAGAAATAATGACATGGAGTCAGGTCCGGTGACCTTGGAGGCCAGTAATGTAAGGCTGAATCATTTGGTCCAGTGCGACCGATCCATCGTTTAGTAATCCTTTGGTTTAAATGTTCAAATGTGTGTGAAATCTTATGGGACTTAACTGCTAAGGTCAGCAGTCTCTAAGCTTACACACTACTTAACCTAAATTATCCTAAGGACAAACACACACACCTATGCCCGAGGGAGGATTCGAACTGCAGCGCCTTAGACCGCTCGGCTAATCCCACGCGGCCTTTTGGTTTAAAAATTCCCGCACTTCTAGATGCTAGTGTAGCGGTACAAAATCCTGTTGGTAAATGAAGCCGTTAGAATCAGACTCCAGCTGTGGGAAAAGTAAGTTCTCAAGCATATTGAAATATGTGCTTCCTGTAACAGTGTTCTCAGCAAATAAAAATGGACCATACGTCTTTTGCGGTAAAATGCACAAAACACATTAAATTTTGGAGAGTCCCTCTCTCCTTGTACAACTTCATGCGGTTGTTCCGTACCCCATTACGATGGTTCACCTTTCCGTTTAAATGGAATGTTGCCTCGTCACTAAACACTAAGCGTGGAAGAAAACTGTCATCCTACATCTTGCCAAGAACGAAATTATAGAACCCCACGCGTTGTTGTGCGTCACCTTCACGAAGAGCTTGCAGTAGCTGAATTTTGTATGGTTTCATGTGTAAACGTCGACGCAACACACGCCAGACGGACGTCGAAGGCATGTTGAGCTGTCGAACTGCACGGCGAACGGATTTCTGCAGACTTCTTGTGAAACTATGGCGGATGCGTTCGACGTCTGTGTCAGACACTCGGGGACGGCCCAGCGATTTGCCTTGCACAAGCAACCTGTTTCTCGGAATTGTCCATGCCATCGTCTAATGTTCTGTGCTGTAGGATGATTCTCACCATATCTAGTACGAAAGTCACGGTGAACAGTTAATACTGAACCGCAGTGCGCAAAATATTGAACAGGAAACGCTTTCTGTTGTCCCGACACCATTTTTACTAGAACTGAAGTGGGTGCACACCGTTGCTACCTAGTGGGAACCATGTAAAGCTCGAGAGTTTGCTCATTCCAATAGTATGTTGTTCACGCACATATCTCAAGTAACATAATAGTTAGATTTTTTTTAAAAATCGAATGATTCTTCTTGATACATCGTGTATATTATGTTATTTCAGACATTTCAGTGTAATGACTGTTTTCTTGTACAGCAACCGACTTTTCTGCTTCCTTCTGCTTACGGCCACATTGTTTGCCTACTAGTTTAGTACTGCTGCGCTATTACCACTGCGATGTCACCGTGTGTGTACTGAAACGATTTCTGACGCTATTGAGCTCGCTGTGAGCACAGCACGCGCATTTCCTCGTTGCATCGAGCCTGAGGCGTGAGACAAAATGAACCGTCCTTGCACACATTCTCGAACGTACAAGATGATTGTTTGGTATCGAAATAAAAAGCAGCATCTGTCCCTTTACTGAAAAAACAGCTTTCGAAACATCTGAAAATATTTGCAAATGGTTCAAAACAAACGGTTTATGTGAGTTTTCCGGATTTCCCGGTGGACCTACTGCAAATACACTTCTTGGGATTGCCGCCGCATGACATTTGTGCAAGTCCCACAGTACTCTTTCGAAGCAGCCGTTCAGCAGCTTCAGGTGATCACAGTAATTACTGCTGCAATACGCGGGTGACAGATATTCGCACGGCGGCGTCCAAATTTATCACGGCCACAAACAAGAACCACACATGAAACTTCTTGGCAGATTAAAACTGTGTGCCGGACCGAGTAGAGCACTTGCCCGCGAAAGGCAAAGGTCCCGAGTTCGTGTCTACGTCCGGCACACAGTTTTAATCTGCCAGGAAGTTTCATATCAGCGCACACTCCGCTGCAGAGTGAAAATTTCATTCAAGAACTACACCTGCTCGGAAAAGCCCTTATGTTGGACAAAAGTTGAACACGCTCCATTCGAATATTCAGTTCACTGTGGAAGTGGAAAGAGACAGCAGCTTACAGTTTTGGGTTATCATAGTTAGCAGAAAAGCCGACGGAATGCTGGGGAACAGCGTCTACCGCAAACCTACTCATACAGAGCTATATTTGCAGGCCAAAAGTTGTCATCGCCCTGCAAAATGTGGAAGCGTCGTATGATCTCTGCTCCATAGAGAACATGTGGTCCCTGATCTCGATAACGTGCCACATATGCTGCAACATCTAAGAGTGGTGTTCCGACAGAACGGTTACTAGTCTGAAAAACAGTATACAGTGCATTCCGTTCCAAACGAGTTCAGCACAGGGAGGTAAATCAAGATATGAAGATAACCACTACAACGGCCTTCTTGCTGAGGAATCAACCCCACGGGAAATATGGGAGGTCACGTGCTGTGTGCAACAGGAAAGGTTATGGGTAATGAGGTGTATAAGTGTGGCACACTATCAATTGTAACCTGTACTGTGTGCATCTGTTGCATAGCTGACATGTTTGACTAAAACAAAATCAGTTACAAAAGATGGATTTGTTCTGATCTACATTACAATTGAGGAACCTGTTCTGTTCTGTCAGTTACGATCTTGGCCTTAGAAAAAGCGGCGTATGTAAGATTCTGTCCTAACGTGGGAAGTCTTTTATTGGACGGAGATGTCACACTGTGCAAGAACGCTATGTTGAACACCGTAGAAATACACACTTGGGCCAGCCAGACAAATCGGCAACAGCGAAGCATTGTCTAAATATGGGACATCGTATGTTTTATGAAAATACTCAAGTTTTATCCTCAGAATAACAGTTCTTGGGCTGTGTTTATCCAGATAACCTCATGAACACGGATGCGGGATTTCAATTAAGGGCTGCCTGCAACCCAGCGCTGGCTGCAATTAAATTAAAATGGGAAAAACAAGAACTTCTGATAACATACTCGACGCAACGGATTGCACAGATTTAATTCAGCTTTTAGCCCACAACGACCAGGAGAGCGGTGTGCTGACCCCTTACCCCTTCATATCGCTTACGAATGACATCACTGAGTGCGGCTGGTCCCGGCGGAGGTTCGAGTCCTCCCTCGGGCATGGGCGTGGGTGTTTGTCCTTAGGATAATTTAGGTTAAATAGTGTGTAAGCTTAGGGACTGATGACCTCAACAGTTAAGTCACATAAGATTTCACACACATTTGAACATTTTTTTTGACACCACTGACACGACTGCCCCGTCGGAGGTTCGAGTTCTCCCTCGGGTGTGTGTGCGGGTGTGTCGTACTTAGCGTAAGTTAGTTTAAGTTAGATTAAGTAGTGTGTAAGCCTAGGGACCGATGACGTCAGCAGGTTGGTCCCATAGGAACTTACCACAAATTTCCTTTACACCACTGACAGAGGATGACTCGGCGGCCGGTTGGTCCCGACTGGGCTTGAAACTTGCAAAAGAAAGCCGCAATAACGACCGGCAGCACTGTCATCGCCGACGACGCATTGGCGAATGGCCTCTTTTCGGCTTCCGGCAGGTGGAGCGGTGGTGCTATTTTCTTCCAACTATAAGAGCTTTGCAAAAACAGACATAATGTCTTATGGGATAACAACAATCAGTGATTTTGTAATGTTACTTTAAATCCGTCTTGATTGCGAATTTTTTTTTATTATTCATATGACCGGTTTCGGTTCATTCAGAACCATCTTCAGATCTGATATTTAAGTTACAGGAGTAACCCGTCCAATTTTATGTGACGTAGCATGCGAAAGTTGCTGAATTGGACGGGTTACTCCTGTAACTTAAATATCAGATCTGAAGATGGTTCTGAATGAACCGAAACCGGTCATATGAATAATAAAAAAAAATTCGCAATCAAGACGGATTTAAAGTAACATTATAAGAGCTTTTCCGTGCGTGAGTGTTTCCTTCTCGTGGCCCTTGTAAATTTGGACGCCGCCCGCGAGTACCAATGATTGCGCCTTAAAACGTCCACTAATAATTACCGCCTTGGTATCTTACTGAAACGAATCACGAAGTAACTGGGATGAAGGTCCTCCCCGCGCGCTTCAAGTTCTACGAAAACACTGCCCACGACAGCAATGCAAAATTTCGTACGCTGTGCCAACGGTCCACCGGCAGCTGCGCACACAGAGCGTTGCTGCGCTACCCGTGCAACACGAAATGACGGTGCCAATGACTATCACTTAACGCCTATCGCACCCGTTATGCCATATGTTCCACAGTATAGTTACGATTGGGGGAGTAGTGCGACGCACTTGGCCTTTGCCCAAACATGTCAATCAGCAGCAGCGAATATCAAGACGAAATTCCGATGTATGCAAAGTTATGGCTGGAAAACTGACTCCTTCTTCGAGATTCAGGTTACAGAACTTCTCCACGGCTTATGAACCCTTAGAAGAGTCCTAGCACTACAAAACAAATGTCATTAACAAATGCATCACAAAGAAACGTGTTGTAAATGAAAACTGTTTATAGAATCGTAAATACATTTGCTGACACAGAGAGCGCCTTCGGTTACTTTATAGTGTATAGTTCTGCAGAGTATTCAAAAAATGGTTCAAATCGCTCTGAGCACTATGAGACTTAACTGCTGTAGTCATCATCTGGAACCGCGAGACCGCTACGGTCGCAGTTTCGAATCCTGCCTCGGGCATGGATGTGTGTGACGTCCTTAGGTTAGTTAGGTTTAACTAGTTCTAAGCTCTAGGGGACTAATGACCTCAGAAGTTGAGTTCCATAGTGCTCAGAGCCATTTGAACCATTTTTGCTGTGGTCATCAGTCCCCTAGAACTTAGAACTACTTAAACCTAACTAACCTAAGGACATCACACACATCCATGCCCGAGGCAGGATTCGAACCTGCGACCACAGCGGTCGCGTGGTTCT
Organism: Schistocerca piceifrons; assembly: GCF_021461385.2. Classification (NCBI taxonomy): domain Eukaryota; kingdom Metazoa; phylum Arthropoda; class Insecta; order Orthoptera; family Acrididae; genus Schistocerca; species Schistocerca piceifrons. Next base: position 407,267,487 of record NC_060149.1, read on the forward strand.
AGACTGAAGCGCGTAGAACCGCTCGGCCACTCCGGCCGGCTGCAGAGTATTGCTGAGTACATTAAGGACGAAGGATTTGAAACTGCAGGAACAGAGAAAGGCACGGGGGAAACCGAAGCAGCAGCATACGGCTTGGAGGTCACAACACATGTCAGATGGAGGGTAACTTGGTTCGGTTTCGGAAGATCGCTTCTCTCTCGTGCGCGAGCAAGAAAAATTCCTTGAACCTCTCTGAACTGATCTTAATGCTAGAAAGGGTGGTATCAGATAACTTGCCAGTCAATGCGGATGCTGGTGCAAGTGCAATCTAGGCTTCGTATCCGATTTAGTAGGTAGCTGTCCTGCAGGCACCAAATAAAGTAATTGCTTTGGTAAGACTGACAGTACATATAGATGCAATAAAAAAAAAAAGCGGGGGCAGAGGAGAACCACACCCCACATCAAAAAAACAACACTTTTCTCTTTATTAATTACATAAAAATTGTTTTATTGCTTCCTTGCATACAAAGGTTAGAAAACACAAATTAGCTACTACCTCCAACTTAGACGCCATATGGGATTTAGGAATTAATATGAATATTAACAAGTTCACCTAGGTGTGTAGTAATGATGACTTCCGCTAATCCTTCGTGTCGAGAGGCGTGTCCCACCGGTAGCACACGGTCCAGCCTACCATTTTTGCTACCAGCAATACAATAACGTGTGATATATTACCTATCAGCTTGTCGCAACATCTCTGAACACAATCTTATGTGACCTTTCAACGAGAGAGCTTCCTAGACAAATGACGTACCACATAACTTGTGTTTAATTTAGTGTACAGTCATTTTTTGTGACCTCTTGTTGTTTGAAAAATAAAAGGTATATCTATTGAAATAGTAGCCTAGGGTGTTTGAATACGACCGCCGCCCCACGGCCGATAAACAGGAAAAGCATCTCCGCAAGATGAATACGCACGCAGCCCAACAGCAAGAAACAAAATTTCACGCCGGCGTGAACACGTTAAACAGGTAAACATGTCACAGATTACACCCTACTGATCGGGGTTTGATTTAATGGAATATGTGTACAGGGTGTTACAAAAAGGTATGGCCAAACTTTCAGGAAACATTCCTCACACACAAATAAAGAAAAGATGTTATGTGGGCATGTGTCCGGAAGCACTTAATTTCCGTGTTAGAGGGCATTTTAGTTTCGTCAGTATGTACTGTACTTCCTCGATTCACCGCCATGATTTCATATACAGGGTGTTACAAAAAGGTATGGCCAAACTTTCAGGAAACATTCCTCACACACAAATAAAGAAAAGATGTTATGTGGGCATGTGTCCGGAAGCACTTAATTTCCGTGTTAGAGGGCATTTTAGTTTCGTCAGTATGTACTGTACTTCCTCGATTCACCGCCATGATTTCATATACAGGGTGTTACAAAAAGGTATGGCCAAACTTTCAGGAAACATTCCTCACACACAAATAAAGAAAAGATGTTATGTGGGCATGTGTCCGGAAGCACTTAATTTCCGTGTTAGAGGGCATTTTAGTTTCGTCAGTATGTACTGTACTTCCTCGATTCACCGCCATGATTTCATATACAGGGTGTTACAAAAAGGTATGGCCAAACTTTCAGGAAACATTCCTCACACACAAATAAAGAAAAGATGTTATGTGGGCATGTGTCCGGAAGCACTTAATTTCCGTGTTAGAGGGCATTTTAGTTTCGTCAGTATGTACTGTACTTCCTCGATTCACCGCCATGATTTCATATACAGGGTGTTACAAAAAGGTATGGCCAAACTTTCAGGAAACATTCCTCACACACAAATAAAGAAAAGATGTTATGTGGGCATGTGTCCGGAAGCACTTAATTTCCGTGTTAGAGGGCATTTTAGTTTCGTCAGTATCTACTGTACTTCCTCGATTCACCGCCATGATTTCATACGGGATACTCTACCTGTGCTGCTAGAACATGTGCCTTTACAAGTACGACACAATATGTGGTTCATGCACGATGGAGCTCCTGCACATTTTAGTCGAAGTGTTCGCACGCTTCTCAACAACAGATTCGGTGTCCGATGGATTGGTAGAGGCGGACCAATTCCATGGCCTCCACGCTCTCCTGACCTCAACCCTCTTGACTTTCATTTATGGGGGCATTTGAAAGCTCTTGTCTACTACGCAACCCCGGTACCAAATGTAGAGACTCTTCGTGCTCGTATTGTGGACGGCTGTGATACAATACACCATTCTCCAGGGCTGCATCAGCGCATCAGGGATTCCATGCGACGGAGGGTGGATGCATGTATCCTCTCTAACGGAGGACATTTTGAACATTTCCTGTAACAAATTGTTTGAAGTCACGCTGGTACGTTCTGTTGCTGTGTGTTTCCATTCCATGATTAATGTGATTTCAAGAGAAGTAATAAAATGAGCTCTAACATGGAAAGTAAGCGTTTCCGGACACATGTCCACATAACATATTTTCTTTCTTTGTGTGTGAGGAATGTTTCCTGAAAGTTTGGCCGTACCTTTTTGTAACACCCTGTACATGCCGATTGGAACAGTTCTCAGAAAAAGCAAACGACTGGGAGAAGGGGATCATCGTTGCTTAGAGATTCCGCAGGCAGAATTTCGAGGGAAAGGGAAGCTGGTAACCGATGGCAATGTTGCTTCATGAAAATTCCGTCGGTAGGGCTTCGCATGAGGTAGCCAAAGCCTGTCGTACACTCTCCAGGACAGTGCTCAGTCGAGCACATGTCTATTATTTGTAAACAATTCCAATTTAATACCGACGACCTGTCTTTTAACGCCAGCCGGAGTGGCCGCGCGGTTAAAGGCGCTTCAGTCTGGAACCGCACGACCGCTACGGTCGCAGGTTCGAATCCTGCCTCGGGCATGGATGTGTGTGATGTCCTTAGGTTAGTTAGGTTTAAGTAGTTCTAAGTTCTAGGGGACTTACGACCACAGCAGTTGAGTCCCATAGTGCTCAGAGCCATTTGATTTTTTTTGTCTTTTAACGAAAGCTCTGTCTAAGTGAGTGTTGAGTTATGAAATCGGTTTGCAGAGCGTACGTGACGTACGCAAGGTGGTATGAGTCGCTAGAGAGAATCAGATTCTTTCCTTTATAACTTCGGTTCTAGTGGAGTGACGTCAGAAGTCATCCCCTCCATCATGCCCCGATACCAAATGAATCGATGAATCGCAACAAGTGACATCCTTTTCTCTTTCTGTAGGGACCACGGGAGTGGGTCTGTTTCCAGTGGTTGGTAGACACCATGAACATAGATCTAGCAGAAGTGGATGAGTGATTGTTAAGGTTTTTAGTTCCACTTTCTTAACGGAAGCCACCAGGAGATCCCTCAAACAACGGTCGTTTTGGCGTGCCCAGGAAGGAAAAAGGTTTTCAATTCAGTCGTCTCCTCTCGTAGGTAATTCCTTAAATTATTGAATGTGGGATGAAAACTGTCCGGAAATTGGGAAGATAGTTCTGCATTGTCTCAGGATCATTTTTACGTGGCTAGCCGAATTCTAACTTTAGCAGTTCACCTCAAAATTGTCCGCAGCTCGTGGTCTTGCGGTAGCGTTCTCGCTTCGCGCGCACGGGGTCCCGGGTTCGATTCCCGGCGGGGCCAGGAATTTTCTCTGCCTCGTGATGATTGGGTGTTGTGTGTCTTTCATCATCATTTCATCCCCATCGACACGCAAGTCCCCGAAGTGGCGTCAACTCGAAAGACTTGCACCAGGCGAACGGTCTACCCGACGGGAGGCCCTAGCCACACGGCATTTCCATTCCCATTACCGCAAAATTATCTTGTCACTGTATACGAATTAATGATTAATCAAAATATCAATATGAGTGATCCGTACTGCATTCATTCTTCAATCACTCAGTACAGCTGTTGTTTGCCATTCACACCTAGTTCACCACATTTCTCAAACAAATGAGGCGGCTCCGCTAGGAGACATATAAAGAAATTTATTGTACGAATGGTACGAGACCGCCAGAATTGAGCTTTTTCAGTGAATTCGTACTGCAATGATACTTATTACTTTTAATTCACATTTCATTTCTTGAAAAATAAAGTTCGAATTTTTGAACTTGCAGTGGTATGATCACATTGAGTTGCTTAAATTTATTTTCTATCGTACTGTGAATAATGTATATTACACTGACGCAAAAAGATCGCAACACCAACAAGGAGTTGTGTAACGTAAACGATAATTGGAAGGCGTGTTTCTACATTTGAAAGATGAGGTCATGACGTCTACCCAAATTTCGTGCCAGTCGCATAAGAGTGGCGCTAATGGCACCACTACGGGATGCAAATCAGATTTGCTTTAAATATACGCTGTAATGATCTTGAGCGTTAGTTGCTTTGAGATTGGACATGGTAAGTTGATATTAGTCACTCATGCCTTCAAGGCGACAAAGACGCTTTTATCAACACCTCACTGAGTTTGAATGAGGTCGTGCAATAGGGCTACGAGAAGCTGGATGTTCCTTCTGCGATGCTGCAGAAAGACTTGACAGGATTATAGCCACTGTAAATGATTTCTGGCAGCGATGGTCACGAGAATGTACGGTTGCAAGACGACCGGGCTCCGGACGGTCATGTGGCACTACTGAGGAGAAGACCATCGTTTTCGGCGGAATGGCTGTGGCGCATCGCACTGCATTTTCAGCAGCAGTCAGAGCACCAGTTGGCACCACACGTATGTAACGAACTATCTCAAATCGTTTACTTCAAGGGCAGATCCGATCCAGACGACCCGTAGCGTGCATTCAACTGACCCTAAACCACCGCTATTTACGACTTCATGAGGGCCTACAACCAACCTGTCTGCGAGCTAGACACATTGAACATACAAGTGGAATTATGGTCTGTGGTGCGGACTCCTATTACAGTATGGTTATGCCATGCACTCTGCCTGCAGATTTATAGATCAGTCTGGTGATTCGACCGGTTGTGCTACTATTCATGAACAGCCCCTCAGGGGGTGTTTTCTAACAGGATAACGCTCACCCACATACCGCAGTTTTAACCCAACATGTTCTACAGGTTGTCGACATGCTGTCTTGGCATGCTTGAAAACCGTATCTGTCTCCTACCGAGCACATATGGGACATCATCGGACGACAACTCCAGCGTCATCCACAAACAGCGTTAACCGTCCCTGTATTGACTGACGAAGTGCAACAGGCATGGATCTCCATCCCACAAACCGACATCCAGCACATGTACAACACAATGCATACACGTCTGCATGCGTACATTCAATATTCTGGTGGCTACACCGGTTATTAACGTACCAGAATTTCACATTTGCGTAGACTTATCACGCGCTTGATTTAACCCTGAACCGGAAACGAACGAGTCAAAGTTATATACGAAAACCATTCTGATACCTCTGACAGTGGAATATGTGTACTGGTACTATTGTTGCTAAGATTATAGGGTAGGAAAATTTCAGAGGTGGTAGTATGGACGAAAACAAGGAAAAAATGTCTTGCAAACATGGGCTCTAAAATGCATACCTGATGAGCTATGAGTACTTGCTTATCTTGAACATTTGATACATTTATCCTTCTCCATGATTTTAGAAAGTCTGTAAGATCATCACTCAATCAGTATGTATATACATACATTTACAGGCGCCGGTGCCTGTAACTTCGACGCTCTGTAGCGTGGTTGGATGACGTTTCCGGACATGGATTCCAACGTAAAACTTGATCTACTACGTACTCTCTACAACCTCTAGAGGTGTGTATTATGAACTGTGAGAAACCTTGTATACAAAAAGACATATGGCATGTACAGGGTTATTACAAATGATTGAAGCGATTTCACAGCTCTACAATAACTTTGTTATTTGAGATATTTTCACAATGCTTTGCACACACATACAAAAACTCAAAAAGTTTTTTTAGGCATTCACAAATGTTCGATATGTGCCCCTTTAGTGATTCGGCAGACATCAAGCCGATAATCAAGTTCCTCCCACACTCGGCGCAGCATGTCCCCATCGAGTTCGAAAGCATCGTTGATGCGAGCTCGCAGTTCTGGCACGTTTCTTGGTAGAGGAGGTTTAAACACTGAATCTTTCACATAACCCCACAGAAAGAAATCGTATGGGGTTAAGTCGGGAGAGCGGGGAGGCCATGACATGAATTGCTGATCATGATCTCCACCACGACCGATCCATCGGTTTTCCAATGTCCTGTTTAAGAAATGCCGAACATCATGATGGAAGTGCGGTGGAGCACCATCCTGTTGAAAGATGAAGTCGGCGCTGTCGGTCTCCAGTTGTGGCATGAGCCAATTTTCCAGCATGTTCAGATACACGTGTCCTGTAACGTTTGTTTTGCAGAAGAAAAAGGGGCCGTAAACTTTAAACCGAGAGATTGCACAAAACACGTAAACTTTTGGTGAATTGCGAATTTGCTGCACGAATGCGTGAGGATTCTCTACCGCCCAGATTCGCACATTGTGTCTGTTCACTTCACCATTAAGAAAAAATGTTGCTTCATCACTTAAAACAAGTTTCGCACTGAACGCATCCTCTTCCATGAGCTGTTGCAACAGCGCCGAAAATTCGAAGCGTTTGACTTTGTCATCGGGTGTCTGGGCTTGTAGCAATTGTAAACGGTAAGGCTTCTGCTTTAGCCTTTGCCGTAAGATTTTCCAAACCGTCGGCTGTGGTACGCTTAGCTCCCTGCTTGCTTTATTCGTCGACTTCCGCGGGCTACGCGTGAAACTTGCCCGCACGCGTTCAACCGTTTCTTCGCTCACTGCAGGCCGACCCGTTGATTTCCCCTTACAGAGGCATCCAGAAGCTTTAAACTGCGCATACCATCGCCGAATGGAGTTAGCAGTTGGTGGATCTTTGTTGAACTTCGTCCTGAAGTGTCGTTGCACTGTTATGACTGGTTGATGTGAGTGCATTTCAAGCACGACATACGCTTTCTCGGCTCCTGTCGCCATTTTGTCTCACTGCGCTCTCGAGCGCTCTGGCGGCAGAAACCTGAAGTGCGACTTCAGCCGAACAAAACTTTATGAGTTTTTCTACGTATCTGTAGTGTGTCGTGACCATATGTCAATGAATGGAGCTACAGTGAATTTATGAAATCGCTTCAATCATTTGTAATAGCCCTGTATATAATGAAATATGGTATAGAATGGAAGATTAATGACAAGTACCGCATATGGGAACCAGTAGCATGTACCATGGAAAACCGGAGCATGAAACTGTTTTGGCAAAACTAACGTACTACTAGATGATATTCGGGTCAAATGATAGTCTGTATTTATAATTAGATTAATTTGACATGTAAGATGGTAAGTCTTTGTTACTGGAATTTATGTGGTTATATAATTAACATACTGTATTCTTCTCTTATTTTAATTTATATGATTGTAGTAGCACTTGCAGAACTTGTTCTGTGTGGCATACCAAAGATATGATATCAAGCAAGCAAAATGATAAATAAATATTGCCTGACATTTCTGTGGGATTATGATCTGGAGATTTAGCAGGCCAGCTGAAGGGCGAAAGGGTGCCTGAATGTTCGTCATACCAGTCCTACGCACGTAGCTGTTGTCGTCTGGGAAGCTGAGAATGTCCACTATTCATGAAGATGTAGGAGAAATGCCAAATCTTCGTCACCGAGAATATGGAAATAAATATCCTCGTTGATATTCGCTTGAACCAGCATAATTGGGCCAAGTGATGGTATGAAGAACACCACAAAACATCAGCTTACAACCTCACTGTATCGTTCAGGCCTAAATGCTGCGGGTTAAACGCCTCACTAAGCCATCGGTGAACTCGACACCGTGCATCATTTGAAAATAGACAGAATCCCGACTACACGCCTTCAGTCAATTATCGTTCAGTTTCTGTGTTCTCTGGCCAAATGAAGACGTACAGCTTTGATCCGCTGTGTGGGCCTCTGTAGGTTCCAGACACTAAACGCCCATTGCATGCAATTGCTTCCGCGATTTTCGATCGGAAATTAGCTGAGAGGGACCTGTATTCAATTATAACAACAATTCCTGTCGGTTTTGAAACCGATTGTCATCGGCAAGACGTGGCCCTCGCCTCTGGGCCCTATCGGTTAGGATCTCTTTACGACCACTTTTCCTAAGCCGTGTTACATGATTGGGAGTGGTGCACCATTCCTTGTGGGCAAGTAGGACGGTCCACAATAATACACCGACAAGTGGGGTGGTCGTGGGCACGTTCAAACAAGATAGTTTCTATGTTCTACTCTGTCACGACTCCACGTCCATCCATCTTAGTGCGTTGATTTCATACAATCGAGTGGCACATACACACCACTTCAAATGGTTCAAATGGCTCTGAGCACTATGGCACTTAACTTCTGAGGTCATCAGTCCCCTAGAACTTAGAACTACTTAAACCTAACTAACCTAAGGAGATCACACACATCCATGCCCGAGGGAGGATTCGAACCTGCGACCATAGCGTTCGCGTGGTTCCAGACTGTTGCGCCCAGAACCGCTCGGCCACCCCGGCCGGCTCACACCACTTCATTGCCATGACTTCCGTCGGCGGTCGAGGATCACATGGGAGCCCAGAACCAGCTCTACACGATCTACATCGCTTTAAAGATAGCAGTGTGCTGTTTTAAAGAGGCTATTAAATTTTGTGCAGTGAGCTTAAGTAAAAAACAGTTTAATTAATGTTGTATAAAACTGACCGTGTGTTGAACCTACATCGAATAACGAATAAAGCTGTAGTTGACGTGATCTTACACATCTTACACACTAAAGAATTGGGTCTATGGCTTAAGTATAAATGAGACACTACTGCGTTGAGGCAACTCAAACAAATATCTGCATGCAACTTTTGATGATAACGTAGCCCGCGACCGCTACGGTCGCAGGTTCGAATCCTGCCTCGGACATGGATGTGTGTGATGTCCTTAGGTTAGTTAGGTTTAAGTAGTTCTAAGTTCTAGGGGACTGATGACCTCAGAAGTTAAGTCCCATAGTGCTCAGAGCCATTTTTGATAACGTAGCCGCAGTCGCAAGTGGAGCAGAGGAAGACTTCATTTCGTTGGTAAGATACTGGGGAAATGCAGCCAGCGTACAAAAAAAATTGCTAACAAAACACTCGTACGACCACTCCTGGGGTACTGCTCAAGTTTGTGAGACCCACGCCAATTAAGACCAGCTGGGGATGAATGTATACAAAGAAGGGCAGCACGAAAAGTCACAAGTTTGTTTGAGTCATGGGAGAGCGTCGCGAAAATGTTGACTAATTTGAATTCGCAGATGCTTGAGGAGAGAGATCGAGTATCTCTCAAAAGCCTACTTACAAAATTCCAAGAACCCGGTATTATATAAGAATTCTGGAAATACACCATAGTCGCTTATGTAACGTTCCAGTAGGAGGTTTGGCAACTCCTTTGATGCCCCTTGTGTAGGGTTTGCCTACTTTCAGGCACTAGAGCAGCCGCCAGGCTGAAATGATGTCGAAGTATCTCACAGGTACATTTGTAACGCGCTCAAGAAAGTTGCGCACGTGGCACCGGTGGTAGTGCCGAAATGGAGAGTGTAGAGGGACCTTTTACCATTTTATTCACGCGCGTATTAATGTAGCACTCCCGTGTAATCACGGGAGGGCGGGAAACAGGAAGGTTGAGAAAGCGTAAGTACCATTTGCTGCTTCGGAACACGTTCAATTTTCGTGGAATAGTTTTGAACGGTCCCTAGTGGTTCCAGCCTGTACTCGAAGGCAGAAATTGTGATCGCGCTGCACTCCAGAGGGGTCCTTTCACTTTCAATGGGAATGCAGCCTCATAATGTCCTTAGAGAATGATTGAAACGTCCAAGGGTGTCAGCAGGGTAAGAGGTTGTCAGGATCATCTTCCTGTAGTTCATAGCACTGCGAACTATCGTTTTCAACCGCGCAATGTGTGGGAATTAACGTCCAGGGAAAAGAGTGTTCCCATTGACACCCTGTATGTCACCCCGTGAGGCCTTTTCGTGCCCATTCTGAGCGGCGGTGTTCTGAATGTTTTCCTCGGCCGCCTATAAGAAAGCCGCGTGATTTCAACGATGGGTGTCGCAGTTCTGACTCACATCGTAGAGACGTTAAGACTAGGGATGAAATGTGGGTAAGAGGGCTGTGACGACCATCTCATCGGGTGATACCTCCATAGTGGCGTTGGGCAGAATTGTGATGTAATTTGGTGCCAGTGTGATATCATTAACCCACCCTACAGTTAGCATGAAATATAAGCCGTGGCCTTTCTTCTCGTATGTGTCGTCACCTTGCTGTGTGAAGCGCCACCGAGCCCGAGGATACGTCTCAGGAAGGTTTTAGGCACCTTTGACCCAAATTGCAAACTTATACGTCGCAATGGGAGACAATTACGGTATTTCGAAAACGTGTTCCTTTAATTTTGTTGCGCAATTTATACGTAGAAACTGGGGAGAAACGGTAGTTTTGTTGCATTACGACTCGCGCTGGCTGACAGTGCGGGCAGGGCAAGAGCTGTTGAACACGAAGATCACCTGGTATTATGACGACGAGTCATCAGGACGGGCTCTAGCTGTCGGAAAGAACAGTAACGTGGTGGGAAAAGGCTAGTTAGCACCACGGAAGTTACTTTGCCGAAGACATTTGTCGCCTGAGATGTCTGAAGGAGATCTTGTAGGCAAAAATGGGACAGAACCGGAGAGCCGTGACGTAAATGGCTGGCGACCTTGGAAGACCGGGTGGTGTTCCGAGCTGGCGATCCGATGGCCGTTTTCCGTTCCTCGCATCACCTTTCGCTTCCCTGAGATGAGAAGCCAACTGTCTCTTGTTCTTATTCCGAGTACCTGATACAAGTCTGCAAATAAATTTGCGATAGGACGCAAAACTGGTGGTAAACTGATGGTAGCGCACCTGCCTAGCGCGCTGGAGACCCGGGCTCGAATGCCGGCCTTGGCAAAAATTCTCATTTGTCTCTCCAGTCTGCGTATATACATCACTGATGCTTGAGATTTGAAGAGATCTCTGGAACCGTATAGTTTAATCTGAGTAGTGTAGTTTCAAATCTACATTTTCATTGCGTCGTCCACTTTGCGATGCGTGAAGGGCGATACTTGTCGCAGTTCACTGCGTCATCCACCTTGCGATGCGGGAAGGAGGGTCCTTATTGCCCCAATTAGGCTGGCTCTAGTGACTGTTTCTTCAAAAAGCCTAACAAAATGGTGCAAACCAGTGATAAAACGAAATATCACACGGTTATTCCTTTTCTGTATTAGAAGTGGAACGAAGCTGCAACATTCATTGTGGGTTGGTGGAAGTTTTCGACCAAAAATGCACCAATGCATCACACACTGGTTACGTTGCGCAGACGCTTCCAGAGTGGTCAGACTCGTCCGAAATGATGTGGCTGACTGGGTGTTGTGTGCTGTCCTTAGGTTAGTTAGGTTTAAGTAGTTCTAAGTTCTAGGGGACTGATGACCATAGATGTTAAGTCCCATAGTGCTCAGAGCCATTTGAACCATTTGAAATGATGTGGCGGACTATCTCTCTGTGAAGTACCAGGAATCACAAGAGAGTTGGAAGCCACGGTGCTCAAAGAAGGGAGGATCAGAAAGGAGGCGACAGTAGACAAAGTGAAAGTCTACCATGTATCAATTGTCAACACCTTCCGCGACATTTTCAGCATGAAAAATATCGCCGCCTGCTGGATTTTCGCGAATGATCACACCCTTTAAAAATAAATAAATAAATAAAACCGCCCACGCCAAAAGAAGAAGAGTGGAAATGGGGAACGCTCAAAGTGCCAAATCTGACATTTGTTAGGAGAATAAAAATAACGGATTTTTATCTAAAACATTGAAAATGTATTTTGGTACCTCATCACTGTAAAAAAAAAAAAAAAAAAAAATGAGACAAATCAGAAAATACATGCTTTATTAAGGAGATGGACCTAATTTCTTTATTGGATTTAAATGTTCCTTAGAGTCTACTTTTAAAATCCATTTATATAAAGTGTGCTACCAACGTAAAAATATGGGGGTCTGGAGCATCCGAGCGCTCGAATTCAATCGTTGTTAAACTATAACAGTTACCGACGGAATAGGGATCCTGTTAGTTTCGGATATTATTAAAGAGGCATTAGTATCAGTTAAAATCCTTTTCTCAACAAGACTACTCTTCGTAACATGATTCGTTTATCGAAATAGTCTGAAAGCACGTGCTTGCCCCGCGTCTGCGTAACTTGACATTTCGCTGGTTTTTTATACAACGTATAAGTATAAGGTGATTGCTTGAAAATGACAAATAAATGTTTGTATACGGATCGAAAAGTAACTCCTATCGTACAAAAACACTTCGATAGGAAAGTGGAAGCCAGTGAATCGATATAATTTCGTCAAAATGAGAGTGGTTCGAAATCGTCGAAAAAAAGGCCAATTGCCTATTAAAAGGTTTGTTCATTTTAAATACTAAGAAACACTAGTTGAAAATTTAAACGTTTTTTTTTCAAAGCAATATCTTTCAAGTTGGCGGGAGCTGTAACTCATGAAATATATATGCAATTAGATTACACCTTTTTGTAACTTGGGAGGAGGAGGAGGATATTAGTGTTTAACGTGCCGTCGACAACGAGGTCATTAGAGACGGAGCGCAAGCTCGGGTGAGGGAAGGATGGGGAAGGAAATCGGCCGTGCCCTTTCAAAGGAACCATCCCGGCATTTGCCTGAAGCGATTTAGGGAAATCACGGAAAACCTAAATCAGGATGGCCGGAGACGGGATTGAACCGTCGTCCTCCCGAATGCGAGTCCAGAGTGCTAACCACTGCGCCACCTCGCTCAGTTTGTAACTTGGGAATCGGTGTTTTTATGCTATAGTACGTAGGATTTTGGCGACATATTTTAATATGGATTTTTGGTACACGTTTTTATAACGACTATTTTGTCGAAGAAATTGAATTTTATTTCAGGGTGCTGCCACTTTGTTAAAAACTACTTTTATTGAAATCCCTACGTATTACGTTTGACAATATCCTCGGCTTCAAAGTAGTTACTGAAACTCTGTTCTAGGTTGAATATTGTGGCATTTAGAGCTTCCACCAACCACCCTCGCACTCCGCTAAAGCCTTTTGTCGATGTCGTGTAGTGTCCTCTGTTTGCAATTTTTTTTTTTTACCTGTAACAATACGTAATACAATCTTAAAGCTGTACAATAAATGTCTAAAGTCAGTTTTGTAATTTGTTTGTTACTTTATAGAAAAAAATCACGGATATCGTTTCCAAATTAGAGCGTCAGTCTGGTCTACCGCCTTAAGAACATTAGAAGTGCCACACGAGGAAACTGAGTGGTTTTGAATGCCAATAAGGAAGTTTTTACAAGCTGATTCTTGCAAAGAAGAAAACAGTAAACAGTCACTATTAATGATGCTATTTATTTACATGAATAGCACCGTTACCGGTTTCGTATCGACAGGCTCATCTTCAGACGCCTGTTCACGTTTATATTACATTTGTTGTTGTTTACATTAGCTGTTAGCTGGTTTTCTTTTCAAGAAATAATGTAAACAACAACAAGAGATGCAGTATAAACGTGAACAGCCATCTCAAGATTTACGTGTCCATTCGAAACCGGTAACGCGATTTGTGTAAGTAAATATCACTATTAACAGTGACTGGTTGTTTTTTTTCTTCTTTGCAACAATAAGTTTGTATTTTGTACACAGCCACGGTCACAAAAATGTCAGTTTGCGAGAAAATAGCAGGAAGAAAGTTTTTGTCCAAGTGCCTTATATCTGAGGCACTGCGTTCTATTTGTCGTAATACAAATACAGAATTAGAGAATTAGGTTTTTAACTGGTAGAACCTTAGTCAACAAAAACCACTTCTCATATCTTTTAAGATTTGGAACTACTAATGTAGTGCTCCTTGCCCATTATCCTCATTACTCGCGGCGTTTCGCTGATTGCCGTAAGGGTTTGAGCCTGGTGTACATTGCACTGAAGAGATTCTTTGTGTCTTAATTCATAATGGCTGCTGGAACAAAACGGTGTCTGTTCGTGAAGAATAGCCGGCCGAAGTGGCCGTGCGGTTAAAGGCGCTGCAGTCTGGAACCGCAAGACCGCTACGGTTGCAGATTCGAATCCTGCCTCGGGCATGGATGTTTGTGATGTCCTTAGGTTAGTCAGGTTTAACTAGTTCTAAGTTCTAGGGTACTAATGACCTCAGCAGTTGAGTCCCATAGTGCTCAGAGCCATTTGAGCCATTTTCGTGAAGAATATATGTAGTTGTAGCTTGCTGCGCTGAAAGCAAGAGAATTTCAGTATTTCATGCATGAGAAGCATATATTTCTGTTACTGTCTCTTACTATGATAGGTACTTTTCTTTAAACATAATTTTTGATGAGTAACAGTCATACAATATTTTTTAAAGGAACACACCGCCATTTGATGGTATTATTGTTTATTTAAGCACAACCCAGGTTTCGACTTTTTATGCCATTTTCTAGAATTTTGATTTTATGTCTTTAATATACATTGTGTCCGCCGCTCGTGGTCTCGCGGTAACGTTCACGCTTCCCGGGTTCAATTCCCGGCGGGGTCAGGGATTTTTCACTTGCCCCGAGATGACTGGGTGTTGTAGTGTTGTCTTCATTATCATCATCATCATCATCATCATTCATAACCATTACGGTCGGAGGAAGGCAACGGCAAACCACCTTCATTAGGACCTTGCCGAGTACGGCGGTGCGGGTCTCCCGCATCGTTCCCCTACGCTCTGTCAAGAAGCATGGGACTTCACTCCCACTATACGAGGTGCGGCTAGAAAAAAACCGGACTGATGCTGGAAAAAACATTTATTTACAATTATTTACAATTTCATGTTATCTCCTTCAATGTACTCTCCTCCTCGGTCTCTACACCGCTCCATACGAATTTTCCACTGTTCATAGCAATGCTGCAAATCATTTTCGGTAAGTCCATACATTACTTCCGTCGCTTTTTCTTTTACTGCTTCAACAGTCTCAAATCTAGTTCCTTTCAAAGCTGACTTGACTTTAGGGAAAAGAAAAAAGTCACAGGGGGCCAAATCAGGTGAGTAGGGTGGATGATCTAAGATGGGAATGTTGTGTTTTGCCAAAAACGTCTTCACTGACAACACACTGTGAGCTGGGGCTTTGTCATGGTGAAGGATCCATGACTTTTTTCTCCACAAGTCGTTCCGTTTTCTCCGTACTCGCTCACGTAGGGTAGCCAGGACGCTAATGTAGTAATGCTGATTCACTGTTTGTCCCTCTGGTACCCAATCAATGTGCACAATCCCTTTGATGTCAAAAAAAAAAAAAACAATCATCATTGCCTTGAATTTCGATTTTGACATTCGTGCTTTTTTTTGTCGTGGAGAACCAGGAGTTTTCCAATGCATCGATTGGCGTTTAGTTTCGGGATCGTAAGTAAAAAACCACGATTCATCGCAAGTAATAACATTTTGTAAGAAGGTGGGATCACTTTCAATGTTTTCCAGGATATCAGAACAAATCATTCTTCGGCGTTCCTTCTGTTCAATCGTGAGACACTTTGGAACCATTTTTGAACACACTTTGTTCATGTTGAAACTTTCATGAAGAATCTGCCTAACACTTTCCTTGTCAACTCCTGTTAACTCAGACACTGCTCTGATTGTTAAACGGCGATCTTGTCGAACAAGTTTACCGATTTTTTCAATGTTTGCATCAGTTTTTGCTGACAGTGGTCTGCCAGTGCGAGTGTCATCACTGGTGTCTTCGCGGCCATCTTTAAATCGTTTAAACCACTCAAACACTTGTGTTCGCGATAAACAATCATCGCAGCACACTTGTTGTAACATTACAAACGTTTCACTTGCAGATTTTCCTAGTTTGAAACAAAATTTGATGTTAACACGCTGTTCTTTCTGTACACTCAACATTTTCCGACGCACAGACAAAACGCCAACTACTTAAAACAGACGCCACGGGCAGACTGAGTGCAGGAGGCAGATGAAACTCGAGCAGTACGCGGAGCGAGAGTCACGTGACAGGCCACGCGACTTTCAGCCTTATTGCATTCGTTTTATTGTTTCACCAGTACTAGTCCGGTTTTTTTCTAGCCACACCTCGTATATTGCAGGACACTTGACATGAGCTTGACAACATGTTAAGCGTCCTGCAGTACACTTTAAAGATATAAAATTAAATACTTGAAAATGGCATAAAAGGCTGAAACCTGGGCTGCACTTAAATAAACTATAAAACAGTCAAATGGCAGTGTGTTCCTTTAAAAATAATAATTTTGTACAGTATCTAATAATTTGCCTTTCTAATACACGAATATTTTTTAGATTTAATTACTTTTGCTTCCAAAGCGAATGTGTCGCATATTTTTGTCGTTTGCGACTCAGATTTAGCAATAGTTCTGGAATTTGTATCTTCTGTGTTGCTAAAGAGTTTTATTGTTCTTGTCGTTTTAGTATCACGTCTGTGTGGCTTATTTGGTACGTTAAATATTGCATTCCATACAAGTTTCCTAAGTCCTAAATTCACTAAAATAAAATTATCATATGGAATCGATGCCCGGGAGTCCCCACCCGGGAAAGTTCGGCCGCCGAGTAGCAAGTTTTTTCAGTTGATGCCACACTGGGCGACTTGCATGTCAGTGATGATGAAAGGATAATGAGAAGAACACAACACCCAATCCCCAAAGGGAGAAAATTGCCGACCTGGCCGGGAATGGAACCCGGACCTGTTGCATGGCAGTCAGACGCGCGGGAGACTCAGCAAAGGAGGTGGACTGTAGATTCACAAATGTGACTGAAAGTGAACAAAACTTCACATTGTTGAACAGATGTATGACGTCTTTTGCGGGACTACCGGACCGTCCAATCTTCGGCCCCTACAAATCATTCAAAACAGATGCCTCTGCGTCATCTTAGGAGCTCCGAGATGACCCCGGATTGTCGACCATCACGCCGAACTGAACATCACGCGCATCTCTGATCACATCACATCTGCAACGCAGAAGCTCTTCCGTTGGATCGACGAACTCAGGCTGCGAGCCCTTCCCCCTGCTTACGTCTGAATAGAGCTTGAATAAATTCCTGTACCAAGACATCTCAGAAGTCCGACCTTAATGCAAGGTAGAACTTTGGCGCGGGCGCGTGCTAGCACACACACAGAAACCGCGACTGTTATGTTAGACTGTGCTTGTACTCTAATGACCTTGTGGTCGACGGGTCTTTCATCCTTAATACTCCTTCTTAGGATGAAGAAACCCTTTCATGGCAGGCAGTTTCAGAAAGACGAGAGATGATTTTCGGTATGAAACGTTTCCTGAACATCCGAAATGTGGATTTCTACAACCAAGAACTTCGTCAAGAGTGAATATGTAGAGAAGGCACTTCATCACCAAATTTTATGTTCGCAGCTTGATTTATCTAGGTGCGCTTCTCAGTCGGTAGCGCAATTGTCCGCGAAAGGCAAAGGTCCTGGGTTCGCGCTCCGTTTCGGCACAGAGTATTAATCTGCCACGAAGTTTCACATCAGAAAGAGTATGCGGTTTTCATTTGCTTTAGTGTGCTATTCAAAGTTATTGTAATTTTCTGTGGCGAGCTTCAGATCGCTAAGCATCCGTGTGACTGTCGCATTAGCGGCGCGCCCTTGCATCGTTCGGAAGTGTGGTGGCCGGAGCTGCAGTTAGTGACCCTGCGCCGCATCCAGCCACTTTTCGCTGAGTAACGTTGCGTCAGCGGTCGAACGGAAGAGGAGAAAGTGCGGGCTTGGCAGCTGGCTCCTTTCACCGCAGCCGGCACTGTCCCCAGACGTCACCGGACCTCTTTGTTACGAGTTCGCCCGCTCAAAGAAGTATTTTCGCCCGCCGGAAGAATCGAGAACAACTCCGGTCATTGTCGAGAATGGCAAGCGGCGCAGTCCGGCAGTGAGGGATGCATCACGCCGAGAAAAACAGCTGAGAGGGATCAGTATTCACTTCCGGCTCGGAGCAGGATGCCGCAAACCTTCTGGAACAGCGGTTTCTTCCTAGCTTTCTATCTCCTGTTTCACATCACCTACGCCATTGCGCTTCGGGTTTATCCCTGTTGACTCGCGTAGCTCACGGGAACGAGACCGCATCTGCGGTTCATGTAACATGATCCCGCACATAGAAAGTGCAATTTTTCTGCATCTCCATGCTTGTGCGCAAATAAGATTACCTTCATAGCGCCGATACGATTACTTTTATGGCGGGGGGAGTTAAAATAAGTCCGTAACGCTTTCAAAGCTGTAGTGCACAAAAAAAAAGAAAAACACATAGAAAGCCGGCCGCCTGCCGCTGTGATCGAGCGGTTCTAGGCGCTTCAGTCTGGAACCGCGCTGCTGCTACGGTCGCAGGTTCGAATCCTGCCTCGGGCATGGATGTGTGTGATGTCCTTAGGTTAGTTACGTTTAAGTAGTTCTAAGTCTAGGGGACTGATGACCTCACATGTTAAGTCCCATAGTGCTTGGAGCCATTTGAATACATAGAAACACAAACAGGAAAAGTAAAGCCGGTTAGTACACTTAAATATCGTGGAAAATTCGTACAGTAGAATGGACTAGTATAATTTTCAAGAGATGTAACAACTAATGAAATGGAAAGAGCACCTGGTTGGGTTAAAAATATCTGTGACAAAAAATGCCTATCTAGAAAAACAAAACTGGAACACTGTACCATATCCAAAAGACCAGTCTTTTTATATTCACGTGAATAGTGAAGGTTAGTTATGTTTAAGTAGTTCTAAGTCTAGGGGTCTGATGACCTCACATGTTAAGTCCCATAGTGCTTGGAGCCATTTGAATACATAGAAACACAAACAGGAAAAGTAAAGCCGGTTAGTACACTTAAATATCGTGGAAAATCCGTACAGTGGAATGGACTAGTGTAATTTTCAAGAGATGTAACAACTAATGAAATGGAAAGAGCATCTGGTTGGGCTAAAAATATCTGTGACAAAAAATGCCTATCTAGAAATACAAAACTGGAACACTGTACCATATCAATAAGACCAGACTTTTTATATTCACGTGAATGCTTAACGATGAATTACAAATGTAGAGAATAGATATACTTGAAAGATGAGTTGATGGAAAAAGAACAAATTGGCTCTGAGCACTATGGGACTTAACATCTGAGGTCATCAGTCGCCTAGAACTTAGAACTACTTAAACCTAACTAACCTAAGGACATCACACACATCCATGCCGGAGGCAGGATTCGAACCTGCGACCGTAGCGGTCGCGCTGTTCCAGACTGAAGCGCCTAGAACCGCTCTATCTAGTGGGCGATCAGACCGAGTTGGGTTTCACAAGATTGTTGCCTTCGGAACCCATGTATCGTTAGAAAATGAGAAGAACCAAGCTAGGTACATTACATCGGCATCTACATCAACACCTCCGCAAGCCACCTTATAGTGTGTGGCATAGGGTTCTTTGTGTACAGTTGTCACTTCCCCCTTTTCTGTTCCAGTCGCGAATATTTTGCAGGAAGAACGATAGCCGGTAAGCCTCTGCGTGGGGTCCAATCTCTAATTTTATCTTCATGGTTCTTTCACGAGATATATGTAGAAGGAAGCAATATATTTATTGACTCTTTTAGGAACGTTCGCTGTCGGAACTTTAACACTAAGCCGCATCATGATGCGGAACGCCTCTCTTGCAGTGTCTGCCACTGGAGTTGGTTGATCATGACTGAGACACTTTCGAGCCTACTAAATGAACCTGGAATGAAACGCGACGCTCTTCTTTGGATTTTATCTATTCCACTATCAGCCGTATCTGGTACGGATCCAATACTGACGATCAGTCGTCAAGTATCGATTGAACAAGTTTTTTTTATGTCACTTTCTTTATTGCTGGACTGCATTTTCTGACGGTTCTTCTAATGAATCTAAGTCTGGGATCTGCCTTACTCGCGATTAATTTTATGTGGTCGCTCCATTTCAAGTCGCTCCGCACGCATATTCCCAGGTATTTTATGGAAGTAACTGTGCCCAGTGATTATTCTGAAATTTTGTAATCATACAATAAAGGATCTTTTTATCTATGTGTTCGAAATACATTACATTTGCTGATGTTGAGGGTCAACTGCCACTCTCTGCACCAAACGTCGATCCTCTGCAGGTCTTTCTGCATTTCACTACAATTTTCCACAGTCGTAACTTCTCCGTATACAACAGCATCATCCGCGAAAAGCCTCGTGGAGTTTCCGACGTTATCCTCCAAGTCATAAATATATGTAATGGTCCTAAGGGGAGCGCGGGATTAGCCGAGCGGTCTTAGGCGCTGCAGTCATGGACTGTGCGGCTGGTCCCAGCGGAGGTTCGAGTCCTCCCTCGGGCATGGGTGTGTGTGTGTGTTTGTCCTTAGGATAATTTAGGTTAAGTAGTAAGCTTAGGGACTGGTGACCTTAGCAGTTAAGTCCCATAAGATTTCACACACATTTGAACAATTTTGAATGGTCCTAAGGCACTCCCCCGGCGCACGCCAGAAATTACTTTTGCGTCTGAAGACTTCTCCTCGTTCAGAATAGCATGCTGTGTTCCGTTTGATAGAAACTCTTCAATCCAATCACACAGTTGGTCTGATATTTTGTACGCTCGTAATTTTGTTCACTAGGCGACAGTGCGGAACAGTATCCAATGTCTTCCGGAAGTCTTCCTGGGCGCCTATATCTACTGCTTCCTGTGTCTAGTGGGCGATCAGAGCGAGTTGGGTTTCACAAGATTATTGCCTTCGGAACCCATGTCTGTTCCTACAGAGGAGTCTTTCGGCCTCCTGATATGTCATAATACAGGACATAAAACATGTTCCAAAATTCTACAACTGATCACCGTCAAAGATATACGTCTATAGCTCTGTGCCTCTGTTGGACGACCCTTCTTGAAAAAGGGGATGCCCTGTGCTTCTTCCAATTTTGAGGAACACATTGTTCCTCGAAAGACCTACGGTATATGCTGCTAGATGAAAGGAACTTCTTTCGCATTCTCTATGTAGTCTCGAACTGATCGTCAGATCTAGTGACCTTCCCTTCGTTGTACAATTTCAATCGCTTTTCTATCCCATGGTCACTTATTTCGATATCAGTGCGATCTTCCTCTGTGAAGTAGTTTTGAAAAAAGACATTTCGTATTTCTACCTTTTCTGTGTCGTCCTCCGTTTCACTACCATTACAGTCAAAGAACGTCTGGACAGTTGGCTTCGATCCGTTTACTCATTTAACTTAAGCCGAACACTTCTTAGGATTTTCTGTCAGATCGGTAGACCGAATTTTACTTTCGAAATCGTTGAACGCTTTACACATGACTCTCCTTACGCTAATTTTGGGTTCGTTTAACTTTTATTTGCCTGTGAGGCTTTCCTACGCTTAAATTTTGCAGTGAAGCTATCTTCGCTTTCGTATCAGTAACATAACAGATGCGGCCCTCTGCTAATCTCTGTTTCCACAAAGTGGCCACCGAGCCAAAACTAATGGCCGTCCCTGCTCTAAACGTAGACAAAAGTTAATGCAGTTTAGTAGGCAAAACAATACTGTTATATTCGTACAAAATATTCCTCGTGTGCTGCTTGATACAGTCGAGTCGTTTAAATAACTGGGTGTAACGTTTGTAAACCGATATGAAATGAAACTTCCTGGCAGATTAAAACTGTGTGCCAGACCGAGACTCGAACTCGGGACCTTTGCCTTTCGCGGGCAAGTGCTCTACCAACTTTTTTTTCGTTATTGATCGCTGTGTTTGGTCGTTGCGGACGTCGCAAGACATCCTGTTCAAGTTCGGTGGTTGATCTTTCCACTCAGTTTTTTATTACAGAGGCCAGCCGGCTCTCTGACCGAACACGCTGAGCTACCGTGCCGGCATAACATACGCTTTTTCACAGGTCAGCACGTCACCACAGAGCTAGCGAAGAGGTATACCAACTGAGCTACCCAAGTCGTGCTTGGGTAGCTCAGTTGGTAGAGCACTTGCCCGCGAAAGGCATAGGTCCCGAGTTCGAGTCTCGGTCCGGCACACAGTTTTAATCTGCCAGGAAGTTTTATATCAGCGCACACTCCGCTGCAGAGTGAAAATCTCATTCCGATATGAAATGGATCGAGCATCGTGGTAGGGAAGGCGAATGGTCGACTATAGTTTATTTGGAGAATTCCAGGAAAGTTTATCTTATCTATAAACGAAGCCGCATACAGAATACTTGTACGACCCTTTTTTCAATACTGCTCGAGTATTTGGGGTCCGTTCCGAGTCGGATTAATGGGAAACATCGAAGCAGTTCAGAGGTGTGCTGCTAGATTTGTTACCGCTGGGTTAGGTCAACACGCGAGCGTGTCGCAAATGCTCCATGAACATGGAGGAAAGAAGACGTTCTTCTCGCAAAGTGCTATTGAGAAAGTTTATCTAACCGGCATTTGCAACAGACTGCATCTACATGCACCTCGCTTAAGGACCGCGAAGACAAGATAAGAGAAATTAGGTCTCTGGATGTCTATCTTTTCAGAGATGGTTGCGAGACTCAATTGTTCGCTACAGGATGTCAAATCAAACACCTTTCAGTCATCTAATTTCCAAACTGTTATTTTATTCGGCTATCAGTTCCGGCGATTTAATTCGCCATCTTCAAGCCCCTGACCGACGTGTAGGAAGATTCCAACACCGGTTCCGGTGAAAATAAGGGTCAGCATTCAAATACTGGTATCTGTAGATTTCTTCTTGACACCGCGATCACTTCAACCATCATCTGCCGATGCAGCAGGCAACTATGGAGTTCTAATATCAACATGGATCTTTCAATAAATCATTATTATTTTTGTGGGAATATTTTCCATTTTATCGCCATAAAGTTGTTAGAATCACTTTGGGGTCAAAACAGACCCCAGACATGAAATGCGTTTTTCCATAACTGATGACATGCGAGGGTTAAGTAAGTCCTCAACTCGCATCGCGAGGATGGGCGCACCCCGTTCCAGTCCTCCTACCAAGGAAAAATCCCTGACAGTACGGGGAATCGAACTTGGGTCCTACGTATAACAGGCATATACGCTGATCACTGAGATATGGAGGTGGACTCATCCTTGAGCCACTAAAATATTTGACCGCCTCCCTTGTGAATTAAATGTGCTGAAAGACAATGAAAGTTTGAAAATAAATTGAAACTGACAACTCCTTAAACTCTACAGATAATTTTCTTGGCCCGCATCTCGTGGTCGTGCGGTAGCGTTCTCGCTTCCCACGCCCGGGTTCCCGGGTTCGATTCCCGGCGGGGTCAGGGATTTTCTCTGCCTCGTGATGGCTGGGTGTTGTGTGCTGTCCTTAGGTTAGTTAGGTTTAAGTAGTTCTAAGTTCTAGGGGACTTATGACCACAGCAGTTGAGTCCCATAGTGCTCAGAGCCATAATTTTCTTGAGTAGATGGAGGAGTTGAGTTATATTTAACTTTCATTTTTTTGTAAATGAAGATTTTAAAAATGCGATTATGTGAATAGCCAGCATGTAACCATGTTTCCACAGAGGAAATGTATCTTGAGGTATTACCTGTTGGGTTTCGTCTTAGGATATTTGGTCGAAGAATGTTCAATGATTTTTCTGACGTCTCGCCAACACGAGTGTCTGGCATTGTCATAGATCCACTTTTCATTGTTGGTGGCGGACTAGAGTCAAACCAGCTGCCAGAGGATATTCACAGAGGTAACAAAAGTCATGGAACACCCCCTAATATCGCGTCGGTTCTCCTTTTGCCCGACGTAGTGCAGCAACACGACGTGGCATTGACTCAACAAGTCGTTGGAAGCCTCTGCAGAAATATTGAGACGTCCTGCCTCTATAGCCGTCCATAACTGCGAAAGTGTTGCTGGTGCAGGATTTTCTGCACGAACTGATCTCTCGATTATGTCCCATAAATCTTCGATGGGATTAATGTCGGGCGATCTGTGTGGCCAAGTCATTTGTTCGAACTGTCCAGAATGTTCTTCAAACCAATCGCGAACAATAGTGGCCCGATGACATATTTGGAAACATGAAATCAATCAATGCCTGCAAATGGTCTCCGTGTAGCCGAATATGACCATTTCCACTCAATGATCAGTTCAGTTGGCTCAGAGGACCCAGTTCATTCCATGTAAACACAACCGACACCATGATGGATCTACCACTAGCTTGCACAGTGCCTTGTTGACAACTTGGGTCTATGCCTTCGTGGAGTCTGAGAGACACCATTAGTTCTTGCCAACTGAAATCGGAACTCACTGACCAGACCACGGTTTTCCAGTGTTATGGGGGTAAATGGATTGGTCACGAGCCAAGGAGAGGCCCTGCAGGTGATGTCGTGCTGCTAGCAAACGCACCCGCGTCGATCATCTGCTGTCATAACCCATTAACGCCAAATTTCGCCGCACTGTCCTAATTGATGCGTTCGTTGTGCGTACCACATTGATTTGTGCGGTTATTTCATGCAGTGTTGCTTGTCTGTTAGCACTGACAACTCTACGCAAACGCCGCTGCTCTCGGTCGTCAAGTGAGAGCCTTCGGCCACTGCGTTGTCTGTGGGGAGAGGTAATACTTGAAATGTGGTATTCTCAGCACATTCTCGACATTGTGGGTCGTGGAATAATGAATTCTCTAACGATTTCCGAAATAGTGATGTCCTATGCTTCTAGCTCCAACTACCATTCCGTGTTAATACTCGGCGTCCGGCCTTAACCACGTCGGGAACCATTCCACATGGATCACCTGAGTAGAAACGACAGCTCCGCCAATGCACTGCCCCTTTATACCTTGAGTACGCGATACTACCGCCATTCGTGACTGTGCATATCGCTATCCCGCGACTTTCATCACCACAGTATATATTTCTGTCGCGTCAACGTCTGAGGGCTCCTCCATAGTCATTTCCACAACAGCTACAGTCTGCTCAACAATTCTTTAAAATGCATCTTATTTGTAAACGTGCTGACATGTTCCCCATGATGACGCACGGAACAAATGGTTCAAATGGCTCTGAGCACTATGGCACTAAACTTCTGAGGTCATCAGTCCCCTAGAACTTAGAACTACTTAAACCTAACTAACCTAAGGACATCACACACATCCATGCCCGAGGCAGGATTCGAACCTGCGACCGTAGCGGTCATGTGGTTCCTCACCGCCTAGAACCGCTCGGTCATTCCGGCCGGCGACGCACGGAACAAGCAAAAAACTAAACAAAACATGTTTGCTGATTGATTATCTAGCGAGTCTTACTAAACGAAGCGCTATAGAAAAATGTGTAAAAGTGCACAAATGGCGAATGCTAGGAATGGTCAGAGCGAATCAGAACGGAGAAGGTGCTTATCGGGATATTGTAATCTGTGACACAGCAGTGACTACAGCTATTTCTTCCGTGGGAACGAACTGTCACTCAAGCTTCACACGACCTCCTGTTTGTCCGTTGCCACATTCTAGCACGCCAGTTCGGCCCCAGAGATACGATTTGCAATCAATGGAACCACTTTTCGTGACGTGAGTGTCTCCGAAGCTGATTGTAAGTAAATGCGTTTCGCGGTTCGCTGTTAGGTTAACTACCCGTCAGCTGTGAACATACGTAGTCGTACACCTCGAAAGGCCTCTCAGTTAACAGTGTAACTATTACGCTGCTGCCTGAACAGTTACTGAAAAGTATGCCACCATCGTCAGAATATTCAGAACAGCGATTTATTCTTAAAATTGCTCTTAACATAGAAAAAATGTTACTAATAACGTGAAACCTATAAAAAAATAAACAAAGAATGACTTCAATTCGGTTGCGATACTCTGAGCATATACGGGACTTCGTTATAATTTTTTACTTCTGAGGATGTACGCAGTGTCCATATTACACACCCAATATTTCTTAAATGACTCAAGTTACGGAAATAAGATTTCAAAGAAGTGCTAGTATAAACAAGAAAAGTAAGTTACTGGGTAGTTAACAATAAATTTAAGATTTAGGATGTCTTTTGTGAAATTACAGTGGTATGCAAAAGACAAGAAGACAGTAGCCTTCGCGTGATGTGTCACTGCCAAGAAACATAGCTCGATGAACCTGGACCATACACAGATAGAACTGCTACGGTATAGGGCAGCAGGTAACTTGCAGAAACACCCAATGAAAAACACAAACGATACTTGAAGCAAAGACACTCATTACACTGACAACACCGTGATTCATGATAGTCCCTTGGACATAACAAAGGGTGAGAAATGGTTCTTAACACTATGCCGTCCGGCGACACCACAATGGTGTCGTTTGCATAGTATCGCTGAGTGGCCGGCGACACCACAGTGGTGTCGTGAGCATAGTATCACGCAGTGGCCGGCGACAGCACTTCAAATGGTTCAGATGGCTCTGAGCACTATGGGACTTAACATCTGAGGTCATCAGTCCCCTAGAACTTAGAACTACTTAAACCTAACTAACCTAAGGACATCACACATATCCATGCCCGAGGCAGGATTCGAACCTGCGACCGTAGCGGTCGCGCGGTTCCAGACTGTAGCGCCTAGAAACGCTCGGCCACCCCGGCCGGCGACAGCACTTCAGTATCTTTTACATTCTGTTGGTGTTTTGTTTAGGTAACAACAAGTTACACACGTCAACAAGCTTTTTGTTTTTATAAGTACTTGTGCTCTTTCATCATGGCGGACGAAAGAGACAATAGGATTATTTACGATGAATGCGCGGACGTGTTGTCTGAGGTTCCGGATGACTTGGCCGATTGAGAAGAAGACACTGGATATCATAAAAATGAAAGTGAAACAGAATCGTAGGAAGATGGTGAAATACGTCCAAAATGAATTCGGCGAACGCTACGGTTGCCAACTGATTCAGCCGAATCAGACGAAGATGGCAGTGCACAGTGGTCAGACTTTGATTTACTGAGGACCAATAATAAATTTGAAGGATCCCCGGGTCCAAACATATTTCCCAAATATACAAAGAGTGTCGAGGATATCGTAGAATTATATATTGGGAACGATCTGTTTGAATATATTAGTAACGAAACCAACAAGCACTACAGTTAAAATTACAATAGAAGGAAACTGGATTTTAAAAATGCCAAATTTGTCGACGTTACCGGACCCGAACTTAGAAAATGGTTTGGGTTTGCTATCCTTATGGGAATTGTAAAAAAAGCAAGATTCGATGATTATTGGTCAGCGAATCGGTTGATAGGCACGCCGATATGTCGCAAAACGATGTCCCGCAACCGATTCAGACAAATATTATCGTTTTTACATTTTTCCGACAGCAACAATAAACCGGATAATGCCGACCGGCTTCTCAAAGTGCAATGCGTAATTGATTATTTTTCCCAAAAGTTTAAAGAAACGTTTAATCTAAGTCAAAATATCTCAACTGATGAAGGAATGATACAGTGGCGTAGGCGATTAAATTTTAAAGTTTACAATCCGCCGAAAATTACGAAATACGGCATACTCATTCGGATGCTGTGTGATTCGATTACGGGATACATTTCCTCATTCAAGATATATTCCGGAGCTGGACAGTCTTCAGCAAAAACTATTGACACTCTCTGAAGGAAAGTGGCATCACCTCTGCATGGATAATTATTATAACAGTGTAGAACTTGCAGAGAAGTTACTTGAAAGGAATATTCGAGTTTGTGGAACGATACGGCAAAATAGAGGATTCCCGGAAAATTAAAGCGCCCGAAAGTCAATGTGTTTGAAGCTTGTCATCAACAGAAAGCTGACAAGCGGCCGGCGACAAGCCAAGTAATCCGAATTAGCGCTGTCAGCGCCAAGCGAATAAATTTGTACGAGACGTGCGGACGGCAAAGTGTTAATAGGGCGTGTGACCAAAACGGACGACAATGCATGCTCTACAACGTGTTCTCATGTTGGTCACAAGTTTGGCAAGGAGTTGTGGCGGCAGGGCTCTCCATTCCACCACAACTGCTGGATGGTCGTTACTGCATGTGGACTTGGTGCATTACGTTTCCTCAACGCAATCTACATGTGCTCGATGGGGTTTAAGTCGGGAGAACAGCCAACGCTGTCCATTCACACCGAATATTCTCTCTTTCCAAGAGCTCTGCATCTGCGTAGTTCGATGCAGCCGCCCACTGTCATCCACAGAAATGAAGTCAGGGCCGGAAGAAAAGACGCACGTTGAACGGTGAGTGTAATGTATTCAAAGATTCGCAAGTTGCCGATGTGGCGTCACCTAAAAAAGACTTGCAATACGGCGGCCGAACTCCCCCGAATGGAGCCTCCCGGCCAACAATGCCGTACGATTATTTCCATTTTTGCAACATTATGCCTCCCCACACCGCTGGACCACTAAACCGATCATGTTCAAGAATGTTCCTGGGTGCACTATGTGTTCCCAACTCTTGTCATAATTATGACGGTACGACTAGCATGGTCGAACATAGTCGTTTTGGTGTCCAGGTGTTACGGTGTGCGGAGGCATAACGTTGCATGGGCGTATTGACCTCCAAATCTTTGAGCACGGTAAACTCACAGGTCAACTTCATTGTGAGACTGTATTGCTTCAACATGTGCGTTTTCCAGGGACGAATTCTGCCCTGACTTCATTTCTATGGATGAGAATGTGTGACCGCACCGAACAGTGAAAGTGGAGCTCTTCTAGCGAGAGAATATTCGGTAATTGGCTGGTCTGCCCATTCCCCCGACTCAAATCCCATCGATCACGTGTGGAATGTGTTCGGGAGATGTATAGCAGCACGTGGACATGCACCAACGATCATCCGCAGTTTTCAACTGCGCTTTTGAAGGAATGGAACTCCCTACCACAAGAAGTCATTGTATTGTATTGTAGTGTATGTTAAACGGGAGCCTAGAAACGACGGAGAGGCTCCGTCCCCGCCGCAGCCGCAGTGGTCAACAACCCCACGACGACTACCACAGTCCACTTCACCAAAAAAAAAAAAATGGTTCAAATGGCTCTGAGCACTATGGGACTCAACTGCTGTGGTCATCGGTCCCCTAGAACTTAGAACTACTTAAACCTAACTAACCTAAGGACATCACACACATCCATGTCCGAGGCAGGATTCGAACCTGCGACCGTAGCAGTCGCACGGTTCCGGACTGCGCGCCTAGAACCGCGAGACCACCGCGGCCGGCCCACGTCACCCCCCCGCCGCCCCACACCGAACCACTCTTTTACGGTTATTGTGCGGTTCGGCCCGCAGTGGACCCCCCTCCACCCCCAGGGAACGTGTCACACCAGATGAGTGTAACCCCTATGTTTGCGTGGTAGAATAATGGTGGTGTACGCATACGTGGAGAACTTGTTTGACCAGCAATCGCCGACATAGTGTAGCTGAGGCGGAATAAGGGGAACCAGCCCGCATTCGCCGAGGCAGATGGAAAACCGCCTAAAAACCATCCACAGACTGGTCGGCTCACCGGACCTCGACACAAGTCCGCCGGGCGGATTCGTGACGGGGACCAGGCGCTCCTTCCCAGTCCGGAAAGCCGTGCGTTAGACCGCACGGCTAACCGGTCGGTCTAAGAAGTCCCTACCAACCTTGTGGTAAGCATGGGAGCTCGTTGCAGAGCATGCATCGCAGTCCGCGGTGATCACACACTGTTAGCAGCGATGTCCTGTGGATCATCAGGAATCGCAATGACTTTAGAGTAATTATTGTCTTTCAATAAAAGTGTAATTTTTGTTCGTCCCATCGAGTATTTCTTTCAGTTACCTTCTGTAATACACTGTAGCAATTCTTTCTATGTGTGGTCCATGTTGCATCGAGCTATGTTACTTGGCAGTGACACATTATGCGAAAGATATTTTTGTCCTGAAGTTTTGCGCACCAGTGTATTTGTGTGGAATGTAGCCTAGTACGGAAATGGTATGTGGACAATAAACGCTACAGAGAAAAAGAGAGTAGAATCATTTCAAATGTGGTGTTAGAGAAGACTGCTGAAGATTTTATGGGAGAGAAGCACGTGGCGACGACACATTCGCGCAGGGATAATATTACAGCAGCAGAGAGGTCTGCTTCGCGTTCTCTGTGCTGCGTAAGTGGGATTATGTTCAGGAGATGCAGCGTTTACTAGCATGGTATCGCAGGCTCAGTGCTGACCAGACGAAAAAAAGTGGAGAGGGAGGATAACACTGTCCCGAAGAAAAGTTGCTTGTCAAAAGACACTGTTAAGTCTCATATTGTGATTCCTGTTGATCATTTTTGGTGGTGTTACAGTGCTAGTTGTCAATTGAATGTGTTGTTGTACAGCGTAGGCTGTCTTCTGATTGCTGGTTAGTGTTGCCCTGTCTACCGAGGGTGTAAGGTGCCACACACAGTTATCTCTCGTTTCATTGGTGCCTTGAAAATGACGGGGTGTTCACCTGTCGAAATATTTGCAGTTGTTGACGACGTTAGCCAGCTGCGGCGTATATATTATTTGAACATTATGTGGGTAACTCTGGTAACTAATATAGATGTGCTGAATCAGATCGGGGAGAAGCGTTTTGTGGCCGAACTTCAGTCAAAAGCCAGTAACATATTCGCAGTTGAGAATATGGTCAACCATCAGCTCTGTAATGGAAGGACGACAATGAAAATTTGTGCCGGACCGAAACTCGAACCAGGATTTCCCGCTTATCGCGAGCGGTTGCCTTACCACTAGCCTATCCGAGCAGTACTCACTGCCAGACCCACACTAACATACGTCGTCAACCATGTGTCTACATAATGGATGTACTATCACATGTTGTATATTCCTGTACGGGCGAGACATTTTACTTGAAAGTCGCTTGTTGCGAATATGGACAACCATCAGCTGTACAATGGAATGACGAAAATGAAAAGGGATGTAAGTGGGCACCGCAGTGCCTGTTCGTTTGGACATTCATGCACTTCCAAATGGACATTGCATCCTAACTCGGAATAACACAGGCACTGCAATATAGTGTATATTAACTAAAAGCTAACCTAAGGCATCAAGGAATAATCAGCTTGGGAGCAGACGGAAACTTCAGGAACAAAAATTGTTGAGAGAGACTAAAGACTGAATATAGCAAACAGTTGCAAGTGTATTTAGGTTGCAGTAATTGTGAGAGTTGAAGAAACATCTACCGTCCGATTAAAATTACTTGTTACCTGACGTCTGTCGCCGGCCGCGGTGGTCTAGCGGCTCTAAGCGCTCAGTCCGGAGCCGCGCGGCTGCTACGGTCGCAGGTTCGAATCCTGCCTCGGGCATGGATGTGTGTGATGTCCTTAGGTTAGTTAGGTTTAAGTAGTTCTAAGTTCTAGGGGACTGATGACCACAGATGTTAAGTCCCATAGTGCTCAGAGCCATTTTTTTGACGTCTGTCGCTAGGCGCTACTCTGTTGCCACATCGACTGTCGCTCGGTTAGAGACGACGCACACACACGGCAGGTCACTTCGCAAGTGCTGAAGTGCTGTTACATGTAAATGTTGGCAGGCGTTCTCCATCAGGTAAGACGGTAATACGAAGTACTCCGTCTACAGCAGATTTTAAGTGATTGATAACTGAATTGCAGCAGACGACGCGTTCTGTAGCCCCGAATTTACACTCATGTCCTAACCTACCCACAATCTCGTGATGTACAATGTATCCGAGAAATTTGCGGCAGAACTATTAACTACTCACGCTTTGGTCACGGCGACTGAATCTGACCTCTACGAGCAAACTCATGACAGAAGAATTTCAGTTTCAGTACTAAAAGCGAACTGTAATTTCTCCCTGTCATTGGCTACTCGAACAGATGCGTTACCAGTTGATGAGCAGTACTAGCTGGAAACCAGTTACAGGTTATAGGTGACAGAGGCAGATTAGGAATGATACGAAGGAAAAAAAAAAACTCAATATGAAGATGAAAATGACGAGACAAGTGTTTAAAAATAAAGAGAAATACATTTAAATCAGGTAATTGAATAAAAATAATAATAACATTCATTTTGATAAAGATTTAAAAATGAAAAAAATTAAATTCAATCACGTGACAAGATTCGAACCCAAAACTTCCTGCACATCCAGACTGCACTTTAAAAACTACGCTATGGTACAATTTATTATTACTGACATATTTTATTCTTCTAGCGCACCAGTTGCAACGGCGATTTGCTGCCTCCCAATAGTGCGGCAACATGCAGTGTCGTATTTAGCTTATCCACTGTAGGCTGATCTCTGTGATGATAATAGTACACTGAAGAGCCAAAGAAACTGGTACACCTGCCTAATATCGTGTAGGGCCCCCGCAAGCACGCAGAAGTGCCGCAACACGACGTGGCATGGACTCGACTAATGTCGGAAGTAGTGCTGGAGGGAATTGACACCATGAATCCTGCGCCACTGTCCATAAATCAGTAAGAATACGAGGGGATGGAAATCTCTTCTGAACAGCACGTTGCAAGGCATCCCAGGTATGCTCAACAATATTCATGTCTGGGGAGTTTGGTGGCCAGCGGAAGTGTTAGAACTCAGAAGAGTGTTTCGGGAGCCACTTTGTAGCATTCTGGATGTATGGTGTGTCGCATTGTCCTGCTGGAATTGCCCAAGTCCGTCGGAATGCACAATATACATGAATGGATGCAGGTGATCAGACAGGGTGCTTACTTATGTGTCACCTGTCAGAGTCGTATCTAGAAGTATCAGGGGTCCCATATCACTCCAAATGCACACGCCCCACTCCATTACAG
This sequence comes from Schistocerca piceifrons, assembly GCF_021461385.2. Taxonomy (NCBI): domain Eukaryota; kingdom Metazoa; phylum Arthropoda; class Insecta; order Orthoptera; family Acrididae; genus Schistocerca; species Schistocerca piceifrons. Next base: position 407,300,196 of record NC_060149.1, read on the forward strand.
ACCCTTCACCAGCTTGAACAGTCCCTTGCTGACATGTAGGGTCCATGAATTCATGATGTCCTCTCCATACCTGTACACGTCCATCCGCTCGATACAATTTGAAACGAGACTCGTCCGACCAGGCAACATGTTTCCAGTCATCAACAGTCCAAAGTCGGTGTTGACGGACCCAGGCGAGGCGTAAAGCTTTCTGTCTTGCAGTCATGAAGGGTACAAGAATGAGCCGTCGGCTCCGAAAGCCCATATCGATGATGTTTCGTTGAACAGTTCGCACGCTGACACTTGTTGATGGCCCGGCATTGAAATCTGCAGTAATTTGCGGAAGGGTTGCGCTTCTGTCACGTTGAACGATTCTCTTTAGTCGTCGTTGGTCCCGTTTTTGCTGGATCTTTTTCCAGCCGGAGCGATGTCGGAGATTTGATGTTTTACCGGATTCCTGATATTGACGGTACACTCGTGAAATGGTCGCATGGGAAAAACCGCATTTGATCGCTACCTCAGAGATGCTGTGTCCTATAGTTCGTGCGCTGTCTATAACACGCGTTCAAAATCACTTAAATCCTATTAACCCGCCATTGTAGCAGCAGTAACCGGTCTAACAACTACGCCAGACACTTGTTGTCTTATATTGGCGTTGCCGACCGCAGCGCCGTATTCTGCCTGTTTACTTACCTCTGTATTTGAATACGCATGCCTATACTAGTTTCTTTGGCGCATCAGTGTAGAATATGTGACGCCGAGTCGCGTCTTGTGAGACAGGATCCAATAGCGTTCGGTTAGTGCTGTGTATGAAACGTGCATATTTCGTTACCATCTTTGTGTGTGTGATGCTTCTGGTGTGATTATCATGTGTGATAAAATGTGAAATACAAGGGAGAACCACGGATCCGAAATCCAAACACATTAAGGAAGAAATTCATACAAGGAATTGGAAGTGAACTGGGTATTTGTTTTGGCAGATTGGCAACGGCAAACTGTTTAGCCGTGACGACGAGCGCTTTGATTGGAGAAAACCAGTTCCAACGCGTGAAGTGTCAACTAACAATTAATTTTAATCAGACTGTAGTAGGCTATTCCCTGATCGCAAGCCCACCTGCGGGAAGCCGGGCACCCGCGAGTAGTGGTTGGCAGGCGTGGCCAAACAGTTGACGCGCGGGCAGTCCAGGGCTGTATGGTACGCGCCCATACTGCCTGGTCTCGCGCCTGCGGGCATGTGGTGGTAGGGGTGGCAAAAACCGATCGGTTAAAACCAGTACCGATATTTCAGTTCTGGGTAACTGGTATCTTTGTCTCGGTTATAACAGCTATTTTTATTTTTCCACTAATATACAACTGGCCATTAAAATTGCTACACCAAGAAGAAATGCACATGATAAACGGGTATTCATTCGACAAATATATTATACTAGAACTGACATGTGATTACATTTTCACGCAATTTGGGTGCATAGATCCTCAGAAATCAGTACGCAGAACAACCACCTCTGGCCGTAATAACGGTCTTTATACGCCTGGGCATTGAGTCAAACAGAGCTTGGATGGCGTGTACAGGTACAGCTGCCCATGCAGCTTCAACACGATACCACAGTTCATCAAGAGTAGTGACTGGCGTATTGTGACGAGCCAGTTGCTCGGCCACCATTGACCAGACGTTTTCACTTGGTGAGAGATCTGGACAATGTGCTGGTCAGGGCAGCAGTCGAACATTTTCTGTATCCAGAAAGGCCCGTACAGGACCTGCAACATGCGGTCGTGCATTATCCTGCTGAAATATTGGGTTTCGCATGGATCGAATGTAGGGTAGAGCCACGGGTCGTAACACATCTGAAATGTAACGTCCACCGTTCAAAGTGCCGTCTATGCGAACAAGAGTTGATCGAGACGTGTAACCAATGGCATCCCATACCATCACGCCGGGTGATACGCCAGTATGGCGATGACGATTACACGCTTCCAATGTGCGTTCACCACGATGTCGCCAAACACGGATGCGACCATCATGATGCTGTAAGCAGAACCTGGATTCATCCGAAAAAATGACGTTTTGCCATTCGAGCAGACAGGTTCGTCGTTTAGTACACCATCGCAGGCGCTCCTGTCTGTGATGCAGCGTCAAGGGTAACCGCAGCCATGGTCTCCGAGCTGATAGTCCATGCTGCTGCAAACGTCGTCGAACTGTTCGTGGAGATGGTTGTTGTCTTGTAAACGTCCCCATCTGTTGACTCAGGGATCGAGACGTTGCTGCACGATCTGTTAGAGCCATGCGGATAAGATGCCTGTCATCTCGTCTGCTAGTGATACGAGGCCGTTGGGATCCAGCACGGCGTTCCGTATTACCCTCCTGAACCCATCGATTCCATATTCTGCTAACAGTAATTGGATCTCGACCAACGCGATCAGCAATGTCGCGATACGATAAATCGAAATCGCGATAGGCTACTGACCTTTATCAAACTCGGAAACGTGGTTTTACGCATTTCTCCTCCTTACACGAGGCATCACAACAACGTTTCACCAGGCAACGCCGGTCAACTGCTGTTTGTGTATGAGAAATCGGTTCGAAACTTTCCTCATGTCAGCATGTTGTAGGTGTCGCCACCGGCGCCAACCATGTGTGAATGCTCTGAAAAGCTAATCATTTGCATATCAGAGCATCGTCTTCCTGTCGGTTAAATTTCTCGTCTGTAGCGCGTCATCTTCGTGGTGTAGCAATTTTAGTGGCTAGTAGTGTAACTGAGTAAAAGCTCGAAACATCAATTAGGCGTGGCAGCAGTGCTAAAATTTTCGTTTTTAAATAAACCTTGAAAACTACATTCGTTAGAAATATTGCATTATTACAGAAAATGGAAAAAGCCATCCGTGCCATTTTAGTAACAACTCGAACAGAAACGAACAACAAACGCATGGCATAAGATGTGGTATAGCGCTGCTGAGATAATAATGTTCCTCTCACTGTGTGTCTTGTTTTAAGGCACGCGTGTACGTGCAGTGTGCAAGACGTGCTCCCACTGGCTGTTGTCCGTTTTACTGCAGAATGGCATCAATCCTTGTTTCGAAACATCTTTACAAAGTGACATAGCAATGAAGTACAATGCTTCATTTGCTTTGGAAGATTAAAGACTTGTCTCTTATTTCCATCAACTTGTAGCCCTTTAGCACTGGCTATTCGTAGTGCCCAAATAGTGCTGTGACCACCGATTAGAACGTGCTTTTGAGCAAAGTTTCAAAAAATTACAATCAGTGGGAGAATACTGGTAATTTTTTGTAGTATTTAGTCTCTTATCACTTTTCGAGAAAAGTTGCGAATGGTGGATGGATTAAGTTTTCTTTTATTTGCCTATTTAATTCAATATTTTTAACGATGCGTCTTGAGACTGAGTGAGTCAAAATTTTTCAGTCTTCTTTCGATTTCTACGTTTATTACAGGAATTAATAAGAACAAAAAACCCGGAAATCGGTTATTTTAGATACCGGTTATTTTGAGCGATTTTACAATCACATAAACTGGCGTGGGAAAAACCGATATAACCGAAAACCGGTTGTTTGAGTGAGAACTGCTATCCCTATCGGGCGGCCAAGTGATTTGTACACGCAGGGCAGCAATGGAACATTTGTTTATTTATTTAGCTTATGGCATATAACACATCATATAGAAAAGACATAAAAATCATAAGACACAGAAATAAAGAGTAGTCACAGTGTGTAACATATAGTTGTAGATATAAAAGTGTTTAAAATAGTGTATATAACAAACAAAAGTTCACAAACAAACATGCAGATTTGTGACATAGTCTATTGCACTTTCAGTCGCGGTCAGAAACTCATTGGGGTCTCCTGCAAAACGTCTCAGAGGGCAACCTTCCACGATGTGACGAATCGTCTGCCGGTCCGCACCGCAGTCACATCTCGGGTTGGTGATTTTACCCCACCTGTGGAGGCTGTCTGCACATCTGCCGTTATTTGTCCGAATTCGATTCAGGGTCGTCCAAGTTTTCCTTGGCAAATTGAATCCTGGTGGTTGGACATTGATGCATGGCATATTCTGCAGGTTTTGGGGCACAGATTCTCTCCACCGCATTTTCCAGAGGTTGCCATAATCCGGGTTGAGAGGATGCGTATTTTTTACCTTTTTTAAAGAGGGGTGTCTTGAGCGCAATCTGTTCATCTCCAGGGCAGGAACATCCTTATGGATTGGCAGTTATCTCGTTGTTCAGCACTTTTCCATACTCGCGTAAGAGAGCGTTCTCTCTGCGCAGGTCCGGTGGGGGAATGTTGCTCAGTATAGGTAGCCAGTGTAAAGGCGTTGGCTTTATTGTTCCTGATATCATCCTCATTGTGTAGTTTAGTTGAGCATCGATCAAGCCTGTGTGTTTACTGTTTAGCCATACCGGTGCGGCATATTCTGCTGTTGTGTAGACAAGTCCCAGAGCCGAAGATCTCAGTACAGCCGCGGAAGAGCCCCACGTGGTCCCACATAGCTTCTGTATGATATTATTTCGAGTTTTAAGTTTTGCGGCTGTATTACGTAGGTGTTCCTTGAATGTTAGGGTTCTGTCAAAGGTGACGCCTAGATATCTGGGGTAATTATTATGGTTTAGCTGCCTGTTTTCGAAATGAACGTTGAGCTTTCTTTTTGCTTGGGCATTGTCGAGGTGAAAGCATGTCACCTCCGTTTTTGTCGCGTTTGGCCGTAATCTCCACCTTCGGAAAAACGCGACAAAAACTCAGTCGCATCCATCCAGTCTTCGGACGGAAGACCATAATAAGAGCAACGCATATCCCGTGTGGCAGTAGCGTACGATGGCTTTTATTATATTTGACGCCACAGTACAAATGTTGCCATGGTTGGTTGGCTGGTTGATTTGGGGGAGGGGTCCAAACAGCGAGGTCATCGATCCCATCGGATGAGGGAAGGATGGGATACGAAATCGGTCGTCCCCTTTCATAGAAACCATCCCGTCATTTAATTTGTTCGATGTCTGGGGGAGGGGGGGGGGAGGTGTCAACAACTACCTCGGCTAATTTTCAGAAAATAAACGAACGTGAAAACTGATAAGAGTCCCAAAATAGGCACGGAGTTCTAGAAAACTACAAGCTATGCTTGACAGAAGATAGATTTAGATACTACCCCATGTGAATCAGCTTGCGGCCTGACCACCTACAGAAAACATTCCACCCAGGTAGGGGCGCTTCATGATAGAGTAGCATCGAGAGCTACATCAGACAAGTCTTTGGACTGAAGACCACAACGACAACAAAGGGGTGCCTATTCACAGGTTAACCGTACGTGCTGCCAATAACAAATTTGACACGGTTCTTGAGTCCTCAAGTAGAACATGCGTGACAGAAAGGTGAAGCCCATTCACTAAGGAAAAAAAAAGAAAAAACTAGCAGGAACACTGACTTTCGAGGGAATCGAATGAAAGAAACACATTTACTCCCATTATCCACTCACACAGCTATAATCTGCAGACCCGTGTCCATTATCTTAGTGCCAAGTGAAATACTGATGATGGTGAATACACACTTCAGTTTCCTGTCGTGTACACTATTATTCTTGTAACTTATGTTAAAGTGATGTACCAAGCGTTAATGTAACCAAGTTGTTATTATAATATCAAAACATGTTATGCAGGGTGGCTAATTTTAATTCATAATGGGGAATAACTCAGAACAGAGATGAGATACAGCGCAATGTTTTAGATAAAAGTTGTAGATGGGAAAGAGAGTCGTGCATTGATACTAATGACCTTGACCGTGAACGTTATTTTCGAGGTGTTTTGGAGGTTAAAGCGATTTTCTTAAACGGAAACCATAGCATTTGATTTAAGAGTTGAAAAGAGACGTATATTTTACGTATAAATGATACATTATTCAAGGTCATGGCAATGTTCAATGAAGAACAAATAAGCAAATATGTTTTCAGTTCCAGTAGGAATTAACTCGAAGTAGAGGAAGGATACAACAAATGGTGGTCATTTTGAGCATATGTTGAATGGTTAATTTTCAGGTACAAAGGGAAAGGCATAGGAGCTCTCTGAATCAAGCACCCAAGGAATGAGAGGCGAGGAGACTCTTTCAGCGATTTGAAAATCAATGATCTACGTTTTATTTCTATTTGTTCTATCATGCAAATGTCAAATTACATTTATGCTCTGTAGTTTATTTGTTTTTGCCAATAAACACGTTAATTAAAACTTAAGGTTAAAATGTTTCTTCGCTCTTTCCAAGTCCGGCGTCATAAACAGGGGTTACCATGAAATAAAACTCAGTCTTCGAATGATCTTCGATAAGTACCTTTACGATCATGGTTGTTCGTGGGATATGTTATCCTTTATGGCCCTTCTGATTTGTATGTAACATTGTATTTTGTTGTATCCTTCCTCTGTTCCAAGTTAATCCCTACTGGAAACAGACATAGTTACTTATATGACCTCCATTGAACCTTGCCATGTCCTTGAACAATGTATCACTTTATACGTAAAATTTGCCTCTCTTTTCAGATCTTAAGTCAAATACTAGGGTTCCCATTAGAAAATCACTTTAATCTCCAAATCACCTTGTAAATCACGATCAAGATTACGACCAGTAGTAGCAATGCGTGGTGCTCTTTGCCACCTACAACTTTGATTTACGGCATTTTGTTGAATCTCGTCTCTATCCCTAGTTATTCCTCATTACGGATTAAAATGGTTCACCCTGTATACATTATTATTATTATTATTATTATTATTAATTCCTATGAAAAGGCGATTCTGGTTAATGTTCAGGAAACTAAACGAAGAATGCTCCGCCGGCCGAAGTGACCGAGAGGTTCTAGGCGCTACAGTCTGGAACCGCGCGACCGCTACGGTCGCAGGTTCGAATCCTGCATGGATGTGTGTGATGTCCTTAGGTTAGTTAGGTTTAAGTAGTTCTAAGTTCTAGGGTACTGATGACCTCAGAAGTTAAGTCCCGCAGTGCTCAGAGCCATTTTTTTTTAAGAATGCTCAAAATGGGGCCTGACAATTAACACCAAAGTATGGAATACATGGAAGTCGGTGAAGATGAACGAGAAGACTTGGATGTGAGGCTTTGCAAAATTAAAGTTATCTCTACATTTAAGTCCTTGGGCGTCATTTTCACAAATGGCTGAAGTACCCAGGACATCACAAATAAAATTGGCCAAGTGAAAAGAGTGTAATTGGTCAATTTAATTCTTTGCTATGGAGTGACAAATTTACAAAGAAAACGAATTTCTTGCTGCAAAAGTCAATCGTAGAGATTAACACCATGTATGATGCTGAAAAATGGGAGCTAACTAAAACGGAGAAAAACCAATTGATTTCATTTCATGGATTTTTGGCGAAGAATTTGCCGCATCTCCAGACTGGACTGCGTCGGAAATGAAAGGAAACGGGGAATAATAGCAGAAAAAGACACACGATCCCGTAGATAGCTTAATATTACATGAGTATGGCCACCTCCACCGAGTGGATAATAACCGCTAAGAAGGATCTATGAGTGGACACCGGCTGAGTGGAGAAAACATGGAAGACTAGAAGATGAATGCAAGATGTTAATGAAGCGATTAATTTAACGCCCCTTCAGGAAGAAGATTAGACAGGTTGGAAACTGGAAGTGACGCTGAGAGGCAAAAGACAATGACTGTTGTTAAAAAGCCGCACTCAGCCAGTCACCCACCCACCCACCCACACACACACACACACACACACACACACAAAGAAAACCTCGTAGCTCCGTTTTGTTAAATTTTACAGGAGAAGCATAAACGGTTCTTAAAAAAATAATATCAAGTGTTACACATAAAGTCGCTACATGCTTAACTATGTGGTAGAAGGCTAGTTATTGACACATTACAGAAACCCATGCACTTTCAAATCTCTCTTTGATAACAGTGTTACTGGTTACTGGAACTACGACGTTTTCACAGACACAGGGGGTTACGAGGTTCTCACCTATTTTTTGTAAAAACGAACTTTATCGACAGGTTCCTTACACTGCAACAAGAAAAAATGTCTAGTAAACACGGGCTCTAAAATGCTAAAACGCACATAAGCGCTATGAGCACTATTTCGTCTTCGTTACTGTGAAACACGCGTCTTATAGTGCAAGCACTTTGCTTTCCATCTTTTGGTAGGAGGGAGTATAGACTAAAACAACAAACAAAGTCCAGAAAACATTGATTCCAAAATCCATACCTTAAGAGATATGAGCATTTGTACAATAGAAGAGATGTATTTTACTCTAGCATAGTTGAACAAGTGCTCATAGCTTTTCCGGTGTGCAGCTGCCCATGTTTACCGGACTATTCTTCATGTTTTGGTCCATAATACCTCCCCCTAAAATATGGAAAACAAAAAGCTTACAGTAGAAAATACGTGTTTGATAGTATCGAAGAAGAAAAAGTGCTCATAGCGCTTAAGGTACGTATTTTAGAGCCCACGTTTCATAGAAATTTTTTTCTTCTTTTGGTGTAAGGAACGTGTCTCCAAAGTTTAACTGTAAATCAGAGTCCTACAAGGTGGAAAATGGTAACTAGTTCAAAAGTGGTTCAAATGGCTCTGAGCACTATGGAACTTAACTTCTGAGGTCATCAGTCCCCTAGACTTAGAACTACTTAAACCTAACTAACCTAAGGACATCACACATATCCATGCCCGAGGCAGGATTCGAACCTGCGACCGTAGCGGTCGCGCGGTTCCAGACTGTAGCGCCTAGAACCGCTCGGCCACGCCGGCCGGCTGGTAACTAGTGATTATGTAATATAAATAATTGTTGAGATCCAGGCAAAGATATACACGATTAAAAAACTTCGTGGTGCTGACATTAAAGCGTTAATAGCTCCACTGGCAGCGTTTTAACTTGAACGATAAACTGTTTGATGATGATGGTGATGTTTGCCTGTGTGTGTATGTCGACGAGGTTGGTGTGGTCATCAGCAAGGTCATTAGTGAAGAGGAAATTTTGTTGATACGATGAGGAAGCGGAAGTAAACAGTAATGTCATTTAAGAAATGATGTCGCGTTTCACAAGATGAGGAGCGGCGGAACTTCTCTAGCACAATGGCCGGCTTCCGTGGATGCGTTTTAAGAGTCCCGCCACTATCTGTACTGATGTGACGTCTGTTCTAATAGAACGTTGTTGTATTCTCCACTGTTTAAAAATTGTAGTTCCAGTGCAAACACTCATTCCTCATCGAGCCGACTGTTTCAAATCGAAACTCTTCGTTCACCATATCCTTAACTTTTTACGAAATAAAAATGGGTCTCGATGTAACACATGACACATTTTCGGGCACAACATAAAACTGCTTGAATTTATCCGTCAAATTTCACAATATTCATTTTACTTAGACCTATATTGAGTCTACCAGCTCTCATCGAGTGACTCAAGTTTTTGTTTATAATTTTCTTTTTAGAAATTATGCCTAAGATTTCTAACGTTTATGGATAGTCAGAACCATCTCTTATTCGCAGTGACACAATAGGTTATGCGAGGAAAAGCTCCCAGGAGATCTGAGATCCGTTAAAAAAGACTTTTGAAGCAGTTGAGACATTTCAAAAGGGGAGGAGGAAACGAAATGAAACTTCGCTGGTTGTGAGGACATGTGAAGTTATTTCAATGCTTACAAAATCGAGTCAAATTTACAAAGAATTTGGAAGTAAACTATGTGATTTTATTTTATTTTTAATAAAAAAAACTTACAAGTTCATGGCGCCCTCCATCGGTAATGCTGGAATTCAAAATGGTGTTGGCCGACCTTTATCCATGATGACACCTTCCACTCTCGCAGGCATACGTTCAATGAGATGCTGGAAGGTTTCTTGGGGAATGGTAGCCCATTCTTAACGGAGTGCTGCACTGAGGAGAGGTATCGATGTCGCTCGGTGAGGCCTGGCATGAAGTCGCTGTTCTATAGGATTCAGGTCAGGACTCTGTGCAGGTCAGTCCATTACAGGAATGTTATTGTCGTGTAACCACCCAGCCACAGGCCGTGCATTATGAACAGGTGCTCGATCGTGTAGAAAGATACAATCACCATCCCCGAATTGCTCTTCAACAGTGGGAAACAAGAATGTGCTTAAAACATTAATGTAGGCCTGTACTGTGATAGTGCCACGCAAAACAACAAGGGGTGCAAGACCCCCTCCATGAAAAACACGACCACACCATAACACCACCGCCTCCAAATTTTAGTGTTACCACTACACACCCTAGCAGATGACGATCACCGGGCATTCACCATACCCACACTCTGACATCGGATCGCCGCCACATTACATTCGTAACTTCACACAACGTTTTTGAACTGTTCAATTGTCCGATGTTTACACTTTTTACATCAAGCGAGGCGTCGTTTGGCATTTCCATGAAATCCAAGTTTTCTCACCTCTTTCCTAACTGTCATAGTACTTGCAGCGGATCCTGATGCAGTTTGGAATTCCTGTGTGTTGGTCTGGATAGATGTCTGCCTGTTATACATTACGACCCTCTTTAACTGTCGGCGGTCTCTGTCAGTCGACAGACAAGGTCGGCCTGTACGCTTCTGTGCTGTACGTGTCCCTTCACGTTTCCACTTCACTATCACATCGGAAACAGTGGACTTAGGGATGTTTGGGAGTGTGGAAATCTCGCGTACAGACGTATGACACAAGTGACACCCAATAACCTGACCACGTTCGTTGTCCGTGACTTCCGCGGAGCGCCCCATTCTGCTATCTCATGATGTCTAAGGACTACTGAGGTCGCTGATATGGAGCACCTGGCAGTAGGTGGCAGCACGATGCACCTAATATGAAAAACGTATGTTTTTGGGTGTGTCCGGATACTTTTGATCACATAATGTATGAGCCTGTTTATCAGTATGACGATTTAAGAACAGTATAGAAGCTTTTGAAATGTCGTGCTGCAAAAGAGTGCTAAATATTAGCTGATGTGGCATTGAATCTAACCGAAAAAAAACTAAAAGAAGGTTGCTATATGTATGCGTCTGGTGTCTGTGATGTTGGATGTGTCCAACAGAGCAATTTGGTAATGGAGGGAAGTGTGAGGGGTTAAATTTATATAGAGAAACCTAGGCATGAATACTGTAAGCAGATCAAAATGAATGTAGTTTGCCGTAGTTATTCACAGATGAAGAGGCTTGCACAGAATAGACTAGTGTGGAAAGCTGCATGAAACCAGTCTTCAGACTGAAGACTAGGACAACAATATTTCTTCAGTGTACCATCCGTGAAATGCCTGGGATTGTAACTATCAATGTCCGATAAGTCACATATGTATAACATGTATAACGGCGGTCCTGTTACACTCATCTGCCGCACACCAGATAATATTTAATTTGTGACATGTTTGTTGCTGTAGAAAGGAATCGTCAAATCTCTGTAACAATGTTCAAATGGTTCAAATGACTCTGAGCACTATGGGATTTAACATCTGAGGTCATCAGTCCTCCAGAACCTAGAACTACTTAAACCTAACTAACCTAAGGACATCACACACGTCCATGCCCGAGGCAGGATTCGAACCTGCGACCGTAGCGGTCGCGCGGTTCCAGACTGAAGCGCCTAGAACCGCTCGGCCACTCCGGTCGGCAAAAGTGTACCTATTCAACATTATACAGATACAAACGTCTCTGAAACGACACCGCTCTGCAAAACTCAAGGACGAGATAGATAAAGTAACATAATATATTAACTACGCGTTGGAAATGTATGAATGTGTGGGAGCATGTGCCAGAGGTCTACCAGTCGTCCATAGCATGAGGTCAGTGTGACTATAGTACCAAATGGGGCTTTTGCCACAACACGAGGTAATTGGAGGGACGGGAAAAGACAGTGTGTGTCAATAAGAGAGCAGTTACGGTACACTGTGTGATGTTTTCATTGCAACATGGCCCGGAGACTACATTTGGACCATTTCACACTGAGAAGAGTCATCGTGAAACCGGAAGAGGGACGAAGTGTGACGATTGTTGTCCAGGAGTTTGGTATTTCTCACAACTTTGTTTCAGGCGCATGGGGAGCCGTCTGAAACACAGGCAATGTTTCACGAAGGGGAGGAGGTGGTACACCACGATTGACGTAGCAGCAGATGACCGCTACGTCGTGCAACAGGCAGGAAGAGACCCCACAGCAAACAGCAGGTGCGGTTGCAACCACATTCAACAGGACTGCAAAGCACGCAATCTCACGCTCCACACTGGGGTGGCTTCTTTGCCCGATGACCAGTACGGTGTGCTCCGTTGATACCATTTGCAATGGTTCGAGGAGCACAGAGACTGGAACGACGAGGAGTGGGCGCGTGTGCTCTTCTTGGATGACAGCAGGTTCAGCCTAATTAGTGATTCTCGACGTACCCTCGTATGACGAGGGGTTGGAACACCAAGGAACATTGTCTAATATGGTCGTTTTGGGGTCCAGGTATTATGATGTGGGGAAGCATAATGTTATATGGACGTACTGACCTCCAAATGCTTGAACACGGTACACTCACCAGTTAAGGTTACTATGACACTCTACCTCTTTCCCAGTTGCTTTTTTTCTGGGGTGTATTCGGCCCTGACTTCATTTTTATGGATGAAAATGCGCAATCGCTTTGAACAGCGCAAGTGGCGGAGCTCTTGGAACGAGAGGTTATTTGGCGAATGGATCGGCCTGGCCTTTCACCTGGCCTAAATCCCATCGAGCACGTTTGGCAAACGTACGGGAGATGTACTGAAGAACGTCCACATACACCAACGGCCATACAACAGTTGTCAACCGCACTGGTGGAGGAATGCAGCGCCCTACCATATGAACACTCTTAGTCTTTTTGTCCAGCATGGAAGAACGTTGCAGAACATGCAATGCCGTCGTTGGTGATCACACACCCTACTGAGAATCATGTCCCGCCTTTTGTAACGTTCGTGTTTCCGTCCGAAGAGGCCTCCAAGGTCCAACGGTACCGACCGACCGCCGTGTCATCCTCAGACGATGTGCGTCACTGCATGCAGATATGGAGGCGCATGTGGTCAGAAAACAGCTCTTCCGGCCGTTGTCGGTTTTCGTGACAGTATCCGCTACTTCTCATTCAAGTAGCTCCTCAATTGGCCTCATAACGGCTGAGTACACCCCGCTTGTCAACAGCGCTCGACAGACCCCGAACGTCACCCATCCAAGTGCTAACAAAGCCCGACAGCGCTTAACTTCGGCGATCTGACAGGAACCGGTGTTACCACTGCGGCAAGGCCGTTTGCTTGTAATGTTCACGGGACCATCATAAATACTGAAATGTACTTATTGTCTTTGAATGAATTTCTGTTCGTCTCATTGCATATGTCTTTCCTTCTGTACTATACTGTAGCATTTATCTCTATTGATGTTCCAAGTTTCATAGAGCTATGTTACTTGGCAGTGACACTTCATACGAAAGTTACTTGCGTCCTTAAGTTTTGTGGACTAGTGTATACTTTGTTTCGCGTTTTTACTCTGTAAGAAATGGTGCTCCGTTTGCTCCCCTGCTCCGTCTTCCATGAAAATAACATTTTATTTGCCTCACCCCATCTTCCCCTACCCCACATCCCGAGCGGGCAATAGCCATAACGTATTACGAGTGGGCTTTGCACGCACGATTGTGCCCAGCTGTGTAGGCGGTCTATATGTAGCTCGCGTCGATGGGAAGTACTGTAACGGCACAGGTGGTATAAATATTTCATCGACGCCCTGTTACCGCTAAGCCTTAGAGAAGGCCACGGCCACTGGGAACAGAACGGCCCATCTGCTTGTCTACACGCAGCGCTGGCATTGCAGTTGTCTGAAATATTATGCGAGGCAGACATGCAGTGCTTCCCCCTGTCGCGCCGCTCGTGAATCTCTGGCAGAAGTCAACGCCTGCGGCTGGCGTACAGCCTCTGCGCAGTCCTACGACTATTGGCATCGCTAAGCCAGGCCTAGTCGTTTGACTTAGCTAGTACGATGCTCGCTTATTGGCCAGATTGGCGCATGTCTAATAGACAACGTAATGGCCCCTCTACCTTTACGGTAATTCTTTTTGCCTTGGGGAATACCGAAACGGTGGAAAAGGAGGAAGGAATAGGTGAACTTGCTGCACAAAAGGTGAGAATAATCTTGTTAATTTCACCTCGTTTCCATCCATCTCTAATCTCCGCCTCTGCAGCTGAGTAGCCAGCGTTTCTAACCACCATGAGAGGACCTTGGTTCAGTTCCCAGTACTACCAGAGCTGTTTTCTTCGTTGGAGGACCAAATCATTCAGTGTCGTATTGCAAGTTGAGGAGCCGCTTGAATGAGAAGAAGCGGCTATGAGCTCAAGAAATTGACAATTTCTCTCCATATCGCATGCGAATGATGCCAATGGCTGAAGATGACACAGTAGACAGTCGGCACCTATGACATCGCCGTTCCCCACTTTCTAATCAGAATTCGGCCTTTGTCTGTCTGTCTAATAAAATGAGCGTGTAGTAAAAGTTAATTAAGCACAGTTGGGTGAATCTGAAATATTCTTATCTTCTGTTGAAACTGAGTCTGAAATTTTTGGGACCAAATTATGCCATGAAACTTAAATAAAAATTTAACTGAAAAAACTGAATACTTCAAGCTTGGACGATACTCCCTACTTGCTGATTACTGTTAGGTACAATTAATGGTTGAAATGGCTCTGAGCATTATGGGACTTAACATCTCAGGTCATTAGTCCCCTAGAACTTAGAATTACTTAAACCTAACTAACCTAAGCACATCACACACATCCATGCCCGAGGCAGGATTCGAATCTGTTACCGTAGCGCTCGCGCGGTTCCAGACTGTAGCGCCTAGAACCACTCGGCCATAACGGACGGCTCCAATTAATGGTACAAGACAGCATCATTCTGCCCGAAACGCGAACGTAAATACAGCTACTCTACTTGGCTGTCAAATCATTTTACGATATCACTAGACCGTCGCGCTTGTGTGCACCCGATACTTTGCAGAATCGAAACACATTTCTGACCCCAGTGATGCTTAACCAGTAGCTGTCGCGACTCGCAGTGGTTGTTGCCGTTACGGTTTCGATCATATGTCGCTGAATAGATCGAGATGTAGCAACGATGACTTCACATACTGATTGGTCCGCCAGGGCAGGAACGTCGAGCTCATCCGAGAAAAACAAACGAAACGACTACAGACGGATATGACCACCAGTGAAGAGACACCGCATACTCAGCTGCAGTGTCAAACATCGTTCTGGAAACAGTCCCTTCGGTTTGGTTAATCCATTTCTACACATCATTCTTTCTTCCAGGAGTGCTAGACTACCACAAAGGTATGCAGTTGATCCTCTGTGATATCTGGAAGGTAGGAGAGAGTACAGACAGAAGTGGAGCTGTGATGAGGCAGGAGAAGAGGAGGGGCTCGTTGCTGGACAACGGCTACAGAAGAATACTTGGACCTTGTGATTAATGTGTGCTCTGTCCAGGAATCTGGTGATGTAGAGGCTAATCATAGGCCCCTATCCCAGCAGATTCGAGGAGTGAAGTAATTTTCATTGGTTATGGGCGCACGTGGTCACTGCGGTTGACTGCAGTGCGGAGGGTCCATGTTTGATTTCCGATACTGTGAGGGATTTTCCATTGGTGGGAGGACCTGTAGGGGGTGCACTGCGTCTCGTGATGTCCGGGGTGTGGGGTGCACTGCCCCTCGTGATGTCGATTAAGGAGCTACTTGACGGAGTAGCAGCAGCTCCACGTCACGAAAACTGACAACGGCCGGGAGGGTGATGCGCTGACCCCGCGCCCACCATACCGCATCCAATGACGCCCCTGGCAGATCCGCCAGGGCTTATGGACGAAGTTTATGTTACGTTGTGAGTGCAGGAGGGCTAAATGGTCATCCGGAAATTATTCAACTATGAACAAATATTGTAAATCTACCGCTGACCATCGCAGTGCTTGGATTTTTTAAAAAAAAAAAAAAAAAAAAAAAAAAAAAAAAAAAAAAAAAAAAAAAAAAAAGCACAATGGAATTGGATCTACTGCCAGACAAACGAGTTTATACTAGTACAGAGTACAACTTTTATTCTGAAGGAGAAAAATATAACATTTCGCCCAAAGGATGTTGAAGTTCCAGATGTTCCACTTTTATTCACTTCTTTCCACGTCAGGGGAATTTCTCTGTGCCGGCCGGGGTGGCCGAGCGGTTGTAGGCGCTACAGTCTGGAACAGCGCGACTGCTACGGTCGCAGGTTCGAATCCTGCATTGATGTGTGTGATGTCCTTAGGTTAGTTAGGCTTAAGTAGTTCTAAGTTCTAGGGGACTGATGACCTCAGAAGTTAAGTCCCATAGTGCTCAGAGCCATTTGAACAATTTTTTTTTAATTTCTCTGTTCGTCGATTCTAGAATGTCCTAAGAAACATCGCGCTACCATAGTGTATTGAGAAATGACAAACGTCTGGGTTTGAAGTTTGATGGCTTAGAAAATGACATAAGAAGCTAATAAGTTTACAAGATTGTATTGAGAACGAACAGTAATACTTTGAGTGACTATGTTGAAATTCGTTAATTTGAACGATATCTTTAAGTGTTAATGTTAAATTTTGGGAAAGCCCTCTTGTCCATCTGTTTAGTCCGATTATCTTCTTAGTGCTAGTTTCTATTAAGCATTTGTTGTAGGTGGGTTCGAGACTCTATTAAGTACACAATTTTAATTTCTCAGGGAGGTCCAAAACATTACACATTCCGCCGAAGAGTGAAAGACTGATTATACGTTCTCCTTTATAACTGAAACGACATGGTTCTCTATTTTACCATAAATATCAGATAGAATGTAAATGACGGGGAAACTTACCTTGGATGTTGAATATTCCCGTGAGTCCTGCGCCCTGGACGCGGCTACTCCGACTGATGTCTAACAAATCCTGCAACAGGAATATCATCGTCACTTCCCAGTTTCTGCTACACACCACGCGCAGCCGCTTCTTATGTAAGACAGGACAGTAAGCCTAGATAAGCTCGTCTCACGAGGCTCAGAACAAGCCCACTATAACGACAGTAAGTGGCGAAGCTGGTGCGTGCTAATGTTTCTTGCGACAATATACAGCGTGAACCGTAATTCGCGCACGCGGACGACACGGCACGATTCGTTGCACACTAACATTACAGATATGTCCCTAACAAGATTTCGTCCCGTACATATTTTCGGTAGAAAAGGGACGTAGAAGAAAGACATTGTGGCAACACTGTTATCACATGTACGACAAGTATCTTTCTACAACAGCGTGTCCCTGTGCTACGCAATTAAAGCAGTGGGCATAGTTTTTAGCTACAGTACTCGAGTTCGAGAGTGCGATTCTGGGTATAGGTTTAAATTCTTATTTTCGAATTTAGATCTGCTCAATAATGCTGTGGAATACACTGTTTGTTAAAAGGTACATATCCTACAATTACAGTTTTTCAGCTATGAACCTAACAATTATTGGTCATACATGTCAGAAGTATTCATGAAAAGTAATAATCAGTTAAAATTAATTACCTGTCATTGGGCATAAACAACTACGAAGCCTTTAATTCTGAACATGTTAAACATACGTACACATACATACATTCGGTAAGATTGGCAAGTTGACTGAAAGCTGACAACATAGTTAGTCTTTACGTTAATACGATAATAAAAGTAGTGACAAAGTTTGGTAACTACTTGCGAATCGACTTGGTAGCCATGCTGTTGATGTCACGTCCTATAGAAATGCAAAGTACGTGAAGTGGTAAGCATTATAATTGGTACTACTCAGTTGAACTAATGGCAGGAAAGTATAGCGGAAATTGGGTTCGAATGTAGTTGATGAGGTAAGGCGAAATAGTGTAGTCAGGCGATGCATTATGTATGTTTGCAGGGGAATTACCTAGGTCAAAAGAAGCAGGAATAAACCATGGAGAGGTTTTTTACTTTGTGGGAAGGGGTGTAACTAAAAAAACTGGAAACAATGTCGACAACGAACGATGAGGTACTGTGGTGTGTAGTGTGTGGGAGACAATAGAGTACATATTTAAAAGCAAAATAAGGCTTTAAAAGTGGAATAATAGTGTTAGTATTAAATAATTGTACTTGTTTTGAATAACAGCTGCTGTAACTGTTGTACAGCGATTAGGAAACCAGACACCATATCAATCGAACTCTCGAAGTGGAGTATTGTAACGTAAAAATCCATTCTTCCACTAACTGTGCGACACCAGCACATCGTGTTGAATGAAGATACTTGTCGTATACGTGAATAAAGTACTGCCGAATTGTCTTTCTTCCATATCCATTTTCTATCGAAAATACGCATGGGACAAAATTTTGATAGGGGCATTTCGGTAATGTTAGTATTTCTGTGCTGTTTGCATGCAAAGAATTGCGCTCTGGCGACCGAGTGCGCCTATTTTGGCTCAACATGTATATGTTTTTGATACCACAATTAAGGGCTAATTTCCGATAGAGGTTTTATCTGGAAAGACATGTTGCAGATGAGATGCTGCGTTATTTATACAGGCTGAGTCACTAACTATGGCCATGATATTGTTGCTAGATGGGGTCGCGTCAGAGATATGAAGGTCAACTTTGCTTTTTTTTAAATGGGATACTGTAGTTTGGTACATATTTTCCGAAAGCGGCTACCGAGACGAATCCAATGATGTGTAACAGTAAGGTCTTTGATGGTCAGCGAAGGTCAAAAAGGTGTCATGAACGTCCATTTAAAGAAGGTGTTCCAAGTGATGACCATTGGTATCAATGCAGTGCTGCAATCTTCTTATCATGTACTGAGTTCTTTTCCTTATCACTTCGGCACTTATCGAAGCACAAGCTCTGACAGTTCTCTCTCGCATATCTTCAGGTGTAGTTGGAATGTCTTTATAAACAGTGTCTTTTACGAATCTCCACAAGAAAAAATCCAGAGGCGTCATTTCTGGCGAACGAGCCGGCCACGACACATCTCCTCCGCGTCCAATCCAACGATTTGGGAATTGTCTCTGCAACTCATTTCTAGCCATCAGCGAAAAATGTGCCGGACAACCATCGTGTTGATACCACATTCTGTTTCTTGTTCCTAAAGGTATTTCTTCCGATAACAGACCTAATGTTTCTTGCAACAAAAAACCAACGTCAAATTATGACCCCCGTTGTCCCATGTCACTTCTGTCCCACAAACGATTCAGCTTCTATCATACTTTCGCAGTTACTCTTGGTAGCAATAGTTAGTGACTCACCCTGTATATCTGTGGAAATAGATAGTCACAGAAAAATTAAATCTTATCTAAAGGTAAGATACAATTAGAAATCAACAGAAAGCAAGCAATAACAGTAACCCAGTGTTCACATGTCCGAAATATTCCGAATTTATCATTTCTGAGGACGCCATAACTGTGCTGAAACATGTTTGGGTAACACAAGCAAATAACTGTTTTATGTTAGAATGCATAACCTGAAAACTCCATTTGCTAAGTATATAGTAACACAACACAACCATCTGGAATGCTACAATTAAACTTGTAAAACAGCTTTCTATGGTCATTTGCCATTGGAGATGTGGCATTAGCCCTTGACAAGAAATGCAACCATCATATCTTTTTGCAACCTGGATAAATCGCATCCTTTGCCCTCTAAGGCAGCAAGGAATATGCGCACGGACAGTATATTAGCCCAGTTGGATAATTACTTCATTAGTGCTTATAATGGTGGTACGCCACAAGCCACGAGCTATGACTTCGTATTCAGGAGCTCGCAATAATTACCAAGACTACCACCAAAGCCTCACACATCCTGGAGATGTTTAATGAGATCGCTGTCAAAACTAACCTGGATATGGACTTTAAGCACTTAGACAGCATAACACTTAAATAACTTAAACGCAATTACCGGAAACACTGACAAGGAGAGAGTGACCAATAAAACCCGTGCAGAAAAACTACGTAAAACCTGTACAATCATCTGGTATATCCATAACAAGAAATCCCTTTCCATCAAAGCCTAACTTCGCCATTACCAGACAGATGTTCCTTCAGATGCCCTCTATGTCTATCCAGCTAAATCATTATCATTAACAATCAATGTCAATGCCTTCTATAAAATGGAACAACACAAATTGTGGAAAATATTCGGATCCAAGATCCAAGAAGGAATCTGGACGTGCAAAAGCTCTTAAGTACAGTCTTTCCTGAATGAACGGTTTGGTTTTATTGTACGGATAGGACTTATGAAATTTTACAGACGTACAACATGGATGGACGCCTCGCTACTAACCAGAAAATCTTTCAAGTGATAAACGAGGCCCGAGAAAGACGAAAGTACAATGGCTAGCCAGCACCCAGAAGGATGTAACGGAAGTCACTATTGACCTACTGGCAACTACAAGGACTACATACAGGCGGAAGATCGATTCTCACGAGTTCATGTCCAACCAACTGAGAGACATGAGTCTGATCCAAAAACACATGGACTCTAGACATATATTTGCCAGTTTTCACCAAGTTGGTATTTCGTTGTCTTGTTCATAACTTCGCAGGTACTGCAGCCTACTAACACGTTTAACCATATCGCCAATGAGATATTTATTTTGTGCACTTTGCTTCTAGATGCTTGAATCCCATTCCTCTCAGCACCGTGTCCTACCTGCCAAACTTAACACACTATAGACTTACTCAGTACTTTAACATTTCAGTTACACTTTTTGTCGCCTTCTTGACAACAACGCCTTAATGACAACAGTAAAACTTCATGGATGCACCACAAAAGTAATTTCCGTTAACGCTTTCCACGCATGTCCTGAGACCTGTGTAGCATAGCGCACACTACTCTGAACTGGAATATGATTTACCGAGTCAGGTGGTCATCTTTTCGCCACGGCTAGGTCCATGGTTCTCTAATGAAAACAATTACGCGCTGTTAGGAGACTAAATAATTACCCGATCCTTCATGAAATACGACACGAGATATGGTGTTGCGAAAAAAACTTAAGACTGTAGAAGTGTGTATTAATTCACCCACTTCAGTAGAAAGTGGAAAAATCCGATACGAACAGTTAAAGAGGAATTTCCTTACTCTAAGTCGGATATAGAACACCCTCTAAAGTCCTATTTAATAGGCTAAAAAAACAAACAGACAACTTGATTGGAGAATGTCACTCAAGGTTTAGAAAAAGGTGATCATGTGTAGAACAGATCCTAAACGTTAATTAAAACTATCCTCCAAATATGCAAAACTAAACAAACCGTACTCAAACTTGCTGATTAAGAAAGACGTATCATGCGGTAGATACGGGCACTGTTTGATGTATTAGAGGAATTTCAAGTAGTCAAATAGTAGGAAAATAAACATGGAAACTGGTCAGACTAACTTTTACCAACACAACAACAAAAGTTAAATTTTTGTTTGAGAACTTAAGGAATCGTTCGAATCATGACATGAGGCAGACTGAAGGACGGATTATTGCCGTTACTGTGCAGTTTAGTTCTGGAATATGTAGTTCTGGAAAACGTGATCAGAAAACGGAAAAATGAAACTAAAGACAGGAGTCTCCAAAATGAAATCTGATTGTATTGTCTAACAGTTGCAGATGACATAGCTATCTCCTTAAATAACAGACCGCAAGCAATCCATACTATTGAGAATCTCCATGAAATATCGGAGAAAAGTGTGCTACAAATTTCTTACGGGAGGGCCCACACACGGAAGGAGCCAGATCACGATTAAACCAATATTATTTAATCTCTAACTTCGTCAGATTCTCAGACAGTAGACAAATTTAAGTATCTAGGAGAAATTATTGAACTAGCGGATCTAAATTGGGAGACTGAAAAAAAAAAAAGAATTGCAAAACTACAAAGAGTATATAAACGCATCTGTAACAGACACATCAGAAAATCTCTATCTGAAATGGGAAAATTAATAAATTATAATACAGTTGTTTTTGTTAAAACAGAAATCCTTTACGCATCTGCAATTATGTCGGTGGAAGATCCCAAACAAAAATCGTTGAAAAACAAGAACGGAAAATTTTCTGGAAAATCTTAATACCAAAATGTAAAAATGAGATTTGGATAAAAAAGAAATCACAGGATATCTATCAAGTTATATCAAAGAACCACAGACACGTACTATCGGGAGACGTTATTAAAGTTTTAGGGTCATCCATATAGAACGGACGACGAAAGGCTCACGTTCTTTGTGGTCAATAAAAACCACAGCAACAGGATAACAGAAGTTAATGAAGACCTAAAAGATACCGTCAGTTATTGAGAAATCATTGAAAACAGAACTAAATTTGGAATCCTAATTCTCAAACACAAATTTACTGAGCAGTCTACCCGACCAGTTTTAGGATGGCCAGAAGGAGGGGGGAAGAAATTCAGTGAACGAATGAAGAGATACATAGAGGAAAAGAAGGAAAAAGTCGCTAAAAACGTTCAAACGCGCTACTTAGTTGGGCGAAACGAATAAAAATTATAATAGTAAAAATTTCCGTATATCTACAGTTGTTACCAGTGCGCAGAATTCCGTCAAAATGACGAGAAACTTGGGGAATCTCAATATAGGTAAAATGAGACTGGAGTGGCGCACCATACAAGCAGTGGCCATGGACATTACATTGTACTCGTCGCTTACCGGAAGATGAACCCCGCGTCCTTCGACAAACCACTTCTGTCGCAAAGTCGGCAACGGATGACAACACGATCTTGTCTCTGGCGCGTTGGATTCTACCTTCAGCTATAGAGGACTTTTCTGATGGCAATTCCGCAAGGCGTCACCAGAAAAAAAGTTAAAAAGTGTTGTTAGCAGTACACTTCTGATCAGGCACTTTCCTCACTGCCAACAAAAAGGATAATAGTCTCCTGATTAGTATTTCCAATGTCGGAAGTCATGACGAAAGAAAGGAGATTGGCGATTCCCTAAAGCATGTGATTTTATTGAATGCATGTCAACCAGACCAAAATTATAATTTCAAGAAATGACGTAGATGGCATAAAGAAAACATTTCGACTGGACTGGCTGTCATTATACCCGTAGCTAGTTCATTCTAAAGCAGTTAAAGGTGCGCTTTGTAAGTTGTGTGCGCTTTTCTGGCCACGTATAGCATTTGGCAGTCATCATGGCGCAATCAAAAACCGTCCATTCACCAATTTGAAAAAGTTTCGTAAATCTGCAAAAATGAATGAATGTGCGTTCGGAATGGCTTCAAGATGCACTCGCAAATTTCGTAAACGTTATCGTGAACAAACCAAAGAGTATAGAAAAAGTCGTCACTGAGAATCTTGCGACTATAGTTGAAACTAATCGCACTGAGCTGAAATCAATTGTTTCTTGAGTAATGTTTTGTGAATTGCATGACTCGCCTTTAAGAGAAAAAACAAATTCAGATGATGTTCATGATATTTTATTGCAGTTTAGAGTGCGGTCAGTTGGTAAAACATTTTGAAATTGCCCCTAAAAATGCCCTCTATATTTCTAATGGAATCCAAAATTAAATAGATTCTGAAACAAACTGTAGTGTTGTCAGTTACACATTATCCTACAGGTTGTGCATGAGCGGGTGCATAACGTAGTTTCCATATAAATTAATTTGAACATCGATATTGAAGCTTGTGTTAGCTGTTCAAAAGTGCAAAATGTACGGAACGTTGCACATTCGGAATATCTAATGGCAGGAAAACAAGTAATTGCGAGAACAGGTTTTGCGACGGGATCAACAGAAAATAACAGAAAGTTAGGGAAAATGTAAGATCCGTAAATGTGCAAACAGATTTTACTGTAATTATACTGTTTGTTTATGTTTATACTATTGACCAGGTACTAAAAGTGCACTGTATAAACCAGTAGGAGGAAATGATGAGCAGATAACAATCTCCTCAAAATTTCTAAAACACATGTGTGGGAGATGGTTGCCCTAGTGACATGAAAAGTATTACGGTATAGGCAAGTTCTTGGGCCGGCCGAAGGTGGCCGTGCGGTTCTAGGCGCTGCAGTCTGGAAGCGCGAGACCGCTACGGTCGCAGGTTCGAATCTTGCCTCGCGCATGGATGTGTGTGATGTCCTTAGGTCAGATAGGTGTAACTAGTTCTAAGTTCTAGGGGACTAATGACCTGAGAAGTTGAGTCCCATACTGCTCAGAGCCATTTGAACCACGTTCTTCGTGGTTTGGGTGTGGTACCCTTATTCTACTTGAGAAAACGGAAGGATATGAACATGTTTTGCAGCGCTACACTGAGGTGACAAAAGTCATGGGACACCTCCTAACATCGTGTCGGACCTCCTTTCGTCCAGCGTAGTGCAGCAACTCGACGCGTTATGGACTCAACAAGTTGTTGGAAGTCCCCTACAGAAATGTTGAGCCATGCTGCCTCTATAGCTGTCCATAACTGCATAAGTGTTGCTGGTGCTGGATTCTGGGCACGAACTGACCTCTCGATTATGTTCCATAAATGTTCGATGCATTCATGTCGGGTGATCTGGGTGGTCAAATATTTCGCTCGAATTGTCCAGAACGTTCTTTAAACCAATCGCGAACAATTGTGGCCCGATAACATGACGCATTGTCATCCATAAATATTCCCTCGTTGTTTGGGACTATGGAGTCCATGAATAGCTGCAGATGGTCTCTAAGTAGTCGAACATAAACATGGTCCAGTTATTCCATATAAATACGCACTACACCATTATGGAGCCACCACTAGCTTGCACATTGCCATGTCTACAAAGTAGGTCCACTGCTTTCTTGAGTCTGCGCCACACTGGAACCCTATCATCAGCTCTTGCCAACTGAAATCGGGACTCATCTGGTCAGGCAAACCACAGTTTTCCTGTCGTCTAGGTTCGAAATGATGTGGCCACGAGCCCAGGAGAGACGCTGCAGGCGATGTCGTGCTGTCAGCAAAGGCATTCGCGTGTGTCGTCTGTTGCCATAGCCCATTAACGCCAAATTTCGCCGCACTGTCCTAACGGATACGTTCGTCGTACGTCCCGTATTGATTTCTGCGGTTATTTCACGGAATGTTGCTTGTCTGTTAGCACTGGCAACACTACGCATACGCCGCTGCTCTCGGTTGTTAAGTGGAGGCCGTCGGCCAATGCGTTGTCTGTGGTGAGAGTTAAGCCCTCAAATGTGGTATTCTTAGCTCACTCTTAACACTGTGGTTCTCTGAATATCGAATCCCTAAGGATTTCCGAAATGGAATGACCCCTCCACCTAGCTCCAACTAACGTTCCACGTTAACAGTCTTTAATTCCCGTCATGCGGCCGTAATCACGTCGGAAACCTTGCCACGTGAATCACCTGGGTACAAATGACAGCTCCGCCAATGCTCTACCCTTTTATACCTTGTGTACGCGATACTCCGCTGTATAAATGCATATCGCCATCCCATGACTTTTTCCACCTCAGTGTATGTACTGCATACAGCAAAGGAACAGTTCGGAGGCGATGATTGTATTAGCATGACAGTGCGTCATGTCATGAAGCAGCATCTTTCAGGCAATGATTTGTGAACAATGACATTCCTGACACGGTCTGGGCTGCCCAGAGTCCAGACCTGCAACCAGTGGAACACGTTTGGAATGATTAGAACGTCGGCTTCGCTCCAGACCATTGAATATAACATGACTACCTCGTCTTATTTCGGCTCTTGAGAAATAATGGGTTGTCACTTCTCCATAGACATTGAGACGCCTCACTGAAAGTGTCCCCAGCAGAGTTCAAGCAGTCATAGAAGAGAGCCGGCCGCGGTGGACGAGCGGTTCTAGGTGCTCCAATCCGGAATCGCCCTGCTGCTACGGTCGCGGGTTCGAGTCCTGCCTTGGGCATGGATGTGGGTGATGTCCTTTGGTTTAAGTAGTTCTAAGTCTAGGGGACTGATGACCTCGGATGTTGAGTCCCATAGTGCTCAGAGCCATTTGCCATAAAAGAGAACGTGAGCACACCCTATGTTAATGTCCACTAATAGGAATGTTGATACAAGGCGTTGTAATTATGATTTAATCGGTTTGTTACCCTTTTTTCTATCTAACTAGCTTCAAAACAATAAAAAACTGTAATATGGAATTATCAAAACGTAAACACAAAACACAGAGCAATGCAACAACCCGCAGACGCACAAGCTACTGCGGTTTGTTTGTCGTCGCTCAACATAGTGTCGATGTGCTGCTCTTCCATTGCACCCAGTGAACCTATACACAAAGGCAATCAGCCAACTCTTCATCAGCGAACCTGTCCATACAGGTGTGTATCACTGTTAGCTTGCGATTAACATTGCTACAAATCAAATCAGAGACAGAACTGAGCAGTACTGAATGGAGGCTCGAGGGCGAAAAGTAAAGTGGACATCAGTGTTGTCGCCACCTTTTACTGTGAGTGAGTGGAACAAGTTTGCTTCTATACAAGAAACACAGCGCGTCCCGTTGACATCCGCACTGTTCTGCTTAATTTTTAGTGCAGTACAGAGACGAAGATAAATTATGATAAGAAATCAATTACTCTTTAATAAGGCACCAGCGTCCACGGGGACCTGATACCAAAACACTCAGGACATATTCCTGAACAAACTACGATTTTCTTTTTCTGTGGCGTTAGGGTTTACCACGTATGTGTATTATATATTGCATTGAATGTATCAAGTATTTAAATTTTGTTTTTAATCACAGTGCGCTGTATACAGTTAGTCTGTAGCGACACCTTGTATGATACATGATAGATACGTTCAGATTGCTATTGTTTTCTAAGTCTGCTCTAATTTAATATGAATGTCGACTGTATCTTATTAGATACACGCTGGAGAGCTATTACGTCAGATATCTGGCATTGTAAGAACGGACAGATATCAGAAGTAACCAGTAGCAATCGGCTTCCGACCAAACGAACGAGAGGGGAAGGCTAGTATTGTTGATTTAGCTTGATTTCTTTGTAACACAGCACTAAAAGATTGGTAACAACTCAATGATTCCAATTACACCATAAAAATGAAGTGAGAGTTGATTTTAGTTCCATAAAAACATGTTCTGCTAAATGTATCATACTGGATACGTTGGATCTCTGAGGCTAAATGGTTCAAATGGCTCTGAGCACTATGGGACTCAACTTCTGAGGTCATCAGTCCCCTAGAACTTAGAACTACTTAAACCTAACTAACCTAAGGACATCACACACATCCATGCCCGAGGCAGGATTCGAACCTGCGACCGCAGCGGTCGCGCGGTTCCAAACTGAAGCGTCTATAACCGCTCGGCCACACCGGCCGGCCTCTGAGGCTAAGTTTCATAAACTGATGAGCAACTGGTAACAGATATGATTCATTCGTAGGTCTAATATTTCTTTTTGTTGTTTGAGCACATATAATTGTAAACTCTAATAATTCCATTACGATTTCTTTGCTTTTCTTTGCTTATGATGTGATTTACATAATAGATTGTTTAGTTTATAAAGTGTTATTTATGGGTAATTGGTAGATGGAGATCATTAACTGAAAAGGTATAATTAAAATTATAACAAATATACGTCTCTAATGACATTAAATAAGATCTTCATTAATATTATTTGGTGAATTCTTGTTTCCAGTATGGTTCGTATTATGCAGGTGTTTATAATAGTCCATTAAGTTATTTAAGTGATTATCCTTCTGATTTTCGTACTGATAATCCTTTAACACATTTTGGTTACTGGGTGAATATTTTTGGATGTACAGGTTTCAGTATTTTAAAATGAAATATCTGTGGAATGGTTTTTTAAATTTAAACTGTTTTGTGGTAGCTATAGCTTGAATGTTGCATTGAATATCTCTTTTTCATATGTATTTGTAATTTATGTATATTTTAAATGTATTCATTTACTGAGTGAGAAAAATACAAATAGTTATATTATTGTTATTTTGATTTTTCAATTTTTAGAATTTTAAGTTTCTATGTATGAATGATTGTAA
This sequence comes from Schistocerca piceifrons, assembly GCF_021461385.2. Lineage (NCBI taxonomy): Eukaryota > Metazoa > Arthropoda > Insecta > Orthoptera > Acrididae > Schistocerca > Schistocerca piceifrons. The sequence continues at coordinate 407,328,114 of NC_060149.1, forward strand.
AATTGTCATTACAAAGTTTGTAGACATATGAGACGATGCTTGCTTAATGGAATCACATGTGATTTCGAAAAATTACCTCCTAAAAGGCATTGCGTATTGGTCCTGATTCTGTGAGAGATATCCTATTCCGGTATTTTTGTTTTTTTCGAAAGTTGCCATTCTTTTGGTTCGTCCTGTATTTGAGTATGGGGCAGTAAAACGCATGGCGAAGCTTTTCCTTGTGTCGACACGGCGAGGGGAAAGGCCACCAGGGCCCTGGAGCCATTCCAAGGCGGCAGAGGCGCGGAATGCTAAGCTGAGAGCCGCTGAATCACTGCGCAAAACGACCGACTTTCTGCCACCGCAGCGCCTTTCCAACTACACCAATGTAATCCAAGAGCTTCAGCACACAGGACACCACATTAGTCACCCACAGGAGGTTCAGCTCCATACCGTGTAACATCGCCTCGAACCTTGATTCTGACCTTAATTCGGCCGGGACGAAAATCCACAAGTTTCGTCAGATACGCCATATCCAGCAGAAGCCACTCTTTGGTGATTGCATACTGTACGGTTACGAACGCTGGGACACTGACTGTTACGTTTCACTGCTGTTCCAAATAGTCCTAAATATTTCCTGTGAGATTAAAAACGTGTGATTTAGTGGGCCAATCGAGGTGCAATATGATACCTGAGTCTTCGTCAAACGAGGAACGTATGGCTGCAGCCCTGTCCACGCGCCTATTTTCCTTTTGGATGACGGGACTGTCCACAGAACGCTCATACTGAAGATGTAGCACAAATGGCATTGCTTGGTCAGCGAGAATGTTAATATAACATTCTGTTTCATGCTCACGGTAACTAGAACGAATTGGTCCAAGTTATTGAACCAAAAAACGCCCCAAAATCATCACAAAGCTACATCCCTCCTGAACTATACCCTCAACACACCGCGAAACACACGCCTCCCACGTAGTTGCTGTACAGTTTCTTTGTTGTTTGGGCCACTGAAGATGCAGCATTATATGACGCTGTGGGCCCTTCTACAAGGTACTCGATTACAAATGTGCAGTGCACGTGCTTCCACCAGTGTCCGTTCGGAAACTTGTTGAGATGGACCTACATACAATGACAGCAACAATTCCTGGCGGGTGTGAAGGCTATTGTCACTGAGAAGGCCTGACACTGTCCTCTGGACCGTACCGATTAGGATCTTTTTGCGACGACTGTTCGTATACTGTGTTACTATAATTGGTAGGCCATTCCTAATAGACACGTTGGGCAGTCCGCGTTGATACACCAACAAATTGGGTAACTTCATTCACACTTAGTCATGCCACGTCGAAACAAGATAGCTACTTTTCGCCATTCTGTCACATCTACACGTCGACCCATCTTACTGCCCTCATTCCATACAACGGACAAGCACGTACACACCACTTCACCGCCATAAGTAATGTCAGCTGTAGAGGGCCGCATGATCACATGATACTGTTCCATACCATCTACAGCGCCCCGAGCGACCAGTGTGCTTTTATAAGTGGGTGATCAACAGTTCGCTAGGCAAGCTTATTAGAAGGAACCTTACACACAAAGAAGTCCTGATTTAGGTGTCGCATCGTTTGATTGGCCCATTTCTCGGGTTGGTACTGCATAGGGACATAATCTATTCCTTCCCACTTTCCTGTAAAAGCTCATTCATTTATGACCTAGCTGTCGATGGCAAATTTAACCCTATAAAGGCCTCCCACACGACACTGATTTCCACAAACTACGGGAAACAACAAAAACTTTGTAAAACGTAAAGCAGCTGCCATGAGGGTGGATAATGTTATTAACTCATTACTGCTTCACAAAACCACTGCACGAAACCTAACGATGCTTAAAACTCTGTCGTTTCAATTGTACACAGAAGACATTTGTGTTGTCAATATTTGCAGCCATATTTTCACAAATGCCACTTAATGATTTTTATCTTGCAGACAAAAACAATTATTACTAGCCTATTGCGACAGTATTTTCATTTTTATTTTCAGCCAATCATGTTTTACTTAATAGCTTAGACATCTTGACTGTTCTATAAAGGAAGTAAAAACGACAACTGAATAATTGTCTACGCATATACAGGGTACCCCGAGAGAAATTATCAATATTCAGGGATGTGACAGAAACGCTCATTTGAAGCAAAAAGCTTCATATGAACACATGTCCTGTTTCCAATGGTTTCCAAGATAGAACACATTTAATGTACATTTGTTTCTGGACTAGTGGAGCGCAAGTGTGTGTCATGGTAATACAGTTAACTGGCCACCAACATCGACATATCTTACGCCATAAGATTTTTGTACCTGGGGTTGGATGAAGTCTGAAGTGTACAACCGAAAGATAAATGCGCCAGGTGAGCTGCTTGGTCACATCATGCACGCTGCTGCCCTCATTGGTGTATGTGCAAAGACAGTCAGAGAAGCAACACACTTTCTCCCAGGAATGCACAAATACTTTGAAGCTGAAGGTGGAATATTTGAACTTTTAATTGCGAACTTTACAACGGCTGTAATTTTTACTAAATGTTTTATATGTATCCATGTGTAAATCTGACAATGTATAGTATAATATAGAAAATAAATAGCAATGACAGGATGCACGTAAATAAACTTTCACTATTTGAGGCAATGTAGACGAAAATCCATTTACTGTATGGGTACTCAGCGTTACAGGAATGATGTTCAGACTGTGAGCTGCAGGATTTTCGTTGTTAGTAGCGTTGGTGTCATGACTTGCCGTTAGGCGCCTATAGTAGTATGGTGTCGTAGGGTTGAAACAGAAGTCTTTGAATAAAAGTGTCATTTCTATTCGTCTGATTGCGTATTTCTTTCGGCTGCCTTCTGTACTATGCTGTAGCAGTTCTTTTTATATATGGTCCAAGTTTCAGTTTCAACGAGCTATGTTACTTAGCCGGTACTTTCGTCGTTAAGTTCTGCACAGTAATGTTTATGTAGGGCATTTGACTATCGCCGGCCGCGGTGGCCAAGCGGTTCTAGGCGCTTCAGTCCGGAACCGCGCGACTGCTACAGTCGCAGGTTTGAATCCTGCCTCGGGCATGGATGTGTGTGGTGTCCTTAGGTTAGTTAGGTTTAAGTAGTTCTAAGTTCTTGGGGACTGATGACCTCAGAAGTTAAGTCCCATTGTGCTCAGAGCCATTTGAACCATTTGACTATTACTGGGACCAACTGAAAGGGTAATTATAGGGAAACGAAAGATGAAAATAATCTTAACAAGCACAGGTCTCGAAACCGATAGTTTCCTGATACAATGTATGCACAAGTGCAGTCATGTCAGTGTTACAACGTAGTTAATGGCTACGGCTTTATTTATGCTGCAGCTTCTCTTTGGATGATGTTTCTTTTGGTGAAGAGATACGCATGTGGTACATGCATGATGGTGCACCGGCATATTTTCATGTGGCTGTTCGGGAATACGTAGCACGAATTTTCGGCAAGTGTATCGATCGTGGCTTGCTAATATCATGGCCTGCTAGTAGCCCCGATTTGAACCTGTTGGATTTGTTTGTGTGGGTACATTTAAAAGCTTTGGTGTATTTTATACCTATTGATATTGTCGACGAACTCCGGGAACGCATTTTGGATGCTTGTCAATACATTCGGAACACACATGGAGTTTTCGAATGAGTCCAGCCATCGATGAAGAGATGTGCTGAAGCCTACCTTCACATGAGCGGTAGCCATGTGGAATGTTTGCTGTAATACGTTTCTCCTTCAAGTGCATATCTGCAGTTTGGATCCTTGGGGTCTCAAAGTGTTCATACATTTAGCCTTAATACGTCGTTTCGGAGAAACCATATGTTTCCAGACCTGTCTGTTTCATTGTCGTACTCCACCAATTCGTTTCAAACAAGAGATGTCCCTGCTCAATTTGCGTACCTTACTTGTAAGTAATATGAATACTTACTCTAAAAACGTGCTGCTATAAACACTAATTACTCCAAAATAACGTATTTATAGTTTAGCAAAAAAAATTATTGGCTTTGTAGACCACTCAAAACGATTAAAACAATTAGATGGAACGTGGTTGCTTTGAAAATGGAATGAAAATTCATTTGCGAGTAATGGGGAATAAGCAGGAAGAAGCTGGCTGAGAGCACAGCACCACGCAGCGTGTTCTACCTTCGCTTTTCAAACACAAGCGCGCGTGCGCGCGCGCACACACACACACACACACACACACACACACACACACACACACACGCACGCACGCACTCTTGTGACAGTTTTAGCTCGATGGCCCGTCCAGCAGCACCATATTATGTTTGCTTATTAAGTTATTATCTACTTGCTGTCAGGCGATTTCGTGCTTTTACGCTCTAAATCTATAAGTAACGAACTCCCATGTAAATCTGTTTTCAGAATACTCGACCACGATGTATTCAGTACCACGGCATGTCTCGGTTTCAGGATTTTACTTGAAGCAATGTTGACAATACCACTTTCCCTCATCATACGTTTTGTATTTGGTTAACGTGTCGCCGTTCTGACTTAACAGGTCCTCTCTTTGGTGATATCGTTAATGCATCACTAGCACAGCGATTTTTTCATGCAGGTTAGAGTATGCCATTACTTACACTCCTTATAATAATTATGAAAGGGAAGATTTAAAGGTACTTACGGCTCGATTCCTTTACTAATATCTTTTTGCGAAATATTCAAGAAAGTAACATACTCAAGAACAATGTCACACAGTTAAGTAAAAACAGTTTACTTAGCTCGTTACAATTTGGATTTCACGAAGGTCGCTTGACTACTATTTATACGGCCAATCACCAAATATTGCAAGCCTTAAATAAGAAAATATCGGCATCTGATAATTTTTTTGATTGTGCAAGGCTTTGGGTTGTATCGCTCATGATAGTCTATGAGGAAACAATGCGTTTTAGACAGTTAATAGTTTTACAAGCTGTTGATTTGAATCATTCATAACAAAAATAGTTTTACAAGCTACTGATTTGAATAATTCATAACAAAAAGAATGCAAGAAGTTGAGATGAATGTGGAGGGAGAAAAAAGTTAAGTGATTCGGGAGAAATCACTAAGGGAGTCCAACGGGGTTCAACTCTGGGATCCTATTTGTCATACATGTGAGTGGCATTTCGATTTACATCAAGCTGAGTAAATAATTTTTATGGATGACACTAAAATTATAATTAATCGTCCTTTCTCTATTTCCTTCCAGTTTTGTAATTTTACCTTATTTTTCGATGTCTATTATTGGCCAACAATACAACACGATTTAACTATTTTTCTCTTTAACTTTTTCTAGCATACTCTTTACACCTGATATGAGCCTTACGTCTTGATTTCGGACTGGGTCAGCTCTTGTGTTTCTCAAAGTCTAGCGTTGAATCCTCATTTCCGCTGCCTGTATTCTTCGTCTTTTTATTTTTCTGTCATACATGGCTTCATAAAGGATTGTAGAGACTCATTGTTTCATAAAAATTTGTCATTAACTTAGCACTGGCTTTTATATCTAAGATTCTTTTAATTGTGCCTCATAAAGTGGAGAATGATTTAATTTTACAGTTAAGATCACCGGAATTATCTAAAAACTTAAACTATAACCAAGGTATTTAAAAACAATGACCTCGTCCATAAGTCTGTCTATTATTAGGATTCGCTCTTGTCGGTTGTTTCCCAGTGAGTGTTTGTATCTTAGTACAGACATTTAGCGCCTAATGAAAAACAAAACAGGTATTTTCAGTATTGTGTAAAAACTAGAATAACACCAACGACTCATGTAGTACATAAATAGACGTGGGTATACACATAGATAAAAATTTGAACTGGGAGAAACGTATCACTTAGCTGCTCACAGTTCGTGTAATTGTTAGTTTTGGTAACAAACAAACCAACATATTAACACGTTCTGCATATTTCCCCACATTAATGTTTCCTGTGATAAATTGATTATGCAGAGAAGCGATAATAAGTGGAAAGAACAATCATGTCAGTTGTAGCAAAGAAGGAATCAGATTGTTTATAGTTTTGGAAATGTGTTGCGCAGCTGTAAAGGAAACTGCGCGCAACATGTCTTGGGCGACCTATTCGTAACTACTGTTCGTACTACCTAGGTGACGCACCATGTGTAAAATTAACTCCGCCATTTACAGTCCCTCCAAAGCGCCCAGTGTGCTCTATTACGTCCGTGACTACTGTTTTATCCGGTGAGCTTATGGTCAACATCTATATCGCTTAAGAGACAAGGGCGTCTGTCGTAACATACCTTTCCCACTGCGCCGTAGTCGTGCAAACCCTCTGTTGTCTGTAGCCGACTATCCGCTGTTTGGCGGGGAAAATGAGTGTAGTACCGTCGCTCTCCCCTTCCCGTTCCTACATCTATACACCGCTAGCCGCCTTATTGTATGTGGGGAAGGGTATTTTGAATACCCTGTCACTTCTCCCCTTTCCTATTCCATTTGGGAATGGTCCGCGGGAAGAACAACTGGTGGTAAGCATTCATGTGAGTTCGAATCTCAACCCTTTGGATCTTCTCTATTTCGTTCCTCTATCAGTCCTGAAGGAAGGAAGATTAGGTTTAACGTCCCGTGGAAGTCGAGGTCATTAGTGACGGAGCACAAGTTTCGGTGGTGGTAAGAATGGGGAAGTGAATCGGCCGTGCTCTTTCAAAGGAACCATCCTCGCATTTGCCTGGAGAGATTTAGGGAAATCACGTAAAACCTAAATATGGATGGCCTGACGCAGGTTTGAACCGCCGTCCTCCTCAATGCGAGTCCAGTGCGCTAACTATTACGCCACCTCGCTCGGCTCTGTCACTCCTGCCTGGAACCGATCCCAGATTGACGAACAATATTCAAGTATTAGTCGAACGAGGGTATAATAAGCTATCTCATTCGTGCATGGTTCTTTCAATGAATCTCAGTCTGGTACATAACTTACCAACGATTAGTTCTATGTGGTCGTTCCACTTTAAATCGCTCTGTACGCGTACTCCCTCATATTTAATGGACATGAGAGCGTCCAGCGATCATACACTGCTGAGTTTTTCTGCCTGTTTAAACAAAGTACTTCACATTTTGTTATACTGAGCATCAACTTCCAACCCCTGCAGCAAGCTACCATCATCTGCAGGTAGCCGACTCGAGCTGCCCACTGAATGCAGTTCTCTTCCTTATGTTCTTCACTCGGAAACTGGCTGGGATGGACTTGCATTCACTGACAGGAGCAGTTCCTGCGGGGTATGAAGTCGACTGCCATTGACAAGGCATGACACTCATCCGGTCTCTGTCAGTTAGCTACTTTATAAAGCCGCCTTTCTCACGTCGTGTTACATGGTTCAGTGTGGTACACCTCTCCTTGAACACACGCTGCACGCTGGACGGTCCATGATGAACGCCAGCAAATCGGACAACATCTTTCACGGTCTGGTCATGGACACATCCAAACCCGCTAGCTCCTGTCTGCCATTTTCACGCCTCCACGTTCCCCCATCTTATTGTACTGATTCTATACAACCAACTGGCACGTTTTCATAATTTCACTGCTGACTTAATGTCAGTGGTGGAGGGTCACATGACCCCCTGGTACCAGTTCTACACAACCTACAACGCTCCACCAGTGTGTGTTTTAAGGGGGCGACTAATTTCAGGTGGTTATAATTTAACTGCAGCTACTCCAAGATGTCCAGTGTAGGCTGTAATTATCATATGGCAGCGAATCTTGGTAGATGTCCTAATGCGTTAATGCGGGACCGATTTACACTGGGAAAAATTAATTCCAATTTTGGCCACCAGGTGCTTATCTGGCACTGTGAATGCAAGAAACACGTATAGAAATGTTTCCATATGTCATGTATTAGGGATGGGACTTGAGCAGAAGAGATCAAACAAGTGATAAAGGCATAGTGCTGAGTCTATTATTAACCTTTACGGCTTAACAAATGACGGCGCTGATCTCATATCGTCATAAAAACAGTGCACAGCACCAGATTTGCACCTGGTGTCCAAAGCTGGAACAATTTCTTTCCAGAGTAAATCGGTCCCGTATTAAAGCATTAGCATATGTACCAACTTTGCCCGCCTCACGATAATTACAGCCCACAGCGGATCTTCGCGAGTAGCTGTACTTCAATTATAAGCTTGTTCGGTAAGCTTACATATTGAGAAACTAATTGAGAATGCGGTACGCATATGTATAGTCAGCCCTCAAAGTGTCTATACTATCATTTCTTGACGTATGTTATTTTTCTCAAGAAACATTCTGTATACTTACAAGTCTACGGGACAGAATTCACAGAATTAGGCGTAGTAATATATTGTTCTGATACAAACACAATATTTGTGTAGCAGAAACATTGGGAATTATCTATGTTGATACTTGCGCTTTTGTAAATACTCGTAATTTCGATATGGACACTATCTGCAACGTGACACACATCTGAACGATATTCAGTTTCACTGGTTCATGTCAGCTATAGCCGTAGCAACGGTTTCCACCATCCTTTCGCCCACAAGGTATAAATCAAGAATTTATTGAAAATCATACTGGACCAGCAGCAGCTGCTTTTGCGAATCACTTGATCAGATTCTGTTGCAAATGTCACCGTCAGGTACGAAAACTTTTTAGCATCGAAGCATTTGTGTGTGGTTACAACCATGATGTTTAAAAGTACCCAATGCAACGTCGAATAAGTAATCAGAAACTTGACAGGCTTGTGAGAAAGACATCTTTCGATCGTATCTGACAAATGTAATATTGGCACTAAATATAGGTGTATCCAATGTCATCATTATTGATAAAATGTTGAACCCACTTCCTGTGAAACTCGTCACCAAGGCCAATACTGGCCACTGCAGCTGCGCTGGTGCGACGTATTTTAACAAAGGGCCACGTTTCAGACCTTGACTGGTCACAAAAAAAAGAGAAAAAAGAAAGAAAAAAGATCGAAATTCTTGTAAAAACTATTTTTATGTGCCTCTGGTGGACTGGGTATTTTAATGTATTGCTATGAGCACCAAACTGGAAAGGAAAAGCTGGTTGAAAGAGACAGGAAAGGAGAGAGAGAGAGAGAAGAGAGAGAGGGAATGAGGAAATAAATATGGCAGGAGGACATGAGTTGGTAGTAGTGATGACTTTGTCTCTGAGACAGAAGGCAGAGGAGCAGTCAGAGAGGAAAAGAAGCCGAACCGTTGTTAATGGACGCTGAGAAAGCGTTTCCTTATCTTGTTAGCTGAAACCAGTTGGTGTAAGTCTAGAGTTGGAATTTAGATTGAATATATCAACCACTGGGTGACGTGTCTCTTCCTTGTACGTTTGGCTTTCTCCAATGTTGTCTTATGCAAGCTGGGGAGACAGAGCTGCAACGCAAGGTCGCAGAAGGGTTGGCTTTTTCCACTTAACAGTGCGTGGTGTTTACAAATGCACCACTGAATGGCTGGAGAACGTCCGACGCAACTCAGCTGCCAGAGAATCGTTAGTCTATGGATAAAAGGAACGGAGATTAGAGATTAATGACACTCTGACAAGTCGTTAGAGAAGAAGCGCCAGCTCCGGTGTCTACGTACTTAAAGGGTGTCGACCTTGTCTTGCTGAGAAAACCAGCTCAGTATGTACTATAAGTGGTGGTGGGAAACCACCAGGATGCCAGAGGGGGAGAGTAATATTCTGCTTTCATGAATGCCCATTGCTCCAGCTCCGTGAGTCTCTCATAGCTTTGGTATGTTTTGGCGACGCGTATCAGAACACAGTGTGGATCTCATAGAATCTGTATGTACATGTATATATTGTATGTATACTTCTGTTTTTTTGAACATTTATATTGCAATTTTAACTGTCAACTATAGTAACATTTTAACATACAGCGACGAGTCAAAACAATCTACTAGCATCTAGCTAGAGCTGGCAATGCCTGCAGGGGAAATAATGACTGTTGACAGTAAGTTTGTAAGACAGCCACATGGCGCTCTTAGTATCCTTTATTGCACGGTTTCGCTCAGTTTAACGCGCGATCATCGTCAGAAACTCATGTAATCAGCCAATTACTCTTAACTGTAAATTCTACAGTTCATGACAATGCTTTTGTTAAAATGAGCGAAATAGGTAAATAAAATATATTGATTGCGGCTTGTGGTTGTCCTACAAACTTACTTTCTAGCTTGTTGGTACGCCTTTGAGGCACAACGCAAGAGTGATTCTGTGTGGCATGGATTTCACAAATCTTTGGTGTGTTTCCTGAGATGTGTGGCATCAGATATCTACGCACAGATCACGCTGTTCCAGTAAATTAAGAGTCGTTGATTTCTGGACGCGGTACTGGCGGCCGAAATCTTTTCCATCGGGCTCAGATCAGGCGATTTTGGTGGCCAAGACACCAACGTCAGTTCGCTATAATGCCCGTCAAACCACTTTAGTACTGTTCTGGCTTTAAGACATACACAGTTATACTACTGTAAGATTCCATCGCCGCCGGAAAGGACATAAACCTCGAAGGGATGCTGGTGGCCTTCATTAAGGTTCAAATGGTTCAAATGGCTCTGAGCACTATGGGACTCAACTGCTGAGGTCATTAGTCCCCTAGAACTTAGAACTAGTTAAGCCTAACTAACCTTAGGACATCACAAACATCCATGCCCGAGGCAGGATTCGAACCTGCGACGGTAGCGGTCTTGCTGTTCCAGACTGCAGCGCCCTTAACCGCACGGCCACTCCGGCCGGCCCTTCATTAAGGGGAGGTTAAAAAAATCGATTTTTAAAAATTGCATTTTTGGATCCATAAAAGTGTTTAGAATCCATCCCTGAAACGGTTTTTCCGAATACGGAACGGAAATGTTTGTTATTCGCGGTTCAACAAAAAAATGCACCTGCCTGAGATCGGCCTTTTTCACGCCCCAGGTTTGTTCTTTCGGAGGACGAGTTATTGTACCGGTGCTTGGGAGGAAACACACAAAATTCAAATGAAAGGTTGAACGCGTGTGTTTGGAAGTTAGCCCCCAAGCATTTGCATTCTGGGGCGAAGACTGTGGAGATTGCGAATTTCCTGGCAGTGAGCAGCTTCAACGAAGGGTATTCAGCAATTCTGAAGACCATGACAACTATGGACGTCACCCTGGGACTCTATTCGACGCATTTCGCCAAGCATTCGGACGCCCACCGGATTCATGCGGTCGAAAACTGCTTGTCACCGGCCGTACGAGCGGTTCTGGAGCAGCGCAGGATGGCCCAGATAGAGCAGAACGCCCTCTGTGAGGAACAGAAAGGACTAGTTTATCGACCCGGAATAGCAGAATGAACGTAAGTTGCATAATATGGCATTTCTATGTAGTCAAAACTTCAAACGTTTTCTCGAAATGACTTTTTTTTATCGCGCAGTATGATAACTTCAAATCTTCTGAACCGATTGGCATGATTCTTCGTTTCCGACGAAGCTAACTAAATTGTCTAGGAGTTGTACTACTTTTATTCCGATCCATCAACTAGAAATATTTTTACTTGGCCGACGTAGTCGAAAAATCGATAGAAAAACCCTATTTTTTTCAAATGGCTCAAATGGTTCAAATGGCTCTGAGCACTATGGGACTTAACAGCTGTGGTCATCAGTCCCCTAGAACTTAGAACTACTTAAACCTAACTAACCTAAGGACATCACACACATCCATGCCCGAGGCAGGATTCGAACCTGCGACCGTAGCAGTCGCGCGGTTCCGGACTGCGCGCCTAGAACCGCGAGACCACCGCGGCCGGCTTTTTCAAATGTCCGCCATTTTGTTTCCTATGGTCAAAATAACTTAAGCGAGGTACAACTCCTAAAGAATCTTATATACTTCGCTGACGACAACTCAATTTTGGTTTCAGACGAGCCAGATGACCTGTGACATACCGCGCGTGGAGGTCTACATCGAAATTTTGTTTACTTCCGACGGCACTTCCGCCTTTGCTCTTCGACATTTCCGGTCGAAAAAATTCCAGTTTGTAGAGGAAATACCAATAAACATTTTGACCAAATTTGACATTGATATCTATAACACATCCCGAGAAAAAATTCTCAAAAAACATGCTTTTTTCGGGCCGAAGACGGTAAACTGCAATCGTAATTGACGATGTCGTTGAGTCAACATGGGAACACAAAGAGGTCGTATGATGCGTAGTCCCATGCTCAACAATATGCGAAGAACGGTGTGCTCCGAAGCACTAGTATTATACTCTGTTGTATCTGTCACAGATCGCCGCCTATCCTTCTGCACTGAACTGGCAAGTCTCCGACTTTCACGTTCTGCGATCAGGCGTGGACATCTGACATCTTGTTGCCCACCCGATGTTTCACCGTCCATCGACCACTTTCCTCAGACGCTCTCTACAGTAGCACTGGAATAGCCTACCAACTTTGCCATTTTCCAAATATTTGTTCCCAGGGCGCCGGACCATAACAATCTGCGCTTTCCCAAAGTTACTTATTGTAGTGGATTTCCTCATTTATGACCCATATCGTCACTAGAATAATTCCCCGTCCGTCTCTTCTCCGCTTACAAATTTTAATTATCTGCAACGCCACCAAGTTGTATTCTATCACGCGCAAGGCAGTGGTTATAATGTTTTGGTTCATCCGCGTATCTCCCTTTACTAGTATGTACATGAGACTGCGTTAAACCGCCTTTATTGATAGACCTGATTGTGAACAAGGGATCATTTAGTTTCTCCCTTGGGCAGGCACTGATTAGGCTACCTCTTTTGAGCATTTGTTTTAAAACATGTATAAACATAAATATAGAGGGCGGATTGTAATTAAGAGCGAATCCTGACGTAGGTAAAGTATCCATACATATAATAAAAATGGATGTGTATATGTATGTATATTCCACGTCTCCTCCTAAACCACTGGACCGATTTCAACCAAACTTGACACATATAGCTCATTTTGTCAGGCAATGATCGCTGTAGGGGTAAGAACCACCTACTTATCATAGTTCAGGAGAAATGACTTCGTAAGCACTGAGATACGTGAAATACTGCAGCGTTACTTCTGTGCTACGAACCCTAATCGGAAAAAAATTCACATACAGTATTCACATATGCCGCAAATGCACCTACAAAATTATACCACGATGCAACACATAGTTCAGGGGTTATGCTGTCATAAACTCTGAGAAGCGTGAAAAATTGCCGCTTTGTGCCTGACGTTTAAATTTATCATTTCTTGGCTACCGACTCTATTCGCAACACATTTTGCAGAGAGTATCAACATATGCCTCTGATTGTACATACAAAATTGTATCATTGTATGACACATACATCACAAGATATGACGTCATAAACACTGAGATGCGTCAAAAAATGCCGCTTCACGCATGATGTTCTAATTTATTACGTCTTTACTACTAACACTATTCGCAACAAATTTCGCAGACAGTACGCAAACGAGATGGACCCAGGTAGGGGAAAGATGAGGTGTAGAGAGAGAGAGGAAGGAGGAAATGGACAGAGAAAGGACAGAGGATGAGATGGGCAGAGAGAGGGGGGAAGGAGGTAGACAGAGCGAGTGGAGAGGAGGATATGGACAGAGAAAGGCAGGAAAAGGAGATAAACAGAGGGGCAAGGAGGAAATGGACTAAAAGTACTGGAATGTATACCCGCGCAACGCCGTACTCAGTACTATAATAAAATCAGATATGTTCCATTAAAATTGACCCTCAAACTTCACCTGTCATCCAGATTTTTATGGTTCAAATGGTTCTGAGCACTAAGGGACTTAACATCTGAGGTCATCAGTCCCGTAGAACTTAGAACTACTTAAACCTAACTAACCTAAGGACTTCACACACATCCATGCCCGAGGCAGGATTCGAACCTGCTACCGTAGTGGTCTCGCGGTTCCAGACTGAAGCGCCTAGAACCGCTCGGCCAGATTTTTATGTCTGAGGTCGTCTCACTTTGAAGTGTACAATACTCTCCTTGATACGGTTGAAAAAAAATGGAGCAACAAATTGTCAAGATTTACGGGATAAAGAGTTCGTAACCTGATATGTTCCCCGACGGCGATGGCGTCTTGCAGTAGTACAACTGGCCGTGCCACAAGGTCGGACTCGCGTTACAGTGGTTTGAGGAGCACGATACTGAACTTACACTGGTGCCTTCGCCACAAAATTCGCCTCATCTGAACCAGATGAAACTCACCTGGGACGCTGTGGGGCACCAGTTTCTCGCCCTAAAATCACCGGTCGTAATTTACGGTAATCGTGTGAGCTGTACGTAGACCTTTAGCGCCACATTCCTTCATAAACCTACCGAGGACATGTTGAATCTATACCACGCAGAATCGCTACTGTACTGCGTTACAAAGTAGGGCCAACACGCTCCAGGGTCACCAGCGTAAAAGGGTGTACAAAGATATGGAAACAGCACAAACACAACATATTACCATCTCTAATACGGTGTAGGGAAACGGTACTGAAAACAGTTTCCATTCGTTCCAGAATGGATAAATACAGGCCATGTATGGTTCTCAAAAGTCTCTTATATGATATATCTTATATCATATTTTCTGCAAAATAGTGGCAAGTTCAGCTAACGATGATGGAGGTGGTTACCTATCACGCTCCCTTCTCTCCAAAGTCTTAATAATATTGAGATAGGGTGACAGTGGTGGCCAGGGAGATGAGACAATTCATCCTAGTGCTCCAAAATCAGCCCTGAATGACGTGAGCTGTGTTAGCAAGGAGCCTATCATCTTGGAGCACGGTATCACGACTGGGGGTCTAACGTTGTATTAGATCTACAACTTTGCTTCTTCAGTTTCTTTACTGGAAGTGCGAAGCTTTATTGTGAAATACAAAAAAAAAAAAAAATACTATTCACAGTATTGGCCATCACTGGTCACTACATTTCCCGTATTTTGGGCAGCATACGAATCACGCGGCGGAAGAACTGAGCATCTGTTGAGGAGACACATGAATCGATACAATTTTGCATTTTTTCATATGACTGGTTGGTTGATTTGGGGGAGGAGACCCAGCAGCGTGGTCATTGGTCCCATCGGATTAGGGAAGGATGCGGAAGGAAATCGGCTGTGCCCTTTCAAAGGAACCATCCCGGCATTTGCATGAAGAGATGTAGGAAAATCACGGTGAACCTAAATTAGGATGGCCGGACGCAGGTTTGAATCGTCGTCCTCCCAAATGCGAGTCCAGTGTGCTAACGACTGCGCCACCTCGCTCGGTTTCTCATATGATCGCGAGTGATGGTCAGCCAGGCTGTGGTTTGCCATTCATCAAACAGGTGGTAGCCTGTGAAAGCAGTGTCTGCAACATACGGCGAGTGGGATAAGATTTCCCATTTCAACGTTTCTAAGTATGTTTTACGGGTTTTGCGATATGCGACCGAGCATCGTCATGCAATAAAATCACCTTTTCATGTCTGTCGCTGTGTTGTGGCCTTTCGTCTTTCAGTGCTCTGCTCAAACGCATCAATTTCTTTCGATAACGATATCCTGTGATAGTTTCCGGCGGTTTCAGTAGCTTCGAAAACCTCTCCTCCACTGCCATGCCGGTCTTCTACGTCAAAATTACCGTTCTTGAAGCGTTGAAACCATTCTCTGCACGTTCTTTCACTAATAGATGCACCACCCTAGGTCTTACCCAGCATTGTATGAGCCTCAGCAGCAAATTTACTCGTGTTCAATGTGAAAATTAATAATTTGCGCAAATGACGAAAATTGGGCTCGTAACTTGACATATTCACTCGAGAATAACTTTACGATGCTATTACAGATCGAACAATATTTTGATAGCGTCATGTTTACAAATGTCTAAGCTTATTGTATGACACACCCTAACACCTGCACCACAACTTGGCGCTACTGCCATCTACCGCAAAAAGACAGAAGCGAAGTTACAGACCTAATACCAAGAGATGGACCTGATCGGCCAAAATGCTGTCATAATTCATGGCAGGAATGTAACCTTGCAGTGTAACTATGTGGCCCCGTGGAAAACCACGATATATCTGCCGAAATCACCACCGAACTCCCACCATGTTTGACTCTTGAGACGTGAACTTGGCCAGGAGTTGGCAACAGTCTCAAACAAGACTCATCCGGCCAAATGACATGCTTCCATCGTTCCATAGTCCAGCTTTCATGGTTTCCGCATGGTTTCGCGGATGATGCTGTAGTATACAGAGAAGTTGCAGCATTAGAAAATTGTAGCGAAATGCAGGAAGATCTGCAGGGGATAGGCACTTGGTGCAGGGAGTGGCAACTGACCCTTAACATAGACAAATGTAATGTATTGCGAATACGTAGAAAGAAGGATCCTTTATTGTATGATTATATGATAGCGGAACAAACACTGGTAGCAGTTACTTCTGTAAAATATCTGGGAGTATGCGTGCGGAACGATTTGAAGTGGAATGATCATATAAAATTAATTGTTGGTAAGGCGGGTACCAGGTTGAGATTCATTGGGAGAGTCCTTAGAAAATGTAATCCATCAACAAAGGATGTGGCTTACAAAACACTCGTTCGACCTATACTTGAGCATTGCTCATCAGTGTGGGATCCGTACTAGATCGGGTTGACGGAGGAGATAGAGAAGATCCAAAGATGAGCGGCGCGTTTCGTCACAGGGTTATTTGGTAACCGTGATAGTGTTACGGAGATGTTTAACGAACTCAAGTGGCAGACTCTGCAAGAGAGGCGCTCTGCATCGCGGTGTAGCTTGCTCGCCAGGTTTCGAGAGGGTGCGTTTCTGGATGAGGTATCGAATATATTGCTTCCCCCTACTTATACCTCCCGAGGAGATCACGAATGTAAAATTAGGGAGATTAGAGCGCGCACGGAGGCTTTCAGACAGTCGTTCTTCCCGCGAACCATACGCGACTGGAACAGGAAAGGGAGGCGATGACAGTGGCACGTAAAGTTGGGTGGCTTGCGGAGTATAAATGTAGATGTAGATGTAGACTACACGGGCAGTTGCATCACTGATGAGTGGTTTTGGAATTCGAAATGGTCCAAATGGCTCCAAGCACTATGGGACTTAACATCTGAGGTCATCAGTCCCCTAGACTTAGAATTACTTAAACCTAACTAACCTAATGACATCACACATATCCATGCCCGAGGCAGGATTCGAACCTGCGACCGTTGCAGCAGCACGGCTCCAGACTGAAGCGCCTAGAACCGCTCGGTCACAGCGGCCGGCTTGGAATTCGAGCTCGCCCTGCAATTCCCTGCTTCTGTAGCTCCCTTCGTGTTGTTTTGATACTGAAAGGGTTCACGATTGCGACATTCAGTTCTGCAGTGACTTTTGCAGTTGTCGCCCTCTTATTTTTCGTCACAATCCTCTTCAATGACGGTCTTTCACGATCACTCACCACACACTTTCGCTCGCGTTGTGACTTAGCGGATGACGTATTTTCGCTTCCCCTGTGTGCGGTATAAATCCTCGATATTGTGGCTCTTAGAACACCAAACACTTCTGCGCCCTTGATTAAGGAAGCACCCACCGTAGCAGCACCAGCTATCTGCCCTCGTTCGAATTCACTTGGCTCCGACATAATGCACTCACAACTACACTTGCAAAAAAATGGTTCAAATGGCTCTGAGCACTATGGGACTTAACATCTTAGGCCATCAGTCCCCTAGAACTAACCTAAGGACATCACACACATCCAGGGCGGAGGCAGGATTCGAACCTGCGACCGTAGCAGTCGCCCGGTCCCGGACTGAAACGCCTAGAAACGCTCGGCCACAAAGGCCAGCCTGACAACTGGAAAGCATTGAGGACATTGCACAGGTGCCGATCTTGGTCAAATGCAACAGCACAGTCTGCAGATTGACTAGCATCTACATTTCAAATGGTTCAAGTGGCTCTGAGCACTATGGGACTTAACATCTGTGGTCATTAGTCCCCTAGAACTTAGAACTACTTAAACCTAACTAACCTAAGGACATCACACACATCCATGCCCGAGGCAGGAATCGAACCTGCGACCGTAGCAGTCACGCGGTTCCGGACTGAGCGCCTAGAACCGCTAGACCACCGCGGCCGGCTGCATCTACATTTACGTTAAAGCACGCATTTCTTGCAGTATGTTCATATTTTTGTCCAACCCCTGTATATTACGATGCAACTTTGCAGATTGACGTCGAGATATTTGCCAGTAACTGTTGCCCTAAGAAGATAAAAAAATCGTCCTGATTTTGGACTTATATATTTTTAATTTATTTATTTTTTTAACAGTGAACATCGAGTGAACAAATCTGAGAGAAAATACGTTGCTCATCTTCACTCCCTCTGTCGCATCACACGGGCAACGTGGTGCGAAATATAACACATTTTCACCTATAACAGCACAATGCCGCTCACGTAATGGTTCCATTATCGTACTGCAAGTAACCTGATTCGCAGTTTACACGAGGTATTTCCGCTCACTCCCCAACGGCTGGCGGGACGTCACAACACGAGAAGATACAGTTACGAACTTGGTAAAAGGAAAAAATCGGGGAGCTGTGCCATCCAAAATCGGCGAGTTCGATTTTGATCGGATTACCTGATCGTGACGCAAAGAGCGGTGGTGAGCCAACGCGCTGCTTTGGCACGGGCGTAAGCGATGCGTATCCAATACGTGAAAGTGCGTGCCGCAACGCTACCACCTGAAGCAACCCGGCGCTGCTGCTACTGAAAGTTGACTTTTTTGCCGCGTCCTAGCAATACCAAGTACACTGTGCCCACAGATCATGGTAAGCATCGGCCTCTGAACGACTGATTAACTTTTTGTGATTTTTTTTAGACATAATTCATAAAATCCACTATTGCAGTTTGGCCATGAGGCCATAAATCGACTGAAGTATTGCGAAAATTGTCCTCCAGCATGTCAAAACTTCAAAAAACATCTAACATGTACATGTGTCGTCATCACGTCCACATGCTGCATATTTAGCGATGTGGTCACCTTTTAAGTAAATAGCATCAAACCATTACATATGTTCACAGTACTAATGGTAACAGGTGCAGTTTTGTAGGAAGAGCATATTGAAAGGTCTTGACGGTTGAATATGTTTTTCTTCCTCCAACACCATCAGTTGCCATTAACACAGTGACCATGTGTAGTGGTTTGTTGTTATTTATGTAAATGTGACATGATAGTTATACACTCAGCATAAGGACGTCATGATGACGTGTATACATGTCTTTGTTGCCTAACTACAGCCTGATGGCTACGAAGTGCTGCTGAAACCCACACAGAAAAAAAACTTACCCGATCCGCAACCACTTGATCATATTACTACAAATGTTCCAGAATCTTAGATAAAAACATAATCAACTGTTTCAGATATAGTGCAGAATACTGTGCCAGTTCTGCTGTGTTATTTCAAAACTCTGTTGTGATCGGGACATATACAAGCTTTTCAGAAAATTTATTTCACTTCCGCTTTACTCATACCTTGTTGTGCAAACCAACGCCATGGGATGGAGCACAAACAAAGAAAGTAGATAATATATTATAAAAGCTGAACCCTCAAGTACGTGTAACTTGAAAAATCAAGAGTCGTACACAATGCAGACGCCGCATGAACAAAATTGAACTGAGCTCATTTTAGTTCAACTAATACAGAGATCTCCGGCTTCCAACCGAGAGTTTTCGTCGAAATAGTGCCTAGTAGAGAAGATGATAGGAACGATACTAATCGAAATATCGCGCCTTCGGCGAACTTACAGGTGAGGAAACCCGAGAGAGTTATATTAGTGAAGCTGACATTGTTTGCTCAGGTATGTCACTAATGTTGACAAAAATTGCGAACGAACTAAGCAAGCACTCGTGAAGTGAAGTATTATGAACGTAGTTCCTATCATCAAAAACACCCCTTAATACTGCCATAGAAGCATTGGTTATATGTGCTGTTGTAGTGTCGTGCATGAAATAACCGTAAGTCGTTTCGTTAGTTGTTAGTTGTCTGAAAAAAATTGCAGTATATTATTCACATACCTATCAGGTTTTATGTAAAAAGATTGGCCCAATAATTCGTGTTGCGTTAGCCGCACACCACGCTCCTGGTTTCACGCCACGCAGAGGCTCATGATGTAGCTGATCAAGATTTGCAGAACTCCACCGTCAATTCATTGAATCTTCTCGACTGATCAGCCAAGTGGCGACGTAGTCTTCTCGCAACGGTTCGATGAATTTCGTACCCATCATCTTCAACCGAAGTGTTGGGATGCTGTGTTTCACCTGTCTATAGCATTCTGACACTCGCTTGAAGATGTTATTAGATGTGTTCCACCTATTTACAGAATGCAGACACTTCGCTTGAAGATAACGGGTATGAAACTCGCCGAAACGTTGCGACAAGACGACGCCACCACTCGAATGATCACCCGACAAGATTTCATCATTGGAATACGCCGAGAAACCCTGCAATCACATACATCCGACGTCAGTTGTTCTGCAAATTCACGTACTCCGATAAATGGAGCCACGATTCTTCATATAAAAATAGCATAAAGTATGAACCACTCCATTATACACAGACTATAATAGCTAGTTTGCACTATGGACCTCGAGCAACTGTATAAAGACCTCTCGTAACTCGTCCATTTTCGCTAAAACCGGTACGCCACCTGACGTGGTCCGAGGAATCTCAGCCCGCGTTCCTGGTATTGGGTTCCGCGCAACGCCGGACAAAGTGTTTGGATCGTATGCGAAACACTCTTTATGGTGAGGTACGCTTGTTGAAATCAATTTTGGTGTTCCTGGCGAGTGGTCAACACTAAAATACTTATTCCCTGTCCACGTCTCGCAATACCCTTGTTTGCCTGCAGTATATCATAATGTGTGAAAGTTTTCCTATTTCTGATTGCTTCTGCGTCACAGGAAAAGATGACCAATACTGTTCGTAGGCCCATGCCACAAACCGCTTATTGTAACTTTGGCGATTTCGCCAATTGTATGCAGGCAGTTAGCAATTCCTGCCGTTTTCGTCACCACTAAAAGACACTTCTCGCCATCGCAGAGCTTGCTAGAAAGTCGTTTAAAGTATTCTCCTGATGTGGCATTCAGTGACTTCTTCGTCTTTCCCCGGATGAAGAAATGAAGAACGACGGCGACTGATTTTCGAGGCGGAACATTCCCTGAACAGCCAGAATACAGACTCCTAGAACCAAGATCTAGGTTAAGTCATTCATCGTTCGATATCACAACTCCTCGTACACGGATTATAATACAGCTGCAAGTGAGTCGTCCGTATTGTACAGTCGTGGTCCATGAAAATTTTCCGTTCCTAACTTTTCGTCCAGAGTTGCGATGGACATCTTCAAGAGTGCTTCAGGGTCAGCTGAGTCTTGCCGAGTGGCGATTCGGAAGTCGAAGAGCGACATAAATACTGTGGAAAAGGGGGCGTGGTAGAATTTACACTTGATCGGCAGAGATAATCCTTGTCAGAGATAAAACGTAGCTATCGGCTGTCGTCTGTCTTTGGTAAAACTTATCTATCGATTCTGTATGGCTACTGTCTATACATCACTACGTTTCGTAGTTTCTTTCTTTCTGTTAAAACTATCCTCACGTCTGCACAGTTCGATGACTTGTCTACAGGATGCTTCACAATTCAAGTTACACACCTCTAGAGGTTGTAGAGTGGACTTACACCAAGTTTTAGATAGGAATCCTTGTCCGGAAACGTCATACAGCGACGCTACAGCACGTCAAAGTCATGGCGCCGGCGCCTATAAATGTATGTACGAGGTTTTCGCAGAAAGTCATGCACCGCATTTTTTTCTCAGCCGAAAACAATGCTACGAATGCAAAGCATTACGCGTATATTATTTGAAGTCTCCTGAGTGAGCGCGCCAAGTTCCCGTCATTTCCGACAGATAGCGTAGCTGCAGGACAGTTTCAAAATGGCGTCTGCAGGTGGTGTACGTTACAAGCAACGTGCCGTCATTCAGTTTCTTACTACAGAGAAAGAAACTGTGGGGAATATTCACAAACGCTTGTGCAAAGTCTATGGACCATCTGTTGTCGACAGAAGTGCAGTTATTTGCTGGGCACGGAGGGTAAGGTCATCAGAAGGCGGTTCGACGGAGCTCCACGATTTGCAGCTGTCGGGGAGACCATACACGGCTGTCACACCTGACATGTTGCAGCGAACTGATGTTGTCATTCGCGAGGACAGACGCATTACGACTCGGCATTTTGAGGACGATGAGGAGGTGATTCACACAGTGAAGCAATGGCTCTGCCACCAGGACAAGGATTGGTACAGCAGGGCATACACGCCCTTGTTCCACGCGGGAGGAAGGCCATAGAACGTAATGGAGATTACGTGGAAAAACAGGGTGTGTAGACGAACCACCATTCTTTCGTGTGTATAATTCTGTTCAATAAAGAGTTGTGGAAGAAAAAATGCGGGCAATGATCGTATATACAGGGTGATTGCGTGATGATGTTACAAACTTGGCGGAATGATGGAGAAGGATAAATGCATCAATTTGAAGTAAGTGTCCCTGTATCAGAAACGAACGAGTCGAAAGTAATAAGCGAAAACCGTTCTGATACTTCTGACAGTGGAATATATGTACTGGATCTATTGATGCTACGTTTTTAGGGTACACAACTTCCAGAGGTGGTAGTATGGAGTAAAACAAGGAAAAAATGTCTAGCAAACATGACGTCTAAAATGCATGCCTTAAAAGCTATGAGCACTTGTTCAATAGAGGAGATGTGTTTTACAAAATGGTTCAAATGGCTCTGAGCACTATGGGACTTAACATCTGTGGTCATCAGTCCCCTAGAACTTAGAACTACCTAAACCTAGCTAACCTAAGGACATCACACACATCCATGCCCGAGGCAGGATTCGAACCTGCGACCGAAGCGGTCACGCGGTTCCAGACTGAAGCGCCTTTAACCGCACGGCCACACCGGCCGGCTGTGTTTTACAGTAGCGAAGATGAACAAGTGCTCATAGCTCTTCAAGTACGCATTTTAAATCCCAAGTCTACTGGAAATTTTTTTCCTTGTTTTGGTCCATACCACCAATTCGGAAAGTTGCTGCCAGAAAACCGTAGCAACAACAGTGCTAGTACATGTATTCCACTGTCATAGGTATGAGAACGGTTTTCCCTTATACCTTTCGACTCGTTCATTTCCGGTACAGGGATCCTTACCTCAAATTCATGCATTTATTCTTCTCCATCATTCTAGAAAGTTTGTAACAATATCACGAAATCACCCTGTGTATACATCCATTTACAGGCGCCGGCGCCAATA
Organism: Schistocerca piceifrons; assembly: GCF_021461385.2. Classification (NCBI taxonomy): domain Eukaryota; kingdom Metazoa; phylum Arthropoda; class Insecta; order Orthoptera; family Acrididae; genus Schistocerca; species Schistocerca piceifrons. Next base: position 407,351,381 of record NC_060149.1, read on the forward strand.
ACTTCGACGCTTTGTAGCGTCGCTGTATGACGTTTCTGGACAAGGGTTCCTATGTAAAACGGGATCTATGAAGTCCCATCTACAACCTCTAGAAGTGTGTAACATGGATTGCGAAACATCCTGTATACAGTGTACATAAAATTCTGATTGCGGAAAACCTCACTTCACGTTTTTCTGACTGAAGAGCATGCTCTTACCCGCCCAGCTGTTTTTTCATTTTGCCAGAGTCGGCAAAGACATTTATGTTCCTTCAGCCGCGTATTCATGCTTTAATCTCTGACAAGGGGTACCTCCACCGATCACGTCAAATTTCTACCACGCCCATTTTGCCACAGATTTATGTCGCCCTCCGACGTCCGACTAGTCAGCCGACAAGAATCAGCGGAACCAGGAGTACTTCTGAAACTGTAAAGCACAACTTTGGTCGAAATGTTAGGAATGGAAAGGTTTTATGGACCATACAACTAGAAAAACTAACTTGCAGCTATGATATCCAGTGGTGAAAGCCCTCATTGTATGATCACTGTGATTCATTTGAGAGCGACGGGTGTAATAACCACTCTGACAAGAGGAACCCTCCATAAGTCGCTCTCTGATACAAACGAAACTTTCAGGTCGAAAGAGGGGATAAAATAACTGGACACCTATTTTGGTTTAGGTGCTAATACTGAATAGTTTCGGAGAGAATGACGGTTAAAATTTCGACGAGAGTATACCAGTCTACTAGCGGAGGGTGGAAGTAAGTGCGTTGATAGTGTAGCGGTTAAGATCACAGGTTTGACTTTTTGCGACCCCTGTTCAAACCTAAACTTACGTTTTTTTTATCTACTGTTATTGTGGAACTATGTGACAGTCTGTTTTGTGACATCGTGAAATAAAATGACAAAGGAAATAAATATTTCAAAAGTTATTAAAATGGATTTTATCATCATAAAACTTATATAAATTCGTATTATTAACGGTAAGTGGAAATGAAAGATAAAAATTCTAGTATTTCAGTTTCCTTATACGATGGGTTATTTGTCGATGAAATACTGACGTGTTCATTAAAAGCAATTCCGCTAAAGTGCACGCAGTTCTGTCAACACTGCGACATGCACTTTTACCGACAAGTGAAGAATTACATTTGCTGATTACAGAAATACCCTATTCTCATCGCACAGCAGAGGAAAATCACAAGTAGAAACGATGCAATTAAAATACACGCCTTGATCCAGCTTTCGAGAATATACTTTGATCTGCATGGTAGTTTGCCGGGAAATTATCGCCAGATCGCAAATATTTCGCAACATTAACGAGGTCGCTTTTCCTAATGATATTTACACACAAAAAAAGAGAGAGACTTCAGCATAGGTGATTGCGGCGTATGTGCTTTTGCACGCTGCTCGTGCGTCTCCCAATTTTTATACTTTGAATGTTTTAGGATAGATGTAGTTATGGGAAATGCACTGGTTCTTTTGAAGTAGAAAAGTAAAAATGTAACCGAAATCGAAATATTAGAATTTATGTGTTTCTCATTTTCCATTACTGTTAATATTACAAAATGATTTATATTTTGTGATGATAATATCTATTTTAATAGGATTTGAAAAACTTATTTCTTTTGTCGATAATTCCGTTGTATTTTAAGGTGTTACAAAAAATATTGATGTCACATGCATCCACAACAACAGCAGATAAAGGAAAATTATAACATAAGACTGAATTTGAACACGGGGCGTAAAAATGCGTACTTACGTTTTAACCACTATGATACCGACCTATTTACTGTGGCATTTCCTAACAGACTGATAAATTGGAGTCGAAACTTTAACCGTCATTTTCTCGGAAACTATTAAGTGTTGCCGCCTAAGCTTTACCTTCACCCTTTCTTCGCCTTGTAATGTTTAGTCTGTGTCAGTGTGCGACCTATTGAGGGCCCCCTTGTGAGATGAATAGGTTGGCACCTAACAGGAAATAGGGGGGCTGCATCAGACCAGTCAGTTCAGCAGAGTGCGGAACGGGCGTGTATCAGCGACATTGCACTGCGAAGGAGAAGCGGATTGTTATAATCGGCTCGTTGGAGAAGATGACTAGATTATCTGGGAAGGCCGCGTTTTGGCTGGGCTGTGTGTGGCCTTGCGGTAGGCCTGCAAGGGTGTCCTCCAGCGAGGGAAATCGCTGGCTTTCGCCGCGCCAGACGTAATGGCGCCGCTTGTATGCGGGGCCGGCACCCAGGCAAACACGCGACAGCGCGCTAAGCCACACAACACCCACCAATACGGCTCCAGAGGCTTCGCGAGTGCCGCTTGTAGACAACGTCACATCGTTCTTAAGGAGAGATGCTTAAAATAGTTTTTGTCGTTATTTTGATTTAAGTGTATAGAATCTCCTGGACACTCTTGATACACTGATGTAGCAGAACATTGACAACCTGCATTATGGCGTCTTGCTCCACCTTTCCAATGCAATACAGCAGCTATCCCTTGTAGCTTTCCAGAGGTAGCCAGACCTCTACGCACAGATCACGCAATTGGCAGTGGTTTGTGGTCGCAGATTTGGCGTCAGGGACCGTCCCACGAATCGTTCAAATGGCTCTGACCACTATGGGACTTAATTTCTAATGTCATCAGAACTTAGAAATACTTAAACCTAACTAACCTAATGACATCAAACACATCCATGCCCGAGGCAGGATTCGAACCTGCGACCGTAGCGGTCGCGCGGTTCCAGACTGTAGCACCTAGAACCGCTCGGCCACCCCGGCCGGCGCCCCACGAATGTCCTATCGGGTTCAGATCAGGCGAATTTGGTGACTAACACATCAAGATGAGTTCATTATCGTGCTCCTCAAATCTCTGGTACAAGGCTGGCGTTATGACACGGACCGTATCCCGCTGGAAGATGCTACCACCATCAGGGAAGATATCAAACATGAAGGAAGTAAGATAGTCCTCAATAACGTTCATGTGGTCCCATTTGTCGTGGTTCCTTCGATTACTGCCAGAGGTCTCGTGGGAGATCAGGTGAGTGTTCTCGGTAGCTGGGGACAGGGACACTTTGTTGAAACGATAACGTGCCGTCAACGCGAAACTGTGGTAGATTTTAACGAAATGACTTGAAATCTATGATTTTTAGCGACATTACGCGAAATCGGTGGTTTTTGGCGAAATTTTGAGGAAAATATCATTTTTCCGCGTACCTGGACATTCCGCGTACATTTCCGCGTACAAGTTGGCAGTCTGAGGACGCTTGTGACAAGTGAAAGCTATTTAATGTTGAAATTTGTTCTTTCGTCAGTGCTTATTGTGGCATATAACATAATTTAAAGTGACAGTTCATTTTCAGAATGAGACCGGAGAAGTTTTGTGTCCGTTCGCTGTCAGCCTTAGCGACTAAATAGTATCGTGCGCAATGGCATTGTGCTAGTCACGCACTACGTTGACAGGAGGTTGTCTAAAGCCAGGTTTGTTAAACCGATTTCCCAGTACCGATTTGGTTGGTCATGTAAACACTCCAATATATATTCTGGAAAATCCGTTCTAGCTGCCGGATTTCCTCTTCAGCAATAGATTTTCACTCCCATGAAAACGCTCAACCTTTTTTGAAACGTGCTTGGGTTGTTATGATACGTCTTGTTTTTAAACATTTCTGGCTAATCTGGATGGTCTGAATTTTTGTGGAGTTAAGAGAAATAGAAATATTAGACTGAGCATGAAGTTGGTCTACATGGCAAATTTAATTCACTAGAAATAGCCACGGGCTAAATACATCAGAAACTAGAACAGCTGGCTTCAGACACTATTTTTATGAAACAACTGAAGATCAGAAAACCAATATTTGAATGGTCTAGCAAAACTACTGTGGCATCAAGCCGAGTTCACACACGCAACTAAAGTGACGCCACAGGCAGTGGAATAACGCAGTGGTACAGCAGTTGCATGTGCAAACAGCCAGTTTTCAGTGGCATCACTCAAGTGACACCACTTTTGTCACGCCACAAGAAGTTCAACTCAGCTGTGTTTTGTGACCGCCACTTTCCTTCTCCACCACCAAATAGCGTCATTCGACTGCTGCCTGAATTTCGAAACACCAACACTGTATTTAGGTTTTCGTGTTTGTAATTTTCCGTGTGTGTGTTTTTCTGCCCCAAAAAATGTCTAAAAATGGTCTTCAGCCAACTGTATAGTTTCTTCAATTGTATGAGGAGCTATCTTGTTTGTGGAAACACAAAAACGAGTGCTACAAAAATGGCTCCAAGCGCTATGGGACTTATCATCTGGGGTCATCAGTCCCCTAGACTTAGAACTACTTAAACCTAACTAACCGAAGGACATCACACACATCCATGCCCGAGGCAGGATTCGAACCTGCGACCGTAGCAGCAGCGCGGTTCCGGACTGAAGCGCCTAGAACCGCTCGGCCACAACGGCCGGCCGAGTGCTACAAATACAGACTTTTAAGAGATCAAGGATTTCTTGAAATTGTGTATAGTATGCGGGAAAACATCTCCAGTTGTGATATGTGCATCGCAAAGCTCATATAAAAAGCATTCACAATGCCTACATCAATCAATACAACAAAGTGTTAACATCTTACACGAGCGGTGCGTCTTCAGGTCCATCATGTGCCGAAAAACATTTATTTCTAAAAAAGGCATAGTTTTATATAATACAAATTGTACTTAAAAATTTGTAACTCTTTTTACATGTGTTTAGAAGAAAAAATCCCTCATTTTCTTTAAAAGACAAGCGAAATAGTTTGTGAAAGTTGGATAAAAAATACTGTGTTTACTGTACTTAGTCAAAACAAAAAATTGATCATTGTACGGTTTGCGGTAAGTGCACAGCTATCATAAAAATTGAATGATGTGGAGTATGACTGCATGCCGTATGGTTAGTACAATGCAACTCTAACAACATGAGGTACGTGTTTTGATTCTAAACTGTATATGTCCAGAATCTTGACAACATGGTGGTCATTTTAATAGGAACATAATATTAGATTCTTACCACATAAAGGAAATGTTGACAGAGTCAAATGTCTGCAGGCAACAGGAGTTGATAGCCAACAGTTTGCAGATGTGGCACTAAAGATTATTTGGTTTCCATATTCCAGTGTAGGCAGAGAGAGGCTACTTTTTGACTGCAATGATGGGTTGACAGATCGGCGGGCAAAATCTGTTGGACGACAACTCACCAGTTACGAAAATGCTGGCATGTAAGAAGGGCAACGGCCTTGCCGCAGTGCATACACCGGTTCCCGTCAGATCACCGAAGTTAAGTGTTGTCGTGCGTGGCCAGCACTTGGATGGGGGACCATCCGGGCCGCCATGTAGTATTATCGACCGAATAGTAGCAGCTCCGGTCAAAGAAAACCATCTTAACGAATGGGAGGGCGGTGGGCTGACCACATGTCCCTTCTATCTGCATCCTCAGTAAGGATGACACGGCGGTCGGGCCACTTGTGGCCTGAAGATGGAGTGGTTTTTTTTTGTCATTTGAGAAACGGTATGCAGTGTTTGGCTGAAAACCTACTTGCCTTTAACCGTTATTTTTTTCTCTGATTATGCAGTATAACATAAATGTTCCTTTTTCCTTGTTCAAGTTAGTGTAATGTAAATAAATGTGATACATCTGGTGTAATACATGTAATGTAAATGATAGTCATGGGACGGCGATATGGATGCATAGAGATGGCGGTGGTACCGCGTACACCGGTATAAAAGGCCGGCGCATTGGCGGAGCTGTCAAATGGTTCAAATGGTTCTGAGCACTATGGGACTTAACTGCTGTGGTCATCAGTCCCCTAGAACTTAGAACTACTTAAACCTAACTAACCTAAAGACATCACACACATCCATGCCCGAGGCAGGATTCGAACCTGCGACCGTAGCGGTTGCGCGGCTCCAGGCTGTAGCGCCGAGAACCGCGAGACCACCGCGGCCGGCGTGCTGACTGCCTGTTAAGAATTCTTTCTCTCAGGAACGGGTGGAGGTATCAAGTTGAAATTTACATCAAATACCAATGTCCACGGTCCCATGGTGGTGTAAAAAATTAAACTTTCTACTCAATGCACTGAAAAGATACGGCCACTTATGTCATATATTTTGATACTGTGGCCGTGCTGTTCTAGGCGCTTCAGTCCGGAACCGCGCTGCCACTACGGTCGCAGGTTCGAATCCTGCCTCGGGCATGGATGTGTGTGATGTCCTTAGGTTAGTTAGGTTTAAGTAGTTCTAAGTTCTAGGGGACTGATGACCTCAGAAGTTAAGTCCCATAGAGCTCAGAGCCATTTCTAAGTCTAGGGGACTGTGACCTCAAATGTAAGTCCCATAGTACCTAAAGCCATTTGAACCATTTTTTTGCAAACTCACTTGTCAATACCTATGTACGAACTGTCTATGCAGAGTGTTCCGAAATTCCCATAACAAACTTCTAGGACTTGTAAAGGGGAGTGAGTACATAATATTTTGAAACACTTGTCCGGACGACGCTACGGAGCGTAAAAGTTATAGGAGCCGGCGCCTGTAAATGTATGTATATACAGGCTGATTACGTGATGATGTTACAAATTTCCAAGGTTGATGGAGAAGGTTAAATGTGCCAATTTGAGCCACGGGTTCCTGTATCGGAAACGAGCGAGTCGAAAGGTACCAGCGAAAAACGTTTCTGATACCTCTCATAGAGGAAAACATTTACCGGTTTGTTTCTAAGATTCTATGCTAGGAAAGTTTCAGAGGTGGTAGTATGGACCAAAATAAGAAAAAATGTGGACAAACATGGGCTCTAAAATGCACACCTCATTAGCTGTGAGCACTTGTTCAACAGAGATGTATTTCACAATTGCGAAGATGAGAAAGTGCTCACAGCTCCTCAGGTATGCATTTTGGAATTTTTTTCTTGTCTACTGAAGATTTCTTCCTTGTTTTGGTGCACACTACCATCTCTGAAAGATGCCTACCCGAAAACCTCAGCAACAACAGTACTAGCACATGTATTCAACTGTCAGATGTATCAGAACGATTTTCGACTCATTTGCTTTCGAGCCAGGGGCCCTTACCTCAGAGTGATACCTTTGTCCTTCTCCATCATCCTTGAAAGTGTATGACACTTGGCCTGTATATGCATACATTTACAGGCGCCGGCGCCTATAGCTTTGAAACTCTGTAAGGTTGTGTGTTTACGTTTCCAGACATGGGTTCCTATTCAAAATATTATGTACTCACTCCCCTCTACAAGTCCTGGAAGTTTGTAACGGGAATTTCCGAACACCCCGTACACATAATTAAGTTTGTACGGAACTCTTAAGAGCGCGATACCTACTCGCGCTCGTCCCGTTTTTAAACGATGGCAATCGCTGCTGTGTTTTTCTGCAATTACAACAATTGCTGCGTAAAATTAAGCTTTTTTATGTGAAAAAATGTTCCAGGGTTCAACGTGGTCTTGTACCTTGGAACAAATATTCTACTGAAATTTAAAAGCGCTGCAGTCAAGAAAATCTTTCCAATATCGCATTTAATAGCCTACCTGTTGCATTATTACCCTACTACACATCAACGATCAGTAAAAGGCGTCAAATTAAGTTGAAGTATTAATAAAACCCAGTTACAAGTGAAATAGGTTTTTAAGCAAAAGTTATTGGAAATCAACACAAATTTTCATTCCAAACACAGGTAAAGTTGTTAAAAGAGTAAAGAAACTGAGTGAATTTGCGAATTCATATGGTCCTTGGTAAGAGACCTTCCGTTTTAGGGTGCAAGATGATGCACGATGCACGACCGGCGAAGAATGGGTTAACTGTCCATACGTTGCACAACTAGTTTTAAAAATATATGGAATTTTACTTGCCATAAAATTCTGTAAGTAAAGTATTAACAGTACTTCCCAAACACCTTTAATGTATCATACAGGGCCTAAATGTATAGAACTAAGAATATTTACAAGTGCTGCACAAAACACAATCTCATGTCTCACAACAGAAACTAGAAAATGGAAGGGACTGCTTACGGTGGTCTGTAGTGCGTATAACTTGATGTGATTTTAAAATCGATCACTAGACTGCAACATTGACCAAGAAACATCGTGTTTTCATAGGTACACTATTCTCAAGGTACAACACTTCCCGCTACTCCGTGCACTGCTTGCATTGTGGTAAGGACATGTGTGTGTGTGTGTGTGTGTGTGTGTGTGTGTGTGTGTGTGTGTGTGTGTACGACAGTAAATAACGCGTGTTGCCATAACGACGTGACCACAAACGAAAGCGTACTTCCTGCCCGTCCGTGACTCAGTCACACAACGCTACCGTTGCATTGCTGTTTTCGACTTAACTGTTACGCATTCCTGTGTATTTCCCTACTTCGGTCATGGTCGCATTAGTTTCTTAGTCTCACAGTTGTCGCGCCCTACGGCCAATGTTGCAATTTCAGAATGATGTAATAAGGATGAGCAGTAAAAGAAAATGAACATCGGATCCTTGGCCCTATAATTGGAAATGGTAAACTTATATTTTAGTAATATTGTGATCTATTATTATCTAGTTTAATGAATACTACTACTCTATTTATCGTCTGTTGGTAAAAATACACAGGCTTTTCCACTTATTGCTATTTGTGTCAGATTTAACCCAAACTTTTTTATCATTGCTTTAAGAAGACATATGGAAATAACCTTGAAATTCAAAGAAATGATTTCTATACAAAACTAAATAATGAAGGGGAGAAAAGCATTGTTTGAAAAAAATAGAAAAAATAGTCACACAGTCTGCATTATCAGGATTTCGACAGTTTCTAACGTTTCATAAGGAGTCCTGTGCTTCTGTAATGGCCTGTATTCTTCTAGATAACGAGCACACAACACTATCTATGTGTTTAGGACCTAATATTGCTTTCCAAGTGAGTGTATAAATTATTCTTCCATGGACGCTTATTCATTTCTCTGTGTGTCCTTTTTTATTTAAGTAAAAAGATAGCTTTTCTTTGAAAGGCAAATCAAGATAAGTTATCACAATGTGTACAGTTGTCGACCCTCTTCTAATACGAAAACGCTTTTGTGAAGCCAAAACGTCTGACGTAAAACTGGGAATTTCATAAGATGGAGTTTAGTTGCAGCTAGACTGCGCAAGAGAATTTCTAGAAGTCGAGCCATAACAGAAGAAAAGGACTTACGCCTGAAAAAAACAAGACAGCGCTTCTTTTTACACAGTTTTTGATTCTCCTTCATTACTTTCTCATGCATAGTTAATAATTTAATTTGATCCTATTTTAAGGTTATACCTGCATATTCATTTACATAAATAGCAGCACCTTAGAATTAAATGTAACACAAACGCAAATACCTGGAAAAGCCATAGCTCAAATTTACTATCAAATCTGAAATCGCGACACGTGTTCTTTCAACATCTACAACCTATATTATTTGGCTGCAATAATTTCTTTTCTTTTAATACAAAGCATATCTTTATTCCTACAATTGTGCAAAATTATTTTTCAGTTCATTCATGTTGGAGTTCGTCTACAGTTACGACCGAAAAGAAATAACGCGTCAATCTTTTTTCTTCTCTGGTTTCCAAATTAAGGCTAAGATAAACTTGTTCCAGTGTCATCATCTTATACTTGATCCGAACACTGTACTATGACGTTGAGGGCTGTACGTTTCGATGGCATCTTTCAGGTGGCTGTTCTTAGTGATGAGAACTGGTGGTTTCGTGCAGTAGCATACGAGGTATCCGAGAGGTTCCGTTGTGAATTGCACTGTTAATAATTACAAAAATTAGCCACAGACCTTATAAATGTGACATTGCAGATTTTTTTTTTTCAGTGTAATATCTGCTTTGCCGTCCTGTGTCTGACATACGCAGAGTACGTTCCTTCCATTCTTTTCTATATTGTGCAACTTCCTCTATTATAGATTTCGTACTTAAATCTTATCTGCTGCAACGTTGTACACATTCTAAGGGCTTAATTTCTGATTTTTCCGTCTATCTAACACCTTTCTATTTCGCAGCCCAACTTTTTTCTATGTATAATAAGGTCGTTCATGTGTCAAACATTGAACGCAGTGTGACATGGGAAACAGATTTCAGCATACAAAATAAGCCCCTCAACCAGGATGAAAAGGTCACTGCTATATATCTGTCATCCGACAGCGAGGTCCATACTCTACTATGTTCACAACCAACGACTCCTCCTGTGGCCGATAAGCGCCAGCGGGCAGTCACGTGGGCCTGGTCGCTGACGTCAAACTGGAGATGAAACCCAACCGTCGGGCCGTTGCAAGAGACTTCGAAGCGCGCTGCGCCGAAGTCGCTTACACCGTCCTTTTGTCACCTGACTATTTACGGGGTTTCACATGAATTATATTCTGAATTACTGTTCTATGGATTACTGACAGATTTGCTTGACCTTGGTCTATATTGATTTTTCTCTTGGTGTGTTCTATAATTTACAACGACCTGATGCGGACCGAAATTGTTAACTATCAAGAGATCAAATGCCTCAAATGGCTCTGAGACTATGGGCCTTAACATCTTAGGTCATCAGTCCCCTAGACTTAGAACTACTTAAACCTGCCTAACCTAAGGACATCACACACATCCATGTCTGAGGCAGGATTCGAACCTGCGACCATAGCAGCAGCGCGGTTCGGCCTAGAACCGCTCGGCCACACCGGACGGCTATAAAGCGATCACCGCGCATCCATATTTTCTGTGTAATGAAGAGTCTGCTACTCGGTAATGAGTCTAGTAGAAACAAGAAACCTCACTTTTGCGCCACAGCGATTGGCTGTACCACTGCACACTCTGGTGTCCAGAACGGGACGATACTGATGAGGGAGAGATTAGACATCTTGGTGGGCAGAACTGGTAATATCGGTTATATTGATTATGAAGAATTACAACCTGAAGGTCGAAACAGTAAAGCTCCTAAGAGAGATAACCTTAATATGGATCTTCGATATGAATCTAAGAGGGGTGTCCAAAAAGAAAGGTTCCCTATTTATAACAAAAATAACATACAATTTATCACCTCTGGATCACGGGGTCCCGAGTTCAATGCCCGGCCGGGACGGGGATTTTCTCCACCTGGGGACTGGGTGTTTGTGTTGTCCTCATCACTTTATCATCATTCGGGAAAGTGGCGAGACTGGACAGTGCAAAGACTGGGAATTAGTACAGCCCTGATAACCGCGCAGTTGAGAGCCCCAGAAACCAAACATCATCACAAAATTTACCGCCGGCCGTGGTGGCCGAGCGGATCTAGGCACTACAGTCTGGAACCGCGCTACAGCTGCAGTCGCAGGTTCGAATCCTGCCTCGGGCATGGATGTGTGTGATGTCCTTAGGTTAGTTAGGATTAAGTGGTTCTAAGTTCTAGGGGACTGATGACCTCAGCAGTTAAGTCCCATAGTGCTCAGAGCCATTTGAGCCAACAAAATTTACCACGTTGAAATAATTTAATTGACATTGCACAATGCTTCTGTTATTTTTCTACATAGTCCCCATGTTTTTCCAAGCATTTTTTGGTAACGTGACACAAGTTTCTCCAAATCAGTGTTGTACTAGGTCGGATCCTGTGCTTGTAAGCACTTGTTCACTCTTGATGTGACTTCATCATCGCTGTTGAAGTGCTTAACTCCAAGATGACCTTTGAGTTGGTGTAACATGCGAAAATCAGTTGCGGCAAGATCTGGTCAATATGGAGGATGCTGGAACACTTTCCAGTTGAATCTTCCGAGCTCCGCCTGTGTCATTCTAGTGGTACGCGGGCGAGTATTGTCATGAAGGAAGAGAACTTTGCGAGACAAAAATCCAAGACGTTTTCCTTTGATGGCAACTCGCACATTCGTCAAGACGAGCAGAGGTCTCGATTTGATGAACATCGTTTTGGAAAAAATTGTGTAAAGTCATCAAAAATGCTTGGAAAAACATGGCGACTATGAATAAAAGTATCAAAAGAACCGTTCAATGTCAATATAATTATTTCAACATGATAAATTGCTTGTAATATTTTCTAAAAATAGGGAAATTTACTTATTGGACGCCCCTTGTACATCCCTCCAATCGACACTTAAGTATTTGGCAGTGGGTTTATAAAACCACATTTACACTATTTCTCAACCGCTCCACTGTCTAAAGCACGTGGTAGAAATAAACACCTAAATATTTCCTTGCGAGACCTGATTTACCTTATTTTATTACGACTGTTGTTTCCTCGTGTGTATGTGGAAGTCAATAAAAAATTTTAATATTCAGGGAAGGAAGTTGATGATTTCGTGAAAATTTTCTCTGGAACGAAAAACGCTCCCAACCCCAACTCGCTTATTTTGCGTTGGTATAAAACGAGCTTCCCTTCTTTGAACCGACCTCCGTCAGTGTTATCTGGTAACGACCCCATACCACGCAGAAATACTCTAGAAGAGTATAGACGTGAGTAGTTTTAGTCTCTTTAGTAGATTTGTTGCATCTTCTAAATATTCTGCCAATGAAACACAGTGTTTGGTTCCCCTTCGCCATAAGCTAAAGCAAGATACCTAGAAATCCTTCGTCAATGCTAGAACAAAGGAAAATCCTGAAACCAGTGGGAGCAAGCTGTTGCAGCTCCCATATTCCAGAAAACAGTCCGGAATGGTCAAAATAACTGCATAGGGATCAGCCGTTTGAACTCTGGTTACAAATTTTATGGTTTGATGCTCGCTTCTCCTTTCGGCCAATCATCGAGACTGCCTTGCGACAAGAACAGGGTAGGTCCTGTGCTGATAAAGTTTTCTCCATGAAGCAGATAACAGAGAAAAGAGAAAGAACCTACATTGAATTTATAGGCCACGTCGACGCTTTTTACAGAGTGCTACAAAATGGTTCAAATGGCTCTGAGCACTATGGGACTCAACTGCTGAGGTCATTAGTCCCCTAGAACTTAGAACTAGTTAAACCTAACTAACCTAAGGACATCACAAACATCCATGCCCGAGGCAGGATTCGAACCTGCGACCGTAGCGGTCTTGCGGTTCCAGACTGCAGCGCCTTTAACCGCACGGCCACTTCGGCCGGCCAGAGTGCTACAGAGCAAGCTATAGGACGGAAGGAGAATATCGAAGTAACTCTCCGAACTACTGAAAAACTTTGAAGAAACCAGAGGTACGTTTAGCAAATGTTTGCCAAATCGACGATTAGGAATTAATGTACAGATAAACAGTCACAGTTCGTGTATTATTCACTAACTACCAGTTTCCCTCTACTGACGAGAGCAACTTCAAATACTCATTGCCCATATCCCAACACGTTAATGGTTAAAGCTCTTCTCTGCGCCAGCGTCATTACAAAAGTTGTGAAGTAGTAGTTAACTAGAGAGTACACGTAGTGGAGTTTCTGTACATTAACAAAGATATGTGCTAAGACGAGGTTCATTTCAGGATACAGTAACATGGGCATACGACAAGGCTTCACTCTGTCGCATATTTAATTTACTTTAATAGACAGACGACGCTATTACAGAATGGAAAAGAAAACTTCTACAGTTAAATCCTTGGTGGTTTATGTTTCAGTTCCATGAAACAGAAATATCAGGGATGTAAATCCCGGCCGTAAAAGCGTGTATTGTGTGATTGCATAGTCAGGCTTTGACGATACATAAAAACCGATAGCTTTGTCTTGACGCTCTTGTTTGCCAACGATCAGGTAACATATGAGCGCGAGTTTTCGCGACCGCAGTCCATTTCAGTAAAATTCTTCTGTAGGTGTGACTGTTTCGGCTGTTACTGCTGGCAGGTTTCGCCGGGATAAAAAAAAAAAATCTGGGATCAGGCAATATGGGGGAATTTCAAAAAGTAAGTTTCGCTTTATTATACTATTTTCTTTATTTTTTGAGACAATAACTTTTTTTATGACACAATCTTAACCGGTTTCGGCCCCAATAGCCATCTTCAGATGCTAAGAGCGGCAAATGTTCACGCATCGTCAGTTTGATCTTAGCAGTTGAAGATAATCGTTGTGGCCGAAACCGGTTAAGATTGTGTCATTAAAAAGTGACTGTGTCAAAAGATAATCAATACTTGATAATAAGTCAGTCACCGTCACCTTACACAATACGTAATTTTGTCAGGCCAAGTAAATTTTATTGAGTACTGCACTACACTGTAAAGTGCAACAGTTATATCACACTATTTTTCAATATAGTCACCAAATCTCTGCAAACAACGGTCGGAAATTTCTACCAATAGTTCAATTCTTAACGATAGGAATTCGCAACTAGATCATGAAGCCACTCAAGAATCACTTTGTGGACGTCCTTGTTGTTGGAAAATCTCTTTCCCCCCAGACGTTCTTTCAACCTGCCGAAATGATAGGAGTCGCACTGTGCAAGACATAATTTTCCGGATCAGCATCACCCAGCGTCATCCATATATAGCAAGAATTCAACGGTGAATTTACAAGTTTTGCCGACAAGCATGGTGCTGTCCTGCTTACTATACCTTTGGTGTACTTTCCAGCTGTCGCGCCATTTCACTTGCACGCTGCAGTGCACCTGTTATCCGTACAGCAACAGAACTGTGTCTGCAGCAAACCCGGAACACGTAGTCTCTTCTGACAATGCGCAGTTGTCTTAGCGAGGGACGTGTGTAGCTTTCTTTCTGAAATCCCTGCGCAGTTTAAAATTCTTAGCACATACCACTCCGATACTGTTAGAACTAAATAAAGGCCCAATGCCACCGACCGGCCGCCGTGTCACCCTCACACGTAGGTGTCACCGGATGCGGATACGGAGGGGCACGTGATGAGCCCGGCCGTTGTAAGTTTTAGTGACCGATATCGCTAATTCTCAATCAAGTAGCTCTGAAATTGGCCTCACACGGGCTAAGTGCACTCCGCTTGCCAACAGCCCTCGGCAGACCCAGACTGTGACCCATCCAACTGCTAGACAAGCCCTACAGCGTTTAACTTCGGTGGTCTGACGTGAGAATAAAGTAATGGGGCAGTACAATTTTGAAATTTCGCTGCATAAAGCAGACTCCATTGCATTTTGTGGTCTATCTCAAGTCCGCTGCAGTTGGGTTGTTAATATCAAACCAGTTATACAGATAAATCAATTTTCTATCCTTGTACATTCTCACTATTTGAAGAACTCTGTATTGGAAAGGAAACTGAAAAACTTAACAGAATAGTGCACAAGAAAAAACAAGTCTTGGGAGGTTAAGATTTTGCGGCTCAAATTAAGCTACTTCGGGCACAGCATGAAAGCTGATGATTCATTAGAAAAGTCTATAATGCTCGGAAGAACTGAAGGTGAAAGACTAAGAAGAAAACCTGTGATAACGTGGATAGAGGAGATGAAAGAAAGCGTCGTGATGACCCGAATAGAACTGAGGACAAAGACATCATCCAGGAGAGCATGGAGATTCATCTTTCATTGTATCACCAGAGGTTGGATGCGAGTTGATGTATCATAACAGCAACATGGTAAATAAGTTGGACGCTAAGAACCATAGTAGGGAAGGTAGTAATGCTGGTTTATACGGGACTGAGGCGTGAGTGTTCACTAAAAAGGGCAAAAGTAGAGACCAAACCTTTGACGTACGATTTCTTCGATCAGTTGTGTCTATGACAGATAGGGACGGAAAAAGAAATGGGGCATACGGCGGACACTCAACATTTTTAGCTTAAATAAAGAAATCTTAGAATATTGTTAAAACTGAAACTGTCATGTGGAATGTGTAACCGATGAATGTTTGCCAAAATCGGTCTACACGTACGAGAGCGTGCTGGAGAGTAATGCCTCCTAATATTTTACTTGAAAACTCTTATAGCTTTTTTAAATAAAACAATCGTTTTTAACATTCTACATTTTGTGCAGCTCTCTGTCGCTAGAGACCTCCGAATTGTAGCGTGTAACATGGCGGTGTGTAGCGTAATTATGCCGGTGCGTGACAAATAGCGTGCTGTAATCGAATTCCGAATTTGAAAAGTTCGTTCACACATGGAGCACCGTTCCCTTCAGCATAACATTGCCAGACCACACACGAGCTGTGCAACGTTTGCAACAACCCCACGCGTCGTGTTTACTGTCATGGATCATCCTCCATACAGTTCCGGCTTGGCCCAACCGATTTTCATCTGTTTTCAGAACTTAAAGAACACCTTCGAGGATTTCACTTTGATAGTGATGAAGCGGTGCAAGCAGAGGTGAGTTTGTGGCTCCGTTTACTATGTCAAACATTCTACTGTGACGGCAGCAACAAACTTGTCTCTCGTTGGTAGAAACATGTTCACTGTCAGGGTGACTATGTTGGAAATAATTATGTAGACATTATGAATAAAAGTGTAGAATGTTAATAACGTTTGTTTTATTTAAAAAGTCTTAAGAGACTTCACATACAAAATTCGGAGGTACTACTTTTCAGCACGCCCTCGTAGAAGCCTACAGCGTTCCGCAGAGTGGGTAGACCAAGAAACTACGGAAGGATCAAATGTTAAGTTCACAATAACACGAAGGGCATGTTGAATATGAAGGTGAAAACTGCCAGTACTTTGTAAAATTTCATTTGCAATTATCTCCTCATTTATCTTTTAAGTGTTCTTGTGATTATCCCACATGTTCATTGATGCAAGCTTGTTTTATTTTATCCTCTTCATCGGTTTGTCGGAGCCGAAGAACTAGACATGAGGCACTTGGTTCAATATTTGTCATCGACACAGATTTTTTATTTTACTGATTCCTTTCCGAAGAAAGCCACTTAGCTGTTTAAATCTTTAAATTAAATGCACATATCAAGAGATGTCATTTTCATGCTGTCCTATTCAGTTGGTCTTCACTTCCTTTGATCATTACTTGATCGTCTGCGCAGAGTAAGATGTTTACATACTGTTGGCTTCCTTGTTTGGTTTCCAAAGGAGCACAGTCGTCTTTACAGGTTTTTATCGCGACACCTATGCAGATGGTAAACAGCGACGGAGAAATACTATATGAATATCTAACTTTATGTCTGTCTTTAACAATAACCGCTTTCCAGTATTTATATCGATTGTAGTATTCATAAAAAGGCTGAATCATTTGGGTCAAGTGTTTCGGGTTGCCTCTTTTGCACACTATTCCCGATAAATTCTTTCTGTCAACATTATTAGATGGTTTGTCGAAATGAAATACACACTAACCCATCTCTACGAAAAGGGTAACTTTGTCAAGGAAGTGCGTATTTTACAATGTTTTATAGTTTTCCGTTAGAAGACGTGTGCCTCGCCACGTACCTGACAAATAGCACGCTCAGCCAATTCACACCTTGTTGACGTAACCAGCCCTGCCCGCGTCTATTCACGTCAAGCGAGCAGCCTCCGTTCCCCTTCACTTCATTGCAATCTTTTGTTACGGGTAGTATCCGTACTCTTTACTAACCTGTAGCTATTAGTGCTACTTCGAACTCATACTTATCCCTTCAGTGGAGAATTGGGCATACTTAATTTTCTGTTTTTGTTTTTGTTTTTTTACTTTGTGAAATGTTTGAGCGGAGCGAAGGCAAAACCTGGACAGTACACCATAAGTTTATATCCGAATCTTCATAGCCAAACGAAGAGTAAGAGATCCACAAATGGGGTATCAAATTGATCAACATGATATATACTTCTGCAAAGAAAGATTTAATTGTTTAAAAGTAATCTGGGTAAGTAAGAAACCCTTAATTAGTGATTTGAAGAAAATTTTTGTCCGATTTTTTAATAGCCGAACGAAGAGCGTGAAATGGATAAATGGGACAACAAACTGACAATCGTTGGCTCTACTTTTGCAGAAAAATATTTAATTTCTTGATGTGCTAAGGATAATTAAGAGAAATTTAATTAATGATGTGAGGGAACATTGAAATGTTTCATGAACAGCTGTTGCTAACTATGTAAGGAGGAGTCGAAGAAAATCAAATCACAGGATAAATTGAAACTGTTCTGCTTTGTCTTGTTCTATTTAACCTTAATAATAATGAATACCGATCGATACTTAAATATATTGTACAGGGTGTTTCACAATTCTTGTTACACACTTGTAGAGGCTGTAGAGGGTACTTAGTAGATCAAGTTTTACATAGGAACCCATGTCCGGAAACGTCATTCAACGACGCAACACAGCGTCAAAGATATAGGTACCAGCGCCTGTAAATGTCTGTGTATACAGGGTGATTCCGTGATGACGTCACAAGTTTTCAAGGATGAAGGAGAAGGATAAATATATCAACATGAGATAAGGGTCCCTGTACCGGAAACGAACGAGTCTAAAGCTACAAGCGAAAACCGTTCTGACACCTTTGACAGTGGAATACATGTGCCGGTACTGTTGATGCTAAGTTGTGGAGTAGGCAACTTTCAGAGGTGGTAGCATGCACCAAAACAAGAAAAAAGTCTGGTAAATGTAGGCTCTAAAATGTATATCTTAAGAGCTATGAGCACTTGCTCAGTGGTGTAGATGTGGAGGAGAGGAAGCGGAGATTAGTGTTTCACGTCAAGTCGACTATGAAGTCATTAAAGACGGAGCACAAGCTCGTATTAGGGAAGGATAGGGAAGGAAATCGGCAGTGCCCTTTCAAAGGAACCATCCCGGCATTTGCCTGAAGCGACTTATGGAAATCACGAAAACGTAAATCAAGATTGCCGGACGCGGGTTTGTACCATAGTCCTCACGAAGGAGAGTCCATTGTGCTAACCACTGCGCCACCTCGCTCGGTGTGGGAGATGTGTTTCACAGTAGCGAAGATGAATAAGTGCTTATAGCTCCTTAGGTGTGCAATTTAGAGCCCATGTTTACTAAACATTTTTCTTGTTTTGGTTTATGCTACCATCTCTGAAAGTTGCCTACCCTACATATTTATGCAAGAGCAGTACCGGTACATGTATTGCATTGTCAGAGGTATCAGAATGGTTTTCACTTGTAACTATTGACTCGATCGTTTCCGAACGAGCGACCCTGACCTTAGGTTGATACATTTATCCACTTACATCATACTTGACAATATGTAACATCATTACGGAATGACCTCGAATATACATACATTTAGAGACGCCGGCGCCTATAATGTTTCTGGACATGGGTTTCTGTGTAAAACTTGACCTACTAAGTCCCCTCTACTGCCTCTAGAACTGTGTAACACGAATTGTGACACACCCTGCATACCATGCATTCTAAACAAAATTTCATCTACCCCACCCAGTAACACAGATGCGAGCAAAAATCAAACAGAATACGAGCAATATATTTAGGGTGAAACTGAAAGAGCGCAGTGCACACATGTAGTCGTAACTATGAACACAATGCGTTACAACCAGCTTTTGTTCATTAAGAAACGAAACCAGATGTGGAAGAGTTTAAACCACTCAATACGAAAATGAGACGAGGGATGATTAACCAAGTTGGAGTGCTCCAAGTGGTCGCTGCGCTCGACTCGAACTGTTCGAGCAGTTGACGTCAGGACGTCGAGAATTCTCAGGCTTTGCTCGAGCTTTCGATCGCTGTAGAGACAGACTTCTGTAGTACTATCTCTATGACGTGATATAGCTTCATTAATATGTAATGGATTGTAATTCTCGAACTTCAGGTCGTCCTACGATCTAATGATGTCTGTTGGTATTACCTCCACAACGGGTCTTGCCACAGTTATTTAATTTCGCGATCGCAATTATAGTCAATCTAATATGATTTAGTGCGTTAATTAAACATTCAGTTTCTAATCGTTTTTCTTCCTCTGAATGTTACCATTTCGTATTAAAGCTGATTAATCACTGGTAACTTTTCAGAGTTACTGTAATGTGTGAACAGGAATCGAAATGGTCATTTGCAAACTCACTTGGTAAGTTACCATGGTGTCTAATAATTAAATGAAACATATTTTGGTTTTAGAGTTTTGATTCTGAAATGCAATACTTTCGCCTCTGACTATTAGCTTTACATAAAAAACTCCATAAATGTTTATATACGCTATCTGTAAATACTGTATGATAACTCTTATTGTACATAAGTGCCGGCCGGAGTGGCCGTGCGGTTCTAGGCGCTACAGTCTGGAACCGCGTGACCGCTACGGTCGCAGGTTCGAATCCTGCCTCGGGCATGGATGTGTGTGATGTCCTTAGGTTAGTTAGGTTTAAGTAGTTCTAAGTTCTAGGGGACTGATGACCACAGCAGTTAAGTCCCATAGTGCTCAGAGCCATTTGAACCATTTTGTACATTAGTTCAAATACAATACCAGTTTGTACGGTGGTAGGATTTATTACCTTTTCCACCTGTATTTCATAAAACTGTCACATTTCAAGCTTAGCTGTAGCTTATTATTGCGGCAATAATTTAGATGCTCGCGATCGCTTACTCTCACGCGCTGAGAGTCCAATGTCACGTCATCATTATTCGAGCATCACTCGATACTGTATTGAGCTCTGCGTCGTATAGGGAAAGCACGTTCGAACTGGAGAATCGTTTGTCCAGCCCTACTTAGCTCTTCGACCGCAGTTTCGGTACACATTTCCAAGTCAGCAGCTATTCTGTTTCTGTGCGGTATCCAACGTTCGTCGGTAGTGTAAAGTATAGTCGAGGTTTTCTGTGCGTCTCTTACCTCGGAGAGTTTCATTGCGGAAGTGGAAAACTGACCATTGCTTTGGCTGTTACATACCTGACTATGAAAAAGGGGATTGAAAAAGGTCTGAAGCTTGGAGTGAAATAAAAATGAAAGAAAATGTTCGTATGGGCCCCGTTTGGGGTTGTTCGGGAGCCTGTTGCAAGACTCTCTATATGACACCACTTCGATGAAATAAATAGTTAAGCACTTGTAAAATTATTGATTAGTCTGTAGCACGCTATTTATCGTACAAACATGTGTACCTGATACATTCTACTACAGTTATTTCTGAGCATAGTCACAATAACAAGTTGGAGGGGGGGGGGGGGGGGGGCGGAAGAGGGAGAGCAAGAGGACAAGAGGGGGAAATTGCATCCTCTTGAAATCTGCCTACAGGTTTTTATTCTTTACACACAACTCTCGAATTTCCAGCAATGATTGTCTGCGACTCCACCGAACTGCAAATTGAACGTTGCCGACTGCGACGAGAAATACTGCAGCTTTAGGAATCACAATTTATAGAGTGATTATAATTAAACTTTCACTACTTGAGCCAGTGTAGAGGGAAAACTGTTTGCTATATCGGTACCTAACTTTATAGGAATGATGTCCAGACTGTGCGCTGCAGGATTGTTTCTAGCGTTAGTGTCATGACTTACCGTTAGGCACCGGCACCCCGACTTAGACATGCGTGTGAAATCTTATGGGACTTAACTGCTAAGGTCATCAGTCCCTAAGCTTACACACTACTTAACCTAAATTATCCTAAGGACAAACACGCACACCCATGCCCGAGGGAGGACTCGAAACTCCGCCGGGACCAGCTCACGACGTAGAGTTCAAACGTAAGCATCAGTGTGCGTTACAGGTACTGACACTCAACATGGGTCTGGACAAGGTGAGCAGAGCTTCAGTCGTACAGCTGTTTTGTCAAAACAACAGCAGTATTGCTGCTGCTTTTCGCGAGTATCGGCTCATTAAAGGGATACGGAGAGGTCCTCTTTCCGTACTGGGGATGAATAACATGATTCTGATATTTGGTCCGGTGTCTACTCACACCACGAAACAAATTGCAAAAGAAGGCTCTTGGAGTATCCCAGCAAATGCAAAGGCCGTCCGCCGTCACTGTGCTCGCGGCCATGGAAGTTGACGGTCAGCTATAAGTCGTCGCCGACCGTGACCCACCATTCTTCCACGACTTGTGACACTTGCGACCTCCCCGGGACGACGCGCTGTAAATTAAGCGTGTTTACGCCCGCCATACGACGCACTCTCGGCAACTCAAGAGCACGGAACCGATTGTGGAGGTGCTGTGGTTAGCACATTGGATTCACAGTCGGAAACATTCTACCATCCAGATTTAAGTTTTCCCTCTGCACTTTCATTCCGTGCTTTACCGACTTCTTACAACCCTAGCGGCGCAACTCTGAATTCTTACAGTGTCTGCTTGGTACAGACTCCAACAAATCTGTATATTCGATTAACAAGATTTTACACGTTTCCCCCATTTCATATCGCTTCTTCTTAACTAGAACTAAAATCTGAGATAAGGCACAGAGGTCTGTACAATGCTGACGGGTCGCCTAGTCATCCTTTGCCTCATGTCAGGAAGAATATCTTACCATGGAGCAGTGCTTATGTTGGCCAGTTGTGGAGAAGGAAATGCCGCGCGGGATTAGCCGAGCGGTCTGGGGCGCTACAGTCATGGACAGTGTGGCTGGTCCCGGGGGAGCTTCGAGTCCTCCCTCGGGCATGGGTGTGTGTGTTCGTCCTTAGGATAATTTAGGTTAAGTAGTGTGTAAGATTAGGGACTGATGACCTCAGCAGTTAAGTCCCATAAGATTTCACACACATTTGAACATTTTTTGAGAAGGAAATCAGCCGTGTCCTTTATGAAGGATCTATCCCGCCATTCATATTAACAACTACAGGAAAGTTTTCAATTTTTTAGTCTATTTATTTATTTTTGTAGCTTGCAGAGTGCTAATGCAGATCGTAATGGTTCAAATGGCTCTCAGCACTATGGGACTTAACTGCTGTGGTCATCAGTCCCCTAGAACTTAGAACTACTTAAACCTAACTATCCTAAGGACATCACACACATCCATGCCCGAGGCAGGATTCGAATCTGGGACCGTAGCGGTCGCGCGGCACCAGACTGTAGTGCCTAGAACCGCTCGGCCACTCCGGCCGGCTGCAGATCGTATTTAGCAATAAATTCTCTCTGTAAAATTTGAACAAACAGGATTCTGTAGTTAAGTAAATTACTCATTAAATATATTTCAGTTACTGTTATTGTACCGTGCGTAAAGTATATATACATTTGTAACGAGAGAATCAGACAGAGCAAGAGGGATGCAATATGAAGATATGTTCAGATGTCGGCGACGCACCGGAGATAGCAACAAACATTACAACAATTCAGTGAAGTTTTTCGACTTTCCTTACGTAGCTCCACATCCGATTCTTCCGAAGTAGAATCTCAGAGTGATTTGTAACAAAACGACTGATTACATCTCTTTCCGTCAAAGAACAGTCCAGCTCTTCCAGAAATCTCTTCAGAATTTCCCAGAGTCTTTCAGAATTGTCAGAGAGCCATGATTTTTCAGGTAAATCCGATTTCCCCGAGAATTTCTCTTTTTTCCAGACAAATCGCCACTCGGAATTAGCCGAGGGAACCCATTTACCCCTCAGGGTCAGCCAGCCAACAATACGTAAGACACGATCAGTGGGCTCTCCGCTGGGTCAAGGCAAGAAGGCATTTCCACCATAATGTTGCAACTGCGGTACCGATTAGTTGTCGCGGTACGGGCGAGGTGCCGTGGCAGTGTTGGCATTGCGCGGTGTGATAAAGAATCGAGACACGCGCGCATTACCTTGTCCGTGCCGAGTTCCGTTGCGACAAGGGGGGCCTTGCATCACGCCCACTGGCCCGGCTACGCTTGCCCAACCATTCGTCGGATCGCGACGCGCGAGCCTAAACAATGCTGACGCGCCGGCCACACAGCCACCTGCCCGGGGAGCTGGCAGCGGCCCATTCAACCTGGCCCATTCAACCGCAACACTCTGCGGGTCCGCAGCCCCATTATCGTAACATTTATCACTCATGTCCAAGAAGCTATTGCTTTGCAAAATTGGACAGAGATTTTGATTCATCAAAAGATTTCCTGACATTTCCAGGAGTTTTCAGGTTGAAATTACAAATTTTCCTGATGTTGTATGGTAGAGGAAGATTTACTTTGCAACAAGTCGTTTTTTGAATTTGAGACAAAGGGTCATAGGTGAGTCTTTGTGAACGGTCAGAGATTACATTCACAATCTAAATAAACTTCGCTTGAATCGGCACAGAAATCTTCCACAATTTTCAGTATGTCCTGGCACCAAAACACCTCGGAAATGACAGTAGTCATCCTCCTGCTTAATTTGTTGTTCTACAAACATACAACCAGAAATTCAACCCATTTACACACCCACAGTTTCCCATGTTAATTTTTGGCTGCCATGTATGTTTGTAAAACTTCCATTCTTTTATTCATAAAACAACTGTTTCACCATTTTAGTTTACCTGTAACTGTTCCATTATTTATTATTTTGTACTGACATGGTTACATAAACATAAGCTCAATTCATATACACACGTACAACTATCATGTTCATCTATAGCGTCCATCAAAAAGTACCGAGACAGATTTCATTCCAAGCGATAAGCGAGATTAGTGCAGTAACTACGGTAGCAGCTTTAACTAACAACTGTAAAAATCACGACGTCCTTTCGACCAGGCAGTTGTGAGCGGGCAGTGTTAAGCAATGGACGTGCGACCATAGCGCGTCAACATTGTTGTGTCACAAATCGCAATGGAGCAACATTTCTGAATCAAGTGATCAAGATATTCTCCAGAGTGTTTTGATGAAGAGAAAAGTGTACACCGGGTGGGAGAAGGAGGAGATTAGAGTTTAACGTCCCGTCGACGACGAGGTCATTAGAGACGGAGCACAAGCTTGGAGTAGGGAGGGATGGAGAAGGAAAGCGGCCGTGCCCATTCGAAGGAACCATCCCGGCATTTGACTTGAGCTATTTAGGGAAATACTGGAAAACCTAAATCAAGATGGCCGGACGCGGGTTTGAACCGTCCTCCTCCGTAATGCGAGTCCAGTGTGTAAACCAATGCGCTATCCCGCTCGGTAAAAGTGGGTGCAAAGTTTGTCCCGAACAACTTGACACCTGAACAAAAACAAGGACGCTTGGGCGCTTGCCGCGCCTTGATCGAAAGGCAAAAAGCGGACAATTCCTTCCTTATCTATACCTACCACAAAATGACAAAATGCTGAAATTCACATGTAGAGTCAACACTTATCCAAACCAATGTAACGTGCGAGTTGACCTACACCCTCAAGATGGACTTTTCTGTCAGTTTTACACTGTTGCATGAAAATCCTGTGCGTTGCACCCAAATGATGGGAGACTATAAGCTTGCTATGCATTGCGCATAAAAACCACCATCTTTTCTGGAAGCCTTCACCTTCTTCATGTTTATCTGTTTTTTTTTTGTTTTTTTTTTGGTTGATACAGTCTCGAAATATTTTTGGACTGACAGGATACGTCTCTCGCATATTTTAGTAACTCATTCACTCTTTAATTACTGTGTGTAGTAAATACTGCAATATTTTTATCTGTAATCAGCCGGCCGAAGTGGCCGTGCGGTTAAAGGCGCTGCAGTCTGGAACCGCAAGACCGCTACGGTCGCAGGTTCGAATCCTGCCTCGGGCATGGATGTTTGTGATGTCCTTAGGTTAGTTAGGTTTAACTAGTTCTAAGTTCTAGGGGACTAATGACCTGAGCAGTTGAGTCCCATAGTGGTCAGAGCCATTTGAACCATTTTTTTTTATCTGTAATCGATAGCACATGTATATTGTCAACGTATTGAGACAATTGCACCTTGCAATATTCACTTACATCCGTTATCTATGCTTGTAAATATTTTTATTCTATATGTAATACCTCTCTTGTCAAGCATCCTGATGTGGCAAAGTGTGAAATCAAGCATTTTCATACTGTTTGTACTTCCATTCAGTGTTTATTTACTGTGAAACCAAGTATACCTAAATTGTGTGTGTGTGTGTGTGTGTGTGTGTTTAACCTGGCTAAGATTTATATTATTGGAATTAATTCGTAAAGGATACCACGAGGCAGTGCTATGTAAGAATCATAGGACCTAACGATGTTTTCGTTTCGTAAGCGTTTTGATAACTAATGGCTAAATTTCCGTTATTTCCGCCAGCGCGACAATCCTAACGTTTAACTGCACATGGTACAGAAAATAATGTTCCTGTGGCACCTCCATCTGATGTTATGCCTGCAGTGTCTCGAAAACTAGTTAATGGTGCAATAAATTGTATGAAATTCAAATACGATTTGTCGTATTTACACAAACCGATAATACTAGCCAATATTTCAAGTACATCTGGGATTCACAGTTTTAGCAACAACCAGTACGCCCTAAATTCCGCAAAGAACCAAATTCCCATGTATAAAACGGCTTCAGACGTCTGATTACTTTACAAATGCGTTAGATATTTCACTTTCATCATGTAAGCGAGAAAAACTTTCGGGAAATGTTTAAAATTATGATTTAAAGTTTGTTGAAAGCTCTAAGGTCTCTCAGTATCAAAGACTGGATTTTGGGTAATTTGCGCTCCATTCTAAGCAAAAGTTAGTTTTTCAGGAATCTCAGTGTTTATGACGTCATGTCTCCTGAAGTATGGGTCATACGATGATATACTTTTACACGTACATTAAGAGATATATGTAGATACTGTCTGCAAAGTGTGTTGCGAATAGAGTTAGCAGTAAAGAAGTAACAAATTAAAACGTCATGTGTGATGCTGAAGCTTTGCTGCATGAGCAGCGAAAATGTTGTAAGCGATAAACTTTATTCGTTTCATTATTTTGTGGGGGTGGTGGAGTGGTTGTTAGTGAGAAAAAGTTTCATAAGGGTTTGAATTCATATGCAACGTTTGTTGTAATAGCTCAGTGTTCTTTATCAATTAGTAGATGAATAGAGTCCAGGTATTTGCGAGTCGTCGGTTATCCTGCCCCAAGACAAACACACAGTTTCTAATTGTTCAAATGGCTCTGAGCACTATGGGACTTAACTTCTGAGGTCATCAGTCCCCTAGAACTTAGAACTATTTAAACCTAAATAACCTAAGGACAGCACACAACACCCAGTCATCACGAGGCAGAAAAAATTCTAACTGTAATTATGGTCTTATTGCGCCAAGCTTTTAACATGAGGTTAGCTATCTATTAATGAGAAGATAGGATAGCATTTAAAATTTTTAAATTCGTTTAGTGACTATGCGAAAAAATTAAAATTAAATTTTTGTTACTCCTGGAAGCTGTTAGATACGCAACCTGCGAGTGGTTCCGGATTTCAGGATAGTCACTTAGTAGTATAGATCCTGTACGTTACAAGCTATTGACGCCCTCGCAAATTCCATGGTTACCACCATCCGTCACCGGTGCGATAAGGTCATGTATGTGAGAGATCGTCGCAGCAACACGCTTGGAGCTGTCGTATCATTGTAATGTCAACAGACTTTAAAACCAACGATGCATCTGGTACACACTGAAATCTTCGCAACACAGTACCGAAGCACGTCGCTAGAGGGTTCAAAACATAAACTGGATTATCGTGCGGCGATTGGTTTCCAGCTGTAGCGGAAATGTTTCAGCTGTCAGCTAAGACGGCGGCGGCGGCGGCGGCAGCTATGGCGGCTGTAAAGTCACTTGGGCTGGCCCGACACTTCCGCTTCTACCGAAAACAAATTACCGCTTGGCAACCTACTTTATCAATGGGCTAAGCCGTTTAGTTCTCGTTCCTCTAGCAGCGTCAGCGTGCTGTGGCGTGCGGTTTTCAACGTATGCGAGGACTTCAGACACGTATCTTAAAATCTTAAAAAAAAAGTTTCAAATTATGAAAACAGCGGACCCGGTCCGACGGGACAAACGCTAAGAAAGAGAGATTTGTATGGAGTAAAGGAAACGTCCGGTGTACCTCAAGGTAGCCTAGTAGGGCTTACACTATGCGTGACATATATACATATTCACAAACGACACAAATGTTTACAGGGAGGTGACATCCTTTGAAAATTGTTCCGAAATGCAAAGAGGCTTACGGATAATCAGCACCTGGTGCAATGAATTGCAGCTGAATTGAAACGTTAGTAAACGTAATGCAGTGCGTGTAAATACACTATCAGATCAAAAGTATCAATACAACCTTGTGTATTGCGGAAGTGGCCAACAGATGTCACAAGAGTCCGCAGCTCGTGGCCGTGCGGTAGTGTTCTCGCTTCCCACGCCCGGGTTCCCGGGTTCGATTCCCGGCGGGGTCAGGGATTTTCTCTCCCTCGTGATGACTGGGTGTTGTGTGATGTCCTTAGGTTAGTTAGGTTTAAGAAGTTCTAAGTTCTAGGGGACTGATGACCACAGATGTTAAGTCCCATAGTGCTCAGAGCCATTTAGATGTCACAAGAGGCAGTATAAAGGGGGATGGGGATTGTTGTGTTGTCAGTAGAGAAACATTAACAGCAGGACAGGCAGGCCAGGAAGGGTCAGTGACTTCGGACATAGACTAGTCACTGGATACCACCAGAATGACAAACACATCTGGGGCAATTTAACTTTTCTAAAGGCCGGCCGGAGTGGCCGAGCGGTTCTAGGCGCTACAGTCTGGAGCCGCGCGACCGCTACGGTCGCAGGTTCGAATCCTGCCTCGGGCATGGATGTGTGTGTTGTCCTTAGGTTAGTTAGGCTTAAGTAGTTCTAAGTTCTAGGGGACTGATGACCTCAGCAGTTAAGTCCCATAGTGCTCAGAGCCATTTGAACCACTTTTTTAACTTTTCAAAGCTGCCCAATTTGACTGTTGGTGGTATGATTATGAAATAGGAACGCGAAGGAACAATTGCAGCTAACCGAGAACAGGCAAACCTCATGCAAGTGCTTAGCGGGTTAAAAAGAACGGGGTACATTGGTCCAACAGCTTCTTATTAGCCACGCTTTTCTGTAGCAACTTCTAAGTGATGGCTAAGGTAGTGAAAAGAGCGACGCTACTGGACAGTGAATGACTGAAAACAAGTGATTAATCATGCTATAACCTGGGGCAGCCCTATGGAAAGGTCTGAGTTTCGTGAATGCCTGGACAACGTTACCTGCCATCACGTGTAGCGTGAAAAGAAAGGAGGACGTAGTGTTATGGTATGTGGTGTTTTTCGCGATTGGCTGTGGTCCCATTATTTCGCTTAAGACAATGCTAATTTCGGAAGGATATGAACACATTTTACAGCAATGCGTGCTGCGTAGCGCACGGGAACAACGGTCGCGCGGTTCCAGACTGAAGCGCCTAGCCGGCCGAAGTGGCCGTGCGGTTAAAGGCGCTGCAGTCTGGAACCGCAAGACCGCTACGGTCGCAGGTTCGAATCCTGCCTCGGGCATGGATGTTTGTGATGTCCTTAGTTTAGTTAGGTTTAACTAGTTCTAAGTTCTAGGGGACTAATGACCTCAGCAGTTGAGTCCCATAGTGCTCAGAGCCATTTTTTTTGAAGCGCATAGAACCGCTCGGCCACACCGACCGGCCCCAAAGGTGTTCCATTGGGTTCAGGTAGGGACTCTGTGTAGATCAGCCCATTTCAAAAATATTATCATCCACAAACTATTGCCTCACAGATGTTCTCTTATGACTGGGTGTATTGTCATGCTAACACAAACAATCATCGTCTCGTACGCTATACCGGTGATTGGGAAAATATTTCTCTTAGCTAATAACTTTCACTTCGAGACTAAATTTGCTGCTTTTTATGGAAGTCCTCTTCCACATAGAAGCCAATCTTCTTTCTTCCTGGCGTAACAGCTTTTGTAAAAGTGCATTATGGCTATTAAATAAGCTGAAGCTTAACATTCTGCATAAATGAAGAGTTTCCTAACTTAAAATAGTGTCTATTTGGCGATTATTTAAGATAATAACGGGAAGTGAAAAAGTAATTTTTATTGTATTTTATATTTTTTCTTTGAAAATTACTTTTAGTAAAGTAGAAATATCTGTAACCTTAAGAAACCTCTCTTAGACAACAGTACTCCATTGCTCACCTCTCTTCAATGATTTGACGACTGAAGGCTCGAGTTTCTTGTAATCTCTCAACCTAGAGTTAAAATATACCGGAACATGCATATACCAAAAATCCCGTCCCATAATAAGACTGCTCAGTCTAGTCCAGCTGGATGACAAGGATACGTACAAGTTAAGGCAAATAAAAAGCTGGCTCTTCCGTTCCATCTACGCATGTCTTACGGCATGTTTAAACTAATCAATACATTTCTTCACTTTTAGCTCCAACGTGAAATTAGCAGTAAAAGTCGTAACACCATACACTGTTTCACCTCTGAAGTTCAACCAATGGCCTTGCCTCAGTAGTAACACCGGTTCCCGTCAGATCACCGCAGTTAAGCGCTGTTGCGTTTGGCTACCAAGAGGATGGGTGACCGCCCTGGTTGCTGAGCGCTGTCGGTAAGCGGGGTGCACTCAGCCATTGTGAGGCCGACTGAGGAGCTACTTGATTCAGAAGTAGAGGCTCTGGTCATGAAAACTGACGACGGCCGGAAGAGCGGTATGCTGAGCACATGCCCCTTCATACCCGCATCCAGTGACGCCTATCGTCTTAGGACGACACGGCGTTCGGTCGGTACCGTTTGGCCTTACGAGGCCCCTTCGGACGGAGAGTTCCTGAAGTTTAGGGTATAAAAGACTTGTCGCACCTAACAGTACTCTTTGTTAAGTGGACTATTACTCTGTAGGAACTGCAGCTGTTAGAAAATTTGTCGCCATCTGCTGTAATGTTTATGTCTTCTTATACTTTGATTCTCCGCCGTGAGATACATTATACAATTCTGTAGGGATGCAGATTTTACTGTAATCGTCTAGTAGCCATTTTGACCGGGACGCCAAATGAAACTTGTTTTTTTCCTTCTGGGTATAGGGTGTAGTCAGAATTGCAAACTTTTACGTAGTTCACTTCCAAATTTCGCTTTGGTATCTGCAAATGAACTTGTGTGCAAGCTTGTCTATCAAGGGACATTTCACGCAATACGGCTTAATTTACCACTGAGCCCCCGAGACATCGCTGGACGATTCGTCACTATATTTTTGGTCAGCGTAGGATTGTCACAGAAATGCTCAACATATTCAGCGTGAACAAACAATTGTTTTCCTAGGTGTAAGACAAGAGTGTGGACTGTCGCCTACTCTTTATCATATTTACATTGACTTCATTCTCTTAAACAGAAAGGTAAACTAAACAAAGGAATTAAGATAGCAAATGATGAGCACCTGAATGTGCTTCTGTTTGCAGATTGTATCGTTATTACTCAAAAGACTGAAGATGACTTTCAAGGATCAGTATACCAGCTGAATCAAATATGCAAGGAATACAAGTGAAAAGTTTGTAGTAATAAAACGAAAATAACGACATTCCGAGGAAAATATCCAGTCAGACGAAAAATAGTTTTAGATGGTTCTGTTTTAGAACAAGTCTCTCGAATCTCTTACTCAGGCTGCAATGTTAATTCTGATTTTGATTCACGTATTGAAAATAAAATACACTAACTTTAAACTGGCTGTGGAACAATTACCAAAACATTGGGCCATAAAGCGCAAGAAGAGAAATTCTGTGGAAGTGAAAGCTGGATTATCACAAAAAGAAACAAGAACATAAATTCACAAGGTAGGGGTGAGGTTCCTGAGGAGGACAAAGGCCTGCATAAGAAGAGAAGTGATTAAAAATGAAGATGTCAGAAGAGAATTAAACACTGTCAACATGAATAAAAAAAACTGAAAAGTAACGTGGAATGGGAAACAACACCTCATGAGAAGGCTAGGTAATAGAACTCTGCAGAATATAATGAACTACTAGCAGAACGGGGAAAGAGATATTGGAAGACCTCGGAAAAGATGGGAATAATTTTGCTTGCGAATTCGGAACAGGCAGTAACCTCATCCTTAAAAGTGAGACGACGACGTCGAAATTGCAGCTTGAGACGTTGCGAGAAACAAGCTGTGCATCGAAGAAAACTTTCCTAACAAAATTCCGAGAGCCTACGTTCTAAAAAATGTCAGACATATTACTTCCTCCAAAATACCTCTTACGTAATGACCACGATGCTAAAAACAGAGAATTTCGGGAACAATCTTTCTTTCCGCGGATGGGGCAAGAAGGAAGAAAATGACGCTCCTGCACCATGCATTCTCTGCCACACAGCGCACGTTGGATTTCGGAGTGTATTAGCAGACATTAGGTACTGATTAGCGGAAACGTACAATGCAAATTTTAGCACATGTAACAAAACGATATTTTTTAACGCTGAATCCTAGGTGTCTAAATAGAGTCATCAATCTCCACTGTTGCACAGAGCTCTACACAAATGCCTAAAAACCACTATCTAGATTCGAACCCGGGACCTGCAGGGACGGAGACTAGTGCTCTACCCGCTACATCAAATTGTTTTTAACTGATCCTTTACTGAACAGAAACACAAGAATTTCAAAGTTTTACAGATGTTGACGTATAGCTTAACCATTATCAGTATAGCCTTCAAATCGCTCACCTTGAACAAGGAATTAATAATAATGATAATGTGACAATAAAAAAGACCGACCTTAGCGGTGATCATTTTGTATCGACAGTGAAATATATTTTTTAAGCAGCGATGTGCTGTATCCACAGGAACATTTATTTTTTAAACAGCTTAAATTGTTTTTCGTTCTTCTTTCAGAACAGTTCGCTTGCGCTGTGTCATACATTTTTTGAACTGCTTTTAGATGTAAATTAGTGAAATTAAACAGCAGACTTGCAAAATTTGCTACAGGATCAGTTTTTTCCTAAAAAAAGGAATTTCACGTGTGTACAACAGCTACGCACAAATACGTACAGATTCGTATTCATGCACCATTTCTAGCATTGCCCTTGCATTTCTTTGACTGTACTTACCCACCTGATTCTGTTTATAGATTTCCTTCTGGGCACCACATCATCTTGAACCAGTTGAGTGGTGAGGTTACCTACGCCGTCTGTCTTAATAGTGAAATTTACTGCATGTATTTTCATAGTTCCACTGTCTGTGTTATCTACATGAGGTGGAAATAGGAAACCAACCTACCATTTGGCTAAAAGAAAGTAGAAAACTGTCTATGAAGCACATACAGGCAGAGCAGTGTCGCAGACCTACAGTCGTTATTCCAGACGCGTCTGGTCTTGCTAAGTACAGCTCTAAGCATTGCATTGTACGAGAAGATGGTTCACAAGTACGAAAATATGACGTTATTGGGAGAACTAATAATGACAAAACTGTTCCACCTGGTATGCGAGATATATGGCGCATGCGAAATACCCTTAGGGTTCAGCAAGACTGCAATAATTCCAGTTCCATAGAAGTCCGGTGCTTCCAGATGTGAACAGTACAGATCTAACAGTTGCATAATTCATGGTTTCAAAATACTGTCACGAATAATTTATAGAAAAATGGAAAGACTAGTAGAGAAATACCTCTGGGAAAATCAGCTTGCGTTCCAGGGAAATGTGGGCACGTGCGAGGCAATGCGGACCCTATGACTTATCTTGGAATATACGTACGAGAATGCCAAAACTACGTTTACAGCATTTGTAGATTTATAGAAAGCACTGATAGTGTTGACTGGACTCCCCTTTCTTGAAATTCAGAATTTAGCAGCTTTGAAATACAGGAAGCGAATGTTTGGATACAACTTATACAGAAACCAGACTGCTGTGATATGAGTGGCAGGGCAAGAGAAGTAAGGAGTTGTTGCGAAGGAACTGCGAAAAGTTTGTGCCTACCCTCGATGTTATTTAACCTGTACAATGAGGAAGGAGTCAAGGAAACCAAAGACAAGGTTTGAAAGAAAACTGGAGTTCAGGGAGAAGACATAGGAACTTTGAGGTTAGCGGATCACACTGTAATTTTGTCAGAAACGGCGAAGGATTTGGAAGAGCAGTTGACTGGAACGGATAGTTTCTTGAAACGAGGTTATAAGATGGACATAAACAAATGTAAAACTAGGGTAATGAAACGTGGGTGAATTAAGTCAGACGATGTTGGAGGTCTAAGTTAGAAATTTCGATAATAAAATTAGAAGAGTAGTTTTCCTCTTCGGGCAGCAAAATAACAGACAATGGCCGACGCAGAGAGAATAAAAAGTGCACAATGGCAACAGCAGCAAAAATGTTTCTGCAAAAGAGAAATTTGTTAACACCGAATAAAAACTTCAGTATTAGGATGTCTTTTATGAAGGTATTTGTCTGTAGCGTACCCCTTTATGGAAGTGAAGCAAATGTGGGCCGTAAGCATTTCACACAAATGGAGAGCACGAGCTTTTGACATGTGGTGCTACAGAAAAATGCTGATGATTAGTGGTTATGCACAGATGAAGAGTCTCGCACAGGATAGAGAACCGGGAAGAGATGCATCAGACCAGTCTTCGAAATGAAGACCATAACAACTACAACAACAATATTTTAAAAAATAAAAGCAATTTTTTGTGAGGGCATTATTCGAATCTACTGTTAATACCCAACGATAGCATCTCATTACGATCTTAGCGGAACTCATTTTTCAACCGTATATCCCGTAATAACGTCTACGAGAAACTTGCCCAAACTGACATAATTAATTTCTGTTTAGTTTACCTGTTTCGTTTATGCTGCATATCGGAACAGTTCCTTCGACGAAACTATTCTACGCTGACTGAGCTGATCTTCGATCCCTCCTACTGTAGCTTTTCTTTTAACAACACAGAATAGAATTTCAAGTCACAACCGGAAAATTTTTGCCAACAGAAAGTGGGAATTATAAGGAAAACTGTAGAAAGTATAAAAATCAGATGTTTCAGCTCACTATGCAAAGAGTTTGAAAAAAAAAAAAAGAGGTACATGAAGTTCAGTTTATGCCTGCCGTTATTGCAAGACTCTCGTAAATGAAGACGAAATACTTCTTCCCGAAAAAAGAAACTGTTTTTGAAATATATTTTGCAAAAGGTTAAGTAAAGAGGAAGGGGAAAAGCATTACGTGTTGGTTAGGCGGAATGTTTATTTAGAAACTGTATTGGCTCGGAACGATCGATACCCTAGCAATATTGCTGCCGATGATACAAGAGCCGATGTTTGGGAATAGATAACGTATCTACATATAGTAAATATGCTGAAGGCTGACGCGTAGTTGCAGCGGAAGCTAAGAACCTGGCCCAACGGGATTATCCAGGTTTCGCTTCCCTCGGCGTCAGGCGTGCTCTTGCAGGTGTTATTACGTCTGACGGGCTGCATGGAAACTCTGGGGCAGGTGTTTACTGGCTGTTGTTGACGTCGTAAGCAGGTACTACCACGCGAGGAGAAAAAATTCTGGCGCCCGTGGAAGCGGAAAATTTGTTGTCGAGTCTCTATTAACATCAAACCACCCAACGACCTCGCTAGCGCAGAACAGTCGCATTAATCACGGGGACTCGTAAAAAAGGCGAGAAAACTCTGGTTTGCATGTGAAAATCGATCAGAATGATGGAAGGAAGGAAGCTGAGGTGTTGCAACGTGTGGATTTAGGTAAAGATGTATAGCTGAACGTACGTTTTAACACCACAGTGCTTTCCTACTGGAGGTTCTACACCCTTGTCTTCCCCTGCCCTTTGAATTGACTTACCCAGCCATTTATTGGGAGGCCTACAGTCTAACGTGGATTCCGAACGACGTTACTGTTCGACAGTTTTCACGGTAACAAACACTGATAGAGGTGCGAGAAAATCCTAGGACTAGTCATGGATCTAAATAGAAACCTTTGCATCTGTAGTATGGCACTTTACCACTAGGCCACCAAGAGAAGTACGGGAAACATCAAAACGGAAAATGTCGGTGCACTCGAGGTCCCAGTTGCAATTCAGAATTATTACTAGACAAAGTGAAACCCGTAGCGGAACTAACTCGGTCAGGTGAGTACTCTACAACCACGTTCCAGTTCAACCTGGTGCACGTTGTTAACCTCGCAGTGCAAGCATGGAGCGTTATTGCGGAAACGCGTAGCCCTCGTGACTTACTGTTAACGTTCTTAAATTTATTGTCGACTTGTAGGAGAAAGGAGTAACAGTACCGAAGGAAACTGCAACGGAACGTGCGACAAAACTATTGGAGGTTGACTGAAGCAATGATGTTCAAGTTACGGAACGAGGGACACGATACCGAACGGAGTGGGATTCAAGTATCTACGCCAAGGAAGAGAGGAAGAAAGGTTAGAGTTTGACATTCCGTTTGCGTTCAGCAATTTAGGTAAATAACGGAAAATTTTAATCTGGATGGCTGGACGGCGATTCGAATGGACGTCGTTCCGAATGCGAGTCTACTGCGCCACCTTGATCGGTTACGCCAAATAACCAGAAGAAGCAAAGTGCACACTATACATATTCCATCGACGATACACACAAATGAGTTATTAGGCTGCAATTTCTGTGATCCTGTGAACAGCGTAAAGCAGTACCACCTTAACGAAAATTTTACAGATTTTGTGGCACAGAACTGGACTTGAAGGCTAGCAATGAAACTCTGAGCCAGAATAAACGAGTCGTCCGTTTTGTGAACGACACGGCATAGTTTCAGGAAAGTTTTTTATGAAAAAAATGAAGCATAATAATTAAAGATGAGATTTATTCATACGAAATATGGCATCATACACTTTCACTGTGAATAAATGTAGTCACAGATGTAATGTGCGGCGAGTGCTGTTACACAAATGAGCTGGTCAGTGTTTAATTGGCGTATAGACGTGTAGTATCTGGCAGTGCTTAATTTGTATTAAGACTTATACGCTTGTAATGCCTACCCTCCTTGTACACGAGCATAAACACGACGGTGCTACTACCGCAGTCAGATCTTCAGTTCACTTTGCCGAGTAATATACTCTTCTTATTTACATCTACTGCTGTAATTGACAAGCCATGGCTCGGTGTGTGGCGTGGGATTCATATAGACACGGTGCCATTTTCTCCCTTGTTCTTCCATTCCGAGAAGGAAGACCGCGGTCAGTCATCTGTATGAGCCATTATTATTGCTATAGTATTCAGTCCGAAGATTGGTTTGATGCAGCTCTCTACTCTAGTCTATCCTTTGCAAGCCTCTTCGTCTCCGAAGAGCTACTGCAACCTTCGTCCAATTGAACCTACCTACTGTAACCGTGCCTAGGTGACCTCCTACAATTCTTATCCTCCTCCACTTCCCACCATTTTCAAATTGTCGATTCCTTCACGCCTCAGGATCCATCTTATGAGCCGATGCCTACTTTTATTCAGCTCCAGTCAGTAACTATTCGTTAGTAATTCTATCTACCTATCTAATCTTTAGCATTCTACTGTATCACAACATTTCAAAAAACTTCTATTCTCTTCTTGTCTGAACTGCTTATCGTGCACGGTTCACTTCCGTAAGAGGTACGCTCCAGATAAACACCAACAGAAAAGACTTGTTAATACTTAAATTTATATTAGTTGTCAATAAATTCGTCTGTTTCAGAAATGTTAGTCTAGCTACTGCCTGTCTGAATTTTAAATACTCCGTATTTCGGACATCATCAGTTATTTTGCTGGTCAAATATTAAGGCTCATGACCATGTCTCATTTCCTAATTTAATTCCCTCGTATCGTCGTATTTAATCCGACCGCATTCCATTATCCTTGTTTTACTTTTGTTGATGTTAGTCTTATAATTTCAAGACACTATCCATTCCGTTTAACTGCCCTTCTAAGTCCTTTGCTATCTTTGACAGACTTATAATATAACCGGGAAATTTTTATTTCTTCTCCTTGAGCTGTAACGTCCTTTCTAAATCTTTCCTTGGTTTCCCTTACTGCTTGCTCAATGTACAGAGTGAACAACATTGGGGAGACGCTAAAACCCTACCTCACTCTCTTCTCAACTACTGCTTCTTCTTCATGTCCTTCGACTCTTAGAACTGCAGTCTGGTTTCTGTACAAGTTGCAAATAACTTTCGCTCCCTGTATTTTACCCCTGCTACCTCCAGAATTTCAAAGAGTGTATTGCATTCGTACGAGCCATAATACTTCTAATTTTAAGGTATTGGTCATTACGTGAGATGTGTGGTGGAGGAAGTCGTAAGCTTCTTGACTGGTTATAGACCTCGGGCACTTGGAATTTTGTGTGTAAGAGTATCCAATCTACACAACGTCTTCCTTGAAATGTCTTCCCCTGCAGTCCGTTGAACATTTCCGTGACGGCCTAACGCGGAGGAAATAAACCTAAGACGAATCGTACTGCTGTTCTTTGAAATTTTCCCCTCGAGTACATTAATCAAACTTGCTACGGGTTTCAAGTACAAGTACACACGAACCGTACGTACTGCTGTTATTTGAAATTTTCCCCGTCGAGAACACTAATCAAACTTGCTACGGGCTCTGACTAAAAGTACACAAGCACTGGACGAACCAGTGTTTGGTAAATCACTTCTTTTGTACAGGACTTACACTTCCTTAGATCCTTTTCCAATAAATCTAAGTCTATCATCTGCCTTACCCACTACTACATTTACGCTATCTGATCAAAGATATCCAGACAGCGCTATGTAATTCGGAATTGACCACTAGATGTCATGAGGGGCGAACCTGCCAGTGTAAAAGGAGGCGGGAAGGATTGTCTTGTCAGTAGAGAAGAGGTAACAGCAGAACGGTCAGTCAACAAAGCTTACTGACTTCGAACATGGACTAGTGACTGGATGTCACCTGGGTAACACATTCATCAGGAGCATTGCGACTCTTCCGAAGATGCCCAAGTCGACTGTTGGTGATGTAATTGTGAAGTGGAAACGTCATGGAACAACCGCAGCTAAAACAAGATCAGGTAGATCTGATGAACTAACGGAGAGGGACCGTCGAGTACTGCAGAAGGTGGTTGTAAAAAGTCGCTCGAAGTCACCGGAAGAAATCACTCGTGAGTTCCAAAGTGCCACCAGCAGTCTATCTCTGGAATTAAAAATAATGAGGTTCAATGGACGAGCAGCACCTCATAAGCCACACATTTCTAGTCAATACTAAGCGATGCTTGAGGTAGTTTAATGAACGATGGCACGAGGCAGTGGATGGTTGGAAACGAGTAATTGTGAGTGATGAATCACACTATATCCAGTGGAAATCCGATGGACGTGTTTCGGTTCGCAAATGCCTGTAAACGTTACCAGCTCTCGTGTGTAGTGCCAGTAGTGGCTTGGTTCAAATGGCTCTGAGCACTATGGGACTTAACATCTGTGATGATCAGTCCCCTAGAACTTAGAACTACTTAAACCTAACTAACCTAAGAACATCACACACATCCATGCCCGAGGCAGGATTCGAACCTGCGACCGTAGCAGTCGCGCGGTTCCGGACTGAGCGCCTAGAACCGCTAGACCACCGCGGCCGGCAGTGCCAGTAGTAG
The DNA here is from genome assembly GCF_021461385.2 of Schistocerca piceifrons. NCBI lineage: Eukaryota > Metazoa > Arthropoda > Insecta > Orthoptera > Acrididae > Schistocerca > Schistocerca piceifrons. The sequence goes on from NC_060149.1 coordinate 407,390,461, forward strand.
GTAGAGACGAGGTAGTGTTATGATATGAGGTAATTTTTCGTGCTTAGTGTGTGGTCCCCTTATTGTGCTTAAGGAAACACTAAATGTGGAAGAATATGAATACATTTTATAGCATTTTGTGCTACATACAGTAGAGGAACAGTTCGGAAAAGGTCATTGTATCTGTTGTGTCTAGACAAGACAGCCTAGACACAATGAGAGGAAGCCGAAAGGCACGCGCTTAAATTCACGCAGGCTGGCGTGAGGTCTGAAACAGGATACGTAATGAATGCTATAAAGAAAAGTACGTAGCTTCTGGAATACTTAACTTTAATCCATAATTGTATAACATCGCTCTTGTTGATACAGTATTATCACCTCAATATAACTTGGTGATGGCGCCTTGCTAGGTCGTAGCAATTGACTTAGCTGAAGGCTATGCTAACTATCTTCTCGGCAAATGAGAGAGTCTTCGTCAGTGTAGCATCGCTAGCAAAGTCCGCTGTACAACTGGGGCGAGTGCTAGTACGTCTCTCTAGACCTGCCGTGTGGTGGCGCTCTCTGCTATCACTCACAGTGGCGACACGCGGGTCCGACGTATACTAATGGACCGCGGCCGATTTAAAAGCTACCACCTAGCAAGTGTGCTGTCTGGCGGTGACACCACAGTATCAGCATGAGATTGTACCCTGTCATAAAGCAGTACCTGTGAGGCAATGTGAGGCAATGGTTTGAGAACACTAACATTCCCGAAATGGTCTGGCCTGCCGAGAATCTCGACCTGAACCTAACGGAACATCTCCGGAATGAGTTTTGCCATCGACTTTGATCCAGACACTGGCGTCCAACATTACTATCTTCTCTGGTTTCGTCCGTTGATGATGAATGAGCTACCATTCCTCCACAAACATTAAAACACCTAATTGAAAGTATCCCCAGCAGGTTTCAACTCGTAATATAGGCGAAAGGTGGACACATCCTATCTTCATATCCGCTAAAAGGTGTCCGGATACTATTCATCAGATAGTATCTATGGTCGTTTAACCTGAAATGGCTCCGGCTGGAAACTCCTAGATACCTACAGAATGAGATTTTCACTCTGCAGTGGAGTGTGCACTGATATGAAACTTCCTGGCAGATCAAAACTTTGTGCCGGACCGAGACTCGAACTCGGGAACTTTGTCTTTCGCGGGCAAGTGCTCTACGGGTCGTGATTCGTGCTTGGGTACCTCAGATGGTAGAACACTTGACCGCGAAAGGCAAAGGTCTCGAGTTCGAGTCTCGGTCCGGCACATTGTTTTAATCTACCAGGAAGTTTCATATCAGCGCACACTCCGCTGCAGAGTGAAAATCTCATTCTGGAAACATCCCCCAGGCTGTGGCTAAGCCATGTCTCCGCAATATCCTTTCTTCCAGGAGTGCTAGTTCTGCAAGGTTCGCAGAAGAGTTTCTGTGAAGTTTGGAAGGTAGGAGACGAGGTACTGGCAGAACTGAAGCTGTGAGGACAGGTCGTGAGTCGTGCTTGGGTAGCTGAGATAGTAGAGCACTTGCCCGCGAAAGGCAAAGGTCCCGAGTTCGAGGCTCGGTCCGGCACAAAGTTTTAATCTGCCAGGAAGTTTCCTAGATGTCTGATGGTTGTAACTGGAACCGGCTAGTGATCGCCAATCGCGGATTCGATCGATATCGGATTTAATCGGCTATTTACATGATTTTATTACATTTATCTGTGTTTAGAGTCAGACATCAAACATTTTTACCAGGCAACGACCATCTCGAAGTCTCTCTGCATTTCGTTAGCAGGCCGAAGTGGCCGAGCGGTTCTAGGCGCTACAGTCTGGAACAGAGCGACCGCTGCGGTCGCAGGTTCGAATCCTGCCTCGGGCACGGATGTGTGTGATATCCTTACGTTAATTAGGTTTACGTAGTTCTAAGTTCTAGGGGACTGATGACCTCAGATGTTAAGTCCCATAGTGCTCAGAGCCATTTTTTTGCATTTCGTTATAAGTTTCTCACGATGCTTTTTTCCTGTACACAACAACGTCGCTTGCGCATAGTCTTGTTGCGCTATAGATATCTGCCATGACATTTATATATTCCGTGAACATCAACGGCTCTGTTCCAGTACGTTGAGGGACGCCGATTGCCACCTGTTTTTGATATATAGTTATAACCACCTGATTAGAAGCGTGTTCGTCCGTCTTTGGAAACCAATACAACAGCTATTACGCGTGGCAAGGATTCGACAAGTCCTTGGTAGGTTTCTTGAGGTATGTGGCACAAGGTGTCTACGCGAAGGTGACGTACTTCCCGCAAATTACGAGCTGGTGGTTTGTTGGCACGGAGCTGGTGCCGTGTAGTGTCACAGATTTCTTCCAACAGATTCATAAAAGGAGAATTTTGTAGCCAAGAGATCGATGTGAGTTCACTATCATGCTCCTCAAACCACTATAGCACGGTTTTGGCCTCGTCATGCACCCAGTTATTCTCCTGGAAGATACCCTCGCTTTTAGGGAAGACGTCAAGCTTGAAAAGACGCACATGGTCTGCAACAATGTTAACGTGGTCCACAGAACGTTCTACAATGTACACGAGCCCAGTGTTGCGATACATTCGTTCCTGTATTAGCACCGAACCCTGTCGTCTGATCTGCCACAGATAAAAACTGATCCTGCTTTACAGAGCTGAAAAGCCTCGGAAATCTGCGGTCTATGATGCGGTGTAGACGTCCAACAACTTGTCGCTTATCTGTGTTCCCACCGTCCTTCAACACATTTCCACAATACTCATGACAGTGGCACGTGAATAGCCGACCATCTTCGCTGTTTACGAGATGCTGGATCCCAAGCGCGGGTCCATAACAATATGCCCTTCGTCAAAGCCGCTTATGTCAGTGGCTTTCCCCGTTTGCCGTCCGTATCTCCGCTGTAACGATTCCCCATTCGCTGTTCTCCGTCTAGAGACTTTCCTAACCGCATCACTTCACCGCAACGCCATTAGTCGGCTTCACTTTCGCGGTGGGCAGTGATCATAACGTGTTCGCCCACCAGTGTATGTAGATGTAGCAAAACAGAAGGAAGACAAGAGTCGCCGGTGCTAAGCACAACGTTTTATCACCAAGCCCACCGACGACACGCAGTGTCGTCTCCAAATGAGTCCAAATGATTGCAGCCATCGCCGATAATGTGTCTACGACGTAACTGAGTTTCCAAAAGGTCTCTCTCAACGTCATGGGTGCACAGATGGACCCGCTACGCCTCGCCCTCCGAGATGTTAGGTGCAACTGGTGGTCATGTCTGAGATTAAGAGGGAGTCTCCAGTGCGGTAATGCTGTGCAACGACTGATTTACATGTGCTGGATTCAGCGAGTTCTCAACAACCAAAAGGTCGAGCATGCAGTGCCGCTACAGACATCGTTCTGAATTTTAAGCTGTATATTACTACTGAGTCTTTACATTTGGTAATTTATAAGTGCGATGCATGACGCATCAATACACAGGCTCGTCGATATGACATCATCTACATATACAGTCGGGTGGAAAAAGTAACGGGATAGCCATACGCACATATAAAGATGACCGTAGAATCGCTACTAGACGCATGGGACATTCCATTTGGGAAATCATTAGGGATTTCAATATTCCGAGATCCACAGCGTCAAGAGTGTGCCGAGAATACCAAGTTATAGGCATTACCTCTCACCATGAACAACGCTGTGGCCGACGGCTTTCACTTAACGACCGAGAGCAGCAGTATTTACGTAGGGTTGATAGTGTTAACAGACAAGCAACACTGCGTGAAATAACCGCAGCTATCAATGTGCGACGTGCGACGAAAGTATATGTTAGACCAGTGCGGCGAAATTTGGCGTTAACGGGATATGGCAGCAGAAGACCGACTTGAGTGTCTTTGCCAACAGCACGGTATCGCCTGCAGCACCTGTGCATGGCTCGTGACCGTGTCGGTTGGACCCAGCCGACTAGAAAACCGAAGTACTCTTAGATGAGTACCGATTACAGTTGGTAAGAGCTGATGGTAGGTTCGAACGTGGCAAAGACCTAACGATGCCATGGACTGACGTTGTCAACAAGGCACTGTGGAAGCTGGTGGTGGCTCCATAATGGTGTGGCCTGTGTTTACATGGAACGGATTAGGTCATCTGATCCTAATAAACCGATCATTGTAAATGGTTATGCTCGGCTACTTGGAGACAATTTGCAGCTATTCATGAACTTCATGTTCCCAAATAACGACGAAATTTTAATGGACAACAATGCGCCATGTCACCTGGCCACAGTTGTTCGCGATTGGTTTGGACAACATATTGGGCAACTCGAGCCAATAATTTCGCCACCCATGTCGGCCGACATGAATCCCATCGAACATTTATGGGCGTGGCTCAATATTTCTGCAGGGGACTTCCGGCGGCTTGTTCAGTCCATGCCACGTGGAGTAGCTGTACTGCGCCCGATAAAAGGAGGTACGACACGGTATTAGGAGGTATCCCATGACTTTTGTCACACCAATGTATATTCCAAAAGCCAGCTAAATACTGACGGCGAAAATTTCATCTACCACTAGGATTCTAACGGCGAATCGAGCACCACCACACAGGTGTGCGGTAACGACATTTTTTCCTTTCTTTCTTTCTTTTCTTTTTTTTTTTAATCGGGGCTCGAATTCGGGATCTTTGACTGACGCGGGTAAGTGCTCTATGGTATACAAACAACTGGCATAAACTGCTTCTTTCGCTACAAAAAAATAATGGAGTGCGTTCCTCGCCGAGGCGGCGTTCCTCGGCGAACCCGCCTCATGTATCCAGGCACGTCTTCGCATTTTTTGTTTTACTTCATTTTTTTATAGCTGAAATGTAAGAGAGAAATCAAAACTCTTTGAAAAGAAAATAACTCAAAGGGCACAAAATACACCTTTTTGTGAGTTTAAGCGATGTCATCCACCGGGCATTCTTCACTAAGGAAATGGTACATGTTCTTATATAAATATGGAAAAGAGAGAAAAAAAGGAAGGAAAGAAGGAGAAAGAAAGAAAAGAAAGAGAGAAAAAGAAAAGAAATAAAATCTCAAACCTCGACTACGGAGGCGGGGCAGACTATGCTATTACTCCTAAATATTTAAACGATGTGTCACGCTCCAGATGTTCGCCACTGTTTCTGTCATACGACACAGTAATTATCATTCGTTCCTCATTTCAGAATACTCAGTTTTGGATCCTCAACAATTTGTATAATTATCAAGCTAAACCATTGGGACACACTGTATGCGTGACTTTAAAGGCAGAAACCAGCGGACGTTTCAGTTTAACGGTCGCGTGAAAGCCACATTTGTTTATGTAAGTGAGTGTTTCACAAAAAGATAATGTAACAGTGACATCTATCGTCCCTGTTATTCTTACACGAGAGTTTAGTAGGAATCCCGACATCCATTCCTAAACTTTTTTCCTCGGCTGTTCGCTGGAAGCCGTCGTAAGGACGAGAACTGTGCCGAGGAAAGCAGTCACTACTTCCGCAGCACGCACGCCACGCCTGCTGTCGGCATGTTTACTCGCCGCGGGACCAAACAGACCTGTAAATAGCGAATTCTGCACACAAAGCAAAGTGTTCGGAACGCACAATAGGCTCGTGCAGAAGTGAAAATAAACAAAACATTATGACACGTAGTCGGCCGTGTCCGAAGGCGAGTGCAGCCAGCTGCCGTGGACGCTGGGTCGCGTTATCGGCTGGCGAACGCAAATGGCCCGGCGACGAATGACATCACGGGAGTTGATGCTATTCTACGAGTATAAGGCTAAACTTCGAGCGCAGTGCCCTGCTCGGAGTATGGAAAATCGGCGCCAAGAGGGCGGCGTGAACACTGCTGGCCATTAAAAAACAGCAACACCGTGTAGCAAACAAAATTGGCGTGAAAAGTACTGCACGTTTGGGTACGCACGTGATTCGCGTTCTAACGCACAATCGTACATTGTAGGTAGGAGTGGTTCCACCTGCATTCTATGTACAGGGTGTTCGTAAATTCCCATTACAGACTTGTAGGACTTGTAGAGGGGAGTAAGTACATAATATTTTGAATAGGAACACATGTCCGGTCGGGGCGATTCCGTGATGATGTTACACACTTTCAAGGACGATGGAGAAAGATAAATATATCAAATTGAGGGAGGGATCCCTGTACCGGAAACGAACGAGTAGAAAGTTATAAGCGAAAACCGTTCTGACACCTCTGACAGTGGAATACATGTGCTGGTACTGTTGTTGCTGCCGGCCGCGGTGGTCTTGCGGTTCTAGGCGCTGCAGTCCGGAACCGCGGGACTGCTACGGTCGCAGGTTCGAATCCTGCCTCGGGCATGGATGTGTGTGATGTCCTTAGGTTAGTTAGGTTTAATTAGTTCTAAGTTCTAGGGGACTGATGACCTTAGAAGTTTAGTCCCATAGTGCTCAGAGCCACTGTTGTTGCTAAGGTTTTAGGATAGACAACTTCAGAGGTGGTAGTATGGACCGAAACAAGGAACAATGTCCTGTAAACATGGGCTCTAAAGTGCATACTTTAAGAGTTATAAGCACTTGTTCGATAGAGGCTACGTGTTTCACACTAACGAAGATGAACAAGTGCTCATAGCTCCTCAGGTATGAATTTTAGAGTCCATGTTAACTAGAAATTTTTTCTTGTCTTGGTCCGTACTAGCACTTCTCAAAACTGACAGCCCTAAAAACTCAGCAACAACAATACTAGAACATGTATTCCATTGTCAGGTATCATTTTCGCCTGTAACTTTCGGCTCAATCGTTTCCGGTATAGGGACCCTTACCTCAAACTGATTCATTTTTCCGTCTCCACCGTCCTTGAAACTTTTTTAAATACATTTACAGGCGCCGGTGCCTATAACTTTGACTCTCTGTAGCGTCGTTGGATGAAATTTCCGGACATGAGTTGCCGTGTAAAACTTGATTTAGGAAGTCCACTCTACAGCCTTTAAAAGTGTGTAGCGTGAACGAAAGTTTTCGTAGCGCGTTTCTCATTTAGAAATCGCATTTCAGTGTTGAGGTTTGTGAGAAGAACGTGTTATGCCTCTTGTAAGAAGGAGAAACTTGTACCTCCTACGGCCTCTGTAGTTCAGTGGTCATCGTCTCTGACTGCTATGCGAGTTTGAGTTCGATTCCTGGAACAGCCAAGGATTGTTCCATGGTGGGAAGAACTGGAACGGGGTGCGCTCAGGCTCGTGATGCCAACTGAGAAGTTACTTGATTCAGAAGTAGCGGCTCGAACGTCAAGAAAGCCTACAACAAACGGACGCGGTGTGCTGACCCCCTGCCGCTCCATACCACATCCAAATGACGTCACTAGCATAGGCTGACACGGCGATTGTTTGGTCCCGATGGGCTCGTCTGGGCCAGAACGCTAACTCTACCAGCGGGCGAAGGCCATCCGGCCACCCTTTACCACCAACATTGCCGAATGCAATAATTCACATGCCGACCGAGTAAAGACACGAGATAAATGCCAGGATAAAGAAGAGAGAAAGATGCCATTTCCAGGTAATAGCTAACTATGAAGTGCATCAAGACGGAAGTCACGATAGAGGGGAATAAATACAATTAATAACAGTCCAAGCGGTAAATGTTGCCCCTTCTAGAATACTGCAGGACTGGTGGACACAAATACAGAAAATAATTCTGGGAGTTATTTGACACCTTTCCGTAAATGTCGGTCAGGTCAGATTTGTACCCTCTCCCGCGGGGTAAACAAGCCTATAACATCACGTACCGTCATTCTTTTTAGAAACTACACTGCTCGTGACAATGGTTCTTGCGGGTTTTCTAGTTATTGAAACACGTCAGAACTGTTTCTCAGAGAAGTAAGGGCTCAGGGCGACTGGGCGCATGAGCATTGTTTCAGAAGACTGCCACGGTGTAAGAGGCTCCTCCGGAACTTCGAGAAAGTATCGCTTCCAATCTGTGAGGCTGGTGCTCCTCCCGCGATGAGCGCGGCCCACAAGAAGTGAAGCGCACAAGAAGAGCGCACGCTTTCTTCACGCCTTACGCAACGGCCGTGCGATCATTCGCTTTCTAGTCGACACGCTTATCCCAGCCCTGGCGGGAACCGAGCCAGCTCGTGCCATCGTTTCTCCTAAGCCACGGCCTAATTCCTCTCCCATCCTCAGAAAATCCACTCCGCCGAAAATGAATCTGTTTCCAATTGTTTGGCTTTTGCCGCTTAAGGTCCACAGCTGCTACGTCGTCGATTGTACGCATTCGTTACTAACATGTAAACCTACCCAAGGGTGGTGTAGAGCAAAATAAGAGACACGTGTTTTTTTATACTTACCTGTCCGGCCGTTTAAGGGGTGGAACAACCCTTTGAAAAAATTGAATTTAATCTTTCTGAACGAATACAGTTGAAACGGTGACGGATATAAGAATAACTTCAAATAAATGTTCTGCTGTTTTTAATGTACGTTACAACGGTGCACCTAGTTTTGCCGAAAAACTCATTTTTTCGAAATCCCCTTCCTCTCACTATTTTGTTTTTCGTTTAGAAATTTGACTAATCGTAAAACGTATACCATCGTTAACATCAAATTCAATCATATATCATGAAGTGGTATTCCAAAGACGGATTTGTCAGACGTCAGGTAGTGATATCTCTAATCGCTGTAGGCGGCGCCCGATATGTGTCTACTTCAATGTCAATTGTCATGTGGGGTTGTTTAATAAGTCTTACACAAACAAACACACACACACACACATACACACACACACACACACACACACACACACACACACACACACGCACAATATTTTTTGTTTTCGAGTTGTAACTTTTGCAGATTTAATTATGTTATATTTTAAATTGTTTGTAAATTATTCTTGTAACATTATTGTAAATCTGTACAATAATGAGGAAGCGCAGAATTGTTCACAGCAAAAAAATGCTGAATGCACTTTTATTTTGTCCACCAAGCACAAGAACATGCGTCTTTGGGATATCATTTCAGTTCATAATGAGTGACAGAATTTGATGTTAATGATGATATACGTTTTCCGTTAGTGAAATGTTGATATAAAATACAAAATAGTGAGAGAGAGGGGATTTCTAAAAAAATGACTTTTTCGGCAAATATTGGTGCACCATTGTAATATACATTAAGCATCATAGAAGTTTTATTTGAAGCTTTTTGGCCGGCCGGGGTGGCCGAAGGGTTCTAGGCGCTACAGTCTGGAACCGCGCGACCGCTAGGGTCGCAGGTTCGAATCCTGCCTCGGGCATGGATGTGTGTGATGTCCTTAGGTTAGTTAGGTTTAAGTAGTTCTAAGTTCTAGGGGACTGATGACCATAGATGTTAAGTCCCATAGTGCTCAGAGCCTAACATCTGTTACTGCTTCAACTGTATTTATTCAGAAATATTAAAATCAGTGTGGTGTTACACTCCGTTAACGGCCGTATGGACAAGTATAAAAACTAAGTGTCTCTTATTTTGCTCTACACTACAACATATTCAAAGCCGACCAAAATCGAAGTGTTTCCCTTGGGTAGGTTTACTTGTGAGTAACGAGTATTCCGCGAGGCTCGAAGTACCGTTTCATCACTGTCAGAAGCGTTTCATTACTAGCATGTTTTGTTCGCTGCACGCAGTACGTGTCCGATTCGGTACGAATCGGTAATTTTCGAATTCCTCCAGTTCGTTATCCTCAGCGGACCTGGAGTAATAGCAACGTTTCGTTACTCTCCTGTCGTCTTTCCCGCACGTTTTAGTGTTCCTCCAGTTTCTCATTATCAGCGGAGCAAATCGTCAGTGATACGGAGTACGGAATAATTTTTTTCATTTGTCACGTTTTGCTTCCCGCAAGCAATTCGTGTACGATTTAGACGGAGTCGGCCGTATTCGTAATGCTCTAATTCCTTCGTTTCACACGCTATGGGTTTCGCCGTAAGGGAAATTGCTTGCTTTTCGGTATGCCGCGGAGTTAAAAACGGCATTTTAACAGGGCTGCGGCAATAATTGGCCGGAAAGCGGCAGCTGCCGTTCGGAGCTCCGATGTCGCCGTGCCTTGCCACTGCAAAAGCCGGCCGACGCGCGGCAGGGCTGACGTGTCTCCCTGTAGGGGCTTTCTTACATTACCTCGTCAAAAGTGTTAGTGGACATTAAACTCTTATGAGAGCTTGAACTCTGCTGGAGACACTTTCAATGAGGTGTCTGAATGTCTGCGGGGAAAGCAAGCAAGCAAGTTTTTAAGATTGCGAATTACTATGAAACAGCGTTCCCGGAAATCGCGGCTCGATGAAGCCGCCACCTCTTCTATATTTCCTAGCAGCTTCTAGCTTCACCTGTATAACAGGTTAACGAACTTCAGTGATGTTCACTTGGGACGGGACATCTCTCTATCGACATTGTTTACTGTTATTTTGGACGCACATTTATTGCGAGCGTTGTATGTACCACTTGCGATATGCAATCCAGTTATGCCTCGGACTCGTACTTGATGTTAAAATGTGTTTTGATATATTGTAATTTCGACTTTTTGTACATAGATTGCTCCGGAGATGGGTATTAACCCTAAATCGGTCACCTACTGAATAAACTTCTATTTTATTCGCAACTCTGCCTGCCTTTTTCCGTCAGAATTTTAATAAGAGTTCCAGCACTCTGGAAGTATGCATATTCATTCAGTATCTGGGAGTACGCGTACAGAACGATTTAGAGTGAAAGGACCACATAAAATTAATCACAGAAAAGGCAGATATCAGACAGATTCAATGGAAAGAATCCCCAGGAAGTTTAGTCCACCCACAAAGCGGGCAGCTCACAAAACCGTCAATCTCTCGTTCGACCGATACTCAAGTAATGCTTCTTAGTCTGGGACTCTTACCAGATAGAACTGATAGATGAAACATACAAAATCTGTTATGACTCTGCACGCTGTGTGGTTCTTAAGTGGACACAGGAGTGAGGAACAGATGCTGTTCGTGAACAGAGAATTCATATATTAATTTATTCTACATCTAAAATCAAATAGTAAAAACAATACATAACTTCGTTGCTGTATTTGCAGCTTCAGTTGCTGACAGTAGATCTGAATGTAGAAATATATACAGATATAAAAGATTTATAAATCTGTCGTTCTTCAGTACACTGTCTATTTGGAAAATGTCGAACTCTGGCCACTAAGCAAGTCTGTAAATGTTATACAACTGGCAAACACACAAAACGGGCTCAGTGCATGTTGTTCGAACTTAAGTACACCCACCGCTGTAACTCCGGAGATAGGATGCTTGCATCTCATTAGTAGCGACATAATCATTCGCGGCAGAGCCCTCGTTCTGCGGTGGCGGCAATTAGCGGCGTCAGTATTTGAAAGTGCAGCCGACCGGATAGTGGCCAATACCGCAAGACCCAAATAAGAGCGGCACGTTTCTTCACAGGTTCGTTTAATCAGCGCAGGGGCGTCACGGAGATGCTCATCCAACTGCAGTCGCACAGGAGTGGTGTTGTGCATCACGAAGTAGTAAAGGCAAAGCTCCGAGTTCTGCCCCAGAAGAGGCCAATCGTGACCGACAGACCGCTGTGTCATTCTCTGCCAATGGTATTATATTCGGGTGCAGTATGGAGAGGCATGGGGCTAGCACATCTCTCTCTCGGCTGTTGTCGGCTTTGTAGACCTTGGAGCCGCTACTTCTCATTCAAGTAGCTCCTCAGTTGGCATCACGAGGCCGAGTACACCTCTTTCCAGTCCAAGGAAAAGTCCCTGGCGGTACCAGGAATTGAACCCGGGTATCCCGCATAGCAGCCAGACACGCTGACCACTGAACTACGGAGGCGGACTGCATCACGATGCCGTTTAGTGCAAAAATTCTGACATCGTACGTTCCTAGAACAGGCGACCATCATATTGCTCCATCTTACGTTCAAGTCGCGAAATATCATTAAAGCAAGATTACAGGGATTCGAGCCCACGCGAAGGCTTGTCAACAATCGTTCTTCCCGCGCAACATTCGCGATTGAGACAGGGAGGGGGGAAAGTGACAGCAGAAAGTCAAGTGCCCTCCGCCACGCACCATAAGATTACGTTTAGAGTAGAGATGCAGATGCAGCTGCATATGAGATCAACTTCCTTCACATCCTAGTCCGATCCAAGAAAGTGTTCCACTACTAATCACCTCGTCGCTGACGGGACGCTAAACCCGAAATTTCCTTCCGTAACTTTTTTTATTTGTGGGCCAGAGTTTCAGTTAGTTATACGATCAAACGGGTCCCACACAAAATTTATTAGAACGTTCTGTAATGGATGGATCAAACGAATGAGACATTAATATTCGCATTCCTCGGAAAGTGCGAAGGTCATTTCCTCTCTATATACGCTGAGTACCTTACGCGTACTCAACAAGAATGGTAAACGGAATTCATTTACATCAAAATCACTGAGTCAGACATTTGTGCGTAGTGAGCGTACTTCCGTACTGAGAGTGTGTTGTGCGAAGATTTGCCAAAACCGAGGTTCTGAGCGACGAGGCGCAATTGTAGATACTGGACGTATGTCTGGACGGCGCGTCCCCCCTATGGCCACCCGAAGCATGCACTGCATCCCCCTGCGGCCACCCGAATTTTTGTAGGTATTTCTTTAAATCATTTCAGACATACACCAGACAATTCCCTTAAAGGCTTAAACAATGCCACGACGGACTACATTCTTATCCTTGTGAAGCACCTTAAATCGCTCAACAGAGGAGACTTCATTTGATGGTAAATTTATATTGTTCTAAGGACTGTGCAACAGAAATTGCTCCCCTTCTTCTAACAGCAATTTATCGAAGGACGCCGGAGGAACGAAAGGTTCCTAGCCACTGGAGAGAGACGCAGATCAAAAAAATGGTTCAAATGGTTCTGAGCACTATGGGACTTAACGTCTCAGGTCATCAGTCCCCTAGAACTTAGAACTACTTAAACCTAACTAACCTAAGGACATCACACATATCCATGCCCGAGGCAGGATTCGAACCTGCGACCGAAGCGGTCGCGCGGTTCCAGACTGAAGCGCCTAGAACCGCTCGGCCACAGCGGCCGGCAGACGCAGATCATTCACTGGTTCAGGAGGGGTCACCATACAGATGCACATTGTCACTCCACTGTATCGCTTATACAATCTGCAAGCATGAAACGTATTATGTAATTTTACAACAGATTGCCGATTTTTCCAGTCAATTAAAACCTTAATTTTTCATATCTGACACCACGTCTTTGGATTTGTTGGTTGATTTAGGTGAGGGAACCAAACAGCGAGGTCATCGGTCCCATCGGATTGGGGAAGGATGGGTAAGGAAGTCAGTCGTGCCCTTTCAAAGGAACCATACCGGAATTTGCCTCAAGCGAGTTAGGGAAATGACGGGAGACCTAAATCAAGATGGCCGGACACGGGTTTGAACCGTCGTCCTCCCGAATGCGAGTTCAGTGTATTAACTACTGCGCCACCCCCTCTCGGTCATATGATCTACTTGTAATAGTATTTATTATGAAATATAAACTTTAGAAATCAACAAGGGAACGAAGATGTTGTGAAATTCACCTCTATCCATTCGTCCATGTGATCCAAAGTGCCACAGATAGCGGCGTCCAGATTGATGCCGTAGTCTTTAAATTTCGGAAGGTATTGGGTACCATTACCCATTGCAATTTAGTGTACAAAAACAAACTTACCGAGTACTGGTTCGACACTGTGCTCGGATTTTAAACTTCCTAACAGGTAAAACTCAATAAATCGTTCTTACCAGGAAGAAATAGCCAGACGCAAACCGAACAAGAGAGCGATACAAAAGCTGGAAATGGGACGGTAGTAAGGATCGAACCAGAGCCCAAAGCTGAGCAGTCTCATGCCCTATCATCTACGCTATGAGAACAACTGACAACACTGATTGTATCCCGTGGGCCGGTTGAATTTACGCGCTGCATGGCCTCATTGAGTAACTTCAATGTAGATTAATTCGGAAACGGCGCAACGTATCGAATTCTTTTCATTTTCAGCACGATCTACCCTGCAACATCCTTACAAGCTTTTCACACACACATTATATATATATATATATATATATATATATATATATATATATATATATATATATATATATATCCGGCCAGTGTGGCCGAGCGATTCTAGGCGCTTCACCGCTACAGTCGCAGGTTCCAATCCTGACTCGGGCATGGATATGTTTGATGTCCTTAGGTTAGTTAGGTTTAAGTAGTTCTAAGTTCTAGGGGATTGATGACCTCAGATGTTAAGTCCCATAGTGCTCAGAGCCATTTGAACCATTTGGAAAGTGCTACTGACGTGCGGTCTTCACAGAATGGATTGGTAGTGAGGGACTGACTCGTATTGCTAGCCAGTCAGGAGTTTTTAATATTCGAAAGTGTATTTTTGTGCAAACATACACTTTTTAAATGGAACAATGCCTATTGACTTTACCATACTAAAGGTAGTGTAAATTAGAATGTCAGGTGCAGGAGTCTAGTGCGAGTCGTTTACCAGATGTATGCTGTAAAATTCCTAGACCGACACCTGTACAATACCTGTGGTAGCACACAATAAAGAACAACACAAGTGCATACACTAGTTATGACCAGTAACTAGATAATTGACCATCACAGGTTGTGTTCAAAATGACCACCGGCAGCGGAAATACACTATTCCAATCTGCCAGTCTTGTATGTAACGATTGCTGTACATCTACTAGTATATCAGCTTGGATGTGCGACTAGGCTGCAGTAATACGGCTTTGCATATCATCGGGTGTAGTTGGTATGTTATTGTAGACAGCATTTTTCATCTTTACCCGCAGAAATAGGATCTACAGGCGTCAAATCCGGGGAACCGACCGGCCAAGGTACAGATCCTCTGCGTCCAATCCAGCGATTCGGAAACAGTTTGTGAAGACATACTGTAGTACTTAGAGCACTGCCACTATGAGCCGGACAGCCGTCATGTTGGTACTACAGGTTCCTTCTACTCCGCAGAGGAATGTCTTAAAGCATCTGTGAAAGATGGTTTGTTAGGAGACTGCTATACTTGGGCGAGTTCAGTGTTCCGTCTATGAAAAACGGGCTTATGAGCTGATGGTTCACTATCTCACACCACAGGTTTACACTCTATGGGCGTTGCCGTTCCACTTGAAGCGAACGGGGATTGTCAGTAGACCAGAAGTACATGTTTCGGCGGTTTACCTGGCCATTATTGGTAAATATGGCTTCATCACTAAACAAGGTACATGATACATCTGGAGTATCCTTTCTTAATACCTATGTGCAGAAATTAACACAATTCCCCTAATCGTTTCCACGCAGCTATTGATGGAAAGAAATGTGATAGGGATGGAACCTATGTCGACGGAGAATGCGTAGGAGACTTGCGTGATCCATGCCACTTCCCAGAGGGATTGGACGGGAGCTATCGTGCGGCTCAAATGCAACATCAGCAAGAACATTAATTTCCCCCTCTTCTGTCGTCATCTGTTTCCTTCCGTTAGGTTATCTACGTGTTACAAAAATGGTTCAAATGGCTCTAAGCACTATGGGACTTAACACCTAAGGTCATCAGTCCCCTAGACTTAGAACTACTTAAACGTAACTAACCTAAGGACAGTACACACATCCATGCCCGAGGCAGGATTCGAACCTGCGACCGTAGCAGCAGCGCGGTTCCGGACTGAAGCGCCTAGAACCGCTCGGCCACAGCGGCCGGATAGGTGCTACACTAACACTCTCGCGTAACTGGTTGAAGAGGTTGATAAATAATTGCCGAGATGCTTGACGTCTATTGGCATATCTTGCCTCATACACCATACAAGAACGAACTGCATTCTTCCCACACTCTCCATACACCATGTCGGCTTTTTCTGCACCAGTAAACCCCATGGTCACTCACAACCCACTGCTTAGACTGTCACACACTAAAGGACTAGCAAGTCGCAATGCACTCAAGGAACACACAAGCACTCAATAAGCAAACATAACAACATCGTATTTAGCAACTAAGCAGGTTGAATGGCACAAACAAGTGTCGCTGCGGAAACTTTTCAAAATATGGTATGCCGTAAACGACTCGCACTACAGTTCTTAGCAAACAGCACTGACATTATAATTTACCCTACTTTTAGTTTGTTAATGTCAACACGCATTGTTCCATTAAAATAAGTGTATGCTCGTACAAGAAAGTACATTTTCTAGGTATTACTACAATCTGTTTATTCGCTATCAATACGAGCCCCTGGCTACCAATCCATTCAATGAAAACCAACCATCACTAGTGCTTTCCATTTCCGCAATATTTGCAGTGCAAGCTTTAGGTGATTCATCCTGTAAATATATAGTGAGGTCAGAACCAGGGGGGTCGGAATAGCTTGTAAGCATGTTGTAAGATAGGTTGTGCTGAGAAATAATTGTTAAGAAAAAATTCGGTGCGTTACGCCCTTTCCTAGTTAATTGGCATTGAAGTTAACCAATCGGGCTGTCGCGCCTGCAAATTGAACCGGCCCGCCAGATAGAAATAGTGTCAGTTGTTCTCACAGCGTAGATGACAGCGCACGAGATTGCTAGCCGGCCGCTGTAACCCAGCGGTTCTAGGCGCTTCAGTCCGGAACCGAGCTGTTGCTACGGTCGCAGGTTCGAATCCTGCCTCGGGCATGGCTTTGTGTGATGTCCTTAGGTTAGTTAGGTTTATGTAGTTCTAAGTATAGGGGACTGATGAGCCCAGATGTTAAGTCGCACAGTGCTTAGAGCCATTTGAACCATTTTTGAACGAGACTGCTCACCCTTTGGCTCTGGCTCAATCCTTACTACAATCCCATAACCAGTTTTTCGATCGCTCTCTTGTTCGGTTTTAGGAAACCAAACGAAGTACATGTTTTGCGACACCGTCTCTGGCAGGCCGCTTGAATTTTCGTATATAACAGCCTCATTGGCTAACTTAACTGGTATTTAAGTCGGAAACGGCGCAACGTACCGATTTTTTTAACAATTATTTCCCAGCACAACCTACCCTGCAAAATCCTTACAAGCTTTCCAGTCTGTTTCTGACCACGCCGTATACTCTGTAAAGACCCTCTAACTCTCCCTAGGAGTACACAACAAGTTATTTTTGTGTCCGGCGATTTCTTCCTGGTAAGAACGACGTCTTGAGTTTTACCTGCTCTCAAGTTTAAGATCGGGACACATTGTAGACCCAGTATACTGTAAGTTTTTTTTTTGTTCACTAAGTGGCTATGAGGAATGGTATCCTTACCTTCCGAAAGCCAAAGACCATGGCATCAACCTGGACGGCGCTATCTATGGCACTTTGGACCCCCTGGACGAATAGATCGAGGTGAATTTCACAAGGTCTTCGTTCCCGAAATCCATATTGTTTCCTACAGTTAAGATTTTATAATAAACAGTATAACAAGTAAATCACAGTTCCAGTGACATGACGTCAGTTATGCAAAGTTGTGATTTTACTTGTCTGTAATGACAGTGTGCATCTACACGTCGACCCTCTTGAAACGCTGAATGATCTGTCTTTTGCAGTAGCTTGTTTAAGTTGTAGGAGTTGTAAGGAAAAGCGCCGTCAGTCAGAGAGTCATTGGAAGAATCTGAAGGATATAAATAATTCAGCGGATAACGTGGGAAGCTCCATAAGGCTGTTTGGTGCCGTTGCATACAGCGAAGCCGCAAAACTAGAAAATAGTGGCGTAGTGCAGGAAGACCTGCAGAGAATCAGTTACTGGTGTTGAGATTTGCAGCTGAACTTCAACGTAAACAAATGGAAAGTATTGCGCATATATACGAGGAACGGCTCATTACTGTTTGGTTACATTGTTATCGAAGAAGAAGTAGAGGCAGTCAAACCGTTATACACCTGGTCGTATGCGAATGTAGCGATTTATAGTAGATCGGGGACATGAAACTAATCGTAGACTCAAAATCATTGGGAGAATCAATGGAAAGTGAAGCTCATCTGAAAAGGAGGTAACAGTCAAAATACTCACTTGACCAGTATCACAATACTGCTTCTCGGTCAGGAACCGTTAGCAGGTAGGACTAATGGAGGAAACAGAGGTGACCAAAGGAATTACAGCACGATTCGTCCTGGCCTCGATTATTAAACACGACGCTGTGGCCGAGCGGTTCTAGACGCTTCAGTCCGGAACCGCGCTGCTGCTACAGTCGCAGGTTCGAATCCTTCCTCGGGCATGGATGTGTGTGATGTCCTTAGGTTAGTTAGGTTTAGGTAGTTCTAAGTCTAGAGGACTGATGACCTCAGATGTTCAGTCCCATAGTGATTAGAGCCATTAAACGCGAAAGTTTTACGGTATGTTTCTTGCTAAAGTTCGAGAGCGTAATTTTCCAAATATTACTACCTCCTATATACACCTCGTGGAAAGACTATGAAGATAAAATTATAAAGCTCTTACGGAGGCTTAATAACAGCCATTCTTCCCGGGCACCATTCGTGGCTGAAGCAGGAAAGGGAAAGAGTTCTCACTGTACACGAACTACCCTCCACCACAAGTTGTAGGATGATTCGCAGAGAAAAGATGTCAATGCGGATGTTGTCGTTATTCTGCCCCAGTTTTTCGCGCACCCGTTTTAGTAAGACGCAACAGCAGTGTTTCCGGATAGATTAAAAAGTGCACACGCTGTACTTCTAGAATGGAAATGCGAGTATGCTGGAAATCAGTCGCGGAGGTCAGAAAAAAGACCAGGAAGTCTTCAAGATAGTGAAAGAACTACAAGTTTCTCTTTTTATGTACTCTGCCGACAGACCCAGTTCTTCGCGGAAGCTATAGACTTAGGTTAGTACAACAGAAGCCAAACATGAAATCTGATCTAAATGGATAAAAATTTTTTGAAATGAGAAATGTGAAAATATTTACATATTATTTTCCTTACTTTCTGTTTTGCAAATTTATTAATTAGTAAAGTAAATCTCTCATCAGTTCAAAGGCTGCTTTGAACACAAGAATGTAACAGGTATGGTACTGTTAGAGGCAGCATGATGTCTTCCTCCGACCTTTGAACTGACTGTTCAGTTATACAGGGTCCTACAGCTTAGCGTGGATTCCGAACAAGAGCGCAAATCGGCATTTTTCACAGTAAAAAGGTGAATGAAGGTAAAAATCTGAGAACTGACCAGAGATCAAACCCGAGACCTTCGTATCTGTAGTCTAGCACTGCACCACCATTTTAAACTATTTATGACAAATAACTGAGAAATAATAAGTTTTTCATAGAATTAAAAATAGAAACCAGTAACTTAAAGCTGAGAAAACGCAAAGCGACTGCAAATTAAGTATGCCAATTACAGCAGTCACAGAATGGAGAATCACATGCAGTACTCAACAATTACATAATATGGAAACGAATTTAGTCAACTTTTTTTACTCGACAGTAGTCTTTGTTGTATCGTTTAAGTGGTGGTATTTATACACTTCCTTTTTCTTTTCACGCATTCTGAGCTTCCTCTTCATCAATACCCAAACCCTAACAATAATTCAGTGATGGTTACGGACTCGTTTATTAAGTGGAAGAGCGTTATGGAGTACTCATCCAACATAGCTGCAAGAGAGGCGTTATTGCATCACGAAGAGGTTTACTGTTAACAACCTGAAAGGACGAGTCAGATAGCATATTATTTTATCCAGCATACATTTCACTTTAAGGCAATGCTGGGAGAGTCGGATGAGTTATAGTCTTGTTTAAACAAGTATTTCAAGAAAAAAACGTAACTAAAATTATGAACTGATTTTCACCGTGTTTAGAGAGACATACGAAATATGAATTTCAGAATTTTTACGTAATCTTTGTAAGAGACAGAGATTTTAAACTTCATACTCATTACGAGTCAAATATGGACAAAACTGAAAAAATGCCGTTTTCCGAAGTTTACACAAAACAAACACAATGCAATGCGTAACTGTAGAAAGATCCGTTGCCGAGTGATGTATTTTGGTACTGAACGAAAATCTGTTTCCCGGGAGGAAAAATTACATCTATTTTAAAAACTTCACTAGGAATCTATCCTTAATTAAGAACAAATTTTTGACATGCTTTGGGATGCTATAGTATCTAAATCATACGTCAAGTAAAGTTTTCTTACGTGATTTGTATAGGAGACAGAGAAGTTATTTGGAAATTGGAAACCTAACAAACGAATTAAAATACAGAGGCTCAAACTGAATTATAATGGTCATCGCAGCGGGGAGACACGTCGTTTAGATAGTACCGACATATGTCGCTAACTCGCTGGGGCGATCCAAAGCCAAAGCTGAATCCGACTTTTTTAATTTATTACTTTTATTTATTTGGTCTCTAGCTGGTCAGCTATTTAGCCACCGAGACAAGATTTCTTCAAGTGTAGCGTAAACTGCTGGAGCCACGCTCAAATAAGGTACTACTTTTAAGTACAGGATACATGGACCGAACGGTCTCTTTGTATTACATCCCTGTTCTTGTTCAACTGAGGTAGTAAAAATAAATAAACTATGGTACAACGGATGTTGGAGCCATGGAGGGTTGTATGAGGGTGGCCAAACAGCAATTTTTAAAACATTAATAATAAACCTCTTTTTTCGGCATTTCCTTAATGACGGTATGTGCAAACCATCACGTCTCATCAATTGACGAGTACGGCTGGCTTTATTCGACTCAAAGGTCGCTGTCTAATCGTCATCCGCGGCATAATCTCCTAACTGTTTTGCTGCAAATGACTTTAACGGAGACGGGATGTTAAATACCTATTTGGAAAAGTATGTCGTTAGGTCCTGCTTGATGACAAGGAAGTATGTGGCGCTTTTCATTGCTAAGTGGGACACGAGCGTTCTCGTAGCTCATGCTTCGTAGAAAAACATTCCTTGTCTTCAATACAAGAGCGTTAAGATTTAAATTAGAGCGATTTCGAGAAGTTCCACATACTTAATGAAACCTATCGTGTCTTCGTCATCAGTTCCCAAGCAGCCTCCAAACCCTGTTAAGCATCCAACGATATGCCAATGTATAAAATACTGCACGAGTTCGTAAACAGTGCCAACATCCCGATATAGCTCCCTGCGCTGCTAACCTAATGCTCTTGATAATTAGAATGCCAGGGGAAGATCAAAGCACAATTAACTGTCTAAATTCCCCCGGCTAATCAGGAGGACGTGGAACGCTCAGCCTATAAATGTGTGTCACTATGTATCTCCTCTATGTATGTGTCTCAATACTGTTGTATCCATATGTGTGGCTTAATACTCACATACGGCTCTTGTATTCTGTTCTCATGTTCTGTCTATATGGTCCTTATAGAGCTGCACAAATATGCAATTCTCTATCCGCAGCTTTTGAAACGATTCTTACAGGACATCCAAAAAATAAATTTGTTGATAATTGAGAAACATGCACTGAACTGGGAATATCCTAAGTGTGTACCAACGGTGATTTATTATTTCTTATTGTGTTACCAGTAGGATTTTTTTCTCTGTATATCCTGTGTTACATTTTCGCCTTGTTTACACGTTTCAATATACTGTGAGTGTAAAATCTGTTCTTTGTTAGGCGTATGTAACTTGGTACCAGGGTAAGACTTAAACTAATGCACACCATGAATTGTCAAAACAAACTGCAGTATAACATTTCCAGTGTTGAGATGGCTGTTAAGGCATGTTCCGAAAGCCAATAAATTTAAAAAAAAGACCTACTGTCGAGAGCTTCGCAGAAACTACTAATGATCTATCTTTAGACTGAAGTAACAAAAATCCTGGGATTCCTCCTAATATCGTGTCGGATCTCCTTTTGCCCGGCGTAGTGCAGAAGTTCGACGTGGCATGGATTCAACAAGTCGTTGGAAGTCCCCTGCAGAAATATTGAGCCCTGCTGCCACTATGGCCGACCATAACTGCGAAGGTGTTACCGGTGCAGGATTTTGAGCAAGCACTGACCTCTTGACTATGTCCCGTAAATGTTCGATGGGATTCATGTGGGGCCAAATCATTCGCTCAAATTGTCCAGAAAATTCGTCAGACCAGTCGCGAACAATTGTGGCCCGGTGACATGCCGCATTGTCATCCATAAAATTCCATATTCGTTTGGGACATGAAGTCCGTGAGTGGCTGCAAATGGTCTGTAAGTAGCAGAACATGACCAGAATCCAGTCCATTCCACGTAATCACAGGCCACACCATTATGGAGCTACCATCAGCTTGCACAGTGCCTTGCTGATTACTGGGGTCCATGGCTTCGTGGGGTCTGTGCCACATTCGAACCACATCATCAGCTCTTACCAACTGAAATCGGTAATATTCTGACCAGGTCACAGTTTTCCAGTCATCTAAGGTCGAACCGATATGGGCACGAGTCCGCGAGAGGCAATGAAAGCGATATCATGCTGTTAGCAAAGGCACACATGTCGTTCGTTTGCTCCCACAGCCCATTAATCGCAAATTTCGCCGCACTGTCCTAACGGATACGTTCGTCATACGTCCCACATTGATTTCTGCGGTTACGTCACGCAGTGTTGCTTGTCTGTTAGTACTGACAAGTCTACGCAAACGCCGCTACTGTCGGTCGTTAAGTGAAGGTCGTCGGTCACTGCGTTGTCCGTGGTAAAGGGTAACGCCTGAACTATGGTGTTCTCGGCACACTCTTGACACTGTGTATCTGGGAATATTGCATTACCTTACGATTTTGGAAATGGAATGTCCCATGTTCCTAGCTCCAACAATCATTCCTCTTTCAGATCATGTTAATCCCCGACGTGCGAAGATAATGACGTCGGAAACCGTTTGACATGAATCACCTGAGTACTACTGACAGCTCCGACAATGGATTGCCCTTTCATACCTTGTGTACGCAATACTACCGCCATCTGTATATGTGCATATCGCTATCCCATGACTTTTGTGTGCTCAGTGAATGGGGCATGGAAACGTGGAGTTCAACATACAGTAGATATTAAAATCATTTAATGGAACATTTGCATCCACGTTCATATTCTGCAAGCCACCATAAGATGTGTGGTGGAGTGTACTTCCTGTCCCAATATTTTCTCTCCTTTTATATTCCATTCGCTAACGGTGCAGGAGCAGCTGTACTGTCTGTAAGCTTCCTTATAAGCTCTCAAGTCTGATTTAAATTAATTAGCATCTGATGTTGTCGCGACAAGTGTGTCTGCAGGCAGCCGCTGTTTGAAGTCATCTGGGATTTGTTTATTCCATGTCAGTATCCATGGCATAGGGCCACCGCCAGGATTTTCGGGCCCCAGGTAAGGGTCCCTCCCCCAATTTTTTTATTTTGAACTTCGTTTTGTTAATTAGGTCAGAAAATTTTACAGCAAAACCTGAAAAACGCCTTCTTTAAGAATTTTTTTAATGGTCACTGGCCGAGCGGTTCTGGACGTTTCAGTCCAGAACCACGCGGCTGCTACGGTCGCAGGTTCGAATGCTGTCTCAGGCATGGATGTATGTGATGTCCTTAGATTAGTTAGGTTTAAGTAGTTTTAAGTCTAGGGGACTGGCATTAAGTTTTGCACGGATAGGTCATTCACAACAACATTCATCACTTATAAGTGGAAATGTCTAAATAACGACGTACCTCATCACTGAGAATCCAGGTCCCGCTCACTATCAGTTAAGGAAGCGTCAACATCATCTCCACGTTCTTCCTACTTCTCGCCTCTGCTGGTATAGCGAGTGGCCCAAAGGGTAACAAGGTAACACTGTATGGCCATTTTTCGCATCCTGATCATCCTCGCCCTTACGCTTTCGCTTTTGATACCCTGCTGAAGCATTGTAACTCATTTTTCCGCTCAGGTGACTGGTTTCCATTATAACAAAACTCTCAACACTGCATAATGCAACTATATAAAAACATAACTTCTACATCATCTACGTCATACTCTGCAAGCCACCTAATGGTGTGTGGCGGAGGGTACTGTCGGTACCACTATCCGATCCCTCCAACCCTGTTACACTCGCGAATTGTGCGTGGGAGGAATGATTGTCGGTAAGCCTCTGTATTGGCTCGAATTCCTCGAATTTTCTCCTCGTGGTCAATACGCGAGATGTATGTGGGGGGAAGAAATATGTTGTCTGATTCCTCCTGAAAAGTGCTGTCCCAAAATTTCAATAGTAAATTTCTCCGTGATGCACAGTGCCTTCCTTGTAACGTCTGCCAGTGGAGTTTAGCATCTCCGTAACGATCTCGCGCCAGCTAAACGATCCCGTGACGAAACGCGCCACTTTTCGTTGGATCTTCTCTATCTCCTCTATCAGTCCTACCTGATAGGGATCTCAGATATAAGAACAATGTTGTGGATTGGCAAGAGAGCCAACCCACTATGAGAGGAAGCCGAAAGGCACGCGTTTTAGCTCACGCAGGCTGGCGTGAGGTCTGGAACAGGTCAAGGAAATGAGACTAGCAAAAAAGGACGTAGCTGTGGAATACTTAACTTTAATCCATAAATGGTGAACATCGCTCTTAACGGTACATGTTTTACAGCATCAATAGTAACTGGTAATGCCGCCTTGCTAAGTCGTAGCAAATGACGTAGCTGAAGGCTATGCTAACTCTCGTCTCGGCAAATGAGAGCGTATTTTGTCAGTGAACCATCGCTAGCAAAGTCGGCTGTACAACTGGGGCGAGTGCTAGGAAGTCTCTCTAGACCTGCCGTGTGGCGGCGCTCGGTCTGTAATCACTGATAGTGGCGACACGCGGGTCCGACGTATACTAACGGACCGCGGCCGAATTAAAGGCTACCACCTAGCAAGTGTGGTGTCTGGCGGTGACACCACAAACAATACTCAAGAATCGGGTGAACAAGCGCCTTATAAGCCACTTCTTTCGTGGATGAGTTACATTTCCTTAAGATTCTTCCGATGAATCTGAGTCTGGTGTCTGCGTTTCCCACTATCTGTTTTATGTGGCCATTCCACTTAAGGTCGCTCTGGATAGTTACTTCTTCAGCTGTTTGTCAACAATAGTGTAGCTATACAGTACTGAATTTCTTTTCCTATGTATGCGAAATATGTTACATTCATTTACGTTTAGGGTCAACTGCCAGAGTCTGCACCATTCATCAGTTCTCTGCAGGTCGTTCTGCAAATTATTACTATCTTCTGGCGTTGCTACTTTGGTATAGACAGCTGCATAATCTGTGAATAGCCTTAAAGAGCACCCGACGCTTTATACTAGATCTTTTACATATACTGTAAACAGCAAAGGTCCTATCACACTTCCCTGTGGTATTCCGGATATTACCTTTGCATCTGTCGATTTAGTTCCATTAAGAGCGAGATGTTGAGTTCTATTGGCAAGAACTTCCTGCACAACCACAAAATGACGGAGAGAGTTTGGCAGGCTGTTCAGCTCGATTGACTTCTACATCTACATCTGCAAACCACCGCGAAGTGCATGCCAGAGGGTAAGTCCTATTGAATCCAGTTATTAGGGTGTATTAGCGTTCCATTTACGTATGGAGTGCAAGAAGAATGACTGTTTGAATGGCTCTACACGTGCTGCAATTATTCTAATCTTATCCTCACGATCTCTATGAGAGCTATATGCAGGGCTTTGTAGCTTATGCATAAACTGTTAATAGACTTTCTCTGGATAGTTTACGTCTGTCTTCAAGAGCCTGCCAGTTAAAGTTACTTCAGTATCTCTGTGACATTCTCCCACGGATCAAACAAACCACTTGTGTTGACCTCTGTATATGTTCATTATCCCCTGTTAGACCTATCTGGTACGGGTTCCATATATTAGAGCAATATTCTATAATCGGGAGCACAAGTGATTTGTAAGCCATCTCCTTTGTAGACTGATTGCACTTCTACAGTATTCTACCAATAAACCGAGGTCTACCATCTGCATTACTGGCGTCTGAGCTTATGTGAGCATTTCATTTCATATTTCTACAGAGATTCACACACAGGTATTTGTAAGTGCTGGGCTTTTCTAACAGTGACTCAGTGGTGTTATTCTCATAGGATACTACGTTGTTTTCCTTTTGTGAAGTGCATAATTTTACATTTTTGAACACTTAAAGCAAGTTACCAGTCTTTGCACCACATTGAAATCTTCTCAAGATCTGACTGAATATTTGTGCAGTTTCTTTCTAAGAGTAGTTTATTATAGATAACTGCGTTATCTGCAAAAAGTCTGAAGTTACTATTAATATTCTCTGCAAGGATATTAATATGCAACATGAACAGCAAGGGTACCAACACACTTCCTTGGGGCACACGTGAAGTTACATTTAAATCTGACGATGATTTTCCATCCATGATAACATGCTACGTCCTCTCTAGTGAAAAGTCCTCAATCCAGTCACCCCATATGATCGTACTTTTGACAATAAGCGTAGGTGTGGTAATGAGTAATGACAAGCCACAATACGAAACAAAAAACAAAAGAACAAACTTTTGCCTGTCAGCACTCGCACGAATTCGGCGAATTCGGTGCTGTAATTTCGGATTGTCAGAACTGGCTTTCGACAGCTAGCCTCTTCAGTAGCTTATAGTAGAGACTGACTCACAGTATCTCTGCCGGTGGACCACCTTCTCAAGTACACAAACGTGAAAGGGTGAACCGTATTAAAAATATCCCAACATAAACATTTTTGTCTTCAATGTCATCCTAACGTTCTAAAAGGCGAAAATCGTTTTTAAGTGACGAAAAGAAGAAAGCACCAAATACAAAAGTCGTAGATGTCAATTAATTAAACTTTTTATGTATTTAATACTTTCACGTGGAGAGTAAATTAAAAGTTACTTAATAAAAAAATCACTTTTAAGATACAATTTCTTCTACTAATGAATATGCTTTAAACAATTATATTATTATCATACGAAAGCAGTAAATAAATAAATGTCGTGTGACTAGGGTCTACAGATGTAGGTAGTATTGCATACGCAACGTATAAAAAGGCATTGCATTGGCGGAGCAGTCATTTGTACTCAGACAATTAATGTCAAAAGGTTTCCATCGTGATTGTGGCCGCACGACGGGGACTTAACAGACTTTGAACACGGAATGGCAGTTGGAATTAGACGCATCGGACATTCCATTTCGGAAATCGTTAGGGAATTCAATATTCCGAGGTCCACAGAGTCAAGGAGTGTGTCGAGAACACCAAATTTCAGGCATTACCTCTCACCGCTGACATGACATTAGCCAACGGCCTTCCTTAACGACAGAGAGCAGCGGCGTTTGCGTAGACTTGCCAATGTTAATAGACAAGCAACAATGTGTGAAATAACCGCAGAAATCAATGTGGCATGTTCGACGATAGTATTCGTTTGGACAGTGCGGCGAAATTTGGTGTTAATGAACTATGGCTGCAGACGACCAACGCGAATGCCTTCGCTAACAGCACGGCTTCGCCTGCAGTGCGTCTCTTGTGCCTGTGACCATATCGACTGGACCCTAGACGACTGGAAAACCGCGGCCCCGTCAGATAAGTCCCGATTTCAGTTGGTAGGGCGTGAGTGTGAAGCAGACCCACGAAGCCACAGGCGCCGTGAAAACTGGCGGGGTTTCGTAACGATGTGGGCTGTGTTTACATGGGTTGGCCTGGGTCCTCTGGTCCAACTGAACCAATCATTGACTGTAAATGGTTATGTTCGGCTACTTGGACACCACGTACAGCCATTCATGGACTTCATGTTCCCAAATAGCGATGGGATTCTTATGGATGACAGTGCGCCATGTCACCGGACCACAGTCGTCGCAATTGGTTTGAAGAACATTCTGGACAGATCGAGCGAATGATCTGGCCATCCAGATCACCCGACATGAATTCCAAATGGTTCAAATGGCTCTGAGCACTATGCGACTCAACATCTTAGGTCATAAGTCCCCTAGAACTTAGAACTACTTAAACCTAACTAACCTAAGGACATCACACACACCCATGCCCGAGGCAGGATTCGAACCTGCGACCGTAGCAGTCCCGCGGTTCCGCACTGCAGCGCCAGAACCGCACGGCCACCGCGGCCGGCGACATGAATTCCATCGATCATTTATGGGGCATAATATGGGGGTCAGTTATTGCTCAAGCTCCTGCACCGACAACCCTTTCGCGATTGCGGAAGACTATATCCGCGTCATGGCTCAGTATTTCTGCAGCGGACTTCCAACGACTTGTTGAGTCCACGCCATGTCCTGTTGCTGCACTACTCTGGTGAAAAGGAGGTTCGCCACGATGTTAGGAGGTATCCCATGACTTTTGTCACCTCAGTGTATTACGCAACATACATACTCAAAAAATTGTTCAAATGGCTCTGAACACTATGGGACTTAACATCTAAGGTCATCAGTCCCCTAGAACTTAAAACTACTTAAACCTAAATAACCTAAGGACATCACACACATCCATGCCCGAAGCAGGATTCGAACCTGCGACCGTAGCGGTCGCGCGGTTCCAGACTGAAGCGCCCAGAACCGCTCGGCCATTCCGACCGGCCAACATACATACTCAATATGACTAGAAATATACTTATCTGATAAAGTGTCTTTACTTTGATTAAAAGGTTTTTCATATACTTCCATGCAAATATATCAGTGGCGGGAAATTAAAGTACGTCCATAAGTACTACAACACTTGCACGTATATAAAAAATATGTTTTGCTCTACACTGTTTGACGTATTGGTTGCAACTTGCATGCAAAACTGTAGTTTTTTTAATTAATTTAACAACTAGTTACATATGTATATGTTTTTTAAAGCAAACCCGCAGACTCAGTGAGGGCCTCCAGCGCTCAGGCCCTTTTTTACAAAATCATAGATGCAGAATTAAAAAGTTACGTTTGACTTCTATTTAGTTAGACACCCGAGCGCGTCCGGTGTACTTTGTCCCGTTTACAACCTCCCAAACTCCCCCCCCCCCCCCCCCCCCCCTCTCGTCACCCGTACACCTCCACGAAACGCCAGCCGTGCCGTGGCAGACCGAGGCCGAACCTCATTTGTTGTGCATTCCGACCTGCCTTGTATACGTCAGTGTAAGGATACATTGTACACTCTAACCAAACATGACTTCAAACAGCTTACCGCTCTGTGACACTAGCAACTTTGAAACTTTCTAGCTGCCTAACTAAAACTGCTTTCGTGCATACTTGGTTGAACTACATCAGCTACATGGTAGAAACAAATAATGTTCTATTTAAAAAAAATGATAATTCCTTTTGCATGTCTCTAGAAAGTAGCTACATAAACTATGTTTATAACTCTGCAGAGAGATGAGCGTTTTTTACGTTTATCTATATTTACCTACATGTGTTGTAATACTTATGAACATTCTTTAATTTCCATCAACTGATACCACATTTGAATGGAAATATATGAAAAACCTTTTAATCAAAGTAAGAAAACATTTTTAATTATCAAATAAGTGTATTTCCTTTCACTTCTTATTTGGAAATTTACAGAGAAAAACATCTTATATTAGACAACTTGCATATAGGTATGAGAACTCCCAATGAAAATTTGTTGACATACAACATGAACTTGTAAGGTGTTAAGATATAATGCTAATTCCTCCTGTATTTCAAGAAATTTTTGTCCCCTTTGAATGATGGTGTTGGAGGAAAATCCTTAAAGCTAAACGGACCGCGAAAAGAACGAACAGGTCAGTACTACAGCAAATAAAAGCAGACTGCTCCTTGGAAGGTCTGATACTGGCACAAAATCTGACCTACTTTGGGTATATTATGAGAATACATTATTCGCTGGAAAAAAACGTTAATGTTGGGGAAGATCGAAGGCGCTAGGAGAAGAAGGCGCAAAGGATGAGATGGATCGATGGCATCGCAGAAGTAACGGATTCCAAGCTAGAAAGTCTGCTGGAGTAAATGCTGGGCAGAAGGAACTGGCGTACTTTAGTTCATGGAGTCACGGAGAGTCGGAATCGACTTAACTAATGAAGGGAGAGAGAGAGAGAGAGAGAGAGAGAGAGAGAGAGAGAGAGGGAGGAAAGAGAGAGACTGTTATTGTTACTAGTTCGTAGTTTGTTGCATATAGCCCATACTCGAGCCCGTGCGATTCTTGTCAGTCATTATTCGAGCAGTGATTGCTGTTTGGAGCTTGTGCCACATAAATGCTATCCTGACACAGACGTAAGTGCAGTTTAGTAAGAGAATGACTTTACGTAGATTATGTAATGGTAACATCTTGATTTCACCCAAATCAGGTCTGTTAAGATGATACTGGTTCTGCAGATTGACTACGCACGCGCATTTGTCTCGGGGTATTCCGGGGTTAATCTACAGAGACTGGCTGCCTCCCGACGTCTTTTTCCAAAGACTGATCACATGGCTTATTACTGGCAAAAGCTGTCGTTAGCCGTCGCTTACAAGCTGAAATATCAGTTCGAATAGTGTCATTTTCGCAGCAATGTTGATGTACGTTTATTAGCGAAGGAGACATTAATAGCGAAAATCTCAAAGTATTTGGGGTCGTAGATATTCAGTAGAAAATTCAGGGACTTTCAATAGTGCTAGACACTTGTAATTTGTTCAGTGAATAGATCTTTCTCACAAGTCAAGGTAAAAATTGCACATTGAAGTTCTTATATGCAATTCCCGCTTTTTACTATTGTAATACAGACAATAAATTCGTTAGAGAAGTCTTGGAGTACCTATCAATCGCAGTACAATGCGACTTGGTTAGAAGGCTATTCTATAGATACGAAATTTGATTAGAAGACGCTTATAAAGAGCGACGTCAAAAATTTTCAGGAAATCTAGAAAAATGGAATCGATTTGCGTTTGCGATCGTCTTACGATAAAATTCATTATCTCGTGCGAATAGAGAGCCAGTTGTGTTTCACAAGAACGATGCCTTCTTTTAAAAATCCATGTTGTTTATGTGTTAATATAGCTTTCTTGAATTATCTCTCAAAGTTTGAATCCTTCTACAAATAGATGATTATTAATGAGATTTATCCGTTGTGTTATGGTTGTTATCGTTCTGCAGACAGTGGGGAAGACTTTCTGTTTGGTCGTGACGTATGCGACGAGCTATAGTAGGACGAACCTAAGATTTTATCTTCCAAGTTCTGAAATCGGGACGATTCGATTCGGAATGCAGCATCTAGGCATCTAATCCATCCTATGCAAGGTGAACCCGATCTCCACGGACAACATACTGGATCCTGTTCAAAGATGTTAACTAGTATTTTCGTATAGGAGACAAGGGATTTCTGGTGGTTCATTGAAAAGTAACTGCACTGCGTTCCATTCATTATCCCCATTTATCTATGTATGAGGTTGAGCTAAAAAGTAATGCCTTCGGATTTTTTATGTGAAAACTCTTAAAGCTTTTAAAATAAAACAAACGTTACTAATATTTTACATCATCATTCTTCATGTCTATATGTAAATTTCTCAACACAATCACCCTAGCGGCGAATACATTTCTGCCAATGAGAGACAAGTTTGTTGATACCATTACAGCAGAATATTTGATGGTGGTGGTGGCTCTGAGCACTATGCGACTTAACTTCTGAGGTCATTAGTCGCCTAGAACTTAGAACTAATTAAACCTAACTAACCTAAGGACATCACACACACCCATGCCCGAGGCAGGATTCGAACCTGCGACCGTAGCAGTCCCGCGGTTCCGCACTGCAGCGCCAGAACCGCACGGCCACCGCGGCCGGCGACATGAATTCCATCGATCATTTATGGGGCATAATATGGGGGTCAGTTATTGCTCAAGCTCCTGCACCGACAACCCTTTCGCAATTGCGGAAGACTATATCCGCGTCATGGCTCAGTATTTCTGCAGCGGACTTCCAACGACTTGTTGAGTCCACGCCATGTCCTGTTGCTGCACTACTCTGGTGAAAAGGAGGTTCGCCACGATGTTAGGAGGTATCCCATGACTTTTGTCACCTCAGTGTATTACGCAACATACATACTCAAAAAATTGTTCAAATGGCTCTGAACACTATGGGACTTAACATCTAAGGTCATCAGTCCCCTAGAACTTAAAACTACTTAAACCTAAATAACCTAAGGACATCACACACATCCATGCCCGAAGCAGGATTCGAACCTGCGACCGTAGCGGTCGCGCGGTTCCAGACTGAAGCGCCCAGAACCGCTCGGCCATTCCGGCCGGCCAACATACATACTCAATATGACTAGAAATATACTTATCTGATAAAGTGTCTTTACTTTGATTAAAAGGTTTTTCATATACTTCCATGCAAATATATCAGTGGCGGGAAATTAAAGTACGTCCATAAGTTCTACAACACTTGCACGTATATAAAAAATATGTTTTGCTCTACACTGTTTGACGTATTGGTTGCAACTTGCATGCAAAACTGTAGTTTTTTTAATTAATTTAACAACTAGTTACATATGTATATGTTTTTTAAAGCAAACCCGCAGACTCAGTGAGGGCCTCCAGCGCTCAGGCCCTTTTTTACAAAATCATAGATGCAGAATTAAAAAGTTACGTTTGACTTCTATTTAGTTAGACGCCCGAGCGCGTCCGGTGTACTTTGTCCCGTTTACAACCTCCCAAACTCCCCCCCCCCCCCCCCCTCTCGTCACCCGTACACCTCCACGAAACGCCAGCCGTGCCGTGGCAGACCGAGGCCGAACCTCATTTGTTGTGCATTCCGACCTGCCTTGTATACGTCAGTGTAAGGATACATTGTACACTCTAACCAAACATGACTTCAAACAGCTTACCGCTCTGTGACACTAGCAACTTTGAAACTTTCTAGCTGCCTAACTAAAACTGCTTTCGTGCATACTTGGTTGAACTACATCAGCTACATGGTAGAAACAAATAATGTTCTATTTAAAAAAAATGATAATTCCTTTTGCATGTCTCTAGAAAGTAGCTACATAAACTATGTTTATAACTCTGCAGAGAGATGAGCGTTTTTTACGTTTATCTATATTTACCTACATGTGTTGTAATACTTATGAACATTCTTTAATTTCCATCAACTGATACCACATTTGAATGGAAATATATGAAAAACCTTTTAATCAAAGTAAGAAAACATTTTTAATTATCAAATAAGTGTATTTCCTTTCACTTCTTATTTGGAAATTTACAGAGAAAAACATCTTATATTAGACAACTTGCATATAGGTATGAGAACTCCCAATGAAAATTTGTTGACATACAACATGAACTTGTAAGGTGTTAAGATATAATGCTAATTCCTCCTGTATTTCAAGAAATTTTTGTCCCCTTTGAATGATGGTGTTGGAGGAAAATCCTTAAAGCTAAACGGACCGCGAAAAGAACGAACAGGTCAGTACTACAGCAAATAAAAGCAGACTGCTCCTTGGAAGGTCTGATACTGGCACAAAATCTGACCTACTTTGGGTATATTATGAGAATACATTATTCGCTGGAAAAAAACGTTAATGTTGGGGAAGATCGAAGGCGCTAGGAGAAGAAGGCGCAAAGGATGAGATGGATCGATGGCATCGCAGAAGTAACGGATTCCAAGCTAGAAAGTCTGCTGGAGTAAATGCTGGGCAGAAGGAACTGGCGTACTTTAGTTCATGGAGTCACGGAGAGTCGGAATCGACTTAACTAATGAAGGGAGAGAGAGAGAGAGAGAGAGAGAGAGAGAGAGAGAGAGAGGAGGAAAGAGAGAGACTGTTATTGTTACTAGTTCGTAGTTTGTTGCATATAGCCCATACTCGAGCCCGTGCGATTCTTGTCAGTCATTATTCGAGCAGTGATTGCTGTTTGGAGCTTGTGCCACATAAATGCTATCCTGACACAGACGTAAGTGCAGTTTAGTAAGAGAATGACTTTACGTAGATTATGTAATGGTAACATCTTGATTTCACCCAAATCAGGTCTGTTAAGATGATACTGGTTCTGCAGATTGACTACGCACACGCATTTGTCTCGGGGTATTCCGGGGTTAATCTACAGAGACTGGCTGCCTCCCGACGTCTTTTTCCAAAGACTGATCACATGGCTTATTACTGGCAAAAGCTGTCGTTAGCCGTCGCTTACAAGCTGAAATATCAGTTCGAATAGTGTCATTTTCGCAGCAATGTTGATGTACGTTTATTAGCGAAGGAGACATTAATAGCGAAAATCTCAAAGTATTTGGGGTCGTAGATATTCAGTAGAAAATTCAGGGACTTTCAATAGTGCTAGACACTTGTAATTTGTTCAGTGAATAGATCTTTCTCACAAGTCAAGGTAAAAATTGCACATTGAAGTTCTTATATGCAATTCCCGCTTTTTACTATTGTAATACAGACAATAAATTCGTTAGAGAAGTCTTGGAGTACCTATCAATCGCAGTACAATGCGACTTGGTTAGAAGGCTATTCTATAGATACGAAATTTGATTAGAAGACGCTTATAAAGAGCGACGTCAAAAATTTTCAGGAAATCTAGAAAAATGGAATCGATTTGCGTTTGCGATCGTCTTACGATAAAATTCATTATCTCGTGCGAATAGAGAGCCAGTTGTGTTTCACAAGAACGATGCCTTCTTTTAAAAATCCATGTTGTTTATGTGTTAATATAGCTTTCTTGAATTATCTCTCAAAGTTTGAATCCTTCTACAAATAGATGATTATTAATGAGATTTATCCGTTGTGTTATGGTTGTTATCGTTCTGCAGACAGTGGGGAAGACTTTCTGTTTGGTCGTGACGTATGCGACGAGCTATAGTAGGACGAACCTAAGATTTTATCTTCCAAGTTCTGAAATCGGGACGATTCGATTCGGAATGCAGCATCTAGGCATCTAATCCATCCTATGCAAGGTGAACCCGATCTCCACGGACAACATACTGGATCCTGTTCAAAGATGTTAACTAGTATTTTCGTATAGGAGACAAGGGATTTCTGGTGGTTCATTGAAAAGTAACTGCACTGCGTTCCATTCATTATCCCCATTTATCTATGTATGAGGTTGAGCTAAAAAGTAATGCCTTCGGATTTTTTATGTGAAAACTCTTAAAGCTTTTAAAATAAAACAAACGTTACTAATATTTTACATCATCATTCTTCATGTCTATATGTAAATTTCTCAACACAATCACCCTAGCGGCGAATACATTTCTGCCAATGAGAGACAAGTTTGTTGATACCATTACAGCAGAATATTTGACTTTGTTGACGGAGCCACAACCCCATCTCTGCTTGCACCGCTTCGTCACTATCTAAGTGAAGTCCTCGAAGGCGCTCTTTAGTTTTGGATACAGATGAAAATCTGATGGAGCCAAGTAGCGACTGCACGGAAGATGATCGATGACTGTGAACTCAAAGGTGTCAGATTGTTTCAGATGTCTTAGTGCTCATGTGTAGTTTGGCATTGTCACGCTGAATGGGAGGGTCTTGCATGTGTAGACGAACTCTTCGAACTCCACTCTCGATTACAGCATACTGTTTGTGACGCACCGACATACTTACGTTAAACACCGCCACGTTGCAAGCTACAACTCGGAGCCCTATAGCGGCAGAGGGCTGCAATATGTAGACATGAAGAATGAAGATGTAGAATGTTAAAAACGTATGTTTTATTTAAAAAGGGTTAAAAGTTTTCACACAAAAAATTCAGAAGCATTACTTTTCAGCACGCCCTGGTGTATGTATTGCACTGAAAATATTTGCACAACAGTGTAAATTTCGTCGGTATCCGCTGTATGTCTTATTTGAAAAGAAAGTTGTGCAGTTCACTTACAGTACTTGCCGTTGACAGCATTAATACCAGCCTTACTCATTGCCTTCAGTACTTCTTGGTTTTGCCTTGCTTCTTTTTCCGTCAATTTTAGCTGTACATTAACAGTGATACACAGTAGAATGGATAGGTTTCATGACGAAAAGTTGGCCGATATGCACTTCGTGGAAGTGTACAGTGAATGAAATGTTTAGTATCCCCGCCAGCAGACATTGAAATGGTTGCAGATGAACTGGCGTGGATATCGCACAGGGATAGTACGTAACACCGTCACGGGGGGCGCACGCGATGTGTGGCATGGGCAGAGACATTGAGTCACGTGTTTGTTTACCTGTCAGTGGCGATAGACCTGACCTGGCAGTTCTTTGGTTGACTTCACCCATCTCAGACCTGGCCTTCGCTTCGCGCTGTATCGGCGTGCTAGCGTCAGTCGTTTGCGGTGGTCGCGTTTCTGTTTATCTTCCTGCTCGTCTCTACACAGCGTTCGGACTCTCTACTCCCCCCGTAGGTTGACTCGCACGTTGTTTCGTTCCCTCTTCCGGGGTTCAACTCACGGGCTTTGTTGTCGATCCACTGTCGTCTCGTGTAGTTAGGTTCGTGCCAACAGTGCCGGTTTGCGGCGTCATCACGTCTTGCACTGATATTAAAGAAAGGAAAATGGTCGCGACGAGGCGGTTCTGATCTGTCCCTTAGCGTCGACAACCACATTACCATCTGTACATTGGCGTCGGTGTTTTGTCTTAAGTTTTAGTGACTGCATTCTAGACTCTTTTTCACTGTTGTGATGGCATTGTCGCAGAAACAAATAGACCGTAATTACACTATTATCCTGTAACGAGCCACCGAAGATCACGGGCCCTCTATACCAAAACACTCCGAATTTATCCCTGTACAACCTCGAAAATATTCTCGGAGTTCGGGTGCACCCTGCAGACAGTACATTTAGATAGTTGGCATAATCGTCCTGGGGACGTTGCCCGTCCGAAACGGATGTTTCCCCTCCCAGACGGTGGATGAACATTTGGCGATGAGGAGAAAGGTTGCCTACTATCTCGCAAGAAACCAATGAAATCGTTAAGTAGTAAAAGCCTGCTCGGTCCCATACTGCATCGCCGGACACAGTGGCTCGGTCCTTTCCAGAATGGCAGGTGCATGTTTTGTTTCTGGTCGGCAGCCAGTGTCAGCTGGTACCATGCCTCGCCTCCGAGTTTCCCTCGCCGCAGCTAAGGCTCGTGGCTTTCACCGCTGCAAACAGCAATCTCGGCCGCCTGCTACCACCTCGACCTTAACCTCGGCCCACAACGGCGGCCGTGGCATTTAACACCTCCTTAGCACCACTACCCGGAAAATAAACAAAACGACTAGTGATTATTCTCGTCGTTTCTGGTATAAGATCGCCACCGACGACGACAAATAAAGATCCAAACTGAGCAGTGTAACTGCTACAGATATTTCTTTCTAGTCTCGTCGCATCACAGTGCGGTATAATAGGGTGCATCATTAATGAAAATATTATTTCATGTGTTATATGAATGAGTGGTGTTTGTTCTTTCGGACGTGTCCGGAATAAGACATCACGTGGAATCCACAGCTGTGATACATATTTTGGAAGTTGATGGTGGAGGGTGGAGAAAGTAAAGGAAACAGAGAGAACTAATGGCATCTCCTGCATCGGACAATTCCGAAAGAACATGCTCTACGCATTCATACAATTGATTCGCCTTGATGGGCAGTGAATCGTCAATCTTCAGTGCGGACGCACAATATCGTTCGACCTCCAGCTGGATCGAGCATGGAGGACACGGACGGGAGGGACTGCGGACAGGTGACGCTAGGTGAGAATGTGGGTCGGCCGGGAAGCGGAGCGTGCCGAGGTAGTCGGCGCATTTGCGATGAACACTGTGTCTGGATGGCGCAGTGGTTCACGCAACTGCCTACTAAACAGGAAATCCTGGGTTCGAGTCCCGGTCTGGCACACATTTCCACTCGTCGCCGCCGATTCCCCATGAAATCTCGATCCAGCTGATATCAGTTCCTTTCCTTCCCTTTCCTTTCTCCCATTTCTTTCTTTCTTTCTTTTGCTACTGCCTCTATCCCGCATTGTGCGCGGGTTCGGCAGGGTTAAGTACGGATTTGGCATGGTTAAGTTTAAGGGGTGGCCGGATGCCCTTCCTGCCGCCACCCTGTACCCCACGGGACGGAATTAGTGTACCCCAGCTGTCTGCGTCTAGTGTAAATCGTGAAATAGTGTGAATGTGTTTCAAATGGCTGCAAGTCGTGTAACTGAGGCTGGCCGTGGGGACCAGCCCGGTATTCACCTAGTAGGATGTGGAAAACCGCCCGCATCTCGTGGTCGTGCGGTAGCGTTTTCGCTTCCCATGCCCGGGATCCCGGGTTCGATTCCCGGCGGGGTCAGGGATTTTCTCTGCCTCGTGATGGCTGGGTGTTGTGTGATGTCCTTAGGTTAGGTTAGGTTTAAGTAGTTCTAAGTTCTAGGGGACTGATGACCATAGATGTTAAGTCCCATAGTGCTCAGAGCCATTTGAACCATTTTTTTGTGGAAAACCGCCTAAAAACCACATCCAGGCTGGCCGGCACATCGGCCGTCGTCGTTAATACGCCGGGCGGATTCGATACGGGGCCGGCGCGCCTACCCGAGTTCAGGAAGCAGCGCGTTAGCGCTCTCGGCTACCCTGGCGAGTCCTCTCCTTTCTCCCCTCTCAACCTTCAATTTACATAATATGAAAATATTATTTTATGTATGTTCTACAATTCCTA
Source organism: Schistocerca piceifrons (assembly GCF_021461385.2). NCBI lineage: Eukaryota > Metazoa > Arthropoda > Insecta > Orthoptera > Acrididae > Schistocerca > Schistocerca piceifrons. The sequence continues at coordinate 407,428,907 of NC_060149.1, forward strand.
TTATGTAGTAGACGGGACTTAGTAGGTCAAGTTTTGATTAGGAATCCATGTCTGGAAATGTAACGTCTGAATATGAAATACGTTTGAAGTTTTGATCACTTCTAAATCTCCCACTTCACGGTACACTCACAGAGAAGAGGGTGCCGTCGTCAGTCTCTGTCGTAATTGACATCACATACCATTTTCATCCTAGAAAAACACCGGCTGCGAGAAACTGGTAGGTTCGCAACAGAAGGATTGACTGTGGTGCTCCACGGACGTACCACATTCTCGACTGTATAGGAGACGTTCTCCAACTCTGGCGAAAAAAAGAAAAAAAAAACCCGCAGGTTTTGATACGTTGTGCGATAGAGATATACCTATTTTTTACCAATACAGATACTGTTGTCGCATTTTTAAAATGTGCAGAAAAGCGTTAAAATTACTTTTTAAAACGTCTAAATTTCAAAGACAACCCCGCGGTCCCCTGCCACCACCCCCCACCCCAGGAATATGTATATTGCAATTTCGTTTTTGTAGTGTGTAAAGGGAGTCAGCCTAAATAAATATTGCTTACCACATTTTTTCATGCGACACTTGACATCAACGGTAAGCGTCGGTGTGTTTCTCGTTGCAAACAATGGTTTCTAAAGCGGAATTTTGGGTGTCCACCCGATAGAGCGGTTCCAGATTAGTGTAGTGCGTATAATCGATATGTATTAACAACCGCTCAGTCGCTGCTGGGGCATTGATTATATTCGGTTTTTTACTGCTCCTATTCATACATAAACGAATATCGCACTAGACTAATATAGTACCGTTGTATCAAGTGGGCAAATAAAATCCAGCTTCAAATATCATTTTGTGTGTAACGGGAGATAAACCGACGCTTTCCGTCGACACTACGCGCCCATGAAAGAGGTGACAAGCAGTGCTTGTTTCGGGTGATTCCAGTTACACATTGCAAAAACGAATCTGCAAATATCCCCTGAAGCATCAGAAAATGAGCCTGACGACTCTTGGGAGAGACACGCTGTTTCAGGAGGAATGTTCAATATTCATGGATATGACAGGAACGATCATTCGAAGCAAGAACGTCTTATAATCATGTAATCTAATATGCATTCCTTAAGAGCTATGAGCACTTCGTCTTTGATGCTGTGAAACAAGTCTACTGTAGTGCAATCTATTTGCTTTCTATATTTTGGGAGGAGTTAGTATGGACCAAACCAAGGGCTACGAGCACTTGTTCAGCAGAGTAGATGTTTCACGGCAGCGAAGATGAAAAGTGCTCATAGTTCTTAAGATATGCATTTTAGAGCCCATGTTTAATAGACTCTTTGGTTCGACACCGTTTATATGCTTCTTTCTTAGCACGTATGAAAGACGTTTACCGATCACATTCATGTAATAAGATAACTAGACATTCCCCTAAAATGGGTGTGTGGTGAGGTTTAACACCCAAGTCATTGGACATTCCTTTTTGTTGAAAAATCATTAGCAGCTCACATCTAGCCCGATATGTTAGAACAGTTTTCGGAACCGCAGCTGAGCGACTTACAGCCTGACATCAGTAAGAGAGTGCAGTAAATTGTAACGTGTTACGAATGATAATAGTTATAGAGACTTGACATTATGTCAAGTGGAAATATATTTGCGGCACTAATTAGTGTTCTAATATTTTTCATGCATTCTATTGTCCCACTTGTCTTTTTAATGATTACTGCTTTCGTTTTAATTTCGTACATGTTCAGGTCCATTGTAGTTGTAGAGCAGCTCGTCAGTTTTATGTGGAGTGCACAGCCTCCATGAGTCACGTCATCGACTTTTGAAGCCTGCGCACTGCAAACAAAAACATTGCCAGATTGCTTTTTAACTACAATGGATCTGAATATGATCGAAATTAGAACGAAACAGGTAATAACTAAAAAGACAACTGAGACAACAAACTAAAGCAAAAACGTTACTGCTATAGTAGTATTGTATTTCTTGTTCAAGAATGCCATGGGTGAAATTTCAGGGGTACACTTACAACCCCGTCAGTTGTTGCTGTTAACTGTGGTACACCCTGTATGTTGTCTCTCTATACTCGGAGTGGACGATGGAAAGGGCGAATTTCAGGAAAATGTGTTGTGAATGAGGCTGTTCTAATAGATTTGAGCGCAATACATTCGAAATAATGACACAGGTGACATTTACGTCTTGCTTTTTGGCAGTATTTGAGGGTTGGAATTTGACATTAAACTGTTCAGTGACGCGTATTACATACGTTAAAACCGTAATTCTGTCCGCATCTTAGACTACAAAGATAGTAACGTAAAAGCAGATTTAATCTTACAGGTTTCTGAGACGAAATGGACGTCCTCAAAATCATGATGGATTGTAATTACATATATCTGTTTACGTGAATTTTGTGGTCTGATGATAATATTAGAAGTCTAGATTGGTAGAACAACAAAGAGATTCACCTATAATCTGACGACGTGTATCCAACATGATCTTCGTAAAATAAGTCACAAAAATAGCGAACTGTCAATCGAAAATACAGGATAAATTTCTTGTTAAGGATCACTTTTACTAACGTGCGTTTAAATACACTGTGGGTACCCATAAACAAAGATGTTTCAGTGATACTGATAAAAACTTTCAGGGACAATTTGAAATTGGGAACTATGGTCCAGAAACGAATAAACGTAAATGTAACAACGAAGTGCAAATTTAGCACTAGTTATGTGAGAAAGTTTATAGGAACAGTTCCCCACCCCTGTACCAAATAGAAGGCGCACATCAAATACAGGAATCTAGAAAAATTTTAAGAATAAACACAATACTTTGAGCAGACATCGATTCTAGACCAGACTTCACGCAACTGGAACTCAATCATTAACAGGCTGTGCAAATTGGAATGTGTGCAACAACTTTAACAGAAATGTAGCATTCCCGTTGAGTACTCTACATCTAAATCCACACTCTACAAACAGATGTGTGAAGTGCATGGCGGGGGATAATTCCCACTGTATCAGTTGCTAGGTTTCTTCCCGTTTACTGCTTAAACTCCTCTTTTCGCCATTCGATCCCCAGGGCAGCGAAACATAGGGGGTTGTAGTATATTTCAAGATTCGTCACTTACAGCAGGTTCTAGAATTTTTCTAACTACATTTTCACGAGATAGTTGCTCATGTCTTCAAGCGTTTTCCAGTTTTTTTCATATTGTCCATGACACTCTCCCACGCTTAAAAAAAAAAAAAAAAAAACCTTGCGACCATCCGTGCTGCCTTTTTCTGTATACGTTAAATATACCCTGTTTATTCTGTTTGGTACTGGTCCTACACACATCAGAAATATTCTAGTATGGGTCGCACGAGTGTTCTGTGAGCAATCTTCTTTGTGAACTGATTGTATTTCTCTAGAATTCTACGAATGAATCAATGTATGTCACCTGTTTTACGTACGACTGAGTCTACGTAGCGTTCCATTTCATATCCCTACAGGTTATTACACCCAAGTTTTGGTATGATCTGCCCGATTCCAACTGCGACTCCCCAATATTGTAGTAGTAGGCTACTACGGTTTATAGTATTGTGAAGTGTAAAATTTTATATTTCAGAACACTTAATGCAAGCTGCTGTCCTTTGCACCACTTTGAAATGTTATCAAGGTCCTACTGGATATCTGTGTAGCCTTTTTTAGAAATTATTGCATTACAAACAACCACATCGTCTGCGGAAAGTCTGAGGTTTCTACTAATGCAGTGCCTGGAAGAGGACGCTTGACACCGAGAACCGCATAACAGTAAGTTCTGTATCATACGTCATGATGGATACACAGGCGCTTGCGAGCGAAATTTCATCGCTGGCGCCAACGTAATTTCCGTTCGCAGTGGCCACTACTACCAACTGTTACACCTTTTTGATTCCGTTACTTCTCCGAGAAGCAGTTGCTTTGCTGACGAGGGAAATGGTCGTTATTGCCGAAAGCTAGGATGCTGATAGTGTCTTAACGCGACAAGTGCACTGAGAAATGATTATACAACGAATGAGAGCTGAATTTTAAACGAAAAAGAGATTTCAAATTCACTGTCGATCTGCTGACGATGATAAAAGTTAAAGTAGACACATTTTTTAATGATTTTATTTGTCTGCACAACTTACACAAGCCGTTACCTTTACAACTGGATCACTAAACAGCTAACACAGGGTACGGTAGTTGCAGGCTGTCTATCTAACGGCTCCAGGGGCAAGAAAAATTGATTTTCAATATTACATACTGTTGGTGATCAAATTTAAATTTTTGAAATGATGCCATAACTTTATTATTAAGAGCTATAATATTTATGCTGAAGGGTTAACGCAATAAGGCAAGTATTACAGTTAGAAACTGTGTATGTGCCTCGAGGCGGGGTAACACACGCCGCTCAAATTACCCAGACTATAATCATCCAGTATTTAATAATTATACCACTTAGCGACTTGCGACAAATCTTACACATAATTTTAAACTTGTAAGGAATTTTTCCTCACTGAATTCCCCTCCCCCTGGCCCCAAGAAAATGATGAAAGGAAACAAGTTAATGGCTTACTACATTTTCAGCGTTCATAAAGTAAAACTGCAGCATCACCTGCAAAATCATATCATATTATATTTCTGGATATGTGACGTTTTATATGTAGGAGTTCGATCCCTTAAAGAACCCGGGTAGGGGGAGGGGGCGGGAGAGTTTACTGGTTTGTTCTACACAGCGTCTTCCCAGCTTCTAAACATTCAAGACGAAGTCGCACAAAGTACTATCGTACTCGTTCCAACAACTCATGTGTCGTACGAACAGTGGTCGTGGTTTGCCTACTCTGCAATGTATAGGATTTCATCTAACAAACGATGATTCGTAGGTTACCGTATTCCACTGGCAGAGTTATGTCACAGCTGGTTTGACTTCGTAATTTTCCATTGATTTGTTCCCAGACTAGCGTTCTTGATCTCAAACTGATACATCTACTCCTCTCTATCATCCGTAGAACGTTTTGTCATCACCGAATCACCCTGTGTATGGAGAACTTTCTGTTTGTTTCTAAGAAAATGACTTTGAGGGAAAACGACATATAAACGGTGTGGGTGGTAAAAGACGTATACCTACTTACAGGTTGGTTGGTTCGCTGGCTGGTTGATTTGGCGGAGGAGACCAAACATCGGTCCTATCGGGTGAGGGAAGGACGGAGAAGGAAGTCGGCCGTGCCCTTTCAAAGGAACCATTGCGGAATTTGCCTGAAGCGATTTAGGGAAATCACGGAAAATCTAAATGAGGATTGCTAGACACGGGTATGAACCGTCGTCCTCCCGAATGCGAGTCCAGTGTGCTAACCACTGCGCCACCTCGCTCGGTGCACCTACTTATGGGACTCACGCTATAGTTCATCTTCGTGGACAAACGTAGATAGGTCTCCCTTCTAAAATACAGTCCTTTATTGAATCTGGAGAATTCAAGGTACTCCAAGGGAGAATTTAACGTACCCCAACAAGGAAAGCATACACTCAACGGGTCACTGATTCTGGTCATCTTTTGCACGAATGTAGTACATAATTACGTGTGATAAATGATGCTATAGTACGACACGGTTCTCCAGCGTTTTCGAGAACAGAAGTTTAATGTTTTAAAAGTTTGTCTAATGACATACTTACGGGCCTGCTGTCGAGAAGCGGTGATAACGGCCTACAACAAAGATACCCCTCGTCTGTCAAATATCCACGGTCGTCATGGACACAAGTCTGCAGAAACACTGACGAGTCGGTGTTGGCTACAAAAGTCTGAGCCGTTTGGGGTGATGCAGTCTCAGAAACAATATCAATACCCGAAAGGAAATTTAAACTAAAACTGATACCGAATAGTGTTTGTTAATTCCTGCAATTAGGTAGCAGACATTGCCCACTACTTTCTTTGTGACGAATCTACACGCATTTGGAGTTGGACAAGGGACAAGTTGGCATTGATAACAAGGACGACTCTTCAAAAGATTGATATCACGACCCTGCTGCGACGAGACTGGAAATTCTTGTCTGCTGCTAAGTGCCACAGCTACATTTGGTTGCTCGGACAGTGCATCTACTTCACGCTGAAGACAATACATCATTGTGTACTGGACTACCACCTTCCACAACACTGGATACTGAAAGGGCAATTTCATAAGAGATATATTGTAACTTTTCAAAACTATCTGTGAATAGCACTAGCAGACGACTGGTCTAAATTACGTATTAAATGTCTGTCTAATTTCCTAACGAATGTCCTGCAACGGCTGAAGACCCGTAAATAAGGAATATATTTTATCTACGTCATGTGTTCTTCCTTTATTTATATCTTACGTACGGCCCTAAATTACTTTACTTTGGTACTCATGTATGTAATTTATCCTTGCATCCATCTATCCAAGGATGATGGAGAGGACGTCTTGGAAAACATGGCAGTGTGTGCTTTCTTTAATGTTTTTGTTTAAAAAACGGCAAACTCAGCCGAAATAGAAACAACGCGACGAGCTAAAGAGACAGACTAGAAGTCTGCCCTTACTGCGTTCAAATCACGCCATTATCTTTTTTTTTCCTAAGATTCCACGTAAGACTTGTTTCCTTCGGAAAGGAGCAATAATAGTAGTTATCACTGTGGTACATTAATGTCGAAGTATAATCGAGGTGTAACAAGGAATCGTGATGAAATAAACATTCATTTATTGGCACATTCATGCGCCTGTCACAAATACAGTGTACGCTATTTAAAGCAGGTACAGCTCCGTATGATTTCACTGTTATACGCGCAAATGTAAATTTTCTCACGATTCCTTATTATAATGTACTCTGTGCATGTGCGTATCGCAGTGAAGTCATACCGGGCAGTAGCAGTGCTGAATAATGTACACTGTATTTGCGATACACGCGTGACTGTATCGGTAAGTAAATGTCCATTTCATCAGCATTCCTTAGTGTTATAATGAAATGTATACTGTATTTTACGATTCCTAATTATGCCTCGCCAAAAGTGTACCACTATGACGATCAGTAATGTGTTTGTTGTTGTTGTTCCTTTCCGAACAAACGTGATTCGATGTTTGGTGGAAGATTAGAAAAAATCACGGCACTCGATCGCAGTACGGGCAGACTTACAGTCTGCTGCATTAGCTGGATGGCTGGCGCTCTCGTATGGCATTCAACAGGTTCGCAAAACTTTGATCGTCGGTTTCTCGAAAACGCTTCAGAAGTACATCGTACTAGACCAGTATTTGTTACATCTAGGTATGCACTACAACCGAGCACAAGATGAGCAAATTCGGTGAGCCGTTGGATGCACGCTCGCATTGTTAGTAATTATCACAGTTACTAACAATGAGAGCGTGCATCCAACGTGTTCCGCGCGATCGTAATGCCGGATAAGGCGAGCGAAATGGTGATGCCCAGACTCTTTCGGAGCAGAGGGGTTTAATCCTCGTCCAGATGTCCAGATTTAGATTTTAGGATATTTGTTGTGAACGCCGTGATGATTCCTTCGACACTGCAACGACTGGTTTCGTACCCACCTGTGTAATTAGTGTCTGGCGACATGGACAACCAAAGGACGTTAAACTTTAAGCTTCCTTGTTCATGTTCATGCAGAACATAGCTTTTGGGAGGGTATTTTCCGATGCTGCAGGACCTGTACTGTGCACGCTGAAGAAATGACGGAGTCGAACCTAACAAGGTTATTTTACTGACGTCTAATTCAGCACTGCTGATTTCTGAAAACTGCAGCATTTTAAACTCGTGGCATTTGTGAGGGCTCTGTGCTTAACTGAAGTGATAAAACGTAAAGCTGTCCTCAGCTGTAAGGTTGGTTGAACAACACAGTGCTTTACTAGCCATGGTCCTGTTGGAGGTGGCATGTTGTTGCTGTCCGCAGACCTTTAATCTTTCTTACACAGCCATTTAAAAGGCGAGTAGTCAGTTTTCAAATTAACAAATCACTTCTAGAGGTGGAAGTGCCTAAAAATTAGAATGGTAGTCTGACATGGACCCATTCAGCAAAAGCCCTATTACGCCGATAGTCTCCTTAGAACTTCGAATATTTGGTACCTGAGGATCTATTCTTCGAAAACAGCTCTGAGGAGAGGATGTGGCAACCTGGACCCCTTCTGATCTGTTAGTGAAGTAAGCAGAAATGACTTATTTTGATCTGTTCGTAACATCAAGCAGCGAAATTGTGTTCACTAAGACAGAAATATCATTCCGACGATTTATCCGATTAATAAATAGTGCTACTGTTTCTTCAGAAATAGCAGATCTATCCAGTAGGTTAAAGCACGCTGGCTGTTTGACAGGAGACAGGCGGCGCGAAGTCACAGCTGTTTGAAAAGACAGTTTTGCGCGCGCGTCTTTCTAGCCAGGAGTGCAAAGCACAGATATCCTTCGGAAAGCAGTTGCTGATTTGATTCAGTTATTTCTCTATAACTGTGCTGAAAAGCAACGACCTTACGACAGCTAAATAAAATTGGAAACCGTCAACTACTCTGGAAATTGTTCAATCAGTTACAACTAAAGTTTCTCAGTACAAAATCGTAACGTCAGTGGTACAGACACCAACAACGCTATCGCAATTCCGCAGAATCGGTATGGACCAGGAGTCCCACATTTTCGTCTGATGTCATGGGGTTCACATTACTTTGACAATACGTGAACTGGCATAAAGTTTTGTGTTAAACGTAGATTATATCTACTAAAATATTTGCTTCCATAATGCTCTGCACTGAACTCTAACTTAATGACGAACTGAATAGTATAGTACACTCACTACTCCAAATTACTGGACTCCTGCCGAAGACATTCAGAAAATGTCATTCATGATTCAGGAGCCACTTTAAAGTACAGGTCGAAAGTCGCAGTTTTTCTGGTCTGAACAAACTTAATCCACCGAATTCGCAGATTTTTATTTTCTTTCATTGTATCTCGGAAAATGAGATCTCTCCGATATCAGTGCAAAATTTATTGAGGTATTACACACAGCCGAGGATTGTGAAAGGATCTGTTTCGTGTCAGTTTGCGTAGGGATGCCCTGGAAAATCTGCGACTGCAAGTCCAGCAGCTTTTGGCCACAACTCTTTATCCTGGTATATGGTATAGTTGGAGGGAAATTCATCCGCCTGCTAGTTACAGCTGCGAAATCCCTGGCTGCACTGGAGAACCACGAACTGTCAAATCACGCAAACACAGCATCTCGGTCGAGACCAAACTGGCTTACTTCCCAGAAAAGCGACGAACTGGAAGAGATGCCGTAACGGAAAGAAGGCACTGGCAGCAGAAGAGAGCGGCGAGCAGACCGCTACGTACCTCGGAGCTGTAGCACCTCACTCGTCAACGTCGGCGTCGCAGGACAGACTGCGCTGCTGAGGGCCGCTCCGCAAGGGTAACTGCGAGCGACGGCCTTGACGCCAGCGCCTCTGCCGGCCGAGAGCCCCACTACGCCACCTGCCCTTCCTCACTGTGGCCTGTGGAGCGCCGGTTCTGCCCAGCACCCGTGGAAATCTCCTCGCTCGCCTTGATTAATTAACGTACGATGGCTCTTGCCTTTCGTAGATGGATCTCACAGTTATCCGTATACTCTATCCGCCGTAGGAAGAAATATTAGGAAAATCCTCCATTTTTTTCCCCTCTGTTCTGCATCTACAAAAATATTACGCAAATCACCATGAAGAGCATAGCAGAGAGTACTTAGAATGGTAACCCATGTTAGGGTTTTTCCCATTCCAGTTGCTCATGGAGCACGGGAAGAATGGCTGTTTATTGCGTCTGTGCTTGACAAACTGGTGTAACCAGTCTTCAAGGGCCCCTATAGGAGGGGAGTGAATAATGGGTCGTATGAATAAAAAAAGAACATTTTTCGGAGAAGATTCTCAGAACAAAAGAACATTCTCTGAGAAGGTTCTCAGTTTCGCATGAAAAAAAAAATTCGAAGCATATTCTCCGACAAGGGTGTTCCTTCTCGCTACCTCCCCTCCATCTTCAGAAGGTTCTCAGTTTGTGTCATCTGCCGTGTCCGGCACAGAACAAACGCGTAATGTTACATTTCATCCAACTCGCTCAAACAGGCAAAATATCCAGTGTACAAATATGGAACTGGTAGCAGTGTGTTCTGGAAGAGTTGCACTACGTTTCGATTTTACTTTTATGTGCGGCGCCAAATTATAAATACTATTACGAGCAGTTTACGAAAATGTATTTTCTTGCGATGTTACCGACATCTCGACTTGCGGGAAACTTTTCTGTTATTGAAGTTAGGTGACCACATTATCCGAACGAAATCTTAAGATTACATGACCTTTTCATCTACTCCAAATCGGAACTCTGTGAGTTTTCCAGCACAAGCTAATTTTGGTTAAATACTAAGCATATTTGTCCGCCCGCACGTCAAGTGCGTAAGGTGGTTGCTCCTGCTGTTCGTTACGACAAACAGATCGTTAGGTTTGTAATAAATCAGGTATTAATTTTTGTGATCCGCCAATTTATTTCTAAGATAACAAAATATGAGATTTATGGTGTGAGAAAACACGATGATGTACATCTGAAAATGTCAGTGACACAGTTGTCTAGTGTATACTGTCTCATCGTGCATCAGATTGAAAACTTGGGTCTGCTAAATAGAAACAATTTTTTTTTAAATTTTCACTTTGTTTGAAAGGTCGCTCCCTCTTTCATGATTTTCGGGAAGAAAGTTAGCCATGCAAAATAATGTTTCTATTGTTAAACCTGTATAAACTTCTATTGTTTCTCTCTTCGGTATTTCTACGGGCTATGTATACTTTTTGCCTTCTAAGTAAGACAAATTCTGCCATTTTTACAAAAAAAAGCTCGGTAAAAATTAAGCTTAACAGAACTTATTCAGCTCGAAGTATGCTACAGAGTTCACTCCAAAAAATGGAGAATGTTCTCCGTTTGTGAGAAGCTCCTCTAGTTTTTCTTCGTACGGAATCGGAGAATGTTCTTTGTTTTGAGCTATTTCCCCACCCTTTTACTCATGCTGAGAACATCCTCGGGTGAAGTGTATTCTAGAACTCGCTTTATTCGTGCTAACCTGAGAATATTCTCTGAAATTTCGAGTATAAAGTATATTCTCCGTTTTATTCACACGACCCAAGGTCTCTAGATTCTTCTCGAATCTTTTTAAGTAGGCTTTCACTGGATAATTTTAAAAATTTCAACGACACTCTCCTGTGGGTCCTGCAAAACCGTGTCCATTGCACACGATCATTGGACCCATTAGTCCTATTTGGTACGGATTCCACACACTTTAGTATGAGACGCACATGTGATTCGTAAGCAGTCTCCTTTGTAGACTGGCCGTATTTTCCCAGTGCCCGGCAAATGATCGGAAGTGCAACCTGCTTTATTTACGACTGAGGTAATGTGATCGATCCATTTCCTACCCCAGAATATATCCAGGGATTTGTACGACTAGACTCATTCCAATTGTCACTCATTTATGTTATGGACATAGGATATTTCTTTTCTGCTTTTTGTGAAGTTTATCATGTTACATTCCTGAACATTTAAAACAATTCGCCTACCTTTGCACCACTTTGAAATTTTATCAGGAGCTTGCCGGATATTTGTACAGTTTCAGATTAATTATAGTGAACTGCATCATTTGAAAACAGCCGGACGTCACTACACTGCTCTGGAAAAGTCAAGGACGAGACAGATAAAGTAGTAGAAGATAATAACAACTCGGAGAAAATGAATGAAAGTACAGGAGCATACTGCCTTAGGTCTCTCAGCCGTGCACAGAAAGTGGGACGTCACATGGCGTGAGGGCAGCGTGACTAAAGGCCCCAATGGAGCTGGCACCGTAACACGAGGTAGCTGAAGGAACGGGAAAAGACAGTGTGTTTTGTTAATGAGTGAGCAGTTACGGTGCGCTGTGGTGGTGTCCTTTATTAGAAAATGACCCGGAAACAACATTTGGACGACTTCATATGGGGGAGAATCATAGCGAAGCAGCTCAGGAGTATGGTATTGCTCACATCGTTATTTCACATGCACGGGGAGCATTACGAACCACAGGCACTACTGTCGGAAGGAAAGAAGGTGGCCGTCCACTGTCAACTACAGCAGCAGATGACCACTCCAGTGTGCAACAGGCAAGAAGGGACCCACGTCGAACTGCAGGTATAATTGCAACAACGTTTAACACGACTGCAAGGCACACAATATCACTCTCCACTTTGGCACGGTGACTGCACGAGGGTGGTCTCTTTGGTCTCTTTGCTCAATGAGCAGTGGGTTATTAGCACAGAGTGTAAATATCTATGGAATGAGCATAGCGTACTGCGCATGTTCTGTTGAGGACACACACTGAGAACAAGCCGGGCTATTCACATAGTAATGGGACGTCGCTGCTTGTTGCAATTTGTGGTAACAGTGAAACTTACAAGTGTCCACCTGCTTTTAAATGCCTTCCTACACGTTTTAGTAGCAATAACAAAAAATGGTTCAAATGGCTCTGAGCACTATGGGACTTAACATCTGAGGTCATCAGTCCCCTAGAACTTAGAACTAGTTAAACCTAACTAACCTAAGGACATCACATACATCCATGCCCGAGGCAGGATTCGAACCTGCGACCGTAGCAGTCGCGCGGTTTCGGACTACAGCGCCTAGAACCGCATTGCCACCGCTGCCGGCTCCGACATCTGCAACCACGAAGTCTGGACGTGATTTCACGTTAGTTTCGTCACGTGTTGAAGACACTCGCCACGGCACTTCTCGAACACTCGACATGTCGTGAAGTTTTCGTGCCAAGCCTATAGGCCATCAAAATCTGCCCTCGGCCAAACTCAGATAGACGCAGCATCTTCCCCATTCTACACATGGACAGCACCCTCACTGCTAGTACATGCACCGTGCATGTGTCTGACTAGCAGTCATTCCTCACCAGGTGACGCTGCTATCGCCTGTTTATATCGACACTAGGTCGGTGGTCATATGTTCTTGCTGATCAACGAATGGCCCTAATGTTAAAAACAGATGTTCTTTCAAATTGCCACCTCCTCTCTCCCCTCTCTCTTTCATCCCTGTCCCCAATCTTGTTTTCCTATTGGCTGAAAAAATGGCGGGAAATTCAAGTAAGCATTATCCTATAGGCTGAACGACAGTAGTGTGTGTTACATATAATTCATTACCCAGTTAGCTTATCGTTATAATTTATGTCATCCTTTTCTTAATTACTATAAATTATGTTGTTCCATTTATGTTAATTAATATAAATTATGATTTACAATCAAAGAATATGGGTGCCTCTACATTTCTGCCGCTCTTTTATTAATTACTATTACTAATAGTCCAGAAAAACACATCAGGCACTTTGGTATTCGAGTATATGACCACCCTCCATTTCAATATTTACAGTGTTGGGATAATCAGATATAGTTTGGGGCAATTCATTTATTATTCTTTGGAATTTTGGCGATTTTCTCTCAGTATTCCAAATATCCACTTTTCTATATTGTCATCCAGAGACACGTGTAAAGACGAAGCTTTAAATGTTTTAACAACTTCCACAGTGTATTATTTAAAAAAATGACACTCTTGCTACAAACCAATTCTTTTTTTCACTGCAAGGAACTTGTCCCTGCATTGTTAGGATTCTACACACACTATGATATCACTATGAGGCTGTCTTACGTGAGTCTGACACTATAAGATTATAGCACACTTGTAAAAAACGATAGGAAATAAAAAAATCCATGAAAGAGGGATTCTGCAGACATGTACGTGCACACACTGTGGGTCACATGCAAGACGTCGCTAATATCCCACATTTACATTATTTTCCACACTGGTGCAGCTTCAGACATAGACCGCTGTCGTTTGTAATGACAGGACTGGAATGGGAGAAGTATGCACTTTACTTAAAACAAGGAAAAGTGCGGGAGGTTATCTTCCATCGTCTGCTTCTTTATTGGAGATATTTCCAGAATGAGACGTTATTAAAACTCCAGCATCCTGAAATACTATTGTTACCTGTATAGAGCTATACACACCCTTTCTTCGCAAATTTTAAGCGAGCAAACCTCCAGGTACAGTAAGGACATAGGGACTGCATTGACCACCGTCAAGGTCACAGATCTCCGATAGGCGATCTAGTTGGGCTTTCCCTCGCCGATTAAACATATCTTTTATTACCCCTAAGTCTCGAAAAAATGTTGTTTTTTAAACAGCTCCTTTACTTACTTTTCGTTGCGAAGATGGAATTTCTGCTAGTACCATCATTTAATATCTGTACCTGTCCCATTTACGAACGGCATGTAGAAAGAATGTCTGTCGGTAAGCCTCTGTATTAGCTCCTATTTTCTCCTTGGATACATTTCGTGAGAAGTATGTGGGTGGAAATAATACGTTGCTCGACTCTTCTTGGGGCGTAAGCTCTAGAAATTTTAACAGCAAACCTCTCCGTGATACACACTACCTCTCTTGCAGCGACTGCCACTGGAGCTTGTGCCGGCCTCTGCGGCCGAGCGGTTCTAGGCGCTTCAGCCCGGAACCGCGCTGCTGCTACGGTCGCAGCTTCGCATCCTGCCTCGGGCATGGATGTGTGTGATGTCCTTACGTTAGTTAGGTTTAAGTAGCTCTAAGTTTTAGGGGACTGATGACCTCAGAAGTTAAATCCCATAGTGCTCAGAGCCATTTGAACCATTTGAACCTAAATCAGGATAGCAGGGCGCGGTATTGAACCGTCATCCTCCCGAATGCGAGTCCAGTGCGCTAACCACTGCGCCACCTCGCTCTGTGGGATGCTTTCATTGACGCCCTTTAAGCCTCTCGTGTCGGTTCTGAGTGGCTATGTGTCTGAAATGACACATCAGAAAACCGGGTGATTTCAACTTCGGGCGTCGCTCTTCTAACTTCCATCGTGGATGAATCAATAGAAGGGGTAAAATGTGGGAAATGTGGGTAAGAGGTGGTGTGACGACCCTCCCATCGTGTGACACGTCCACGAAGGTGTTGGACAGAATTGTGGTGAAGTCTGATGCCGATGTGAAATCATTAACCTACCTTACATCGCACATTAACTTCAGAGCTCTGGCCGATTCCCCTCTTGTGTCGACACCTTGCTGTTTGAAGCTCGCCGTGCCCGAGGGCACCACGTTTTTACGTTATTATACAGGAAGGTTGTAGGCACCAAACTTACACGTAGCTTTGGGAAATAATTACAGGTTTTCGAAAAAGTTATACTTTAATTGTATCGTGCAACCTGTACAGAGAAAGAATGTAAATAGAATGATCAGAAAGAAAATGTAAGTATTGTATATAGAAATAAAAACAACAAATTGGAGTGAGAAACATAGTATTTAAGTCTGTCAGTGTAATGTATATACGTCTTCAGAGAAAAGCTTTGTAAATAAACCAATGTATATATGTCATAATAAAATAGCTTTGCAAATAATTGTATATAAGAAACAATTAGCTTTGTAAATAAACGAACGAAAAGTAATGTTGCAAATTGATGTATGTAAGTAAAATTATGTTTGTAAATAACACAGCAAAAGAAAATGTTAATAATAAACCGATAGTTAATTTGTTGTATTATTGTTATTACTTCCAAGTCCTTTCACTATCGTATTATTGTTGATAATAATTTGTTCTTAGCAAACCTCTCTCCATGATGCACAGATCTCGAATGAAGAGGCCACCATAAGTAAACTAGTTTCAAAGGATGATAAGGTGGAGGGCGAGTTCAAATCTTAGTTGTCCATGGGGGAATGAATGGTCATTTTAATGTGCTCTCATTGACTGAGATACATAAGCGTTTCTCACCAATTTTATATGACCCAAACATTGTGACCGGCTTCGAGTTATGTCATGACCCTGAATATACTCATAACTAGCCCAAGTGTCTAACCTGACACCAAATGTCCTTATCAGTGAGCTTGTGATAAGATCATTAGCTTTTTTAGTACTGGCGGTCTTAAACTACTCTTCTTAACACGAGATCTGGAGAGCGTTGGATCAATAGTTCAGGAAACAGGAAAATGCCTGTACACCCAGTAGGCTTATCACCTCTGAACCTATATCTGTGGTGAAAGTGGAAGCAAGAGGTCGCAAGCAAACGCTGACGACCCCGAAGACATAAAATACAGTATTATACAGGATAGTGTTGCTATAAGACCAGAAGAAATTCGACTAGCAGTGTTGTGTGTCTGGAATCCCTGTATAGTGTGAATCATTGGAATTTTTGAAAATAAACTTTGAAGTTAATAATTTACCTTTGCTGAACAGCTGTGAGTAATTGTTTGGGATATATTCTAACAACTGTATCTCTGTAAACAACAAAAATTGGACACATGTTGTATCGAATATTTTATTCGAATTAGTCTATGCTACCACCTGCTAAAATATTTAATAGTCATCGCGTAAAATCTTATGTATAAACTTATCGTACCTGATCCTCTGTATGACATGTGAAGTCTAATAGAACGAATAGCGTCATTATCTACCTACCCACTGTCTTTCGTCAAATGGTCGCCTCGTCCGTTTCCTCATCGCCTCTTATGGTATCGCTATAGATAAGCGGATCAAGCCCACTAGTCGGAAGTTCCGGTGTACTCGCCGGTTGTTTATAGTATAGTCGGTGAAAGAAGAGAACTGGGAGCGGTATTGCCACCTTTCAACTGCGAAGCGCAAACGGGTGCAGGCGTAAACAATGTCGTCTACAGAACTGCGGAAATACTGAAGAGTAGCCACAGAGACGTACTGTATACAAAATCACGTTACGTGGTTGGTTGAAGAGGATGCACGAAGCAGTTGCGACGAGTCTACTGCAACTGTTAGGGATGATCTTATGCCAACTATAGTATACCTATATCCAGGTTAGGCGGCTGACCCCCGTTTAATCCTGTGTGGCACCATTTCGTCGTCATCTCCTGTGATAGCACTGTAGATAACCAGAGGGAACTTACTACCCAGAATTCTGAATTACTTGCCGTTTAAGCAGATCTATATATACTTGTATGTTGATATTTGGAATTTGACAGATTCGCATCAGAAAGGTCGAAATGTTTCCATTCGTTAACATCCCCGGATCTACGATATTTCCGAACAGGGGCAAAAACTTGATAGTGACGCCCCCTCCCTCCCCTCGAGCGTTTGAGTTTGGACGTCAAAAATTTTTAAAAATAGATTTTTCAAAAATATGTTCATTCCGTGGTGCACAGCTTTCTCAAGAGTTTGATATATAAACCATATATGTTCGAGGAAATGTAAGACATGTTATTTGGTGCTAAAGTGTAGTTCCACGCCTCTTCACACGGAATTCTTCTATCGTACGTCGTTGTATTTCGCTCTGTGGAATTCAAATGTGTATATTTTGTAATGGAAGCCATCAAACCTATATTCAGGACAGTGGAAATCAAAATGTCCTGTGATGCCTCTCCTGCTCCCAGTCGCTCGGTTTGACATCCTAAGCCCCCCCCCCCCCCCCCCGGCCCCTTTAAAAAATACTAACAATTAAAACTGGGTGGGATTCTTTGTGGGCGGGAGAATTAGAACTCCTCAGAAAATTTGCACTCTTTATTGCCTATTAACTAATATCTTTCTCTTTTTTGAAACACAAAGTTAAATATAGTTAACATAAAACCAGTACAGACAAGAGGCAAGGAAGATAGTACACATCTCTTCAATCCTTGGGTCCTAGCATTTTTTCTCTAATCTTGCTACAGCTTTACACTTTCTGCGGAAAAATTTATTACCTCGTCAAAGTTCGTCAAACGTTATGCTACGTGAAAAATCGAAATGTCGTTGTCTGATACTGAAAAAGCTGTTAATACCAATAGTACCCAAGACTGGTATGGTTTCTCGATTTGACTGCGTCTATTTTGTCACTGTCTGCTAGATAAAACGAAATAGGCCTTTCAAATATTGCAGCAGTCGTAACATATTTCAAATAAGCGAAACTGTTTTGGCACAAATAGTCATTTATTTTTATTTGCCTCATTTACATAAATAACACTTCAGAATATAATTAACGAAATGTCAATATCAAATGCCTAATAGGTCTCCTACAAACAGAAAGTTTTACCTAAGGAATTAGTTTCATATTTCATTCATACGCTCCAGTTTTTCAAGCACGAGATCGAAGAGTAGTAGTAGTACGAAATTTTTACGTAAATTTGAAATCGTCATATTCTTCCATATAATTTCTGTGATGTGCCCGTTTCATCTCCTTCCTAGTTCTATCAATCTTATCAAAACTTTTCTCCTGTTAACTTCATTAACCCGGCCAGGATCACCTGTTCAGTTATCCCGCGTTTATTCTCCAGTTAGCCGTTATTACGTGTTCGTGCAACGTGCTTTCCGCGCTGTTCCGAGAACTGAACTTAAGCGGCTGCTAACCGGGGACTGTAAAATTGGCCCTTAGTAGTGTAGCGAACTGGCAAAAATTTTCTGTCAAAATTTCATTCTCTTGGATACACAGAGAAGATAATATACAATCGTTCTTACATATCGTTCCTGTTAGTCGTCTATTTCTGCTCTAGTAGTCTTAATCTATGGATTTCGCTAATAATTATAACAACGCTTATCATTCGTATTCACCTATTCGGGTTTATTCGGCTCAGCTCGTATAGCCCCGCCCCTTTTGTCTGCTGGAATTTTTTTTATTTCAAGATGCCACGGGGATTCCCATGGTAGAGACATCACATACACTACGCACGCATTCAAAAATCAACTTATGATTCGCTCAGAAATCAACTTAGAATGAGTTCAAAATTGTTCAAAAACAAACAGGGATGCGTTTCAAAATCATACGAATAATCGATAGACCAAAGTGCGCTGGAAACTATGCGCTTTGTAAAAGAAGGTTTTCTTCTAAAAAGAATTTAGTTTGGTGCCCAATTTTAAGTTTCGTATTTGCTGGACGTGAAGCACTTTCCAAAACATAGTGCTATCATTTAGCGGGAATTTCATAGGACACAAAAATCGTGTATACAATTGAAGAGTTCAAATATCACATGTTCTAAGTACCAAATATCACATTTTTTAGGGGAATCAAAAAATAATGTGTTGTGACGAGATGAAGCTATAGCTATCCGGCCACAACTGTGGGTTCCTTGATTGCTCAGTGAGGTGGCACATCAAACTAGATCACGTGAAATATTAGTTCATTTTATTCTATAACAAAATAAAAGATTTACTTAAGTTTGACGCACGTCTTTGCCACAACAGTACTGACCCAAAAAGTGCACGTGTTTGTGCGGGTTATCTACATGTACGGACAATATCAATGACATTGTCATTCTTATCAATGATGTCATCAAACCATGTCCTCTCTTTCCTCTTTTCTCCTCCTCTCCAGCCATCACTATGTGGTATTACAATGAGACAGCCAATCAGAAGGTAATTTCAATAAAAGAATAAATAAAATAGACTTAAAAAAATCGGCGGAACAAGCCCGGTTGTGCTTTGTATGGTGCCAAACTCGAAGTTATGCAGTAAAAAATTGTGTGATCATCACTTGAATATGCGACAAGGCCAAAGATATGCATTATTTCCGTGAAAGTCAAAGACATTTGCGTGTAGGTACAAACATACATACTCACAGATCTCGTACTAAGCTGAAGGAACTTTCAGATGAAATAAATAAAACATGTATTTTAATTAGCTATCAGCTTTAATGCTTTTACGCTTTGATACATACACAATCGACCACCTCCATAGCCGATTAAATGGTTCAAATGGCTCTGAGCACTATGGGACTTAACATCTGAGGTCATCAGTCCCCTAAAACTTAGAACTGCTTAAACAAATGGTTCAAATGGCTCTGAGCACTATGGGACTTAACATCTATGGTCATCAGTCCCCTAGAACTTAGAACTACTTAAACCTAACCAACCTAAGGACATCACACAACACCCAGTCATCACGAAACTGCTTAAACCTAACAAACCTAAGGACACCACAAACATCCATGCCCGAGGCGGGATTCGAACCTGCGACCGTAGCAGTCGCGCGGTTGCAGACTGAAGCGCCTAGAACCGCTCGGCCACCCCCCATAGCCTATTAGTTAGGGTCACTGCCTTTGGTGCGTAAGGATCCGGGTTCAGCTCCTGGTAACCTCAGATAGGGAAGTCTGGAATGGGGACTGATTCAGTCTCACGATAAAATAGGTCAACATCATTTTTCAGATGACAGTGGTCCCAAGCTAATGTTTTCTCCTTACCTGGAATTATAAAACGTTTTTTATCCTGCGCTAGCATGTAGCAACGTGGGATAATTGAATGAAAAAGACACTGTACAGGAAAAAAATTATAGAGCGCATGAGCCTAAACTTGTTTTTACGTTGCGGTGGGTTACTGCCGAATCACACAGCAAGCGTAATCTCCATGAGTAATCTGAACTGTACTTGTCTCGCCTGCATCCGCCGCCAGCATGCACCTTGTGCAGTCCTTAAGGTTCTTTTGGCTCTTAAGGGGACTTCCATTAACGACGTGAATTCAGAAATGGGTGGGATGGGGGGGAGGGGTGAGGGGTGTGGCAACATCTCACCAAATCTTATTTAGAGGGAGGGGACCAATGAAAATCTCACGTCACCTTTTTAATTCAGAGAATATACATTATTATAACGGATAACATTTTTTTATAAAATTAATCCCCAGCTTAGGCTATCTTAAAGTGTCAACCAACCTCTATGGCCTCTATGGTCTGTACCGAATGCCTACACGTGTGCATGCCCGTGATCTCCGATTTGAAACAAATGCCACACAAGTGTCTGATTTCATGAAGACAGTTCCCCGACTTGCCCGTCGAAATCACTGAGTGTCAGTTAGTGAGTCAGTCGTGATATTCTGCAACGCATACACTGAAGCAGCAAGGAAACTGGTATAGGCATGCGTATTCAAGTACAGAGATATGTAAACAGGCAGAATACGGCAACTCGTATATAAGACAAGTGTCTGCGCAGTTGTTAGATCGGTTACTGCTGCTACAATGGCAGGTTATCAAGATTTAAGTGAGTTTGAACGTGGTGTCATAGTCGGCGCACGAACGATGGGACACAGCATCTCCGAGGTAGCGATGAAGTACCATGAATATCGGGAAACCGGTAAAACATCAAATCTCCTACATCACTGCGGCCGGAAGAAGATCCTGCAAGAACGGGATCAATGACGACTGAGAGAATCGTTCAGCGTAACAGAAGTGCAACGCTTCCGCAAATTGCTGCAGATTTCAATGCTGGGCCATCAAAAAATGTCAGCGTGCGAACCATTCAACGAAACCCTTCGATATGGGCTTTCGGAGCCGGAGGCACCCTTTGATGACTGCACGACGCAAAACTTTACTCTTCCGTTGAGCCCGCCAACACCGCCACTGGACTGTTGATGACTAGAAACATGTTGCCTCGTCGGACGAGTCTCGTTTCAAATTGTATCGAGTGGATCGACGTGTACGGGTACGGAGACAACCTCACGAATCCATGAACCCCGCATGTCAGCAGGGGACTGTTCAAGCTGGTGGAGGCTCTGTAGTGGTGTGGGGCGTGTGCAGTTGGAGTGACATGCGACTCCTGATACGACTAGATACGACTCTGACAGGTGACACGCACGTAAGTATCCTTTCTGATCACCTGCCATTTACGTCCATTGTGCATTCCGACGGACTTGGGCAAATCCAGCAGGACAGTGCGATACCCACACGTCCAGAACTGCTGCAGCGTAGCTCCAGGAACACCCGTCTGAGTTTTAACACTTCAGCTGGCTACCAGACTCTCCAGACATGAACATTATTGAGCATATTTGTGATGCCTCGCAACGTGCTGTTCAGAAGAGATCTCCACACCCTCATGCTCTTACGGATTTCTGGACAGCCCTGCGGAATTCATGGTGTCAGTTCCCTCCAGCACTCCTTCAGACATTAGTCGAGTCCATGCTACGTCGTGTTGCGGCACTTCTGCGTGCTCGTGGGGGCCCTACACGATATTACGATCTTTGGTTCTTCAGCGCATAAAGTCGATGTGCGTTCAGCATGAATTTCTATCAAGACTTTTACAGTGCATCTGTTAAACAGCATGCCTTCAAGTCGAAACAGAAGTGCCAACAAGAAGTTAATTGTTCGTGGCAGAAAGCTAAGCTGAAGTTCAGAGAGAATAATTCTCTTAGCGATCATATTAATCAAGAGACACAAAATGGCAACTGATTATGTCCAACCTATTCATGGAATGTGGGGGCCCTGAACATCAACAAAAGCAAAACGAGGATAATGGAACGTAGTCGAATTAAGTCTGGTGATGCTGAGGGAATTAGATTCGGAAGTGAGACACTTAAAGTAGTAAAGGAGTTTTGCTATTTGGGGAGCATAATAATTGATGATGGTCGAAGTAGAGAGGATATAAAATGTAGACTGGCAATGGCAAGGAAAGCGTTTCTGAAGAAGAGAAATTTGTTAACATCGAGTATAGATTTAAGTGTCAGGAAGTCGTTTCTGAAAGTATTTGTATGGAGTGTAGCCATGTATGGAAGTGAAACATGGACGATAAATAGTTTGGACAAGAAGAGAATAGAAGCTTTGGAAATGTGGTACTACAGAAGAATGCTGAAGATTAGATGGGTAGATCACATAACTAATGAGGAGGTATTGAACAGAATTGGGGAGAAGAGGAGTTTGTGGCACAACTTGACCAGAAGACGGGATCGGTTGGTAGGACATGTTCTGAGGCATCAAGGGATCACCAATTTAGTAATGGAGGGCAGCGTGGAGGGTAAAAATCGTAGAGGAAGACCAAGAGATGAATACACTAAGCAGATTCAGAAGGATGTAGGTTGCAGTAGGTACTGGGAGATGAAGAAGCTTGCACAGGATAGAGTAGCATGGAGAGCTGCATCAAACCAGTATCAGGACTGAAGACCACAACAACAACAACATTCATGGAATGTATGGCCAGACTATATAATTTTATTTATTGAGTGTTAATATGTTGTTTAAACGTTTTCTGTGGGAGACATATCACGATGTATGTAAAGCCCTCTAATGGATAAGTTCTTACGATCGGTGCCCGCCTACATAATAACGTCCTGATGGCCGACGCAACGGAGGGCGCTGATCATTTATGTCTTTTTTCAGCTGTCATATAGACATTTATCTTTCATAGGTAATTTATAGGTTGCTACAGGCAATGTATTACGTTTATTAATTTTTGACCGTAAATTCACCAAAAAACAGGGTCGGACCCATTATCTTCATATATTTCCTTTTAATAATTTCATATGGGTAACTGTATTCGTCCTTTACTGTATCACAATTGGTTTCTATGATAGTTATCAATATTTAAAAGTCTGCTACATGTATTTTATCTAATGTGTTTTTATCAGATTATGTATTTTGCGTAAATGATGACTACATCCAAGCCTACAATAGGTAGAATGTAGGCAAACAGATTTCTGGTATCTACTGTACTTCAGTAGCCAGTAGCAATAATGACTGTGTGGACGATGTGGCCTATTCTACACCTTATTTTAGATATATGTGACGCTGCTGTGCTGATTATATTTATATGTTTTGACGATGTCTTTATGGCCTTATCACATGGTGTAGAAAAGGTACGTTATACAGTATTTTATCTGTTCATTTCCCAGATTTTATGATAATATATTGTGATACGTATTGCTGTACTGCGTTGAAGGACACGCTGCTCACTAGGCGTATATATTTGTATATTGTAGATCTGAGGATGGTCATTACGGACTGAAAACGGTCACCGTCAGAAGAATTGATATTGTGATCAAAGACTGGAATAAAAAACCATTTGAGTTGCATATGTAATATATGTGGGATTTAATTTCAAAATTTCAGCTATGAAACCTTACATATTTCATTCCTTTACTTTTCTTTTTCTCGAAAATTGCGCAGTTGGCACTAAAGCTCTGACTTCATGAATTTTACCGTTTTGTTCTCTCCTTACTCACGAGACAAAATGTTAGTTACTCATTTAAAAGGGCACACTGGTCACTTTGGAACGCCGTAGAACGTGGAGAACTGGTAGAAACCGGACATGACGCAAGTCATAGCAGTGAAGTAATATGTATGTGCCAGTCGGATCTATAGAATCAGTGCAATTAGATGGATCAACGAGGAGACGAGACAGAATGGCAGAAAGGATCTATCGTGTAGGGACGTACCCATGATCACACAGTAAATTAACCCTGTACGAGAATGAATTGTTTAGCCAGTGTATCTGTGTACCACACGTCAGTGTGTTCTCCTTGAGAATAGTAATCGATAAAACTGCTCGATTTATTATGTATTTCTATGCCCATTACGAGTTATGCTGTGGTAAATATTCATATCAATGTATCAGGAGCGCAAAATATATGCTGAAAAAACGTGAAAACTTTGCAGGAAGTTAGCAGTAGCAACTTCCTTAACTAAACCTGTGCCCTCCGGAGAAAGATATTTCCCAAATGACTGGGGTAGGAGGAAGATATTTCCCAAATGACGGGCTCTCAGCCAACTTTAGACCATGCATATAAATCCACATTCGCAGCCTCTTAGCTATCGGAAACAGTTTCACGACTTTCAAGAAAGCACGGGCGGACATTCCATCCTACTTGTTGGTTCTGTACTAAAAGTTTCACCCACTGGTCCACTTGACACTGTTACCCAGACTATAGCCACTACTGTTATAGTGTTGGAAACTGTAGAAATGGTAGCTACGCCACCTGCATCAGAGTCTCCTCCAAATTCTGAATCTTCTGCGTGCTTTTCGGTAGCCTTTTTCCACCAGTTCATTACACAATTAGCCAGAATCTCTTGTGCCATGGAACTATGCCACTTCCATGAACTCATGCTCATAGACACAAAAAAATCAAGAATGTCAATGTGATCTCTCTAACTACAAAAGCTGACCAAAACATGAGTAAATAATGTGCATATTACATTGAAGTGTGGGCATAAACTGTTTTCGTCACGTTGCAAATTTTCAGTAATTATGCTACATGTGCACTATCAGCGGAACTAACTTATACTGTCGCAGCGGCTAACAGTTTCGAGATAATTAGTGAAACAATATCATGTGAAATGTCTGAAATCAGTTCACTCTACTTATTTACATGTACGGTGTGGAAGAAATCTAGCTGTAAATATTCTAACAAACGACTCCTGTATTGATTTTATACTTTATTACGTAGGAAATGTTACTGTGAATCGAACTTACAGTCGTTACAGTCTCAAACAGCAAATCCTTAGACACGCGTGTCACTAGCACTAAATTACTGGGAGACTACGACTAAATAAACTGGGTATAAATCACAAGGAGGTCCAGACGGAAGATTCCCTTGTAAAAAGGTGAAACATTAGGTCCCGAAACCACTTGTTGGAGGATTCTGGGTGCCTCAGACCATATACACTCATGCTCATAAATTAAGGATAATTGCAGAATGTGGTGCCACACAACGTGGCACTACACAAAAATGATTCTAATAGCATAGACACATAGGGAACACACACGACACAGAGCTGCGTGTCCACGGTGTTGGTGATAAGTTAACAAAACCGTCCCGAAACACATGTGCTACAAAACGCCACTGTTTCCTGCGCATGTACCCCGACATCAATGTGGGATATCATCACCATGCACAAGTTCATACGCCGCACAACGGGTTGACATACTCTGGATCAGGTGGTCGAGCAGCTGCTGGGGTATAGCGTCCCATTCTTGCACTAGTGACTGTCGGAGCTCCTGAAGTGTCGTAGGGGTTTGAAGACGTGCAGCGATACGTCGACCGAGAGCATCCCAGACGAGCTCGATAGGGTTTAGGTCTGGAGAACAGGCAGGCCACTCCATTCGCCTGATATCTTCTGTTTCAAGGTACTCCTCCACGGTGGCAGCTCGGTGGAGTCGTTCGCTATCATCCATCATGAGGAAGGTGGGACACACCGCACCCCTGAAAAGGCGGACATACTGGTGCAAAATGACGTCTCGACACACCTGACCTGTTACAGTTCCTCTGTCAAAGACATGCAGGGGTGCATGTGCACGAATCATAATCCCACCCCACACCATCAAACCACGACCTCCATACAGGTCCCTTTCAAGGACATTAAGGGGTTGGTATCTGGTTCCTGGTTCACGCCAGATGGAAACCCGGCGAGAATCATTGTCCAGACTACACCTGGACTCGTCCGTTAACATAACCTGGACCACTGTTCCAATGATCATGTGTTGTGTCCTTGGCATCAGGCTTTACGGGCTGTCCTGTGACCAGGGGTCAGTGGAAAAAAAATGGCTCTGAGCAGTATGGGACTTAACTTCTGAGGTCATCAGTCCCCTAGAACTTAGAACTACTCAATCCTAACTAACCTAAGGACATCACACACATCCATGCCCGAGGCAGGATTCGAACCTGCGACCGTAGCGGTCGCGCGGTTCCAGACTGTAGCGCCTAGAACCGCTCGGCCACTCCGGCCGGCTGGGTCAGTGGAATTCACCTTGCAGGTCTCCGGGCGAATAAACCATGTCTGTTCAGTCGTCTGTAGACTGTGTGTCTGGAGACAACTGTTCCAGTGGCTGCGGTAAAGTCCCTAGCAAGGCTACCTGCAGTACTCCGTGGCCGTGTGCGGGCACTGATGGTGAGATATCGGTCTTCTTGTGGTGTTGTACACTGTGGACGTCCCGTACTGTAGCGCCTGGACACGTTTCCTGTCTGCCGGAATCGTTGCTATGATCGTGAGATCACACTTTGTGGCACACGGACAGCCCGTGCTATGACCTGCTGTGTTTGACCAGCCTCCAGTCGCCCAAGTATTCTATCCCTCATACCGTCATCGATATGTGTTCTTTGAGGCACTTTCAACACACAGTCACCATTAGCACGTCTGAAAACGTCTGCACACTTATTCGCTGCACCGTTCTCTGACATGCACCAACACAGCTCTGCATATGTGGACTGCTGCCAGCGCCACCGTGCGACGACCGCAGGTCAAATGCACCGCATGGTCATACTCCGAGGTGATTTAAACCCGCAAACCGCCCACCAGATCATTGTTTCACCATGTATCAGTATTATCCTTAGTTTATGAGCACGAGTGTATTTTAATGGCACTTAAAACTCCGAAAGCGTGCCAACTTGAGACTGGATTAAAACGTATTTTGGGATTAGCGTGTATAAAAAAGTTATGTAATATTAACATATAAATTTATCGATAGTGTGTGAATGACTTTTATGTATTATGTTCGAAACAACCGTGAAAACTGCACTGCCAGGAAAAAAAAAAATTACACCCTTTTGGAGGTTTCCAATTTAGTAAAGATTTATTGTTGCAACAGTGCGTATGGAGTATATCAAATGATTACCTTTACAGATCAATAGCATGGACAGTTTTGAGGTTCTAGGTATCGACCTGTGCTGAAACACACTTATTAGTATGGGGTGTAGCCTCCACAGACGGCAATGCAGGCGCTGACTGTGGTCTCAAGTCGATCGTGCAGACGGCGAATACTGTCCTGGAATACATTATGCCACGCCTGCTAGACCTGTTCGTGTAGTTTTGTAAGAGTTGTAGGTTGACGGATCACTTGTCGTCCCATAGTACGCCGTATGTGTTTGATTGGAGACAAATCCAGGGATCGTGCTGGTCAGGGGAGTTGCTGCATGTCGTGCAGAGCTATTGAGTTCATGGTAAGCTTGTGGGTGAGCATTATCCTGTTGGAACAACACCTCACCTTCCTGTTGCAAGAACAGTAAAAGAACGTGTCTAACAACATTATGCACGTACTGAGCGCTGATTAGTGTCCTCTCCAGAAACACAAATGGTGAACGAGAGTTGTAGCTTGTCGCACCTTAGACGATAAGGCGTGGGATGGGGTCAGTGTGTCATAAATGAATGCACTCTATAAGACAGCACTCGACAGTTCTACGTCATTCGTGCAAACGGCCGTCACCTGCGTGTTAGCAGAATCTGCTTTCATTGCTGACGACCACGGCGCACCTTTCTACCATCTAAGTGATCCTCTGACGGCATCAGTCGAGCCGTGCATGTCGGTGCTATGGCGTGAGTCGAACACGGGATAGTGGCGTGCGTGCCTGTAGTCCCACTGGTAATAACCGGTTCGCAACAGTTCGTGTTGACACGCCCTCTCATCTGTGTTGTAGGAACTGTATGATCTGCCACTGCTACGACGGTCCTGGTGGGCATCTGTGCTGCGTGGACGTCCAGAACCTCGTCTACAAGTGTGACAATGTTCACAATATAACACCCCCTTTCTTATCCGGTTGGAGGACTAATTAAAGAATAACCGCGTTCCTAATGTTTTGATATTAATTTGGGATAAGACATAGAATCCGAAGTGAAAGTATTACCCGGTAGAAGTCAGATGCTGTCATAACTTGGTCGTTTTGTGCGATTTACTTTGTGCAATAACGATCGGCAGAAATAAACATAGTACAAAATAATACAGAAACTAGCTATTGAAATTTTGGTCCCCAATGATGAATTAATTTTAACTCTGTTTGAAAATTACTGTAAATGAACGGTCGCCAGCTCACTTAGTGTGAGACAAATCAGTTAAAAATCTTGACTTTGAAATTAAATTATGTTACTATTATAGCACGTTGGCAGGCGTGGACAGTCGCAAAGGCACTGACTCGCGCTCATTATCAAAACACAATGATGACCCAAAAAAATTTCAGTTATGGACAAAAGCAAACCTGCAACTACTTCATGAAATTAATTACTAGCTCTTTACACTACCAGTTGGGTAACAACTGAACTACGTTTCTTACTGTGATGCGAACTGCTGTTAAACTGTTTTGCAAAACGTAAACTTTTCAAAAAGAATAATTTTTGTATTTAAATTGACTGTTCTACAATAAGAACCGGTTTTTAAAATGATTATGAAGTTCTCTACTTTGACATATTGTTACGTAAATTACCTCTCAGGCGAAACTCTATGAACATGAAATATTGTTAACTATACTGCTTTGTAAAATTATTTGTCAATACTCAGCACTTAATTAGCAAGTCCAAAAAAATAACTTTTTTGTTCACTTTCATTTAAACTATTAATCAGTTCGATAAACTTCACTCTTCTTATTATTTACTTGCAGTTCATTAATGACAAATTCTGTTAATTATGGATACGGAGAGGATCCTGTCAGGTAGTTGCTACTGAGAATTACACGCGTTAACACCCGTTAGTTGGCAAAGTATTCGTTATTGGAGGATTCACAACTAACACTGGCAAGTCTTTTACAATTATAAATAATAAACGTGTTGGGTCTTACTTCATAGCTGTGCGACAACGTAAGGCCACAGGTTCTTCACCATAATTAACTTTGGGCCCCCAGCGCTCTTCTTAAACGCTGGTTAACCTTGATGTTTTGTGCTGTGCCCAATTACTTCTCCAAATTATGCCTGGCCATACCGTACGTGGGAGCTTGCAGTAAAACAAGTCTTGCGTCCTCTCACAGCAGAATTCGTCCTTTGTGTCCGACACGCTCATTTGCTACCAACCGATTCTCGTTACTATCTGACAGACACTGCCCAACTGCCGCGCTCCTGCGCTCAGCAACAGTACGACAGTAACAATAACCTCTTTGGTTTACATAACGATATTCCCTGACTTGGGCAGTGCGTTTGTTACAATTCTTTACATTCTCTTTCATTGGTTATTTTGCACACAGGAAATTATTAAAACATATATACATCACAATAACATACACATATCAAAAAAAGTTTTGCATTACCTCGCTTCCGAGAGTTCCGGAACCTGTACAGAAAATTGGAATAGAGATCAACATAAACATCATTTCCGTCCTTTTTATTTCTCATGAAAAACCACACATTACATGTTGTACCCCCATACAGCGAGACCTTGAGAGGTGGTGGTCCAGATTGCTGTACACACCGGTATCTCTAATACCCAGTACCAAGTCCACTTGCATTGATGCATGCCTGTAATCGTCGTGGCATACTATCCACAAGTTCATCAAGGCACAGTTGGTCCAGATTGTCCCACTCTTCAACGGCGATTCGGCGTAGATCCCGCAGAGTGATTGGTGGGTCACGTCGTCCGTAAACAGCCCTTTTCAATCTATCCCAAGCATGTTCAATAGGGTTCACGTCTGGAGAACATGCTGGCCATTCTAGTCGAGCGATGTCGTTATGCTGCAGGAAACCATTCACAAGTTGTGCACGATGGGGTCGCGAATTGTCGTCCATGAACACTATGCCTCGCCAATATGCTGCCAATGTGGTTCCACTATCGGTCGGAAGATGGCATGCACGTATCGTACAGGTGTTACGGCGCCTTCTATGACCACCAGCGGCGAATGTCGGCCCGACATAATGCCACCCCAAAACAGCAGGGAACCTCTACCTTGCTGCAGTCGCTGGACAGTGTGTCTAAGGCGTTCAGCCGGATCGGGTTGCCTCCAAACACGTCTCCGACGATTGTCTCGTTGAAGGCATATGTGACACTCATCGGTGAAGAGAATGTGATGCCAGTCCTGAGCAACGTGATGCCAAACCCGAGCGGTCCATTCGGCATGTTGTTGGACCCATCTGTACCGCGCTGCATGGTGTCGTGGTTGCAAAGATGGACCTCGCCATGGACGTCAGGAGTGAAGTTGCGCTTCATGTAGCCTATTGCACACAGTTTGAGTCGTAACACTATGTCCTGTGGCTGTACGAAAAGCATCAATCAACATGGCGACTTGCTGTTAGGGTTCCTCCGAGCCATAATCCGTAGGTAGCGATCATCCACTGCAGTAGTAGTCCTTGGGCGGCCTGAGCGAGGCATGTCATCGACAGTTCCTGTCTCTCTGTATCTCCTCCATGTCCGAACAACATCTATTTGGTTCACTCGGAGACACCTAGACACTTCCCTTGTTGAGAGCCCTTCCTGGCACAAAGTAACATTGCAGATGCGTTGTAACAGTGGTTTTGACCGTCTAGGCATGGTTGAACTACAGGCAACACTAGCTGTATACCGTCTTTCTGGTGGAATGACTGGAAACGGTCGGCTGTCGGACTCCCTCCATCTGATAGGCGCTGCTCATGCATGATTGTTTACATCTTTGGGCAGGTTTAGTGACATCTCTGAACAGTCAAAGGGACTGTGTCTGCGGTACAGTATCCACAGTCAAGTCTATTTTCAGGAGTTCTGAGAACTAGGGTGATGCAAAACTTTTTTTGATGTGTGTATTTATACACTTTATTTAAATATACATAGTTAATAAAGCAGGAAAAAGTTTATGTGGGGGCACTGTGTTGTTGCATTACAACAATACCACTGTTACCAGCATCGTTGCACAATTGATGCAGCATGTCCAACTCGTGTGGAAATTCTTCAAAAGGACCATTCCGCCACTCGGAAAGCCACAGTTTGATTCCTTTTAAACTTGATCATTTGGTAGTAGCAAGTAAGAGTAAGTCTCCGTGGCATGGTTTCTAACATTCTGCGTTGTTTCTGTTTGTTCTAAGTCGTGTCTCCCTACCACTTTCGCGCAACGACGCTCTGAGCGTGTTTTTTAGGGAATTGACTAGTTTGAACCTGGGACCTGTTGCTGGTAAGGAGACGCCAGACCACACATGACATGTAGAGTTCAGAAGAGTTCAGTGAGACTAGCGATGATATAATCAAATACGTAAAGATTTCAGCGTCAGCTCCACTGCACTCCCTGTAAAAGAATCTTAATACTAACTAAATTTAGTGGAAGGGGTTCAAGGCTTTCCTATTTTTAGTTAGCTGGTAAAATAACGTCGAAAAAGCAGTTAAGTTTACCATTGGAAATTTTATTCTACTCACAAAACATTGTTTATAAATTGCACTATTGATAAAAGGAAATGTTTTAATACAGGATGATAAAAACCAACTGCATTCAACAAAAATGTGAACGAATATTCCCTAAATGGGTTTCCAAGTTCTACAATGGATCGAAGGATGACCTATGCCATATCACATCTATAATATAGGTTTAAATTAAGTTTCACAAAAGAGAAAACTATCAAAATGGTCTACAGTGACCCTCAATTATCTTTAATTACTTATCTCACTTGTCGTAAATTACAGTGGCTGATGTGGCTTCTCAATAATTATATAACAGAAGAATCATAGTGTTTCAGATTTTAACTTACGTAGAAAATGTGAATACCATGAGCTTCAATTGACGATCGACACTAGTACTGTGTAAAAAGGGGATGTAACAGATGAGACTTATGCAGTTCTGAGTGAAGCCTTATGCGCTCAAAAATGCGGCATCACGTGCGTTCATTACCTTGTCGGTGTTCGTCAGGGGGCGGCGGCCGGTGCAGCTCCATGCATCTCGCCGTCTCGGAAGCAACTCTCTCCTAACTTCTCCTTACTACAATTTACCAAAGTTGGTTTTAAAAAAAACTATCTGGCTGTGTTTTCATCTGACCAATCAGGGTCTCATTGTTAACCTTAAGCTCCACCTCCAAAAATTCTGTCTATCCAATGAGAAACGTTATACTTTTCGTGGTGGGGCAATGTTTTTAAAGTTTGCAACGTAACAGAGATGCGAAAAAGTCTCACGCTAAAACTTGCAGCTGGTGTGGCCATTTTAGTGTTATCGTAAGATCTATACTGTTCATCTGGAGGGCTCTATCTTTTAACATGTGCTGGGGGGTAGTCCTGGCGGTTACTTTTCGTGGTGGGGCAATGTTTTTTAGGTTTGCAACGTAACAGAGACGCGAAAAAGTCTCACGCTAAAACTTGCGGCTTGTGTAGCCCTTTTAGTGTTATCGTAAGATCTATACTGTTCTTCTGGAGGGCTCTAGCTTTTAACATGGGCTGGGAGGTGGTCCTGGTGGTTAGTTGGCGACGTGGGTGTCCGTCCCTTATCGTAGGGCCTTCTAGCTTAACACGGTTCTGCTCTCGACTTCTGTTCTCGTTTCTCCCCTCGGAACTGACATGCATTTAGGCATTCTTGTGTTACTCTGTGGTATTCCATTTGCTCACTCGTTACTCGTATTACTTTGGTTAGTTTAATGTCACGATTTATTCGGAGCTATGTGACATACTACTGGATTTGCTTATCATGTCAGGGTTTTCATGGAAGATGTTGGATTTGCCTGACACCTTACAGGTTGCCTGCTTGATTCACATGTTTGTGTCACGCGGAAGCTTCTGGCTGTAAGTATTCCCCATTAAAAGGTAAGCTCAGATAGCGCTCTGTTAGTTACACCACTACGCTCTCTGTTGGCGGATGACGTTAAAACCATTATCACTACATCTGCTAGCCCCCAGGTGGCATATGCCGTCATCGGATCGAAATGGACGTTGTCTGTCCGGGTGTATTATTTTCTTTCCGGCAGTGTGTTTCAAGTTGAATCGTTTTTCAGACTAAATAAAAACTTCGTTCATACAAAATTATGGCTCAGTCGGTTGAGTGAAACAGCAATAGACGAAGACCTCTACATATTTAAATACTATATTAGTTTGATTATTGAAACTAGTTTAAGAAAATGAAAATAGACCACCAGAAATCACATTGTATTTAGCAACTTAATGTACAGACCTATACTTTCAAAACATGCATGCATGTCCGAAGCAACAGGCATTGCAGTAGATACAGCCATAATGAAATAATTGAAATTGATTGGCATCTGCGAGTATGGAAATTCATCAGCTGTACAATGGAACGACGACAGTGAAAATATGTACTGGACCTGAAACCAAACCTGTATTTTCCACATAGCACTAGCGGTCGCCTTACCACTTTTAAATGTTTTTTTTTGTTTTTTTTAGGCCCCTTACCATTTTTAATCGATTAAGGAGCTTTTTTCCTTCCAGAGCAGAAGTAAACAGGCAACTAAAAGAAAAAAAGAAATGGTTCTGCCTGGGATCGAACAGCGGACTTTCTTTTTTTATTTTATATTTATTTCTTTAATTATTTGTTATTACATATAATGAGGGAAACACGTCAATATTACATTGAAAATTAGTACCTTGTGGTACGAAAACTGAAACAGCACATTGTACAGTAAGGAACAACAGAAATAAACCGCTGTCTTGGCTTAACAAGCAAAAAGGTCGCACACCCGCAGCTACATGCTAATGGCTACAAGGTGATCCAATTGTTCTGCAGACAAGGTCAGGACGGGTCGTCTCAAAGAATAATGCAGCATGACCCTGTCACTGTTCCTGTGCTGAGAATTAGACATTCAGTATGAAGTTACCTTCTCATACCCAGAACACCCCAGCTGTGGGAAGAGTCCAAGAACACACTGCCCAAAAAATTGGTATAGTACTGCCCATACCGCGATTGGTGCTGAAGACGAGTAAAACGTCCCTGTAGGAAAGCCCAAGAATCAAGAATGCTCTTGTCACTGTTGTGGAACGGGTAAGGTATGACATTCCTTTGATCCATGTCACTGCGTTAGTCTTAGGGCGAGGGAAAAAGGTCTCATCCAGGAATAAAAGGGACTGTGGGTCCACTGCGTGTGGGACCATGCGAAGAAGAGGGGCAAGCATTTTCTTATCAACTGCCGCGCCTCAGCAGGGGATCCGCATCTTGCGATGTGCATCCATGTCGTGCAGATGCCGCTGTCGGCAAAGTGGAGAGCCGCCTATGTTAATGGCATTGGTAAAATGGTAGCCAAATGGAGTATCCTGTACGCCAGATGAACTTTGGCATAAGCAACCCTTTGAATCAAGTTTAATGTACAGAGTAAATTGTGTGGGACGCTCGTGCGTGTCTCTTGACGAAGTCTGGTGTAATTAAGGAACGCTGTTCTCCTGACGTCGCGTGTGAAGACAATCCCCAAACATTGAAGTGTATCTTGTAATCGGAACGGGGCCACACTTCCTTGCGGGAGACCCCTGCCTATTACTGTTGCTCTGGACTTCGTTAATTTCACACGGCTGCCCGCAGCAGCTCCGTATCTGGCAATCCAGTCTACCATCCTTGCACTTCGTCACCGTATCGTGCCAAAAGCACCATATCATCCGCGTATGCTCGGTAGATGAAGGCATGACCTCTCAATCCAGTTCCCGTCAGCCAGCATTGCAGTCCATGTAACAGTGGCTCGAGGGCTGTGGCGTACAAAATCACTGATAGCGGCCATCCCTGCTGTACCGATCAGGCGATCGTAATTGAGCCTGCTGTGCATCCATTGACCATCACTTGTTACATACCACATCGGAGTAGACGCATGACAATAGGCGCGGGGGAGGGGGGGGGAGGAAGACCATCCGCAGCAACACCGCCTCCAGGTAGTCCTGATTCATCTTATCAAAGACATGGTCAAAGTCCGCTGACTGACACCAAAGCTCCGCTCAAGCAACAAACCTCTGCCAGGGCGATGACATCCCTATAATTGTCAAGCTCCATCTGCATTTACTGTTACCATCCAGGCACGTTTGGTCCAAGGAAACAACTCGGGGCAGGACACACAGAATGCGAGCTGCTAGAATCCGTACCATTAGGTTATCGTAGCTCGGCTCATGACCAGACACAAACTTTCATATGTAGTCAACCATGTGTCTACAACCTGCACTTGTGCATTCGTTATGTACATTCCTATACTGGGTAGACATTTTAATTGAAAGTCGCCTGCCAGGTGTCGGCGGATAAATACGATATGCCAGCGCCTGGGTTGTTCAGAAGTATTGCACAAAGTTCCTTCGGACATGCATGCATCGTGTTTATCCACCGATACCCAGTAAGCAATATTCAATTAAAATGTCTTCCCTGTACAGGAATATCCGTAATGTATGGACGAGTGTAGGTTGTAGACACACGTTTGACGACATATATAAGTTTGGGTCTGGGCAAGAGTGGTGCTCGGATAGTCTAATGGTAAGGTGACCAATCGCGATAAGAAGAAACTCTGGGTTCAGTGCCCGGTGCAACACAAGTTTTAATTGTCGTCATTCCATTATACAGCTGATGATTGACCATATACGCAAATGCGAATACATTCCATACATTTTACAAGTTTAATGTGATGATTTAAAGTCTAGGTAATTTTCTCTATTTCTCACTATTGATTGTAACTATAACAACCACACTTGTAGCAAACGCTTTTCTAATTTAACAGATGTAACCTGATCATGTGGCTTCTAAGCTACGAAACCGGTCGTTAAATAAATTATTTACAAGAGCAGCCAAGCGATTGTTATTCAAGATGTCTACATATGACTGCTATTGGCTCTCATATAAGATAGTGTGTAGCGGACCGTAGGTGACTGTCGCGTGGCGTTTGATTGTTAACTGCCTGCCTCCCAGCCACCCCGCCTACACACTTACAGCAAAACAATCAGATACGTGCTTATCAACCCTGCTCCTTCATCACCCGTAGCCGTACCAACGTAGTTCGTTAAAACTTGGAATACTGTCTTTTTATTGAATAATAAAACTGGATTTAATTTACTTCATATTATTAAAAACTGCGAACCATTAATTCTTACTGCACGAGAGCTTTTAATATGTTTAATTAGTTAAGCTTGGATACATTGGTACAACGGTGTTATCATCTATCAACTAATAGTCAAAAACCTGAAATTTTTTTTCAAAAATTGTTAGGGGGACACGTGCCTCTTCCGCTCTCCTCCCCCCCCCCCCCCCACCCCGGTCGTGACGCCCATGTGCACAGGTGACAAATGCTAGATGAACAGAAAACCAGTCATGAAGAAGAGTGCCTCAAAATTCATCAGTAAATATTCATACCATTACTCACTTGTTCATTGATATCTCAGGCATACAGTCGTATAAACATAAAAATAGTGTTGATACTTATCAAAGAAACTATTACGAATGTGTTAATACCAATGGAACGAATTATTTTTAGTAAACGCGCCGCGCGGGGTTAGGCGAGCGGTCTAGGGCGCTAGAGTAATGGACTGTGCGGCTGGTCCCGGCGGAGGTGTTCGAGTCCTCCCTCGGGCATGGGTGTGTGTGTTTGTCCTTAGGGTAATTTAGGTTAAGTAGTGTGTAAGCTTAGGGACTGATGACCTAAGCAGTTAAGTCCCATAAGATTTCACACACATTTGAACTTTTTTTTTTAGTAAATGCATACATTTTCTCCCAAATCACTGACCTGATTTCAACCAAACTTGGTACACATATCACTCATTGTCTGGAAATATTCCATGCTGGGGGAAGAACCCGCTACATCTACATGGGTACTCAGCAAATCATACGTAAGTGCCTGGTATAGGCTTCATTGAAGCACCTTCAGAGTACTTCTCTGTTATTCCAACCTCGAAGAGCGCGCGGAAAATACGAACATCTATATCTTTCCGTGCGAGCTCTGATTTCCCTTATTTTATTATGATGATCGTTTCTTCCTATGTAGGTCGGCGTCAACAAAATATTTTTTCATTCAGAGGAGAAAGTTGGTGACTGAAATTTCGTGAGAACATTCCGCCGCAACGAAAAACGCCTTTGTTGTAATGATGTCCACCCCAAATCCTGTGTCATCACAGGGTTGCTCTCTCCCCTATTTTGCGATAATGCAAAACATGCTGCTCTTCATTGAACTTTCTCGATGTACTCTGTTAATCCTATCTGGTAAGTATCTCAGACCGCGCAGAAGTACTCCCAAAGAGGACGGACAAGCGTAGTGTGCGATCTT
The DNA here is from genome assembly GCF_021461385.2 of Schistocerca piceifrons. Classification (NCBI taxonomy): domain Eukaryota; kingdom Metazoa; phylum Arthropoda; class Insecta; order Orthoptera; family Acrididae; genus Schistocerca; species Schistocerca piceifrons. The sequence goes on from NC_060149.1 coordinate 407,466,479, forward strand.
TCCAATTTAAGTTGTTTGTAACTGTAATTCCTAGGTATTTCGTTGAATTTACGGCCTTTAGATTTGATTGATTTATCGTGTAACCAAAGTTCAGCGGATTCCTTATACCTCTCATGTGAATGACTTCATACTTTTCATTAACTGGGGTCAACCGCCAGTTTTTGCACCATACAGACATCTTTTCTAAATCGTATTGAAATTTATTTTGATCTTCTGATGACTTTATTAGATGATAAACGACAGCGTCATCTGCAAACAACCTAAGACAGCTGCACAGATAGTCTCCTAAATCGTTTATATAGATAAGGAACAGAAAAGGGACTATAACGTTACCTTGGGGAACGCCAGAAGTCACTTATGTTTTACTCGATGACTTTCCGTCAATTACTACGAACTGTGATTTCTCTGACAAGAAATCACGATTCCAGTCACATAAGCACGCAACCTCACTACAAACCGCTTGTGTGGTACAGTGTCAAAAGCCTTCTGGAGGTCTGAAAATAAGGAATCAATTTGAAATAGCTTGTCAATAGCACTCAAAGAGCTAGTTGTGTTTCACAAGACCGATGTTTTCCACATCCGTATTGACTGTATGTCCATAGAACGTTTTCTTCGAGGTAATTCATAATGTTCGAACACTACATGTGTTCCAAAACCCTGCTGCATATCGAAGTTAATGATATGGGTCTGCAATGTAGTGGATTACGCCTACTACCCTTCTTGAAAACTAGTTTGACCCGTACAGCTTTCCAGTCTTTGAGTACGGATCTTTCGTCGAGTGAGCAGTCGTATATGATTGTTAAGTACGGAGTTATTACATCAGCAAACTCTGTAAAGATTGTAATTGGTATACAGTCTGGACCGGAAGACTTTCTTTTATTAGGTGATTTAAGTCGCTTCACTACTCCGAAGGTATCTTCGTCTAAGTTATTCACGTTGGCAGCTGTTCTGGATTCGAATTTTGGAGTATTTACTTCGTCTTTTTTGGTGAAGGAATTTCGGAATGCTGCGTTTAATAAGTCCGCTTTCGCTGCACTGTCGTCGATAGTATTTCCATTGCTTTTGCGCAGAGAAGGCACTGGTTGTGTTTGCCGCTAGCGTACTTTACATGCGACCAGAATTTCTTTGGATTTTCTGCTAGGCTTCGAGACAAAGTTTCGTTGTGGAAATTATTATAAGCATCTCGCATTGAAGTCCGAGCTAAATTTCGAGCTTCTGTTAAAGATCGCCAATCTTGGAGACTTTGCGTTCGTTTAAATTTGGCATGCTTTTTCACTGTTTCTGCAACAGTGTTTTGACCCGTTTTTTTTTGTACGAAGGGGTATCAGTCTCGCCGTTTGTTAATTTATTTGGTATAAATCTCTCAATTGCTGACGATACAATTTCTTTGAATTCAAGCCACATTTGGTCTACACTTATATTGTTAATTTGGAAGGAATTGTGGTCGTCTCTCAGGAAGGCGTTAAGTGAATTTCTATCTGCTTTTTCGAACAGTTATATTTTTCTTTTATTTTTTGGAGGATTTGTGGGTTACAGTATTCAGTCTCGCTACGACAACCCTGTGTTCACTAATCCCTGTATCCGTTTGGTGCTCGTTATTAGTTCAGGATTATTTGTTGCTAATAGGTCAAGTGTGCTTTCACAACCATTTACTATTCTTGTGGGCTCATGAACTAACTGCTCGAAATAATTTTCAGAGAATGCGTTTAGCACAATTTTGGATGATGTTTCATGCGTGCCTCCGGTTTTAAACATGTATCTTCGCCAACATGTCGACGGTAAGTTAAAGTCACCACCAACCATAGTTGTATGAATCCGGTTCGTATATGAAATTAGACTTAGTTTTCTTTGAACCTTTCAAAGGAATGTTCGTGGGAAGAAAACAGAAGTTTAGCCCACGATGCACTATTACCCAGACTTTAGTTCTTCAATAGTTGAGAATGAGAGCACTTAGTAGTGACTTGCAACAAACTTTACATATAATCTCAAACCCTTACGAAACTTTTTGTAGCTGACAACTGCCACAAAATGATGAAAGGAAAAATTATTACCGCTTATTACTTTTTCTTTGTTAAGGTGATGTTTTAATCTATTTCTTCTTTACTACTAACTTTATTAGCTACGCTATTTGCAGACAGTATTCATACATATACCGCTGAACATACCTGAAAAATGATATAATTTTACGACACATAGTTCAGGTTATGACGTCATAAACAGTGGGCAGTGTGAAAATGAAACTGGAGGGCGAAATTCGCTTGAGACACAGCTGAAATATGTGTAAAAATACACTAAATAAATAAAAAAAAAATCGACCCACCCCGAAGGAATTAGGAATTATCCGAGTGGGACAGAAATCGGTAGATGTGATATACATGTACAGCCAAACAATTGATTACAACTTCAGAAAAATTGGATGTTATTCAAGAGAAAGAGCTTAACAAACTGGTTCAAAAGGTTCAAATGGCTCTGAGCACTATGGGACTTAACATCTATGGTCATCAGTCCCCTAGGATTTGGAACTACTTAAACCTAAGTAACCTAAGGACATCACACACATCCATGCCCGAGGCAGGATTCGAACCTGCGACCGTAGCGGTCACGCGGTTCCAGACTGAAGCGCCTAGAACCGCTCGGCCACACCGGCCGACAGCGCTTCACAAACTGAGCAAGTCAATAACGCTATAGTCCGCCTCTGGCCCTTATGCAAGAAGTTAATCGGTTTGTCATCACTGATTGTTTTATGTCTTCCTGAGGAATATAGTACCAAATTCTGTCCAATTGGCACTTTAAATCGCCAAAATCCCGAGCTTGTTGGAGGGCTCTGCTCATGATGCTCCAAACGATCTCAATTAGGGGCAGACATTACTGGTCAAGGTAGGGTTTGGCAAGCACGAAAACAAGCACTACAAACACTCACAGTATGTGGGTGGGCATTATCTTGCTGAAATGTAAGCCCAGGATGGCTTGCCATGAAGAGAAACATTATGGGGTGTAGAATAACATCGACGTAGCGCTGTGGTATAAAGTTGCCGCGAGACCATCACTACCAGTTGTCGAGCTGTGTGGTGGGTGACAGTCAGATTCTTTGCCCACCGCTGTCTGGGCGTCTCCAGACACGTCTTCAGCCTGGAACCTCATTGACTGGAGTAGAATTGTCTTCAGTGATGAGTACCGCTTCGAACTGAGAACCGATGACCAGCGAAGACGCCCCGGACAGTGGTGGGGTACCACCTGGCTGTCGCCCGCCATATGGACTCATAGCCAGGAGTGATGATATGGGGCTCCATTTATATTCATATCATTATACCTTTGGTTGTCATCCATTGCATCCTTACAGCACAGGGATATGTCAATGAAATTCTGTGCCCCGTTTTGTTGGCCTTCTCGACAAATCATCCTGGGTTACATTTCAACAAGATAATGCCCGCACACGGCGAGAGTTTCTACTGCTTGTCTTCGTGCTTGCCAAACCCTACCTTGGCGAGAAAAGACGCCGGATCTGTCCGCAATTCAGAACGTTGGAGTATTATAGACACGGCCCTCCAAACAGCTTGAGATTTTGACGCTCTGACCCTTAGATCGATTTTAGCCAAACTTGGTACACATATTACTTACTATCTGGAAAGAAATAGTATGAAGATAAGAACTAGCAACATCATACTGGAGTCGGGGCGACAACGTGGAGAAAGGATGAAAGGAGGAAGAGATGGACAGACAGAGAGGGGGAAGGAGGAGACAGCACAGATATGAGGGAGAAGGGACTGGACAGTTAGAGGGGAGGGGGAAATGGACAGAGAAATGGAATATGAGGAGATGGAGAGAGAGAGAGAGAGAGGGGGGGAGAAGGAGATGGGCAGAGGGATAGGAAGGAGAAAATGGACCGAGAAAGGTAAGAGGAGATGCACAGAGAGGGAGGGGATGAGGAGATCGACAGAAAGAAGGGGGAGATGGAGGTACAGGGGGGAAGGAGATAGAAGAGGCATGAGCAGATGGACTTAGAAGGCGGAGGAGGAGATGGACAGAATGGGAAGTAGCAGACGGATAGAGGGGGAAGGAGCAGATGGGCAGAGGGGGAAGGAGCAGATGGGCAGAGGGGGAAGAAGCAGATGGATAGAGGGGGAAGGACCAGATAGACAGAGGGGAAGGACCAGATGGACAGAGGGGGAGGAGTAGGTGGACAGAGACTGGAGGGTGGAGGATGTGGACAGAGACAGGGAAGAAGGAGAAGGACAGAAAGGAAGCAGAGAAAGTGGACACAAAGAGGAGGAAGGAGGAGATAGACTAATACAACTGGGATAAATACATACCTTGGTAGCGTCAGATACTCAGCTACTAACGTAATAGACAGTATTTAAGACCAGTGGTGTATAAACTGTGCCACTTAAAGGGATAAATTGCACGATTAGTAAGCGCATCAACGCGGGCTGTCAAACGTGTCTTCAACAAATGGTGTACCACTTGCAGCCTTATAATAAGGTGTAAGGTTCAAATGGCTCAGAGCACTATGGGACTTAACATCTTAGGTCATCAGTCCCCTAGAACTTAGAACTACTTAAACATAACTAACCTAAGGACATTACACACATCCATGCCCGAGGCAGGATTCGAGCCTACGACCGTAGCGGTCGCGCGGTTCCAGACTGAAGCTCCTAGAACCACTCGGCAACACCGGCCGGCTAAGGTGTATGAACATCGGTTATAAAAACACCGTAACCGATAGTGGCCAGAGACGAGAGTTCCGTCTTGTCAATGACAATCGGTTTCAAACCTAACAGGAATTTCTGCTGTCACTGTATGCAGGTACATCTCAACCAGTTTCACAGCGAACATTGGAAGGCAAACTGCATGCAGTAGACATTTGGAGACGGGTACCTCGCAAAACGACAGTGTTCACAGTGGCACGTAAGGCTGCAGTTCTTCAATGAGCCAAACAACACGGAAACTGTTAAGCAGCTGACAGGAGGCGTGTAGAGTCTGACAAATCATGATTTGCTTCTTTTGAAATAATAAAAGGTGTGAAGTACAGCGATGGTCTAATGACGTATTTAAACCGCAATGCGTGTGCATAATGAACTTACGCACACTGATTCAAATAGTCGTGAATCTCAACCAGGACGTTTATTCAAATTTTCTCGATGGAAAAGGCTTGTCTTTCTTCTGCTTCTTCACGATGAATACGCTCTGGTCACACACATCTTCAGGGATGACTACAGTTGTGTTTACAGGGCTGCACGCAAACGTTTCTGGTATGGCTGACCCGCTGTAAACCACCTAATGTTCATCCCGTAGAAAATTTCTGAGACTGTTTGGAACATCGGGGGTGAAACATAGCAATCAACAATCCCACAATTTGGCAGCTCTATGCGATCTAATTATCAGTAATGTTATACACTCAGGTAACAAAAGTCATGGGATAGCGATGTGCACATATACCGTATCTCACACACAAGGTATAAAAAAGGGCGTAGCATTAGCGGAGCTGTCATTTGTACTCAGGTTTCCGACGTGACAATGGCAGCAAGACGGGAATTAACAGACTTTGAATGCGGAATGATAGTTGGAGCTAGATGCAAGGGATACTCCGTTTCCAAAATCGTTAGGAAATTCAATATTCCGAGATCAACAGTGTCACGAGTGTGCCGAGAATACCAGGTTTGACAATGCAGTGGCCAACGGCCTTTACTTACCAAGACCAACGGCGTTTGCATAGAGTTGTCAGTGCTAACAGACAAGCAACACTGTATGAAATAACCGCGAGAGCCTTTACTAACAGCACGACATCGCCTGCAGAGCCTCTCCTGTGCTCGTGACCATATCGGTTGGAACCTAGACAACTGGAAACCTGTGTCCTCTTCAGATGAACCCCGCTTTCAGTTTGCAGAAGCTGATAGTAAGTTTCGAGTGTGGCGCAGACCTCACGAAGCCATTGACCCAACTTGTCAACAAGGGAATGTGCAACCTTATAGTGGCTCCATAATAGTGTGGGCTGTGTATATGTGGAATGGACTAGGTTCTGGTTGTAGTCGGCTGTTTGGAGACCACTTGCAGCCATTTATGGACTTCATGTTCCCAAACAACGATGGAATTTCTATGGCTGACAGTGCTCCATGTCACCGAGCCACAAATGTTCGTGGCTGGTTTGAAGAACTTTCTGGATAATGCGATTTGGCTATCCAGATCACCCGACATGAATCCCATAGAACATATATGGGAGAGAATCGAGAGGTCAGTTCGTACTCAAAAACTTCCATCGGTAACACCTTCGCAGTTATGGAAGGCTAGAGGGGCAACATGGCACAATATTTCTGGAGTGGACCGGCAACGACCTGTTCAGTCCATGCCACTTCGAGTTACTGCACTACACCGGGTAAAAGGAGGCCTGACACGGTATTAAGAGATATCTCGTGACTTTTGTCGCCTCGCTGTATACCTGAGTTACCGTTTGCATTACCTTTCTCGCCGAACTGAGTTCATTACCAATGCTACAGACAGTGTTACTTTGTATTAGCGCGATGCGTCCTTCTCGTGACTAGTTCTTTTGTGTGGTGTGCTTACGGTTCAGTTGAAATGTATCAAACTTCTTTGCATTTTTTTCACTTCATTAATAGACATAACATCAATCTCAGGATGAATAGAGTAGCCAATAAATTTACTCATGACCTGGGGGATAGATTACGTATTAGTGAGCCTCCAAAACAAACGTAGACGCAAGTCGTCTGTGACGTCGCGCCGATTGTCGCTCGTGGGAACTCTCACATTGACTATAATGTGCTCCGTCACTGTGCAAGTCACCGAAGTGGCTTCAACTCGAAAGACTTGCACCAGGCGAACAGTCTACCCGATGGGAGGCCCTAGCCACACGGAATTTCCATTAAACTGCGTCCATTTCCCGCTCGTATGAACTTGTCCTCGTTTTATTGTAGCTGAGAGAGCAAATGACACCAGCGGAAAGTCTTTAACGGTCAGAGGAATGTTGTAGACTAGGATAGCAAACTTAAGCATGAATTCTGAATCCGCTTTGGAGAATACCAATCCATCAATTTCTGACCGCAGTCAAAAACAACCTATTTACGATTGTCGTCTTTTTATGATGCTACAAGTGATCGCTAGATAGAATACTGAAATGGGACGTTACTATTATTTTAAAATTTGTGATATATCGTGACTTGGTACAATAGCTGTGTCACTTTACGAAAACTGCCAGTCTCTGTCAAACAAAAGACCATCCTCAAGTAGAAGGCAGACATTAATTACAAGACCTGCACCTGATCATGATCATTTACATCCAGATCTATATTATACACTGACTCAATTAAAAGTGTAGAACGCAGAAAAGAACCCAATTAACATGGAGAAAAGCAAGGCTAATCTTCTCTTTCCATAATACTGTATCGAACTCTCTATCCTTTGATTAGCTCTTTCACATTCCTCTTCCACCTTCCCGCCTTCTCTTCTTTGCCTAGTACTGGCTTGCTATCTCAGCTCGTTGTATACACTATCTGATCAAAAGTATCAGGATACCCTTTAGTGTATATTAATATGGGATGTATCCACCCTCCACCTTTATGATGATTCGAGCTTTGGTGGGGACACTTGGAATGAGATGTCTGTTGTCTATGCAGGAACGGCAACCTATTTTTCCTCAAGAGTCGAAATCAAGAAAAGGTAATGATAAATGAAAATGGAAGGGGGATCACTGCTGTCAGCTGCAGCGTGACATTAAGCGAAATTGTGAACCGGACCTGGATTCGAACCCGGGATCTCCTGCTTACGAGACAGGTGCGGTAACCAGTGCGCCATCCGGGACAAAGCGTTATTGCAGCTGCACGGTCGATCCACACTCCCACCGAGAGCCACCTATCCACAGTCCATGTCCAATATACTCCCGTTCGCTACTCAGAGATTCCCACAGGGGGTCGGACGTCTTTAGTGCATTCTCACTGAAGAAAGTCATCCATTGCTCAGCCAGGCTTAACAGTTTTATGCACGCTTAATGTCCCTCCCGTTGCAGCTGACAGCAATGATCCCCCTTCCATTTCCATATAGTGTTTCACAGCTGCGGGGTCTGTGTGGCGTCTGTCCTTTCAAAGGAATAGACAGCGTGCTTTCTTAAAAAAAGATAATGATGTAGGACGCATGGACCTGGAGCGAAGTCGACTTTCTAACTCATCTAAAAAGAGTGACACCGGGTTGAGATCGGGACTCTGGGTAGACCAGTGCATTTTAGGAACTTTAGTGTATACAAACCATTTGCCTCACAGACGATACTTTACGTTCGGGTGCACTGCACTGCTGATAGACGTTTTCTCACGTGAAATAAGGGGACCACCCAACCATGGAAAACACCCCCATACCGTAACACATTTCCATACTTCGCTGTTGGCACTACACAGGATCACAGGCAACATGCTCCAGGCATTCCTTTAATCCCCTTTCATCGGAATGCAATAGGGCGTAACGTGGATTCGAACCTGCGACCGTAGCGGTCACGCGGTTACAGACTGAAGCGCCTAGAAGCGCACGGCCACACCGGCCGGCTTTCGACAAGTATGAGTCGAGCAAAGTTGTGAGGGATGGAAAAGTCCCGCTTGTTACGACAAATGTGTTAGAAAGCTGCTACGACAGCAAAGAGAGCTTCACTGCAAATTTAAACGTAGGAAAAGTCTCACAGACAAACAAAAACTGAACGAAGCCAAAATTAGCGTAAAGAGAAGCATGCGTGAAGCGTTCGACGATTTAGAAATTAATATTCTGTCTACCGACTTGACAGAAAATCCTGAGAATTTTGGATATGACGTTAAATCACTAAATGTATCGAAGCCATCTGTATTGATCATAATGGCATTGTTACGGAGGATGGCACAGAAAAGACCGAAATACTAAACGCCTTTTTCTAAAACTGTTTCACAGAGTTATATTACACTACTGGCCATTAAAATTCCTATACCACGAATATAACGTGCTATAGACGCGAAATTTAACCGACAGGAAGAAGATGCTGTGATATGCAAATGATTAGCTTTTCAGAGCATTACCACAAGGTTGGCGCCGTTGGCGACACCTACAACGTGCTGAAATGAGGAAACTTTCCAAACGCTTTCTCATACACAAACTGCAGTTGACCGGCGTTGCCTGGTCACACCTTTGTTGTGATGCCTCGTGTGAGGAGGAGAAATGCGTACCATCACGTTTCCGACTTCGATAAAGGTCGGATTGTAGCCTATCGCGATTGCGGTTTATCGTATCGCGTCATTGCTGCTCGCGTTGGTCGAGATCCAATGACTGTTAGCAGAATATGGAATCGGTGCGTTCAGGAGGGTAATACGGAACGCTTTGCTGGATCCCAACGGCCTCGTGTCACTAGCAGTCGAGATGACAGGCATCTTATCCGCATGACTGTAACAGATCGTGCAGCCACATATCGATGCCTGAGTCAACAGATGGGGACGTTTGCAAGACAACAACCACGTGCACAAACAGTTCAACGACGTTTGCAGCACCATGGACTATCAGCTCGGAGACCATGGCTGCGGTTACCCTTGACGCTGCATCACAGAGAGGAGCGCCTGCGATGGTGTACTCAACGACAAACCTGGGTGCACGAATGGCAAAACGTAATTTTTTCGGATGAATCCAGATTTTGTTTACAGCATCATGATGGTCGCATTCTTGTTTGGCGACATCGGGGTGAACGCACATTGGAAGCGTGTATTCGTCATCGCTATACTGGCGTATCACCCGGCGTGATGGTATGAGGTGCCATTGGTTACACGTCTCGGTCACCTCTTGTTCGCATTGACGGCAGTTTGAACAGTGGACGTTACATTTCAGATGTGTTACGACCCGTGGCTCTACCCTTCATTCGATCCCTGCGAAACCCTACATTTCAGCAGGATAATGCGTGACCGCATGTTGCAGGTCCTATACGGACCTTTCTGGATACAGATTATGTTCGACTGCTGCCGTGGCCAGCACATTCTCCAGATCTCTCACCAATGGAAAACGTCTGGTCAATGGTGGCCGAGCAACTGACTCGTCACAATACACCAGTCACTACTCTTAATGAACTGTGGTATCGTGTTGAAGCTGCATGGGCAGCTGTACCTGTACACGCCATCCAAGCTCTGTTTGACTCAATGCCCAGGCGTATCAAAGCCGTTATTACGGCCAGAGGTGGTTGTTTTGGGTACTGATTTCTCAGGATCTATGCACCCAAATAGCGTGAAAATGTAATCACATGTCAGTTCTAGTATAATATACACTCCTGGAAATGGAAAAAAGAACACATTGACACCGGTGTGTCAGACCCACCATACTTGCTCCGGACACTGCGAGAGGGCTGTACAAGCAATGATCACACGCACGGCACAGCGGACACACCAGGAACCGCGGTGTTGGCCGTCGAATGGCGCTAGCTGCGCAGCATTTGTGCACCGCCGCCGTCAGTGTCAGCCAGTTTGCCGTGGCATACGGAGCTCCATCGCAGTCTTTAACACTGGTAGCATGCCGCGACAGCGTGGACGTGACCCGTATGTGCAGTTGACGGACTTTGAGCGAGGGCGTATAGTGGGCATGCGGGAGGCCGGGTGGACGTACCGCCGAATTGCTCAACACGTGGGGCGTGAGGTCTCCACAGTACATCGATGTTGTCGCCAGTGGTCGGCGGAAGGTGGACGTGCCCGTCGACCTGGGACCGGACCGCAGCGACGCACGGGTGCACGCCAAGACCGTAGGATCCTACGCAGTGCCGTAGGGGACCGCACCGCCACTTCCCAGCAAATTAGGGACACTGTTGCTCCTGGGGTATCGGCGAGGACCATTCGCAACCGTCTCCATGAAGCTGGGCTACGGTCCCGCACACCGTTAGGCCGTCTTCCGCTCACGCCCCAACATCGTGCAGCCCGCCTCCAGTGGTGTCGCGACAGGCGTGAATGGAGGGACGAATGGAGACGTGTCGTCTTCAGCGATGAGAGTCGCTTCTGCCTTGGTGCCAATGATGGTCGTATGCGTGTTTGGCGCCGTGCGGGTGAGCGCCACAATCAGGATTGCATACGACCGAGGCACACAGGGCCAACACCCGGCATCATGGTGTGGGGAGCGATCTCCTACACTGGCCGTACACCACTGGTGATCGTCGAGGGGACACTGAATAGTGCACGGTACATCCAAACCGTCATCGAACCCATCGTTCTACCATTCCTAGACCGGCAAGGGAACTTGCTGTTCCAACAGGACAATGCACGTCCGCATGTATCCCGTGCCACCCAACGTGCTCTAGAAGGTGTAAGTCAACTACCCTGGCCAGCAAGATCTCCGGATCTGTCCCCCATTGAGCATGTTTGGGACTGGATGAAGCGTCGTCTCACGCGGTCTGCACGTCCAGCACGAACGCTGGTCCAACTGAGGCGCCAGGTGGAAATGGCATGGCAAGCCGTTCCACAGGACTACATCCAGCATCTCTACGATCGTCTCCATGGGAGAATAGCAGCCTGCATTGCTGCGAAAGGTGGATATACACTGTACTAGTGCCGACATTGTGCATGCTCTGTTGCCTGTGTCTATGTGCCTGTGGGTCTGTTAGTGTGATCATGTGATGTATCTGACCCCAGGAATGTGTCAATAAAGTTTCCCCTTCCTGGGACAATGAATTCACGGTGTTCTTATTTCAATTTCCAGGAGTGTATTTGTCCAATGAATATCCGTTTATCATCTGCATTTCTTCTTGGTGTAACAATTTTAGTGGCCAGTAGTGTACATTTTGTTTCATCCTTTGAAATGTCGCACGAACGTCAATAAGGAAAATATCAGATGCTCCTAGTTTTCAAGAAAGGTCGTCGAACAGACCCACAAAACTATAGGCGTATATCTCTGACGTTGGTGTGTCGTAGAATTTTGGAAGGTGTGTTATGCTCACGTGTTCTGAGATTTCTGGAAATAAAAAATCTTCTCTGTAAGTATCAATATGGGTTCCGAAAACAATGATCGTGTGAAACCTAGCTCGCTCTGTTCGTCAACGAGACCCAGAAAGCAACAGATACCGGCGGCATGGTGGATGCCGTATTCGTCGACTGCCGTGAAGCGTTCGATACAGTTGCGCACTGCGTCCCAATGAAAAAAATACGAGCGTACGGAATATCAGACCAATTGTGTAACTGGACTGAAGAGTTTCTACCAAACAGAACACTGCATTTCACTGTCAAAGGAAATAAGCCTTCAGAAGTAAAAGTAACTTCGGCTGTGTTAGAGGTCCATTACTTTTCACACTATAGATAAATGACATTGTAGAAAACGTCGGAAGTGCAATGAGGCACTTCGGGGATAGTGCTGTTGTAGAACAAATTCAAATGGCTCTGAGCACTATGGGACTTAACTTCTCAGGTCATCAGTCCCCTAGAACTCTGAACTACTTAAACCTAACTAACCTAAGGACATCACACAAATCCATGCCCGAGGCAGGATTCGAACCTGCGACCGTAGCGGTCGCGCAGTTCCAGACTGTAGCTCCTAGAACCGCTCGGCCACTCCGGTCGGCTGTTGTAGAACACTGGTGGTGGTACTTCTTCTCAAATGTAAAGTACTGGGTATACATAGACAGAAGGACCCAGTATTGTATGATTTCACGATTTCAGAACAATCGCTGAATCAGGCTACGACGCCGGCCGCGGTGGCCGTGCGGTTCTGGCGCTGCAGTCCGGATCCGCGGGACTGCTACGGTCGCAGGTTCGAATCCTGCCTCGGGCATGGGTGTGTGTGATGTCCTTAGGTTAGTTAGGTTTAAGTAGTTCTAAGTTCTAGGGGACTTATGACCTAAGATGTTGAGTCCCATAGTGCTCAGAGCCATTTGCACCATTTTTTTTCAGGTTACGGCCATAATATACCTAGAAGTATGAGTACGGAGAGATTTAAAGTGCACCGACAACATAAAACTAGTCTCAGGAAACGCAGGCGCCAGGCTGTGAGATTCATCAGAAGAGTCCTCAGGAAATGTAGTCCGTCAACAAAGGAGACGACTTACAAAACCCTCTTTCGACCGATCCTTGAATAAATCTAGTCAGTATAGGATCCGTACCAGATAAGATTGGTAGAGGAAATAGAAAAGATCCACAGAAGAGCAGCATGTTTCTTTACGGGATCATTTAGGAGGCACGAAGCGTCACGGAGATGATCAACGATCTTCAGAGGCGTTCTGTATCACGATATGGTCTACTGTTGAAGTTCTGAGAACGTACGTTTCTAGAAGATTCAACAGATATGTTGCTTAACCCTATACCTTACGAAAAGACCATGAGGGTAAAATTTGGAGGTTACGAGCATACACGTAAACTTACCGGCAATCATTATTCCCGCGGAACATTCGCGACCGGAACAGGGAACGGGAGAAGTGACAGTGGTACACAAAGTACACTGTGCCACACACCACAAGGTAACTTGTGGAGTATAGGTGTAAAGGTAGATGTTGAAGACAGCAATTTCTGGACAAAAAACTTATGTGCCGTATTCCGAATGGTTTCCGAGATACAACACCTTTATTGACAGTTTTGCATATTTTTATTTAACAACTCGAAAACCGCGCCCCCTAATGAAAACATGTCGCAGTACAGAATTAAACTACGTTAAATTTCCTACAAAAAAGTTCTTATTCATTTTTTACCCAGGGTTAATGTGTGTGTGAATTCCTAAGGGACCAAATTGTTGAGGTCATCGGTACCTAGACTTACACACTACTTAAGCTAACTTACGCTAAGATCAACACAAACGCACTCATGCCCGAGGGAGGACTCGAAGATCCGGCGGGAGGGGCCGCGCGATCCGTGACATAGCGCCTTAAACCTCGCGGCCGCTCTGCGTGGCTTCCATGTCTGATAGTCTGCGTGAAGAGAGCGCGAGAATATTAAAAAATTCCGTGCGACGCGCATGTGCTGTAGCTTAGGTAGTGTTTGTAAGCCAGTTTGAGGTAGTTTCCCGACTTGATAGACCACAAGTGTTCTGTATCAGACTGTTCGTCTCGAATTCTTTTACAGTGCTGTGGTGCGTTGTAAACAATGACAATGTATTGCATAATACAGAAAATAAATAATTGTGTACATTAGCCGAGTTTTATTTCGGAAACCATTCGGAACAGAGCATATGTCCATATGAAGTATTACCAGCATTAGCATCCCTCAAAGCACTTACGTTTCTTGCTGTCTCATCCCGTCTGAAGGATATTAGCTTCATGTCCGTCTTGGTTATGATAATTCGTTCGCTATGCTGCTCATAATAGTACGCCTTTATTGCTGTTTTCTTTTTCATTATTAGGTCTACTGTTCCATTACTCATAATTAATTTTGATTTGATAACAATTACTTAACGAAAAGCGACAATGAGAACATTTGTCGAAATTCAGTAGCAAAATATAAAACACAATGTATTAAATACTACTGGCCATTACAATTGTTACACCAAGAAGAAAGGCAGATGATAAACGGATATTCATTGGACAAATACACTCCTGGAAATGGAAAAAAGAACACATTGACACCGGTGTGTCAGACCCACCATACTTGCTCCGGACACTGCGAGAGGGCTGTACAAGCAATGATCACACGCACGGCACAGCGGACACACCAGGAGCCGCGGTGTTGGCCGTCGAACGGCGCTAGCTGCGCAGCATTTGTGCACCGCCGCCGTCAGTGTCAGCCAGTTTGCCGTGGCATACGGAGCTCCATCGCAGTCTTTAACACTGGTAGCATGCCGCGACAGCGTGGACGTGAACCGTATGTGCAGTTGACGGACTTTGAGCGAGGGCGTATAGTGAGCATGCGGGAGGCCGGGTGGACGTACCGCCGAATTGCTCAACACGTGGGGCGTGAGGTCTCCACAGTACATCGATGTTGTCGCCAGTGGTCGGCGGAAGGTGCACGTGCCCGTCGACCTGGGACCGGACCGCAGCGACACACGGATGCACGCCAAGACCGTAGGATCCTCCGCAGTGCCGTAGGGGACCGCACCGCCACTTCCCAGCAAATTAGGGACACTGTTGCTCCTTGGGTATCGGCGAGGACCATTTGCAACCGTCTCCATGAAGCTGGGCTACGGTACCGCACACCGTTAGGCCGTCTTCCGCTCACGCCCCAACATCGTGCAGCCCGCCTCCAGTGGTGTTGCGACAGGCGTGAATGGAGGGACGAATGGAGACGTGTCGTCTTCAGCGATGAGAGTCGCTTCTGCCTTGGTGCCAATGATGGTCGTATGCGTGTTTGGCGCCGTGCAGGTGAGCGCCTCAATCAGGACTGCATACGACCGAGGCACACAGGGCCAACACCCAGCATCATGGTGTGGGGAGCGATCTCCTACACTGGCCGTACACCACTGGTGATCGTCGAGGGGACACTGAATAGTGCACGGTACTTCCAAACCGTCATCGAACCCATCGTTCTACCATTCCTAGACCGGCAAGGGAACTTGCTGTTCCAACAGGACAATGCACGTCCGCATGTATCCCGTACCACCCAACGTGCTCTAGAAGGTGTAAGTCAACTACCCTGGCCAGCAAGATCTCCGAATCTGTCCCCCATTGAGCATGTTTGGGACTGGATGAAGCGTCGTCTCACGCGGTCTGCACGTCCAGCACGAACGCTGGTCCAACTGAGGCGCCAGGTGGAAATGGCATGGCAAGCCGTTCCACAGGACTACATCCAGCATCTCTACGATCGTCTCCATGGGAGAATAGCAGCCTGCATTGCTGCGAAAGGTGGATATACACTGTACTAGTGCCGACATTGTGCATGCTCTGTTGCCTGTGTCTATGTGCCTGTGGTTCTGTCAGTGTGATCATGTGATGTATCTGACCTCAGGAATGTGTCAATAAAGTTTCCCCTTCCTGGGACAATGAATTCACGGTGTTCTTATTTCAATTTCCAGGAGTGTATATTATACTAGAGCTGACATGTGATTACATTTTCACGCAATTTGGGTGCATAGATCCTGAGAAATCAGTACCCAAAACAACCACCTCTGGCCGTAATAACGACCGAGCGAGGTGGCGCAGTGGTTAGACACTGGACTCGCATTCGGGAGGACGACGGTTCAATCCCGCGTCCGGCCATCCTGATTTAGGTTTTCCGTGATTTCCCTAAATCGCTCCAGGCAAATGCCAGAATGGTTCCTTTCAAAGGACACGGCCGACTTCCTTCCCTAATCCGATGAGACCGATGACCTCGCTGTCTGGTTCAGTTCATCAAGAGTAGTGCCTGGTGTATTGTGACGAGTCAGTTGCTCGGCCACCATTGACCAGACGTTTTCCATTGGTGAGAGATCTGGACAATGTGCTGGTCACGGCAGCAGCCGAACATAATCTGTATCCAGAAAGGTCCGTATAGGAATTGCAACATGCGGTCGCGCATTATCCTGCTGAAATGTAGGGTTTCGCAGGGATCGAATGAAGGGTAGAGCCACGGGTCGTAACACATCTGAAATGTAACGTCCACTGTTCAAAGTGCCGTCAATGCGAACAAGAGGTGACCGAGACGTGTAACCAATGGCACCTCATACCATCACGCCGGGTGATACGCCAGTATAGCGATGACGAATACACGCTTCCAATGTGCGTTCACCCCGATGTTGCCAAACACGGATGCGACCATCATGATGCTGTAAACAAAATCTGGATTCATCCGAAAAAATGGCGTTTTGCCATTCGTGCACCCAGGTTCGTCGTTGAGTACACCATAGCAGGCGCTCCTGTCTGTGATGCAGCGTCAAGGGTAACCGCAGCCATGGCCTCCGAGCTGATAGTCCATGCTGCTGCAAACGTCGTTGAACTATTTGTGCACGTGGTTGTTGTCTTGCAAACGTCCCCATCTGTTGACTCAGGGATTGATATGTGGCTGCACGATCCGTTACAGTCATGCGGATAAGATGCCTGTCATCTCGACTGCTAGTGATACGATGCCGTTGGGATCCAGCAAGGCGTTCCGTATTACCCTCCTGAACCCACTGATTCCATATTCTGCTAACAGTCACTGGATCTCGACCAACGCGAGCAGCAATGTCGCGATACGATTAACCGCAATCGCGATAGGCTACAATCCGACCTTTATCGAAGTCGGAAACGTGATGGTACGCATTTCTCCTCCTTACACGAGGCATCACAACAAAGGTGTGACCAGGCAACGCCGGTCAACTGCAGTTTGTGTATGAGAAATCGTTTGGAAACTTTCCTCATTTCAGCACGTTGTAGGCGTCACCACCGGCGCCAACCTTGTGTGAATGCTCTGAAAAGCTAATCATTTGCATATCACAGCACCTTCTTCCTGTCGGTTAAATTTCGCGTCTGTAGCACGTCATCTTCGTGGTGTAGCAATTTTAATGGCCAGTCGTGTAATATCAAACTTTGTAAGATTTGCATGTAATGCACTATGTGATAAAAAGTGTTCTGACGCCCCCAAAAACATACATTTTTCAAATTAGGTGCATTGTACTGCCACCTACTGCCAGGTACTCCGTATCAGCGACCTCAGTACTCATTGTACATCGCGAGAGAGCAGAATGGGGCGCTCCGCGGAGCTCACGGACTTCGAACGTGGTCAGGTGATTTGGTGTCACTTGTGTCATACGTTTGTAAGCGAGATTTCCACACTTCTAAACATCCCTAGCGCCACTATTTCCGATGTGATAGTGAAGTGGAAACGTGAAGGGACACGTACAGCACAAAACGGTACAGGCCGACATCGTCTGTTGACTGAAGGAGACCGCCGACAGTTGAAGAGGGTCGTAATGTGTAATAGGCAGACATCTATCCATGCCATCAGGATCCACTGCAGGTACTATGACAGTTAGGCGGGAGGTGAGAAAACTTGGATTTCATGATCGAGCGGCTGCTCATAAGCCACACATCACGCCGGTAAATGCCAAACGACGTCTCGTTTGATGTAAGGAGCGTAAACAGTAGACGACTGAACACTGGAAGAAAGTTGTGTGGAGCGACGAATCACGGTACACAATGTGGCGATCCGATGGCAGGGTGTGGGTATGGAGAATGCCCGGTGAATGTCATCTGCCAGGGTGTGTAGTGCCAACAGTAAAATTCGGAGGCGGTGGTGATATGGAGTGGTCGTGTTTTTCATGGAGGGGGCTTGCACCTCTTTTTGTTTTGCGTGGAACTATCACAGCGCCGGCCTGCATTGATGTTTTAAGCACCTTCTTGCTTCCCACTGTTGAAAAGCAATTCGTGGATGGTGGCTACATCTTTGAACGCGATCAAGCACCTGCTCATAATGCACGGCCTATGGGGGAGTGGTTAGACGACAATAACATCTCTGTAATAGACTGGACTGCACAGAGTCCTGACCTGAGTCCTGTAGATCACCTTCGGGGTATTTTGGAAAACCGACTTCGTGCCAGGCCTCACCGACCGACATCGATAGTTCTCGTCAGTGCAGCACTCCGCGAAGAATGGGTTGCCATTCCCCAAGAAGCCATCCAGCACCTGATTGAACGTAAGCGTGCGAGAGTGGAAGCTGCCATCAAGGCTAAGGGTGGGCCAACACCATACTGAATTCCGGCATTGCCGATGGAGGGCGCCACGAACTTTTAAGTAATTTTCAGCCACGTGTCCGGATACTTTCGATCACATTAATTTGATTGCAGCACTACAATAAAAAAACGAAGTTTGCAATTCAAAACTTAACAGTTATCATGGCGGATGATGCCAACGCCATGGGGGAAGACATCAACCATGAAGAGATGCAGGTGGTCTGCAATGATGATCACGTCGTCCACAGCTTTCATGATGGCTTCGATCGCTATCGCAGGTTCCACGGTAGCGCAGGTGAATGTCCCCTACAGTATCATCCTGTCCCCACCGGTGTCATCGGTCTTCGTCCGGTGATGCGATGCATCTTTTGAGTATCCTTTCGCCTGCATGATTGCGTATCCGGACACGATCATCGACCTGGTGTAACAACAAACGCGACTCATCCGACCAGATGACACCTTTCCGTTCATCCAATGTCGAATCCCGATAATCCCGTGCTCACTGCAATCGTGATTAATTATAATTAATGGGATCGTTGGGTCAGAATGGGAACATGTAAGTGTCGTCTGCCTCAACGCCCATGTTCAATTGTGTGCACTGAACGGAGCGGTACGGAAAACTTGTGGCGGTACCAGCATTGCACCTCTGTCGTCAGATTGCCGCCTCTCCTGCTTTACGCAACGAATAATCCTCCGACCTCCACGCTTTGTGATGAGGCGTAGACGCCCGAAACCTTGTCCCACACTTGTGGTTTCACCGTCCTGCAACCACTTTCAATAGGTTCACACGACAGCAGTATGCGACCAGCCGATCAGCTTCGTAGTTTATGAGATGCTCGTTGCCACGCACCAAGCGATAACAATCTGCCCTTAAAAATCGCTTAGGTCAGTAGATTTCCTTATTTTCGACCCGTATCGCCAACAGAATGACTCCATTCTTCTCTGCTACCCTTGTACGATTCCCTAGCTGCGTCACATGCCCATATCGCCACCAGGAAGCAGTCAATCTGGCGATGGGTAGTGGTCATGTACACTGTAGGAAATACTGCAACCAGCCATACGTTCTTTGAAACGATTTTATTGTACCATTACTAGTTTAGGGCCTGAGCTCAAAGTCAGATTCTAATATTGATTTCTTTGCAGGTTTTACATTTGTGTTCTAAAATGTAACACGGTTTTTCTGACTAGCATAGTTTGAAATAGGTTTTACATTTATGACCTAAAACATAAAGAAGTTTTTTGATTATATAGTTTCACACATATATATGCTCAATACAATGTTACCAGCATCTTTCAGACCTAAATAACTGAATGATGAACTGTGTAAAAATACAGGGTGTTTCAAAAATGACCGGTATATTTGAAACGGCAATAAAACCTAAACGAGCAGCGATAGAAATACACCGTTTGTTGCAATATGCTTGGGACAACAGTACATTTTCAGGCGGACAAACTTTCGAAATTACAGTAGTTACAATTTTCAACAACAGATGGCGCTGCAAGTGATGTGAAAGATACAGAAGACAACGCAGTCTGTGGGTGCGCCATTCTGTACGTCGTCTTTCTGCTGTAAGCGTGTGCTGTTCACAACGTGCAAGTGTGCTGTAGACAACATGGTTTATTCCTTAGAACAGAGGATTTTTCTGGTGTTGGAATTCCACCGCCTAGAACACAGTGTTGTTGCAACAAGACGAAGTTTTCAACGGCGGTTTAATGTAACCAAAGGACCGAAAAGCGATACAATAAAGGATCTGTTTGAAAAATTTCAATGGACTGGAAACGTGACGGATGAACGTGCTGGAAAGGTAGGGCGACCGCGTACGGCAACCACAGAGGGCAACGCACAGCTAGTGCAGCAGGTGATCCAACAGCGGCCTCGGGTTTCCGTTCGCCATGTTGCAGCTGCGGTCCAAATGACGCCAACGTCCACGTATCGTCTCATGCGCCAGAGTTTACACCTCTATCCATACAACATTCAAACGCGGCAACCCCTCAGCGCCGCTACCATTGCTGCACGAGAGACATTCGCTAACGATATAGTGCACAGGACTGATGACGGCGATATGCATGTGGGCAGCATTTGGTTTACTGACGAAGCTTATTCTTACCTGGACGGCTTCGTCAATAAACAGAACTGGCGCATATGGGGAACCGAAAAGCCCCATGTTGCAGTCCCATCGTCCCTGCATCCTCAAAAAGTACGGGTCTGGGCCGCCATTTCTTCCAAAGGAATCATTGGCCCATTTTTCAGATCCGAAACGATTACTGCATCACGCTATCTGGACATTCTTCGTGAATTTGTGGCGGTACAAACTGCCTTAGACGACACTGCGAACACCTCGTGGTTTATGCAAGATGGTGCCCGGCCACATCGCACGGCCGACGTCTTTAATTTCCTGAATGAATATTTCGATGATCGTGTGATTGCTTTGGGCTATCCGAAACATACAGGAGGCGGCGTGGATTGGCCTCCCTATTCGCCAGACATGAACCCCTGTGACTTCTTTCTGTGGGGACACTTGAAAGACCAGGTGTACCGCCAGAATCCAGAAACAATTGAACAGCTGAAGCAGTACATCTCATCTGCATGTGAAGCCATTCCACCAGACACGTTGTCAAAGGTTTCGGGTAATTTCATTCAGAGACTACGCCATATTATTGCTACGCATGGTGGATATGTGGAAAATATCGTACTATAGAGTTTCCCAGTCCGCAGCGCCTTCTGTTGTTGAAAATTGTAACTACTGTAATTTCGAAAGTTTGTCTGCCTGAAAATGTACTGTTGTCCCAAGCATATTGCAACAAACGGTGTATTTCTATCGCTGCTCGTTTAGTTTTTATTGCCGTTTCAAATATACCGGTCATTTTTGAAACACCCTGTATCTGTACTATGAAGAAGTATCTTTACAGTAAACCCAGAAGTGCGGCGTACTTGTACATTTATCACGTTCTTTGGCACATCAAATCAGCAGCTGATGTAGACAAATGTATCTGCCATCCTGAATTTAGTTCTGTTCATTGATAAACACGGAATGTAAAAGAAAATCAAACTTCTGTCTTATAATATGTAAAGGAGGGATTTTAGGGAAGTAAGTACAACGTGTAGGGTATATATGAGTGTAAAAATATGTAATCAAAAAACTTTGTTATATTTTAGGACACAAATGTAAAACCTTCTGTAAACTATGCTGTCACATAAACTTTGTTATATTTTAGGACACAAATGTAAAACTTGCAAATAAGACAGCACTACCATCTGATGATAGGCTCAGAGCCGAAACTAATAATGGTGCAATAAAGTAATTTCAAAAAACTTGTGGCTAGTTACAGTATTTCCTACAGTGTAATTTAAGAAATAGCTGCGGTGTTCTCTAATCAAAATGGATAAAATAAAGTGGTAATAATGTTTTAGCTCATCAGAGTATTTCATAATCATTTCACAATATTTAAGTAATTTTAAGTTCTTATGTCTGAAAGGAAAACAAAATTTTATTTTCAAATTTAATTTTAAAATTTCAGTGGTGATAACTGTATTGTAATCTCACATGGCTATGGATGTATCGCATTAACGAAATTCATCGGTCTCTCGGTTAGCCTCAAAAGTATTAGCAAGATATTAGGCACTTTTGAGCACGACGTGGTCTGTGTGTAATGACGTTCTGTGTCCTACCCAAGAAGCATATCAGAATTATCACGTAAGTATAGAAAGGTCGTTCAAAATGTTTCTCACAGTCGTCTCTAATTTTTTTATTTTTACAGGAGGAGAATGAAATTATTTTTGAACATACTTGAAACATTTAGTTATAAGTCGGTATATAAAAGTATTTTCTTTTATTTACAGATGAGCGATAATGGACGGTGAAGTAGATGTCAGGTTGCAACAACGGTCGGTGATAGTGTTCCTCTTCAAGACCGGCGATGACTCTGCCACATCGATTCACAGGAAATTGCTCCCTGTTTATGGGGAGGACACAGTGGGTCCCAGCAGTATCATCCGGATTCCCCTCGGAAGAAGAAACCAAGACTTTCACGAACAGCAGGCCGAAAGGTGATGGCCTCCTTCTTCTGGGATCGGTGTGGTGTCACTTTCATTGACTTTTTGGAACCTGGCTCGTCAATTAACCGGGAGGGTTACTGTTTGTCATTGGACAAGCTGTGACGTGCCATCAAGGCCCATAGACCACAGCTTCACGGTCAGCTCATCAGATTACACCATGAAAATGCCAAACCCCATACAGCCCTTATGACGCAGGAGAAAATCAGGAAAATGGTTTGGAAAATGTTTCCTCTTCCTCCCTACAGTCCGGACTTGACTCCGTCTGATTTTTACCTCTTTGGTCGTCTGAAGGCCCACATGCGTGGTGACAGTGAGAAAGACCTTATTTCCTGTGTCAAGCGATGGTGTAAAAATCAATCCCCAGAATTTTACCAAAGTGCATTTTCATCATGGAAAGAACGTTGGGCCAGATGCATTACCGCTGATGAAGGCTACATTGAGTAGGCTCAATATATAGCTGAACGTTCCAAGTATGTTCAAAAAAATTTCATTCTCCTCTTGCAGAAAATAAAAAAATTAGAGACGACTGTGAAGTACATATTAGATGATAAAGTTAAGATTTACTTAGTGGTTTTTGACCTGGAAGCTTATTGATCTGTAAGAGAAGACTTAAAACTCAAACAAAATGTCTAGGCCACTAGCGAAATTATAACCTACAGGTAATACAGCCTTTCCTTCACAAAGGAACCACGCAACAAATTAACTGTTATTATTATCGTATCAGAAACATACATAAACCACAGTTTATACATTTATTGACAGATCAATACAGTTTATATAATCTTTGACCAAAATTTGGCCACTTCCACTGCGTTTTTCGTTGCCAGCGGAAAGTTATCTTTTGTGCAGGTTGCTGGACGCATCAACACTGAAGCATTTGTTGAACAGTCTGTTCTTCTCCGCAGTCACATTGGGCTTTGTTTTCTTCAGTGTATTCTCATTTTGCCAGGTTAGCCCGTGATCTTCCCACTCCTGACCTCAGCCTATTCAAGGATTTATCGACTGACCAATTCTCATCATGACTAGGGGTAAAGATTCTGAAAACCTCAGTTGGCCAGATGCATTACCGCTGATGAAGGCTACATTGAGTAGGCTCGTTCGTTCTTCGATGTTCGGAGGAAACTTTTCCTTGACCTTAGTCGTTGTGAGTAGGGCTCTAATCCATCCATGGGATGCGTTTTTTTTGCTTCAGTTTCGTTCTCTTCCTGTTTGCTGCTATTTCTCTTCGAATAGGAGGTGGTGCAGTTCCTTCAAGGTGGTAGAGCCATTCGACTGGAGTTAACTTCAAGCAGCCTGCTATAATTCTGCATGTGTCATTTAGGGCAATATCTACCATTTTGGCCTTTGTTTACTTATACTATAGAGGACAGGCAAACTATGCAGCGGAGTAGTATAATGCCATTGCAGAAGTTCGGATGGTTTCAGCTTGGCTGC
Source organism: Schistocerca piceifrons (assembly GCF_021461385.2). Taxonomy (NCBI): domain Eukaryota; kingdom Metazoa; phylum Arthropoda; class Insecta; order Orthoptera; family Acrididae; genus Schistocerca; species Schistocerca piceifrons. The sequence continues at coordinate 407,490,489 of NC_060149.1, forward strand.
CCCACTGACATTCGGCAGGTTTTCTCAGTAGGTTGTTACTTGTGAAGACTTTTGATTTGAAATTCATGCAGTGTTTTTTGAACGCTAGAGATCTGTCGAGTGGTATTCCTAGGTATTTTGAAATATCACAATGTTGTAATTTAACCCATGACCATTCCATCCTTAACTTGCGAGTGGTTTCCCTATTTCTCAGATGGAAAGCACACACTTGCGTCTTTGAAGGATTTGGCTTAAGCTGGTTTATCCTGTAGTATGCTGCCACATCTTCAAGAGAACTCTTTAGGGTGATTTCTATAAAATCGAAGTTTTACAATTTAGCTAGCGAGCTGGTAGTGATAGGAGTATGCTCTCGGTGTGGTAGTGTTGATTGACAGAGATAATTAGTAACGTTAAAATTGAGATTAGTCGTAGATTCTGTATGGAATGACCTTCCTGGAATCAAATAATGACTTTGACTCCGAGGGTTACACCTTAATGGAGAATCATTCAGATTATTTACTGGAAATGCCAACGAAATATCAAGTAAATTTAGCAGGAAGACTCTACACCACAACAGGATCTAAATCGACGGTCACATAGTTGCCAAATGTGTTCTACAATGTTGCCAATTCTCCATTATACTAGCTAGTGGAATAAAACTTTTGCTCAACTGATGTGCCGAGATGACTAGCAATGGGGAAACTCGCATTTCGAAGACGACCCGAAGCTTGCTGCTACCGCTTTGACTGGCAGCCGAAATATCTGAAGCATAGCCCAATGACTTTCATTCATATTTCTGTGACTATGATTTTGAGCTAAAGCACAGTTTTAAATAATATGCAGACTCACCAACTGTAACTCAGACATCATGAATAAAGAGCAGGGTGCACTATCTCGACTGCCCTACTGTTCAATAGATGTCGTAGCTATTTTTGTTTTTTATGTTACGTGTACTGCAAACATGAAGCTCATTCACCGGAAGAGACTCGTATTTTAGCGTCACCTGACACTGTCAGCATTACGAACAAATAAAATTCTTTTAAATATTATTCACTTGAATCTATTTTCCTTAAGAATGCTTTAATTGGCTCCACTTCAGACATATGACACAAATGAAAAGACAACTTAACCCTGATTACAAATCACGAAAATCCGCAAAGGCATTTCATAAGCTGCTAAAATCAGAAAAGCAAGCAGTACAAGGAAATCTTTCGCAATGACCAAAAACTTGACTCAAAAATCAGTGAAGAAAATGAAACCAGTGGAAGAGTACAGTGCAAGTTCGATAATGCTAGATAATGTGTGAGATTATCTTAAATTCAGCTTTATGGACCTCTTACTAACATTTTGGTTTCCCTCCGTCTGAAGTACGTAATATTTTGACACTGCGATCCACCAGACGCACTTCGCTTTCACCGACAAAGCAATATCAGCGAATACAGTGTAATCACTACAAGTAAATGATTCTATTCGTTATTTAGATTAATGCAGACTGTATGGCAGTTTCGCTTAATGAAGACATATTTCAGACAATACAGACAACACCGTCAGCGTTTTATGTTCTTTTTTACCTGTTCTGATCACAGTTGTTTTTCCCTTCGTGTTAGCAGAAACACAAACCTGATTTCCTCTGCACACATTCGCCGTGTCCATTTCTTTGCGTCTTTTTGAGCCCGCTTCGCTTCCTTGATTGGAACCTTACGTCATTCCAATGAAAGTATTCTTAAGAAAAATAGTTTTTACATTCATAATGATCAAAAGAATAAAAGTGACACCGCCTCATAATGTTTACAGGATAACCGCGGGTGATGCTGAAAATAAAAAGAAAGGAATTGCGTCTGTCGAATGAGTTTCTCAGTTTGATGGAAAGAAATAATTACGACAGCTATTGAAGAAATAATTACGACAGCTATTGAAGAGAAGGGCCAGCTTAGTAAGTAGCCTTAGTGAACCTCTTCCTCCTGTCGCTACTCTAATGGAGAACTGGTAACATTGTAGAATACGTTTGGAAACTACGTAACCATTGATTTACTTCCTGCTGTGGTGCAGAACTGTCCTTCTACATTTACTTGATATTTCTTTGTCATTTCCGTTAAATAATCTGAGAGTCTTTTTGTTAAGGAGCCAATCGTCATGTAAGTTCACAGGGCACTTCTTATTGTGTTTGAACTTGAGATACTGAAATTATTGATGCTGGACTGGGATTCGAACTCAGATCTCTCCTCTGCCACGTTTGACTCTTTTGAGATGATACAGATCCACCGTTGCATTGTTTCCCAAAGACTCCAAGGTCCTTATAATCTCCACGAAAGGCGCATATCTGAGTTCGAAACCTGGTTTGACACAAATAATTTTAACATCTCTCAGTGAGTTTTCAATATTAACGATTGGTGTCGGTTTCACAGTTAGATACAGAACTTCTCGTCGTATCATTTGACGTTCAACATACCCCTCTTAGTTACTGGAGCAAAATAATTCTATAGTCAACGCCTCTTCGTGCGTAGTCAACAACGACGATATGTGTAGCGTTCGACTCTCAGTCAGCACAGAGATGAGCCCGCCCGGTTGGCCGTGCGGTCTAACGCACGGCTTTCCGGGCGGGAAGGAGCGCCTGGTCCCCGGCACGAATCCTCCCAGCGGATTTGTGTCGAGGTCCGGTGAACCGGCCAGTCTGTGGATGGTTTTTAGGCGGTTTTCCATCTGCCTCAGCGAATGCGGGCTGGTTCCCCTTATTCCGCCTCAGTTACACTATGTCGACGATTGCTGCGCAGACAAGTTCTCCACGTACGCGTACACCACCATTACTCTACCACGCAACACAGGGGTTACACTCGTCTAGTGTGAGACGTTCCCTGAGGGGTCCACCGTGGGCCGAACCGCACATTAACCCTGGGTTCGGTGTGGGGCGGCGAAGGGGTGAAGTGGACTGCGGTAGTCCTCGTGGGGTTGTGGACCACTGCGGCTGCGGCGGGGACGGAGCCTCTCCGTCGTTTCTAGGTCCCCGGTTAACATACAATACAATACAATACAGCACAGAGATTTTCCTCGCGTTATTTCCATTTCACACATGTGTACATCTTTCTACTAGTGAAATAAACCGATTGTTAACGTCTACTGGCGACTAGAAGTCAAAGACGGTAAGCGCTGGCCGGTCGGAGTGACCAAGCGGGCCTAGGCGCTACAGTCTGGAACCGCGCGACCGCTACGGTCGCAGGTTCGAATCCTGCCTCAGGCATGGATGTGTGTGATGTCCTTAGGTTAGTTAGGTTTAAGTAGTTCTAAGTTGTAGGGGACTGATGACCTCAGAAGTTAGGTCCCATAATGCTCAGAGCCATTTGAACCATTTTTTGGTAAGAGCTGGGTTCGAATCCTGGTAAGGCAAAACTTTTTCGTCTCGCCATTGTAGTTTCAGTCATCTCGCTATGGGTGAAAAATTACGATTTCTAACATTTTATTCTGCTTAGTTAACAATCCGATTAGGTGCTGCGTTCGAATCCCCGTCAAACATAAAACTGTATGCCATATCGTATCACGTTTAAACCTGCGTACACTGTGTTATTTGTGACTGAAACCGTGTTTAATATCTTTCGTGCTTATAATAACGTGTATTATGATCTTTGAATTGTTGTTGTTGTGGTCTTCAGTCCAGCAACTGGTTTGACGCAGCTCTCCATGCTACTCTAACCTGTGCAAGCCTCTTCATCTCCGAGTAACTTACTACAACCTACATCCTTCTGAGTCTGCTTAGTATATTCAGCTCTTCGTCTCCTTCTATGATTTTTATCCTCCGTACTTCCCTCAAACACTAAATTGGTGATCCCTTGATGCCTGAGAACGTGTCCTACCAACCGATCCCTTCTTCTGATCAAGTTGTACCACAAACTCCTCTTGTCCTCTGTCCTATTCTGCACCTCCACATTAGTTACGTGATCTACCTATCTAATCTTCAGCATTCTTCTGTAACACCACATTTCGAACGCTTATCTTCTCTTCTTGTCGGAACTGCTGATCGTCCATGTTTCAGTTCCATACACGCTACACTCCATACAAATACTTCCATAAAAGACTTCCTGACGCTTAAATCTGCACTCGATGTTAAGAAATTTCTCTTCTTCAGAAACACTTTTCTTGCCAATGCCAGTCTTCGATCACCATCAAATAACAAAACTCATCTAGTACTTAAAGTGTCTCATTTCCTAATATAATTCCCTCAGAATCACCTGATTTAATTCGACTACATTCAATTATTCTCGTTTTGCTTTTGTTGCCGGCCGCAGTGGCCATGCGGTTCTAGGCGCTCAAGTCTGGAACCGCGTGACCGTTACCGTCGCAGGTTCGAATCCTGCCTCGGGCATGGATGTGTGTGATGTCCTTAGGTTAGTTAGGTTTAATTAGTTCTAAGTTCTAGGGGACTGATGACCTCAGATGTTAAGTCCCATAGTGCTCAGAGCCATTTGAACCATTTTTTTTCTTTTTTTTTTGCTTTTGTTGGTGTCCATCTTCTATCGTCCTTTCAAGACACTGTCCATTACGTTCAACTGTTCTTCCAAGTTCTTTGCTGGCTCTGATAGAATTACAATGTCGTCGGAAAACCTCAAGGATTTTATTTCTTCTTCCTAGATTTTAATTCCTACTCCAATTTTTTGTTTGTTTCCTATACTGCTTGCTCAATACACAGATTGAATAACATCGGGGATAGTCTACAATCCTGTCTCGTTCCTTCTCAATCACTGCTTCCCATTCGTGCCCCTCAATTCTTATAACTGCCATCTGGTTTTTGTACAAGTTGTAAATAGCCTTTTGCTCCCCGTATTTTACGCCTGCCACCTTCGGGATTTGAAAGATAGTATTCTAGTATTATCGTGATATTAATTTGCATCTGGACTGATAGCAGTTATCTCTTATGGCTTCTTGAAATAACCATTTTGTATAGTCAAACGACTGTACCGAAAAGAGAGCAGAGTACCAGCAACACAGTTAAGTTATGTGGCTTGCGTACAAATCAGGTTAAACACAAACCAGGTCGTTCGGATACATTTGAGCGTGATAGTACGTGTGCCAACTGTCGGATGAAACGAAACTACTTTATTAAATAGGAAATGCTTTCCAAAAGTTCTGGAAAGTTTCACAAACCACTGAAAGTGTTTCCTATTTAATACAGTTGACATCTTCTGCCAGGCAGCAACGGAAAGTTGAATTAACGAAACAATGTCTTAACCGCTCGGACATGTGACTGAGCACTGACGTGCTTTCACCGTTAGGAAGAGAAACATGGTGGAGGGCGTCAAGGGAAGCCTAGACAGAGGTAGATATGGCCTGGCGATACGAAATATTCTCCACCCTCGGTAGTCACAACCAGCAACACCTCGACCATAACTCCACAACTACCTGCCCCGTTAGCACTATGAACGGACCATACAGCACTGTTGCCGCATGTTGCAGCAACGTTGCAGTATTGTTGACGTCAAAACTACTGCGTCCACACATTGTCGTAATATATGATCCGTGTAAGAGAAATTTAATTGCATTGTTATATGTAATGAATACTTCATATCTACATCTATATCTACATCTACATCCACACATTCCGCAACCCACTACATGCTTCGCGATGGACGGTACCTTGTACCGCTACTCGTCATTCCCTTTCCTGTTCCTCTATCAGAGTGAGGAATAAACGACACTCTATATTCCTCCATACGAGCCCTAATTTCTCGAAACTTTTCTTCATGTTCCTTACAATAAATGTACGTTGGCGGCAGTGGAATCGATCTGCAGTCAGGCGCAAACGCCAGTTTCAATTAACAGTGTTTCGCAAAAATAATATCATCTCCTCTCCAGGGATTACCTTATGATCTCCCACAGCATTTCGTAATACCCACATGTTGACTGAACTTAACGGTGACAAAACTAGCAGCAGGCCATCCTTAATACGACCTGGTGGGGATTCCAAACTCTCGAGCAGTACTCAAGACGGACCAGTGTTCTCTCCTGCATAGATGAGCTAAACTGTCTCTCAATTCTCCCAATAAACCGAAGTCGACATTCGCCTTTCTTGCAAACGACCTTACGTGCTCGTTCCATTTCATATTTCCTTGCAGATTGACGCCTAGATATTTAATTGACGTGACTGTGTCAAGGGGTATACCACTAATGCTCTATTCGAATATTACAGGATTGTTTTTTCTACTTGTCTCAATTAACTTATGTCTTTTTTAAGCGTGAAATTGAATCATAAAATAGTTCCATATGATATCAATGTGTGAGAGCATGCTATTTTTCTGATGCTTTAATCACCAAATTCAGTAATTGCACGTGAAGCAAATTTTACTGAAGCCAAATGTTGAAGTTATCTATAATATGTGATATCCATTTCAAGTTCTCATTGATACGCACACACAGGAATTTTGAACATCAGTTTTATGGGATATACTGCTCGTTTGTAATTAAAATACAGCTGCTCACAGAGGTCCTCGGTTGGCTATCGTATGGCAGCGAAAATTAGTAGATATGCTAATGCGCTAATGCGGAATCGATTTGCGTTGGAAAAAATTAACTCCAATTGTGGCCACCAGGTGCAAATCTGGCGCTGTACACTGCATGTATTTAGGGAGCCTGTATAGGGAGAGAGTGGCCAACTGGACGATACGGCGGCCATTTTTCTGCCAAACTGCGGGCGGGACTTTTGAATGGCCAGTAATGGAGTAGTGGAGTACACACTCGCCGAATCAAAAGCACAAGACAATATGGCGAAATCATTCGATAAATGCCTTTCTTTACAGCTATAATATACTCATAGTAGCCTATTACGTACAGCACAGGAAAACGTGATACAGTGGCTGTAAAAATTATTCGTTACTTGCATTTATCTCCTTTAAAGTTCGTTTACTAGTTATATTGCAATGAAAGTAACGTAAATAATAAAATATAGTGTATAGCATTTGTTTTGTATCAGAAGTGCATAATGCTAAAGATTTAACGTACCTGTATTACGTCAGATGAATGAAAGTCTTAAAAAGTTGTTTACTTGTGACATGCAAATGTGTGAGACGTATTAGTACTTACTGTCACGTCTTCAAACTTTTGCGTGTCACAAATAAACAGCTGCTTACGACTTTCTTTCATATATATACTGAATACCTCTCGTAGATAACAAACGAAAAAAATTACAAAAATCAGGTAATGTTAAATGTAGGCTACTGTAATAACGACCAAATATAACAAGAAAACTACCGTATCCCTTCTACCCCACAGTAAGTAGGCCTATTAAAAACTGTCTTCAAGAGTACCTACAGTTATTTACTACGAATAATGTTTCAGCAACCACGACAACTGCAGAAAACGTGCTTACAACTTTCCTGCGTCAACAGTCAGGCAATAATACTGAAACCAAAATAATGCCTAGTGTTCTGATTCGGAACGAAATAAAGTTTGACGCTATAAAGTCGAATTACAGGAACTTTCCGTTTCCAGCAAGGACCGTCAGATATTGGCTTCAGAAAAGCTTGTGATGCTACCAGTATGCACGAACTGTTAAAGAAATAAGAGCTTAAAAATGCAGTAAATTGTAATAGGCCTACCTGTTTTGCGTGACTTTCTTCATTGCGTGGAAATGTTAACATGCGAAATCCACCTTCACCTCTGTTGGAACAATCAAATGCAGCACAACCTGGCATCGTTTATGAACGTCTGCAAAACGAATTGCAGATGTCAAAACAATACTGTACAATTACTAACGTGTTTACTTCAAACATGTAGACCTACCGACTTCATCACAAAACGCTTCATTATTTCAACTCGTATTTAAGATCGCAAACGCTAATTACGTACTAAAAACGATATACAACGAAATCGAACATGCGTGCACAACGCATAACAAGTCTCTCAATAATTCAAATACCTTTTAATCGTTTCCAAAAGTCCTCTGATCTTCAATTCAACTCAAAAGCACGGCGAACATAGGAAGCGCGAGAGACGTTTGGCAGAAAAATGGCGCCAAAGCTAATCAACCAATCACGGGCAACTTCACCTATGGCCACTCTCTCTGTATACAGGCTCTCTACATGTATTACGGTATGACATACACACTGTGATCTGTGAAGCAATAGCGTGAGTGAACAGTACGGCAATCGAGAAAATCAAGTTGTGCTGTTAGTGAAACTGTTTTATGTACACGGCAGCAATTACAGTCCTGCATTGCAAGAGTATCGCTGACTGAAAGGTCTGAGGAGAGGCCCGATGTCATGAAATAGTTTAAAGAAGATGGTAATGAAATTCGAAAACACGGGTGGGCTTGGTGTAGCACCTGAAGGAGGAAGGCTTCCTATCCCTTGGACGTTACTGGCGAGGTTGCTGTTGTTCTAAATGACCATGCAGCGTGCGCCGCGAGTACTGCTAGTGCTCGTGGCAGTGTCACGAGAATTGTCCATCCCATGGTCAACACTACGGAAAGTTTCGCAGTCTATTTTACACTGTTACCTGTACATGATCCAGACGGTGCAGCAACAGAAACCTCAAAATCCGCAGCAACGTTTGTTCTTCGGTTTGTTTTCCGGACAGATCGAAGTTGAACCGGCAATATTCTGTGGAGTGACAAGGTACATTTTGCATTACAAAGTGTAATGTGACTATGTTGTGTGCACTCACAAAAACCTATATTCTCGGTCCGTTCTTCTTTGAAGAGAATACACCCAGGGGGCCTGCCAGGGGCACCGTGACGTCTGAAAGTTCACGAGACCTCCTTGTACGGCAAGTGTCCGTGATTGGCTGCTGCATCGCTGGCCGGGAAAAAGCATTTTTTAATGCTTTGAGGTAATTATGTTTTCATTTACGAGGTACTTTCTGTAAAACTTATAGTTTGTGGTTTGGTTTTCGTATTTTTCTTTCTATATCTTTAACGATACGGTTCTGTTCCTAAGATGGGGCAACACCTCATGTCGCTCGCCCAGTGAAAGATCTGTTTAATGCAACCTCCCACGAACGTGTTATCTTCGGCGGTTTTCGAGATGCGTGGCGTGCAAGATCACCTGATATGAATCAGTGGGACTCTGCGGATACCGAAAAGAACGCATTTAACCAGGGACCCGTTAGGTCTCTACCTGATCTGAAGGCCAGTATACAAGAACACGTTGCTCAGATTCCACCGGAACTGCTGCGAGCAATTGTTGATTACGTCGTTTTACGGATGCATTATCTCGTTGACGTCTCTGGTGCTCGTACTGAACAAATTGTGTAAGCTTCGGTTAATAATGAAATCAACATCATACCTTTCTCACTTGTTTGATCTTTTCTGCCTACGTCACATTCCTAATCCATTACATATGGAAACATTTCCATAAGTCTTTCTTGCATTCATAACGCTAGATTTGCACCTTATGATCAAAATTGGAACTATGGTTTTTACTAGTATAAATTGGATCCTCATTAGTGCATTAGAATATGTACCGAGTTTCGCTACCAGACGACAATTACAGCCCACACTGAAACTTTGTGAGTAGCTGAACTTTAATTATAACCACCTGGTATATCTTTCCTTCCACACAATTCAAGTGCTTGTCTAGGGGTTGCATTATAATATGAGGAAGTTGGAGTCGTATACAAGTGTCTGTGGCTGGCTGCTGCATCGTTGGCCGGGAGAAAACATTTTTTAATGCTTTGAGGCAATAATGTTTTCATTTACGAGATACTTTCTGTAAAACTTACAGTTTTGTTTGTGGTTTGGTTTTCGTATTTTTCTTTCTATATTCTTAACGATACGGTTCTGTTCCTAAATTCTTTGACGTTCATACTGTTTGGTTATAAGACACTGAATGTGGCAGTTCAAGAGAGAGGCTGTCCTGTTTCAATGTCTTCACTCATCAGGAGCCATATTACAAAAACTCCGATCGACGGAAACTTGAATATTATCTTCAGTCGGACCTCCGTCCCACAAAGAATTGATAAAGGCTATAGAGAAGATCCAAAGGAGAGGAGCGCGTTTCCTCACAGTTTCGTTTAGTAATCGCGAAAGCTTCACGGAGATACTCACGCAACTCGTAGCAGACGCTGTAAAAAGTCGTTATGCAAAACGGTGTGGATGAATGTTAAAATTCTGTGATTAGTTTTCTAGAAGAGTCGATCAACATATTGCTTCCTCTTACGTGTATCTTGTAAGAGTACCACGAAGGTAAAATTAGAGAGATAAGAGGTCATACGGATTCTTAGTTACAGGTACACAAAGTACCAACAATCAGACAGTATAAGTTGTCTTGCTTAGTGTACACCATCTGATCAGAGGTATCCAGACACCTAAGAGTGAAAAATAATACAGGGTGCTTTCACCCTTCCTCCTTTATGACGGCTTGAATCTGCTGGGGACACTTTCAATGAGGTGTCTGAATATGTGGAGGAATGGCAGGGCATTCTTCCTGAAGAGCCGAAACCAGAGAAAGTAGTCCTATTGGACACTGAGATCTGGAACGAAATCTACCTTCTAATTCATTCCAACTGTGTTCCATTGGGCTCAGGACAGGACTTTGGGCAGGCCAGTCCATTTTAGGAATGTTATTCTTCATAAACCATTGACTCACAGATGCTGCTTTATGACAGGTCGCACTATCATGCGGAAACAATCGGCCATCGTCTCCGAACTGCTACTCTGCTGTGAAATGTGTTCATATCCCTCGGCATTTAGTGTTTTCTTAAGCGAAATAAGGGGATCACTCGTGGTCGGTTTTCCTAATCATGCGGCGCCATCTATCCAGGTAGTAGTGTCGGATAGACCGCCAGAGACACAGCACCTCGTGTTCCTGCTACTAATAAGGCGAGCACACCGTTCGTTTGTTATATATTTTTACGAGCTTCCAACAGGAGCGACTTATTTACAGATACCTGTGTAGTCACAAGATTATTTTTGTAATTTCTTGGATGTTCGAGTGCTTACTAGGCACAAGCTTTAATTTTAATAACAGTGTAGCATACACTACCACTGTTGTTATCGACCCTCGTATCATATAGGCTTTTGCTGTTTTGGTTAGTGTAGCTCAGTGTCGTTCAGACCGTTAGTGAGAGAGCACCTCGAATTTCTGCTGCTAATAAGCTGAGTACACCATCCGTTTTTTACATATTTTTTATGAGCTTCAAACAGGAGCGACAGCGGTAATGGATAGGAACTGTGATTGCTGTGTACAGATACGAACTGAATTGGCGACCCTTCGCTCACAGCTCCAGGCTGCTGCCAAGGGGCATCACTGTGGAGCGTCGGACGCAGGGATGCAAGGGACGTCCAGCACGTCCCACATGTTCCCCGATCAGTCCACTGCTGTGGCCGCCCCAGGTACTGCCTGCACTGAGGTTAGCCCCACACCCGTGGTCGAGTGGGAGATCATTCCAAAGTCTGGCAGCCATCGGAAAACGTTCCGAGGGACCGATCGTGGGGCCTCCCCAGTTCGTTTGATGAACAGGTTTCGGGCGTTATTTGTGGCTGACGATGTCTCTGAGCTGTATGCTGTCGTCCACCTTGTTCCATAGGAAGCTTCTCGGCCCGCAAGGTCTGGGCATTCACAGAGGGTGGGTTTGCTGGTAGTTGGGAGCTCCAACGTTAGGCGCGTAATGGGGCCCCCTAGGAACATGGCTGCCAAGGAGGGGAAGGAAGCCAGTGTGCACTCCGTGTGTATTCCGAGTATGTCATTCCGGATTTGGAAAGGGTGCTTCCGGATGCCATGAAGAGTACAGGGTGCAGCCAACTGCAGGTGGTGGCTCATGTCGGTACCAATGATGTGTGTCACTCTGGATTGGAGGAGATTGTCTCTGGCTTCGGGCGGCTAGCGGAAATGGTAAAGACTGCCAGTCTTGCTTGCGAGATTAAGGTGGAGCTCACCATCTGTAGCATCGTCGACAGAACCGACCGGTTCTGTGACCGTGTAGGCTGCAGATTCCTTGACTTGTACCATCGGGTGGTGTATTTTCGGGTTCCGCTTAATAGGTCACGAGTCCACAATCGGACTAAACAAGTCCACAATCGGACTAAACTATTAATTGGATCGGTTTTCCGACCCCCCCCCCCCCCCCGACCCAGAAGATATAGTTGCTGAACAGTTAAAAAAAAACTTGAGCCTCATTTCAAATAGGTACCCCACTCATACAGTTATAGTCGGTCGTGCTTCAATCTACCCTCTATATGCTGGAAACATTATACGTTTAAGCCAGCGGCAGGCATAAAACGTCATCCGAAATTGTACTGAATGCTTCCTCAGAAAATTATTTTGAACAATTCGTTCATGAGCCCACTTGAAGTGTAAATGGTTGCGAAAGCATACTTGACCTCTTAGCAACAAATAATCCTGGACAAATCAAAATGAAACGCAAAGTATATCTATTTAAAAAAACTGATAAAAATGGTCCTAACACCGTTTTAAGAGACACTCTTCAGCCCTTCCGATCTGGTCATGTAAGCGTAGAAAAGTTGTGGAATGATTTCAAAGAGATAGTATTGACAGCAACTCAGGGACATATACCGCATAAATTAATAAGTAATGGTACTGATCCCCCATGGTACACAAAACGTGTCAGATAGCTGTTGCAGAAGCAGCAAAAAAAACATGCTAAATTTAAAAGAACGCAAAATCCCCAAGACTGGCAAAGTTTTACAGAAGTTCGAAATACAGCGCGTACTTCAATGCAAGACGCTTTTAATAATTTCCATAACGAAACTCCGTCTCGAAATCTGGCAGAAAACCCAAAGAGATTCTGGTCATACATAAAGCAAACCAGTGGCAAGACGCAATAAATAACTTCAATGCGCGATAACTAAAGCAGAGTTATTAAACATGGTTTTCCGAAACTCCTTCACCAAAGAATACGAAGTAAATATTCCTGAATTCCAGTCAAGAACAACTGCCAAGATGAGAAACATAAAAGTAGATATCCTCGGTGACGCAAAGCAGCTTAAATCACTTAATAAAGGCGAGGCTTCCGGTCCAGATTACATACCAGTCAGGTTCCTCTCAGAGTATGCTGATACAGTAGCTCCATACTTAGCAATTATATACAACCGCTCGCTCACAGAAAGATCCGTACCTAAAGACAGGAAAATTGCTCTAGTCACACCAATACCCAAAAAAGGAAGTAGGAGTAATCCGTGGAATTACAGGCCCATATCACTAACGTCGATTTGCGGTAGGGTTTTGGAACATATACTCTGTTCGAACATTATGGATTACCTCGAAGAAAACGATTTGTTGACACATAGCCAGCACCGATTCAGAAAATATCGTTCTTGCGAAACACAACTAGCTCTTTATACTCATGAAGTAATGAGTGCTATCGACAGGGGATGTCAAATTGATTCCATGTTTTTAGATTTCCAGAAGGCTTTCGACACCGTTCCTCACAAGCGGCTTCTAACCAAACTGCGTGCCTACGGAATATCGCCTCAGTTGTGCGACTGGATTTTTGATTTCCTGTCAGAAAAGTCACAGTTCGCAGTAATAGACGGAAAGTCATCAAGTAAAACAGAAGTAATCTCCGGCGTTTCCCAAAGAAGTGTTATAGGCCCTCTATTGTTCCTGATCTATACTAACAATATAGGAGACAATCTGAGTAGCCGTCTTAGATTGTTTGCAAATGCTGCTGCCATTTACCGACTTGTAAAGTCATCAGATGACCAAACCGAATTGCAAAATGATTTAGATAAGATATCAGTATCGTGCGAAAAGTGGCAATTGACACTGAATAAAGAAAAGTGTGAAGTTATTCACATGAGTATTAAAAGAAATCCATTAAATTTCGATTACGCGATAAGTCACACAAATCTGAAGGCTGTAGATTTAACTAAATACTTAGGGATTGCAATTACAAATAACCTAAACTGGAACGATAACATAGATAATATTGTGGGTAGAGCAAACCACAGAATGCGATTGATTGTCAGAACACTTAGAAGGTGCAACAGGTCTACTAAAGAGACTGCTTACACCACGCTTGTACGCCCTATTCTGGAGTATTGCTGTGCCGTGTGGGATTCGCATCAGGTGGGACTGACGAATGATATCGAAAAAGTGCAGAGAAGGGCAGCTCGTTTTGTATTATCGCGAAACAGGGGAGATAGTGTCACAGACATGATACGTGAATTGTAATGGCAATCATTAAAACAAAGGAGCTCTTCGTTGCAACGGGATCTTCTCATGAAATTTCAATCGCCAGTTTTCTCCTCCGATTGCGAAAACATTCTGTTGACACCCATCTACATACGGAGAAATGATCATCACGATAAAATAAGAGAAATCAGGGCTCGCACAGAAAAATTTAAGTGCTCGTTTTTCCCGCGCGCAGTCCGAGAGTAGAACGGTGGAGAGACAGCTTGAAGGTGGTTCATTGAACCCTCTGCCCGGCACTTTATAGTGAATAGCAGAGTAATCATGTAGATGTAGATGTCATTTTCACTAAGGCGTAGCTTCTGCATGTGACTTTGGATATTCGTCAACCAGCTGATTGAGATTTTCCTCTCCCTCTCCTCTTCGTAGCCATGAAAAGACACTTTTCTGAGACACAGTCATTAGGTGTTCGTGTTATGTGATCATACAATCTCAGCCTGGAATTTTAGAGCTTTTCTTCTATGGACGCGACTTATGAATTGATTGCACACTTTGTGTTTCAACTCTTCCTATGTATCGTAACATGCCCAAACCTATGGTGTTACAGTCGTTTTATAAATTTTGCCTTCTTTATGGGTAGTTTTGCATGACACATATCCCTTGGAAGCATACGCCATTTATTCCAATGAGATCATTCTATGAACTATATCTGCTTCAGCTTATTCGCTCTCTGATATTACTGATTCCACATATTTAAAAAATTTAGCTCTTGGAAATGTGGCGTTATCAAGGTTGATATCTGTGGTTTTTGTGGCATCGCGTCTAAAGTTGCATATCATGAACTCGGCCTTTCTTTTTCTGAAGCGTAGTCTAAGAGCATTTCTCCGCTCCACAAGGTTCTTTTGAATACCCTGACTGTTATTAGATATAATGGCAACATCACCAGCATACAAAAGATTTCACGTTGTTGTTTTATGTATCTTTGCGGTTAGATGATCCATTACAACTTTAAACAATAATCGAATTATGATGCTTCCCTGATGCTTTTATATGTCTGCAGGACTTTTGACACACACATGTATGGACACTGTTGTACATGTCCTCAGCAGGTCGTGTATAGTACACCTGGACGTGATTTAACGTAGAGTTTGCCATATTATGGTTCTTGGTACTCGGTCAGAAACCTTTTTTATATCTATAAGGACGATGTGAATATTTTGATTGGTTTATTGATATTTTTCCAGCTATGGTCTTGTTGCTTGAATAATAGGTGTATTTCCCGTTCCTGCTGCCCTTTTGAACCGACTTCCTGTTGGTGATCTTCAAGGACTCTTTCTGAGGTTTTAACGGTATGAAATACCAGTTTAACACCACTGGAGCGAAATTAGCTAGTCGCTAATAATGAAATAAAGTTCTTTCATCCATGCACGATTTTGTTGGACTCCGCGGCCGTTAAAGATTATTGCTGAAGGACATGATTAGCCACAAGCAATTTAATAAAGTTTCATATGAAGCTATTCCCGGTTTTCGATTGCGACTATCTTCAGATGGTTAACATTTCCACTTACGATAATGTTTACCTCAGCAGTATGCATATCTGAAGATGGGCATGACGAATCGAAACCGGTAGTGGTATCAAATAAAACTTTTTTTTTAAAAAAAGGTAGTTGTGAACGGTTGGGTTCCTTACCAGCAATGGAATAAAATGTTTCTTTCAAATTATGAAAAAAATCTGTCCTTAGACACGCAGGAAAATGACGCCTTTTAAGACACTTGCTGCTTACTGATAAAAGAACGTAGCTGTACATGTTACGAAATTAAAGTACCGTGCCGCGTTTTTCCGTCATTATGTGAAGGCTAATCTAAGGGACTAATTTGTAGCGACTTTGATAAGATAGATAGACTAGTTCACGAGTAAGATTTTTGTATATAATCTACTACCGATACGCCACCCAAGTCGTCCAGCCACAGATAGTTACGAGGAAAGTGCCATAACCCAATTTCCCACAAACTTCGTTCAGTAGGAGAGGGGTCAAAATAAGCGAACACTTTACTCGGCTTATACTCTGCCGATTCTGAGTAAACGATAGTCAAATTTTAGAGATACTGTCTTTGCCTTTTAGTGACTAAGTAGTTCAGCAGAAACGGTGGCACAGTGGGCAGTGTCGCGGCTTCACTATTTAGCGAGCTGTGTTTGAAACCCGATTATGATTTTCATTTTTGTTTTTCATTTATCCCCCGTAGAGGATTACTACACGAATATTTTCCAGTGTACACTACTG
The DNA here is from genome assembly GCF_021461385.2 of Schistocerca piceifrons. Taxonomy (NCBI): domain Eukaryota; kingdom Metazoa; phylum Arthropoda; class Insecta; order Orthoptera; family Acrididae; genus Schistocerca; species Schistocerca piceifrons. The sequence continues at coordinate 407,506,822 of NC_060149.1, forward strand.
GCCATTAAAACTGCTACACCACGAATATGACGTGCTACAGACGCGAAATTTAACCAACAGGAAGAAAATGCTGTGATATGCAAATGATTAGCTTTTCAGAGCATTCACACAAGGTTGGCGCCGGTGGTGACACCTACAACGTGCTGACATGAGGAAAGTTTCCAACCGATTTCTCACACAGAAACTCAAGTTGACCGGCGTTGCCTGGTGACACCTTTGTTGTGATGAGTCGTGTTGGGAGGAGAAATGCGTACCATCACGTTTCCGACTTCGATAAAGGTCGGATTATAGCCTATCGCGATTGTGGTTTATCGTATCGCGACGTAGCTTCTCGCGTTGGTCGAGATCCAGTGACTGTTAGCAGAATATGGAATCGGTGGGTTCAGGAGGGTAATATGGAATACTGTGCTGGATCCCAACGACCTCGTATCACTAGCAGTCAAGATGACAGGCATCTTATCCACATGGCTGTAACGGATCGTGAAGCCACGTCTCGATCCCTGAGTCAACAGATGGGGACGTTTGCAAGACAACAACCATCTGCACGAACAGTTCGACGACGTTTGCAGCAGCATGGACTATCAGCTCGGAGACCATGGCTGCAGTTTGACACTGCATCACAGACGGGAGAGCCTGCAATGGTGTACTCAACGACGAACCTAGGTGCACGAATGGCAAAACGTCATTTTTTCGGATGAATCCAGGTTCTGTTTACAGCATCATGATGGTCACATCCGTGTTTGCCGACATCGCGGTTAACGCACATTGGAAGCGTGTATTCGTCATCGCCATACTGGTGTATCATCCGGCGTGATGGTGTGGGTGCCATTGGTTACACGTCTCGGTCACCTCTTGTTCGCACTGACGGCACTTTGAACAGTGGACGCTACATTTCAGATGTTTTATGACCCGTGGCTCTACCCTCCATTCGATCCCTGGGAAACCCTACATTTCAGCAGGATAATGCATGACCGCATTTCGCAGGTCGCTTACGGGCCTTTCTGAATACAGAAAATGTTCGACTGCTGCCCTGGCCAGCACATTCTCCAGATCTCTCACCAATTGAAACGTCTGGTCAATGGTGGCCGAGCAACTGGCTCGCCACAATACGCCAGTTACTACTCTTGATGAACTGTGGTATCGTGTTGAAGCTGCATGTGCAGCTGTACCTGTACACGCCATCCGAACTCTGTTTGACTCAATGCCCAGTCGTGTCAAGACCGTTATTATGGCCAGAGGTGGTTGATCTGGGTACCGATTTCTCAGGATCTATGCACCCAAATTGCGTGAAAATATAATCACATGTCAGTTCTAGTATAATATATTTGTCCAATGAGTACCTGTTTATCATCTGCATTTCTTCTTGGTGTAGCAATTTTAATGGCCAGTAGCGTATATTAAAATAACGTTATGTTTATCAGCTTACTAATTGTTGTCTGGTGTATGAATGAAAAGAATAAAAATAAAATAAACAAATGATAAAATTATTTGAAATTGTTTTCGATGAAATTCTTATAGTATATCCTGATTCATAATCAGTACAAGGGACAGTTTTTGATAAAGAGATCAGTTATACGTGGTTTTCTGCGAAGCTATCGCCAGCATGTGAAATATTCAGTATTGTTAACGGTTTCCTTCCAGAATGAGATTCATATGAAGAAAAGTCATTGTGGCAAACCAGCCTTCGTGCGATGCTCCTCGTGAACATTATTTCTATGTTTCGAACGTTTCTATGACCGATATCATTCAAGGGGATGCACCAAATCTTACTGTAGAATAAATATAACAATAAAATATAAGAACTAATATAAGAATGAAATATAAGAATACGAAAATTGAAAAAGATTTAAACCATAAAATTATCATACAAACGTATGTTATATAAGTATGACACTTATTGTGAAACTCAATTGCAATTTTACGATTAACGTAATGCTCTTGTATCTCCTAACATGATAAGAAACGTTTGTGTCGTAAATTTCTACGGACATGGGTGGAAAAATGAATAAAATCAAATAAAAAACAATAAAATAAAAACAATATTCGGGTTTCGAACAAGAGGCGCAAAAGTGAGATGTCGTGGTGCTAACCACTGTGCCACAAGTTGAACAGAAGTTCTTGAGCGCTAAAAGAGATCTACGATACGTAGAAAACTATGACGACGTTTTCTCAGTGACGGTCGAGTACATACGGATAAGCCGAGGCACGTCTTCGCATATTTCAACTCCGCTTCCACCGAGCAAAGTTTCTGGGAAACTGGATTATGTCACTTGCCGTGTTCTCTACGTTAGCGCTACCCGGAGTGAGTCACTTAAATAAACTAAACTAAACGTAATGCACAAACTCTGAGCTACAGTTGCTCTTCAATGTCGCTGCCGCAACTAGTACTTTTGCCTCAGGATCTGATGGACAGGGATAAAATGTAGAATATTGATGGACGACAGCTTTTATTGCAGTCATGTGGAATGCCTCATAGGGGATATTTAATAGCAGCTTTGTTAGAAATACATCTCACACAACAAAGCGGGCAATGTAATGTTATATTTAAGTCGCGTTTCTATCCCAAGCTGGGAGTGAACCTTTTTGATAAAGAGAAAATGTTTCTAGTTTTTGAGATCATCATTAGTCATTTATAGTGACTTTTGAGCCGTCTGCTTCCCATTTTTGTATTGGCCATATTAAGTTTACCATTTGCACACGGATGTATGATGTTCAAAGTGACTGATAAAACAAGACAAGTGTCTAGCTCGAGATACGGCCTGTGAAATTCACAGGCTCATTCACTTGAAACTTGTACAAATTTTATTTCGTGAATGTGTCAAGAAATCATGACGAGGTTTCCGGCATATGATGGTACACAGAGGGGCAAGTAATGTCGTTGCATGTTCAGTCCACATAACTCTCGTAGCAACCGAAATGATGAAACCAGTGTGTGTGTGTGTGTGTGTGTGTGTGTGTGTGTGTGTGTGTGTGTGTGGGTGGGTGGGTTTTTAAGTGGAACGATGCATGTTCAGTCCACATAACTTTCGTAGCAACCGAAATGATGGAACTGGTGTGTGTGTGTGTGTGTGTGTGTGTGTGTTTTTAAGTGGAACGATATACTTTTTAACGTGATTCGAAAGCTGTGAGAAGGCGAACACTATGGCACAACGCTTGTTAATGTTGGCGTTGAAACTTTTCGCATAAGTATCCAAGAAACGAGCTAAAATATGAGTAGGCGACCCCAATAGGCCGTTGCAGTGTAATGATCTCCATGTGGGGTTCTCATGCCAAGCTCTGTCCTTATATGCAGCAAGCAGATGCGATTAAGCTGCTGAGATTAAATGCAACGTTAGCTACGGTTCTTGTAACTAGGACTGTGTGTTAACTTCTAGGATAACAGAAGGAGCTTACAAAAAAAAAAAAAAATTGTCTCTGTTTGTACTCATGTGTAGTTGAACAGCTTTTGTGGAAACAAGCAAACACTCGAAAGGCTTGATAAAACGTAGGACCCAGACATGAGAGTCCCATTAGGTGGTGATCTACCTCGCAAATGTTTGTAAAGTATTGGACAGGTAACTCATAATAAGTGATACATTTTTTGTAGGCTATACCATTCACCGGTTTACAGGGAGTTTTTTTAAAAAAAGTGTAACATATTTCTACAGGAGGGAGTACTGATCAAAACTAGAGGAAAAGTTTCTATAATTATACTGGGTGTAACGAGAAAAGTGCAGATTTTTTTTATATGTGCTACCTTAATGTGTACACACATCAGCATGTTGTTTTCCCTCTGTGATGACACATGTGGCTGAACACTTCCTGTTTCCTTAAATAACGTAACTATCCGGCGAACGGTCCGGACACTTGGATGATGTCGTCCAGGATACCGAGCAGCATAAGTAGCACACGCTCGTTGGGCATTTTAATCACAACAGCCATACATATCGACCTTTTCCGTAATTGGTAAACGGTCCATTTTAACACGGGTAATGTATCACGGAGCAAATACCGTCCGCACTGGCGGAATGTTACGTGATACCACGTACTTATACGTTTGTGACTATTACAGTGCCATCTATCACAAAGCGAAAAAAGTGGTCCAACTAAAACATTCATATTTCTTTACGTACTACACGAATATGTAATAAAAATGGGGGTTGATATTTTAAAAAACGCAGTTGATATCCGTTTTACCTATGGCAGCGCCATCTAGCGGGCCAACCATAGCGTCATCTGGTTTCCCCCTTCAAGCTAGGCAAGTTTCGTTCTTTGTAGTTTTTTCGTTTGAGGCTTAAAAATACAAATGTGTGTGAAATCTTATGGGACTTAACTGCTAAGGTCATCAGTTGCTAAGCTTACACACTACTTAACCTAAATTATCCTAAGGACAAACACACACACCCATGCCCGAGGGAGGACTCGAACCTCCGCCGGGACCAGCCACTCAGTCCATGACTGCAGCGCCTGAGACCGCTCGGCTAATCCCGCGCGGCCATGCTCCTGTAACGCCTGCACATTGTCGGTGGCTTGGGTATACACCAATTTCTTTAGTGTCCCCTTAGTCAGGTACGGTGAACGGAGAGGCCATGCTACCCGACCGCCTGGCCCAATACATCGTCCATGAAACGTTTCAGTATTGCTGCACGAACTGTAGAAAACGTCGTGGTGCCCCGTCGTGAACAAACCACTGTTGTTGATTTCCTGTAAGGTCGCGTTCTGCAACAGCACTGGCAATTCATCACAATAAGACGATCTATACCACCCAACATCACACACTACTCGTCGCATATAAAATGGCCCTTATCTCAGAAGTTATTGGTTTTTAGGCGTACAATTGTAGGGACTTTTCTTCTAATTTTGACCGACGCAACCTCCTGTAGGAGAATGTGTCACTTTTTTTAACACCAAGTATGTATGAGGATTTCAAGTGATTCAGCTATCTACATTTATTTTACAATTACAACCTGTTTGGTTTACCAACCCCCTTCACTGTAAGATAAATTATATATTAGTATAGTAACGTGCCAATGCGGTCTTCCACATGGCAAGGTTATTAATACAGCCTTGTATCGCAAAAGGCCTGAAAACCGCAATATTAAACAGGCAATTCGTAATCAAGAGGAAGTGGAATGGTAGGGTGTTGGATGTGAAAGCACCGTTACAACAAGCTATGTAAACCGGCCACGGAGATTAGAGCAATAACTACTGGCCATTAAAATTGCTACACCAAGAAGAAATGCAGATAATAAACTGGTATTCATTGGACAAATATATTATACTAGAACTGACATGTGATTACATTTTCACGCAATTTGGGTGCACAGATCCTGAGAAATCAGTACTCAGAACAACCACCTCTGGCCGCAATAACGGCCTTGATACGCCTGGTCATTGAGTCAAACAGAACTTGGATAGCGTGTACAGGTACAGCTGCACATGCAACTTCAACACGATACCACAGTTCATCAAGAGTAGTGACTGGCGTATTGTGTCGAGTCAGTTGCTCGGTCACCATTGACCAGACGTTTTCAATTGGTGAGAGATCTGGGTTGGTTCGGTTGTTTGCGGGAAGAGACCAAACAGAGAAGCCATCGGTCTCATCTGAGTAGGGAAGGATGGGAAAGGAAGTCGGCCGTGCCCTTTCAAAGGAACCATCCCGGCATTCGCCTGGAGGGATTTAGGAAAATCACGGAAAACCTAAATCACGATGGCCGGACGCGGGATTGAACCGTCGTCCTCCCGAATGCGAGTCCACTGTGCTAACCACTGCGCCACCTCGCTCGGTGAGAGACCTGGAGAATGTGCTGGTCAGTGCAGAAGTCGAACATTTTCTGTATTCAGAAAGGCCCGTACGGGACCAGCAACATGCAATCGTGCATTATCCTGCTGAAATGTAGGGTTTCGCAGGGATCGAATGAAGGGTAGAGCCACGGGTCGTAACACATCTGAAATGTAACGCCCACTGTTCAAAGTGCCGTCAATGCGAACAAGAGGTGACCGAGAATTGTAACCAATGGAACCCCATATCATCACGCCGGGTGATACGTCAGTATGCCGATGACAAATACACGCTTCCAATGTGCGTTAACCGCGATGACGCCAAACACGGATGCGACCATCATGATGCTGTAAACAGAACCTGGATTCATCCGAAAAAATGACGTTTTGCCATTCGTACACCCAGGTTCGTCGTTGAGTACACCATCGCAGGCGCTCCTGTCTGTGATGCAGCGTCAAGGGTAACAGCAGCCATGGTCTCTGAGCTGACAGTCCATGCTGCTGCAAACGTCGTCGAACTGTTCATGCAGATGGTTGTTGTCTTGCAAACGTCCCCATCTGTTGACTCGGGGATCGAGACGTGGCTTCACGATCCGTTACAGCCATGTGGATAAGATGCCTGTCATCTCGACTGCTAGTGATACGAGGTCGTTGGGATCCTGCACGGCATTCCGTATTACCCTCCTGAACCCACCGATTCCATATTCTGCTAACAGTCATTGGATCTCGACCAACGCGAGCAGCAATGTCGCGATACGATAAACCGCAATCGCGATAGGCTACAATCCAAAATTTATCAAAGTTGGAAACGTGATGGTACGCATTTCTCCTCCTTACACAAGGCATCACAACAACGTTTCACCAGGCAACGCCGGTCAACTTCAGTTTGTATATGAGAAATCGGTTGGAAACTTTCCTCATGTCAGCACGTTGTAGGTGTCGCCACCGGCGCCAACCTTGTGTGAATGCTCTGAAAAGCTAATCATTCGCATATCACAGCATCTTCTTCCTGCCGGTTAAATTTCGCGTCTGTAGCACGTCATCTTCGTGGTGTAGCAATTTTAATGGCCAGTAGTGTACAATTGATTTAACGGCTACACAAATCGTGATATTAAATTAGCCTTCTGAAATGTACATAAACGAGAAGATTTTCAACAATCAGAAGACGAATTGGCCACTCTGCTCATTCCTACCCGCAAAACACACAATGCTGTACGACCAGTTCAAAAACATAAGTGAGATGCGCCCGGTTAAGCACAGTCTGGCTTTAGCGTCTGTTCATTTCACAACACATGTCAGTGTGGCGTAGTTACGCAGGGTAAACACAAGCTTCTTCACCATCAAGGATATTTTATGAGTATTTTGCTGTCAGGGGCTCAAGGTCTCCCATGGCTCGTCGCAGATTGATTGCGTTTAGGTTGATTTCTTACCCTCATTTATCTTTGTGTTTGTATTGCACTGAAAATACCTGCAAAAGGCTATTAGTAAACGAAACAGGTTGTAATTGTAAAATAAATGTAGATATCTGAACTCTAGAACTTCCTTATACATACTTGGTGTTAAAAAAGGCGACACATTCTCCTACAGGAGGTTGTGTTGGTCAAAACTAGAAGAAAAGACCCTATAATTGTATGCCTGGAAACCAATAACTTCTCTATGGAAACACACTTTTTCAAATTATTCGTGGTACTTGGTGTTGACAACAGCAACCCCCAATTTATTCTTCGTCCTTAAAGTTGCATTCAGTACTGATCAGGTCTGCATCGGAATTACGTTTCCCTTAGTGCTGTGAGTTAACAGTGATAGGAAGCGGTATGTATGGTTTCACGCACGATAGAGGAGGCCGATGTTCACCTCGTGTATGTGTTCACTGAAAGCAATGTAAAAGCGGCACACTGGCGCTTTGCTTAGCTGTTCCCGCAGCGACAGCAGTGATATCAAAGTAATTTTGCATGTGTCCATATGTACAATGGCGCACTGAAAAGTAATCGTCGATGACCTCAGCAGTTTGGTCCCTTTGGAATTCACACACACAAAAGTAATCAACCCGAATTTTTTATGTGAAAATTCGTAAAGTTTTTTAATTAAAAGAAACTTCATTAACATTCGATATGTTTATTCTCCATGTCTACATATTTATTTCTCAATATAGTCACCCTGGCGATGAACACATTTCTCCCCACAGGCCAATTTGTCGATACAGTCACTGTAGAATGTTTGACGTTGTTGACAGAGGCGCCGCTTCATTACTATGAAAGTGATGTCTCGAAGGTGTTCTTTAAGTTTTGGGAACAACTACAAATTGACTGGGGTTAGACGGGACTCTATGGAGGATGATCGGTGCCAGTGAATCAAGGGCGTCGGATATTTTCAGCTGTCGAAGCGCTCGTGTTTGATCTGGCATTGTCGTGCTGAAGGAGTGGGTGCTCCATGTGTGGACGAACTCTTAGAATTCGTGTTTTCAGTATGATGGTCCTGCGGGACACCGACACAGTTACGTTACACACCGCCGTATTACACGCTACAACTCGACCCCCCCTAGCGGCAGAACGTTGCAGCTTGCGTCAGCAAAGTGGGAAAGTCGACCAAGTAATGTGCATGACATGCAATAACTTATCCAGTCTTGACAACAGAAGAAAAAACTCGGAGACAGTCCTTTTCAGCAAGCCCTCGTACATACACTGATGGCTGTATTATGACTACTGCGCACCGTGAGACTGAATGCCATTAAGTGGCACTGTGGGCACGTGACGCTGCATGGTAAGCAGAGGGAATTGGTTAATCATTGTTGTTGTTGTGGTCTTAAGTCCAGAGACAGGTTTGATGCAGTTCTCCATGCAACTCTATCCTGTGCAAGTTTCTTCATCTCCCAGTACCTACTGCAACCTATATCTTTCTGAATCTGTTTAGGGTTAATCATTATAGTGACTATATCAGCCGCAAATTTGGGAATGCACCAACAACAGCAACTTTGACAAAGGGCAGACTGTTATGTCCCGGCGCTTAGGAAAGAGCATCTCGGAAAGGGCAAAGCTGGTCCGTTGTTCGTGCGCTACTATTGTCAGCATCTATGGAAAGTGGTTGAAGAACACTGAAACCACGCGTATGTGACAAGGTTTTGTACATCCTCGCCTCGCCACAGAACGTGGAATTCGGAGGTTTTACGGGATAAGCGGCGATCTGTGGTATATTTGACAACGGACCAGAATGCTAGTGCAGGCACATCTGTTTCGGTGCATACCGTTCAGTGCTCATTGCTGAACGTAAGGCTCCACAGCAGACGACCCTTACGTGTTCCAACGTTGACCCCACGACATCGCCATTTACGATAGCAGTGGTCGTAGGATCATGGAGGTTGGACCGTGAAGCAAAGGAAACGTGCCGCCTGGTGGAATGAATCATGCTTCTTGTTACATCAGGTAAATGGTTGTGCCCAGACATACTGTCATCCAGGCGAATGGGTGCTCAGAACATTTGCATCCACCTGTACATGCATATTTCGCAGGTCACTTTACGGTATGTGGGGGAGCGTACACTGATATGACAAAAGTAATGGGATACCTCCTAGTATCGTATCGGATCTCCTTTTGTCCGGCGTCGTGCAGCAACTCGGCTTGGCATTGACTCAACAAGTCGTTGGAAGCCCCTTTTAGGATTAAGCCATGCTGCCTCTACAGCCGTCCATAATTGCTAAAGTGTTGCCGGTGCAGGATTTTGTGCACGAACTGACCTCTCAGTTATGTTCCATAAATGTTGGAAGGGATTCAAGTCGCGTGATCTAGGTGGCCAGATCATTCACTCAAATTTTCCAGAATGTACTTCAAACCAATCGGGAACAGTTGTGGCCCAGAGACATGTTTGGGAACATGGCTGCAAATGGTGTCCAGGTAGCCAAACATAACCATTTTCACTGAATGATCGGTTCAGTAGGACCAGAGGTTCCACTCCATTCCATGTAAACACAGCCCACACCATTATGTAGCCACCATCAGCTTGCTCAGCGCCTTGTTGACAGCTAGGTCCCATGGCTTCGTGGGGTCTGCGTCACTTTCGAACACTGTCGTCAGCTCTTACCAACTAAAATCGGGACTCTTCTAACCAGGCCACAGTTTTCCAATCGTCTAGGGTCCAGCGATATGGTCAAGAGGCCAGGAGAGGTATTGCAGGGGATGTCGTGATGTTAGCAATGGTATTCGCGTCGGCCGTCTGCAGCCATAGCCCATTAACGCCAAATTTCTTCCACTGTCCTAACGGATACCTTCGGCGCACGTCACACAATGGTTTCTACAGTTAAATCACGCAGCGTTGCTTGTTTGTTAGAACTGACAACTCTACGCTAACGCCGCTGCTCTCGGTCGTCAAGTGAAGGCCGTCAGCCACTGAATTGTCTGTGGTGTGAGGTAATGCCTGAAATTTGGTATTCTTGCCACACTCTTCACCTTTGGGTCCCGGAACATTCAATTCCCTAACGCTTTCGGAAATGGAATGTGTCACTCTTCTAGCTCCATCTACCATTCCGGTTTTAACCGCTATTAACTGTCTGTTAATTCCAGTCGTGCGGCTACAATCACGTCGAAATCCTTTTCACATGTATCGCCCGAGTAAAAATGACGGTTCCGCCAATGTACTGTCCTTTTATACCTTTTGCACTCGATTCTGCCGCCCTATGTATCCGTGCATATCGCTTATCCCATGACTTTTGCCACCTCAGTGTGCTTCTGGTGATGCATTCACGAATGTCGCAAGGGAAAAATGATTATGCAAAAAGCTTTGTGTGACCTCAAACATCTCTAGTTTTCTCGTCTTAAATCATTTCACAAGGCGTATGTAGGAGGAAGTATTTTGTATACCGACGCTTATTGGAACGTAAGCTGTCTAAATTTCAACATAAAACCTCTGCGTGATGCACAACAGCCCTCTTGTCGGGTCATTGGAGTTCGCTGAACGCTCTGCCGCCCTGTAAACGACCACGTGACGAAACGCGCCACTTTTCTTTGGATCTTCTCTAACTCTTCTATTAATCCTACTTGGTAGGGGTTCCAGACTGATGAACAATGTTCAAGAATCGGTCGAGAGAGTGTATTACAAGCCACTTTTTTGGTGGGTGAATTATATTTCTTTAAGATTCTCCCAGTGTATCTCTGACGGATGCTTTTCCTACAGTTTATTTTATGATCATTCCACTTTAGGTTACTCCTGATGGTTACTCCTAGGTGTAATCGAACAGCAGTTGATCTCCCCACCTATTTATACGTAATATATTACATTTTTATGTTGGTCAACTGCTAGTCCCCGTATCAATCGTCGATTCTCTGCAGGTCTTTCTGCATTTCTCTACTGTCTTCTGGCGTATCAGTCTTTCTATAGGCAACAGCATGGCCTGCAAATAGGCTCACTGAGTGTCCAACGTTATCCACTGTATCATTAATATAAACTGTAAATAGTATTGGCCCTATAACACTGTCTTGTATTCGTGAAATTACTTTTACATTTGTCGATTTTGTTACGTTTAACCTCAACTATATTCATGGAGTAATTTGGTACTCCAAGCATGACTCATTTCTTTAAATTCATTTCCTATTGCAAGGTTCCCACTCCGCTTCTATGTAATCTTACTCTGAGGTGACAAAAGTTCCGGGATAGCAATATGCACATATGCAGATGGTAGCGTTTTTCATCATCATACACTGAGGTGACAGAAGCAATATGCAGATATGCAGATGGGGACAGTATCGCGTACACAAGATATAAAAGGGCAGTGAATTGATGGAGCTGTCACTTGTACTCAGGTGATTAACATGAGAAGGATGCCGATGTGATTGTGGCATCACGACAGGAATGAAGACTTCGAACGCGAAACTGGAAGCATGGGACATTCCATTTCGGAAATTGTTAGAGAATTCAATATTCGGCGATCCAGAATGTCAAGAGTGTGCCAAAAATACCACATTTCAGGCATTACCTCTCCTCACGGACAACGCAGTGTCCGACGACCCTCACTCAATGACTGAGAGCAGTGGGATTTGTGTGGGGTTGTCATTGCTAACAGACATGCAACATTGCGTGAAATAACCGAAGAAACCAATGTAGGACGGAAGACAAATGTATACGTTGGGACAGCGCGGGGAAATTTGCCGTTAAAGGCATATGGCAGTAGACGACCGACTAACAGCACGACGTCACCTGCAACGCCTCTCCTGGGCTGATGAGCATGTAGGTTGGACGCTAGACGACTGGAAAACCATGGCCTGATCAGATGAGTTCCGATTTCAGTTGGTAAGAGCTAACGGTAGGGTACGAGTGTGGCGCAGACCGCACGAAGCCATGGACCCAAGATTTCAACAAGGCACTGTGCAAGCTGGCGGTAGCTCCATAATGCTGAGGGCTGTGTTTACGTGGAATGGACTGGGTCCTCTGGATATTCGGTTACTTAGAGATCATTTGAACCATTCATACACCTCGTGTTCCCAAACAAGGATGGAATATTTGTAGATGGCAATGTGTCGCGTCAGGGGGCCACAATTGTTCGCGATTAGTTTGAGGAATAGTAAGGTTTTCGTATGTTTTATGCCATTGTAAGCATTTCACCCTTACTGTGCTGGGACAAAGATGCATGAGCGCGCTGGGTGAGTAGTGGGTAAGATCTTTGATTCCGTGTTTAATGTAATCTGAGGTGTGGTTGGTCAGCTGCGCAGCACTAGGGCATTGCTATTAGAGGCATAGCAGCGAGCAGTTGAGTTTTAGAGAATCAGATATGATGTTTGTGAATCTGGGAGAAATAATATGGAATACTTTATTATGGAGATGAAAACTTGTTTGTGAATATATTTTCTTGACTGTATGGATGCAGACATTTTTGGAGGGATATTTCGAGGTTACCAATGCATGTGCAAGAATGAAATGTTTGTTTGTCAGGAATATTATTTAAATGATATATCTCCCTCTTAGATAACTAATAATATTCATGATTAGTGATATTTTGATCTTTTTGTTTCCAGTATGTCACAAATAACTCATCTGGTTTAAATGCCTGTAATTTTTGCAATGGATGAATTTCGTAATTGTTAGAGTCTGCGTACCTCTGCCATCATTCTTAATAAAGTTACAAATATTTTGTCGTATGTGCATTGCACGTTACACCACCTGCAGCCACTGATTGTTTTTGATACGCAAAGAAAAGTTTATTAGTGAGAAGATTATTTTTCTTTACCTGCTGCATTTGATGATTTTAATTTGCTTTTGAGAACGTCAGTACACCACACTCAAAATAGCATGCTGAGCTAGAGGTAAATTACTTTTCTTCCTGGACAGATCTTACTTTGCCTTCTTGTGAGCATACAGTACGTAATCAGAACTGTCAGGTGTTGTGCTAAGAGAGCAAATGAATTTACAGTGAACAGGGAAGGTAATCTTAAACAGACTTTCGAGTAGAGCAGTATTTTATTTTGCAGATAATTCAATCACTAACTGAGACATCCGACTCGGTTTTTGCTTCCGATTCTTTCAATCAAACAGTGCACGAATCAACATCAATTACTGCCAATATGCACTCTGTCGTTGCAGATCCAATAAACATGAATGCGGAATTCTATAAGTCAACTTTGTTAGAGTTGATACTAAACATTAATAAAATCCTGCAAGACACAAATAGAACACTTGTGTAAAAAACAGAACATCGCTGGAGAAAACCAGTGAACACTTTTATAAAATAGACAAAATTTTAGAACAGAATGTAAAAGCGCAAAAGTACAAGAAGAAATAAGTACAGATATCAAATATTCAGAAACCTGAGGAAAAACAGCAAAACCTTTCTGCAGAAATCCGACAAGAGATTAGAGATGACTGTCAACCTTTTATTACGACTACGCGGCCTTGAAACTGAGAAAAATAATTTAAAAACTGCACAACAAAACAACAAAGAACAGCTATTCGCAAAAATAAATACTACTGTAGCGAGTGCAGTAGTGTCGCAACTAACAGAACTACGCAATCAGCTTAATATCATCGCTGAAGCACTTAGTGAACAGGTAGGCACATTAAAACTGAACACTGACTAACAAAAAGAACAACTTCGTATGGTAGCAAAGAAAGTCGAAGATATGGCGAGAAAGATGGCAAATCTGTCCACAAATACAGACAGTGATTTGGTGTCGCACATCCTGTACCATTTTCAGACACAACAGAATATCAGGCACTTATGAATTTCAAAGGAAGTCAGACTAAAGTCATTCAACAACAGAAAAGAGAAATGAACAATATGCGAGAACTGTTGACACGTACTGAACGCAAACTAGACGGTAATTACGACACCAGTGACTTTACGTGTTCCCATTCACACCCACAATCAGAAACTTGTAATGAAACCGAATTCATGGCGTCTATATGACTTTCTCAATGAACAATACTTTTAGTATGACATAATGGTGAGCCACTCCTCTGGCGTAGTAGAGAACATTCCAGCTCTGGCCGATACGACAGTTTCGAGTTTTTTGAAACTTTAGCAACGACATCCACCTCAAGTTTGATTGGATCAGTTTTTATTTTCACTACCACCAAATTGGCCTTTAGGCTACAAACTGGAATTTCTGTACGGATACCTCGAAAGCGAGCCAGCCGTGAGGATGCGGTCTGTAATCACGAAGCTGATTTTTACCTTGATTTCCTGTCTGTCTATAGGTCGCAAGCTACTTGGGATCAAGTAAAGCGTAGTATAACAGTGATAAGAAAAAATGTTGATCAATTCGAGTTTTATAGCCCTTTGAGATATTTTGAGGAGATGTTACGTAGGAACCAATATCTCACAAACCCGTACAGTACGTCTGAGTTGATACGCATTTGCTTAAAGAAATTGCTTTCACATTTGCGTCACGTATGTTAGCAGGAACATGCAAAGACAACGTGGAAGCTTTCCAAGGTTTGCTACAAGAACTGGAACTAAACACCAACTGTATCGCTGGAAATCATGACAACAGAAATCATGACTCGCGGCTTTTATTTCCGCCCTGCAAACGTAGGAATAATGAATGCTCTCGCAAAACTTATCAGAACAGAGACAGTTACTGACAACAAAACTAGCGTCATCCGTATGATTCATCCTGTCGCAACCGAAAAAATTATTGCAACACAAGCCATTTTCGTAGTGACGATGACGATCATGGTAATAGACAGAGCAGACACTATGAAAACGAGTACAGGAACTGTCGCAGTAACCAGAACAACTGCAGGCGCGCCGGCCGGGGTGGCCGAGCGGTTCTAGGCGATACAGTCTGGAACCGCGTGACCGCTACGGTCGCAGGTTCGAATCCTGCCTCGGGCATGGCTGTGTGTGACGTCCTTAGGTTAGTTAGGTTTAAGTAGTTCTAAGTTCTAGGGGACTGATGGCCATAGATGGTAAGTCCCATAGTGCTCAGAGCCATTTTTTTGAAGAAAAATGGTTCAAATGGCTCTAAGCACTATGAGACTTACCATCTGAGGTCATCAGTCCCCTAGACTTAGAACTACTTAAACCTAATTCACCTTAGGACATCACACACGTCCATGCCCGAGGCAGGATTCGAACCTGCGACCGTAGTAGCAGCGAGGTTCCGGACTGAAGCGCCTAGAACCGCTCGGCCACAGCGACCGGCCATCTTGAAGACATAAGAGATGTTTTATTACAGGAATCAGATAACAAACAGAAGGATTCACACATAGAGTGATACATGTTTCATTAGGTAACACCAGTTTGCCCTTCTTGACTCAGGTGGCCCATATCAGTGTTTAGCGAAATTGCATTCAACAGACCTACAAAGATGACAAACTGTTCTACAGTACAAGGTGCTATTTCAGACAAAAGTGTTGATGTACAACAGCAAACTTCTTTTGATTTCATATGTGAAGGGCATAAATTTGTGATGAGTTTCTTAAATGTACCGCTTTTTTCCGACAGAAATAATACTGGAAATACACATTTTAAATAAACACAAAGCACTTTTAAACGTCCACGACTCTTCACAGAACGTGGGGTTCGGAGACTTGTCTGCTCTGTAAAGTAGAATAGATGGCACCTCTGCCCAAAGAGCACAAAATGCTGCTGCACGCACAAGTGTTACGGAGCACACCATTCATCGTACATTGCTGAACATGGAGTTCTGCAGCAGACCATCCCTACGTGTTGACATGTTGACCCAACGACATCGTCAGTTACGATTGCAATGAACACTGGGCCGTCGGTATACGACCGTCGAGCGATGGAAACGTGTCGGCTCCTCGGGTGGATCGCATTTTTGCTACACCAGGTCTATGGTTGTCTCCACAAACGCCGTCATCGAGGTGAACGGCGGATCGAAACGTGCAGAGCGTCATGGATGCAGGTTGGTGGTAGCAGTATTATGCTATGGGGGACATTGTCCTGCGCTTGCATGGGACCTATGGTAGCAATCGAAGACACCACGTCAGCTGCGTACCACCTGAATCCCTTCGTGCTTGATGTCTTCCCCCACGTCGAAGTCATCTTTCAACAGTATAATTGTCCATGACTCGGAGTCAGAACCGTGCTACAGCAGTTTAAGGAGAATTATAATAATGGCCTATGGAACCCACCTGGGTCGCTATCAGGTGCCGTCACCGCGCGCGCAAATGAGCAACCCTTTATTTAGGCGAATTACATGACCTGTGAGAAGATACCTGATGCCACATACCTCCACATCCTACCAATAAACTGTCGGATCTCTGATACGCAAAATCCGTTATGCATTTCGTTCCAAAGACGAACAATCGTTTACCCAGACGGTCAAAATGTTTTGGTCCATCAGTGTATACCCTAATGCTCGGAGTTGTCAACATCCAGCGTAACGTAACTCGGTATCAAACATCTTAGTACAAAGATCAAGGTCCATCTGTTATAGGAAGAGCTTGCCGCATGAGATGCAGCATCTGCGGGTAACTTTCTGCAAAAACGGCTACAACGAGACACAAATAAGACGCGCCTTACGTACAGATATGAGGCGGGAGGACAAACAAGAATCAGACGAAGAAAAACGTGTGGCAGTCTTGTAGTACGCTGGGCCACCAACTGCCAACATTTCAAGAATATTAGAAAAGCACGAAATAACGACAATCTTCCACGCAACTCAAAACGTTAGGGACATACTTGGCTCGACCAAAGATCAGCTAGGCCCGCAGACTCCGGATATCTACCGTATCGAGTGCGAATGCGGGATGCAGTACATTGGGCAGACATAGCGACGTATCTCACGGTGCCGTACATAACACATCAGGAACGTAGGACTAGTTCAAATGGTTCAAATGGCTCTAAGCGTATGGGACTTAACATCTGAAGTCATCAGTCCCCTAGACTTAGAACTACGTAAACCTAACTAACCTATGAACATCACACACATCCATGCTCGAGGCAGGATTCTAACCTGCGACCGTAGTAGCAGCGCGGTTCTGGACTGAAGCGCCTAGAACCGCTCGGCCACAGCGGCCGGCCGTAGGACTAGGACAGACTAACAAGTCCGTGGTAGCAGAGCGTATCAAGCACCAATGAGGGATACATCTTCCAATATGAAAAAAAAAAGAAAAGAAGCTGTGTAGCGGAAACGGTTTCTGGGAATCGGTCGTCAAAGATGCAATGGAAATACGACTGCACAACAATCTATTAAGCCGTGGTAGCAGATTTCGGCTTAACGAAGCATGGGATTCCGTAATTGGGAAAATACGTCAGGAACGCTCCGTTCTGAAAACGACGACGTCTGCAGACAGATTGGACTCCCACCAGGACTCGACGCCCGTGTCACGGCCGCGCTGCAATCCCCCACCACCAGCTGTATTGCGTTCCCCCACCACCGTTGCGTCACCCCCTTCCGGAGGCGCGTGATTGGCACTCCTGGAGAAGTGGACTATGTAGATAGGTGAAACACAGCATCCCTGTTGAGAGACAAAACAGGACAACACACACAGACAAAACTCTGGTAAAACCAAGGCCCAACACACCAAGGGCAACATATGTAGAAATGGTTTCTCCACCAAAAAGCCACAACACCAGACACACACGCAAGAACAACATCGGGAAAAACACAACAACGACCAGGTCCACCAAGACAGATGAAGTTCTAGGGAACCCCACACTCAGTCCACCCCCTAACATCAGTTGTTAGGCATTATGGTCCAGACTATGAACGTCGTCATGGGAATGATGAAGGAATTCAGAGAGGCCCAGAGGCAGAACACTTAGATCAACGTTGCCCTTCAGGCAGCAGTCCAGTAGTCGCTCCCCTGCTCCCCTCTGCGACTTCCTCAGTAGTTTCAAAACCCCATCACGGATAGACGACCAAATATCCAAGGCTTGACACTGTGCGTCCACTCCTTATATCGGTATGACATGTCCTGCAATAAGCACAAACGCCCCATGACAATCTTCGACGACTAAGTCGAAAAGAAAAATCCCAAAATCTCCAAGCCCTAATACCAATCCTTAATCCTTAAAATACCCAACATCTCGCCATCCTCAGGTAAGTACAAGACACAACCAGAACGCCATCACAATACACAGACAGTCAAAACTGTCCAAGATAATCACACACACACACACAAGCGTACAATGTGGAGTAGAAGTCAATAGGTTACAAACTCCTCCATACACTTCCCCAAGCAGGGGAAAGTAAAAGGTGTGAGAGAGAGCACCCCTGCGACTTCATCAGTAGCAGCAAAACTCTATCATGGATAAACGATCAAATATCAAAGGCCTGACAATGTGCGCCTTTAACGCAGACGGCATTGTTAATCAAGTGGTCGAGTTCAGAGAACTCATGAAGGAGTTCTGGATCGACATATGCATGATAGGGGAAACCCAGCTCAAGCCAGGAATCAAAGTCAAAGTTCCCAACTACAATAGTTATCGTATATATAGGCCAACGCAAGGAGGAGGAGTGGCCATATACATAAAAAGAGCGATTTTCCACCATCAGATATACATACGAGCTACCGATAAAATCGAAGCATTGGCAGTAGAAGTAACCACTGCCACAGGATCCCTAACAGTTGTTGCAATCTTCCGACCCCCAAATGATGAGATCGACAAGGGAGATATAGTAGCAATACGGCAGATCGAAGGTAAACTCCAAGCTGGAGGCGACTTCAATGCCAAGCACCCACTTTGAAACTCTAGAGTAACCTCTACAGCCAAATTGCAACAACTAGCGCGCGACCACCACTTTGAAACATGGGGTCCGATCGAGCCCACACACTTTCCTAAAAATGGAGGTAGGTCCGACATTGTAGACATAGCTCTCACTAGGAGGTTCACGGGGTTCATGACTGCGAGCACAGTCAGCAGAACGTCCTCCTACCACAACCCAGTGATTTTAGAGGTCGACGCGGGAGAATGGGTAATCCTACAAACGCACAGACGGGGAGCCATACCGAGAAACTGTCTCCTTGGATATTGCTAGTGCTCCGCCAGCTAATGCCGAAACAGTAGAGCAAGCGCTACAAGACCGAACAGGTACCATCTTGCAGGCAGCGGAAGAGGCCACCCTCTACCCTACAAAGTGACTAGCCGCCCTCGCAAATATAACTCCCGGAACATTTGTTAGCTCAAATTCGGCACAAAAATAGAGTAGCAAAGGAGTGGAAGAACACCAGAGATCAGGCCACCAGGAGGCTGCTCAATCGTCTACAGAGAGAGCTGAAGGTAGCGCTCAATGAGCACAGAAACCAGCAATGGCAAACCACCTCTTGTCTCTCAACATAGACAGTCACACACTCTGACAAGCTACAAGACAGTTCACCAAAAGACGCGCTAGGATGCCAGCACAGTGTGGCGAGTGGGGGATGGTCTACAGTCATGCTGAAAATATCGACGCCCTCGCCGATGCTTCCCAGAAGCAGTTCCAGGTGGTAGAACCCAGGATTAGGAGCTTGAGTATGTATTTAATCGTCAACTGGCTGTCTTCTCAATGTTGAGGAAGATCCAGAGGACGAACTCCCATTTTTCGCCCCCCAAAAGACGTGACAAAAGTAATCAGGTCCCTTCCAACAAAAAAGGCGCCAGGACACGACAGTGTCACCAATCAGTTAGTTAATAACCTCCCACCCTCGGCGATCTCACACCTCCCGAATGTCTTCGACGAAATTCCACGAGTTTCCAGCTTGCTGGAAACACGCGGAAGTGGTCGCGATTCACAAACCAGGAAAAGACCCTTTACTCCCGCAGCGCTACAGGCCGACTACCCTCCCGCCAACTCTGAACAATATCTATCAGCACTCCTGCCAATACCCATACAAGAGCATATTAGCCATGAGCAACTTCTGCCTAATTTCCAATTCGGATTTCGGCAGAACCACTCCACCCCACAACAGATCATGACAGTGGTTGAAGCAGCTACAGACGACTTCAACCACAGAGGCTACTGCAGGATAGTGCTACTTGATGTAGCTGCAGCCTTCGACTCAGAATGGCATAAAGGGTTACTATACAAGTTATACGCACGAAGGTTCCCTGGGAGCACAGTTCAGTTAATCCAAAGCAATCTCTCGAATAGAACTTTCTCTGTTAAAGTAGAAACAGCCACCTCCACCAAAAGGCACCCGTGCTGGGTTGCCGCAGGGATCGGTTCTGGGCCCCGTGTTATATAGTTTATATACCGAGGACCCCCCCACAGCCCCACTGGTGCACACTGCACGGTATGCCAATGATACAACCTTCTACATACGCAATGCGAACAAGGACCTGGCCATACGTAGACTGCAAGGGGTTTTAGATGACACGGAAACTTGGGACCATCGCTGGCATATTACCAACAGTTCTGAAAAGACACAGGCTGTGCTAATCACGCAGAGGCTTGGGAGACACAGACCCCCCTCAACGCCCCTCCCCTTCTCCACCTCGACCTACACGGAACCAGGCTCATCTGGCTCAGAACTGCCAAGTACCTTGGCGTAACCTTAGACTCTCGTCTTACATGGAAGCCTCACATAGACGAGGCCCACAAAAGAGTCTGTGCCAGGATGCCCATCCCCTACCCCATTCTCAACTCAACCAGCTCCCTTCCCTGTTCTATAGGGGTAAATGTCTACCAGGTACTTATACCTCCAGTAATGGAATATGCATGCTCTGTTTGGTTATACGCAGCCAAGCAGCATCTGGACAAACTCCAGAGGCTGCAGAACCGCGCCCTTAGGAGGGCTCTGCACATCGTTTTGGGTTTCCGACAGACGATCTGCAAGCCGCTGCTGAAATCCCCTTCCTTAAAGAGCGTTTCCAAGATCTGGCAAGGGCTTTTTATCATAGCTCTACCAGATATGGAAATGACCTCATCTACTCCCTAGGTCGGTAAGACATGCCCCGAGATAAGCACAAACTCTCAATGACGATCTTCGACGACTAAGTCAAAAGGGAAAAATCCTGATCTCCATTTCCTAATCCTGTTGCTTCACCCGTAGAAAATCAACACCTCGCTAACCTCAACCAAGTACCAGACACACACAGAACATTCATCACAACACACAGACATCCTAAAATCACAGGAAAAAATCACGCACACAAGTAAATAAGTGGAGTAAAACCCACCGCCCCACACTTCCTCAAAGAGGGGAAAGTAGTAGATGAGAGAGAAAGAGAGCATCCCGAGAAGCT
This sequence comes from Schistocerca piceifrons, assembly GCF_021461385.2. NCBI lineage: Eukaryota > Metazoa > Arthropoda > Insecta > Orthoptera > Acrididae > Schistocerca > Schistocerca piceifrons. Next base: position 407,528,201 of record NC_060149.1, read on the forward strand.
TTTCCAAGCGGAAATACTTGAGTCTCTAGAAGGCGCGGCTAACCCCGAAGTATTCGGGCCCGACGCAGCCCTAGCATTCCTCAACCGAAGGAGACTACGAGCAGCAAACGCAGCCATACCTAGACGACCGCAGCGACCACGAGACTTCTCGCCGTAGTTACCGCCACACGTCCAGGCAGTTATCACCGAGAAGATCTGACTGTTCCGTGAATGGCAATTCACTCGCTAAAGCGACACCAAGCGCCGCGACAACCGAATGGGACGGGAGATAAAGGCAGCATTCGAAGAACATAGGACCAGAGAACGGGCAGACTTAGTGTCCACCCTCAACCCAGACGACGGAAGCGCCTGGAAAATCGCGAAGGAACCTCTTTCGGCGCCGGCAGCGAGTACCACCGCTAAATGTCGGCAACGAATACTTCAGGGAGTTAGATGCAAAAGCCAGCGTTCTGGGCGTCGAATTCACCGCAAACTTCACGCAAGTGGCCGATGTCGTGGACGAAGCCCCCAACCGTGATTTGTCGAGCAGCTCCCCATCGCCCTAGCACACAGGAATGAAGACGACGTAATGGAGCCGATTACCGAGGAAGAAGTCGTGGTGCAACTCCATTCCCTGAACACCAGGAAAGCAGGTGGCAGTGATGGAGTCAACAACCACCTTCTAAAGAACCTGCCGCCGGGAGCGCACCAGCACTTGTCTGACGCGTCCAACGAGATATTCGGCTCAGGCTACTACCCAACAACGTGGAAACACGCGGAAGTTGTAGCCGTCCAGAAGTTCGGCAAAGATTCTCGTCACGTAAGAAGCTACTGGCCCATCAGCCTGCTCCCGTCGCCCTCGAAAGTTTTCGAGAGGCCGTACGCGAAATGGCACGTCACACAGAAGGGTGTCATCCAGGACGAGCAGTTCGGCATTCGAAGAGGCCATTCTACCTCTCACCAGCTACTGAGACTGATGGAGTCAGCGACTAGAGCACTGGAAACAAGAGATTACCTTGTAGCAGTGTACCTCGGCGTGTCCAGAGCCTTCGATTTCGTCTGGCATGACGGCCTCGTGTACAAGATATTCGAACTCGGGTTTCTGAAGTCGCACGCAGTCCTTAGATCTTACCTATCGGAACGAACCTTTCACGTCAGAGCAGATGATGGTACGTCTACAGACCAGCAAATACGTGCAGGAATGGCGCAGGAGTAGGTAGCCGGCACACTGCCGATATTCCGAGGGTGGTGCGCGTCGAATTTGCGTTCTACGCCGATGACACATCGTTGTATACCCGCAGCATGAACGCGCACACCATGCGTCACCGTCTCCAACTTGGGTGCGACACTCTGGGTTCATGGTCAACGAAATGGTGGCTACAATTCAACACATCGAAAGGCCAGGCAATGATATTCACACGAAGAATGCTGCCGCCAGATATCCCACCGCTCGAAATGGTTCAAATGGCTCTCAGCACTAGGGGCCTAACATCTGAGGTCATCAGTCCCCTAGAACTTAGAACTACTTAAACTTAACTAACCTAAGGACATTACACACATCCATGCCCGAGGTAGGATTCGAAACTGCGACCGTAGCAGTCGCGCGGTTCCGAACTGAAGCGCCTAGAACTGCTCGGCCACAGCGGCCGGCTCCACTGTTCGAAATCCTGTCCCATGGAGCAAGACGGCGACCCTAGACCAAAGGCTCTCTTGGGTGCCTAATATCCGAGACGTCAGAAGCCTTCGCGCTCTATACCCACTGCTCAACCCGCCTCAACACGGTATCGCTCTGTACCTAACACTGGTTCGATCAGTGAAAGGCATCCTGCTCCTGCAGGACGCATTAAGGATCATCACGAGATCGTTCTACGACAAAGCGGGGCATTCCCGCAACTGGATCGTCCGTGAATTGGGCTATCAACCACATCCCAGGCCAACCACACGTTGGCTGACCTCCTGCGTGGATAATTTTCTCGCAGGTCACACAGGAAATCATTACCACATCACCCAAGGCCAATCCGTACGGGTACAGTTCCTCCCAGGAACAGCAGTAACAGCATCTTCATGCTTACACTGCTCTACATGCCGAGCATGGGAAGTTCGCCAAAGAAGCGACAGCGATAGCAACCCCGACACTTCATTTGAATATGATGGGTACGAAACTTGACTGAAACGTTGTGACAGGACGACGCAACCACTTGACTGATCACTCGAGAAGATTTCATCACTGGAATACTCCGAGAAAGCCTGCAGTGATATTATTAAGGTTCTTGCCACCGCAAAACTTAGTTCTCTTACTGGCAAAAACATTATACGGCATTGGGATAAACAGGCGCAAGTAGAGTTCGTAAGTTTAAACGACACACTTCTAAATGCTCCAATTCTTGCACATCCAGACCTGTCACACGACTTTTATTTGGTCACAGATTCATCAAATGGTTCAAATGGCTCTGAGCGCTATGGGACTTAACTTCTGAGGCCATAAGTCCTCTAGAACTTAGAACTACGTAAACCGAACTAACCTAAGGACATCACACACATCCATGCCCAAGGCAGGATTCGAACCTGCGACCTTAGCGGTCGCACGGTTCCAGACTGTAGCGCCTAGCACCGCTCGGTCACCTCGGACGGCCACAGATTCATCAATGGTCGGGTAAGTTGCTCAAGTATTCCACGAGTTTGAGGAAAATGATATCATTATGAAAAGAAGTATAGTTTTTACTAGCCGTACAGGAAAAAAATTATACTGTGACTGAACTAGAAGCACTAGCAATCATTTGGGCATTTTCCAAGTTTCGTTTTTTCTTGTTTGGCGAACAAACTGAGGTCTTTACCGAGCATCATGCACTACATTTTAATGTCTTCCATATTGAATCATGACATATTAAAACGTTGGGCATTTATCTTCAAGAATTCCAGTTTACTGTAGTTCATATTCCTGGCTTGCAAAATATTTGCAAAGACACTTTACCTCGTACACCCATTGACTTAGCAAAAAGAAATATAGACACCAATCTTGAAAAAAACTTCAGTGTACTATATATATATATATATATATATATATATATATATATATATATATATATATATATATATATATATATACAGAAAGTGGCCTTTGAGAACCCCATTGCCCCATCTTAAAAAAATATTGCACATGAACACGATAAAGATTCTGTATGGAGTGACCTGGAAAGTAAGTGGCATGAAAAAACAAACACGGGGATAAGACAGTATCACTAATACGCAAGAATATTCTCTTTAAGCGATATACTATCAACGACTCAATTTGGGACTTACGTATTCCTAATGAATTCTTAAACAAACTCATATTGTTCACACATCTAAGTTATACTCATTTTGGACCATCTAAGTATTTCAACAAACTCTGCACAACCTGTTATTTCAATGGCAAGGAAAAGAGAATCAGAAAAGTTTTTTCTGTATGCAAATTGTGTCAAAGAGCAAATCCATTCACTATTACACACGATGCACTACTATTTCTCATCATTCCTACAAAGTTAAAAGAATTAGTAGCTATAGATCTTTTAGGCCCACTCATGAAAACTCAGAATCGATTTTCATATATTTTTGTTGCCGTAGAACTAACTTCAAATTTCTCTCTCATCTCGTTACAGAGAGCCACTGGATAAACTGTATCACATGTATTCATAAAGTATTACCTACATGAGGTAGGAAGGAAATGTCAAAAAACCATATATTGCTCAGAAAGTACTTGTGAATTTCCGTCGATTGTCAAACAATAATAAGCATCTAATTCATAAGTTTTTCAAATGGTTCAAGTGGCTCTGAGCACTATGGGACTTAGCATCGGAGGTCATCAGTCCCATAGAGCTTAAAACTGCTTAAACCTAACTAACCTAAGGAAGTCACACACATCCATGCCCGAGGCAGGATTCGAACCTGCGACCGTAGCGGTCGCGCGGTTCTAGACTGAAGCGCCTAGAACCGTTCGGCCACAGCAGCCGGCTCATAAGTTTTTTCTTGGTGTGCAATGGATCTTACAGAATTCATCAAATGGCTCATGACAACGCAGTAGAAGTAGAAACAATACATAGTAAAAAGTGCAAAGAACTCCATCACATAAACGCACATCAAACCATTTATAGAATAGTGATTTTTGTATTTTGCTCAGAGATGATCGTCTTGGAAACTATCTTGAATCCTTGTTGGTATGGCGTATATTTCTGACATATTATGTTCCTTATGTTATTTTATGATCTTTTTTGACTTTGTCGTACATGACATACGAGAGCATTATCCTGTGGAAGCATGTATTTTTTTTAGTACCTAACTACACATCTTTTTGCCTTCAGGTCAGGTTATATAACCTTGGCTACTTACATTTCCTCCAGATTTATGAGACATGCCTGCACATAGGATGCACTGTTGAACGAAAAGGTTCTCATTAGTATATGGTACTAGGCAGAGATGGAAAACATGAATGTGAATACTACTGATATGCAAAGGTTTCCCTACAGATACCACATGCGAGTATATAAACTGCATTTTTGACCACGTTTGTTTTCTTTTTCATCTTTGAGCATTGAAATACAGATGTATTTTTATGGTAATATGTGTTTTTAATGAATAATATGCTACCAATCCATAATGGTTTTTTCCCCTTGTTTGCATTTTTGGTAGTCCCCCATTCGGATCTCCGGGCGGGGACTACTCAGGAGGACGTTGTTATCAGGAGAAAGATGAAGAAGGATAGAGTAGCATGGAGAGCTGCAGCAAACCAGTCTCTGCACTGAAGACCACAACAACAACAACAGTATTTATTAGTTAATTTTCTTGCTATGCCTTATGTTAGTGTTGTGAAATGTATATAATTTCATTGCATAATATAACTATTGTTTAACATAGATATTGCGTTAAGTGAACTTACGCGTTACACGATTATTGGTGCACCAACATATCTTTTGACATTGATTTCTTATTGGCATTTTGTGATGACAGTGGTATCTTGCATTTATGTGATGACGTACTTAACTGTAGCTGCTGCATTGCTTCTATGATGAAACTTTTTGTGTATGATTTGCCTTAGCCTAAGAGTGTGTACTTAATTTTGCCTACTGGTTTAGTCATAATGACTTTTGCTGCATATGTGTGTGATAAGTAACTGTGCCACATTGCCTTTTTGATAAAATATTTTTCATGTTCGTGTATGTATGATAGTGAATTTGGTTGCACCGTTTTTCTGATGGAATATTTTCGTGAATGTATGTGTATCGCTGCGCCCATAGAATTATGAGAGCACAGTTAGAACTGACAGAAGTTATAAATAAGGTTAGTGTCATGAATAACAAGAGAATTATGAATATGGGTATAGGAAGAGAGTAAATGGAGAATGTAGAAGGTGCACCTAGAAAAGTGAAAGAAACGAATACCGATATGTGGAAGTAGTAAACTGTGCGAGTAGACAGGTCGCATAAAGTTGCACATGATGTTTTTGGCAGGTAAACTGAGATAAAAGGTATTATGAGAGAAGTATGAGGTTTCAGCGAAAGTATAGGCTCATGAAGCATGCATACAGTAAAGAAGTTAGAATTCTGATATTCTGATCAGTACATTAGAATAGTACAAGACACTAGGATAAAATATCACATAGACTGACTGAGACTTTGCCTCTGAAGTGCACAGATTTCTCTTTCTTCTTTGCTTTACATGAACCATGACGCATTTGTTTGTTTACCCTTTCTTTCTGGTCTATATATCTTCTCGCTCTTATGTTGCGTGACTGTGTTTTTCATGGATGAATTTTTATTACCACTATTCTTATGTTTTACATGTTGGTCGTAGGTTCTGTGTAACCAGACATTTTCTGAGAGACTAGGTAACATAACGTCCATTATCGTGTGCACACTAGATTTTCTAGTACATTTCAATGGACATTTGTCACTATTATAAGATTTTTTTTATATTTGCTCCACGTGCTAAACTTTACTTTTATATCTTGCACAGAATATTGCATAATTATTTGTGTGTATAAATATTTTCTGCTCACACTGATCTGACGTCTGTTTCTGTGACAGTATAGTCAATGAGCGACTGAATAACCGATTACGGTCCGTTTACTGACTTTGAGTAAGACCAATACTTCTTACGATGTTTAGTCAGATCGTTTGGCAAGATTTTACTTTGCAAATGAAAGAAAAATGCAAATGAAATTGGTGGAAATTAATTTTGAAAAAGGGTAAAGTTAATAAAGAAAGTAAATGTGCGGTCGTTACGCAAACAATTAACTGGCGTTAATTAGATATTTGAGATTTGGGGAAAATTACGGTCGCCAGTCCTATGGACAACTACTATAATAACTGAAAAAGAAAGGTTAATGCACATATAATTAGCACACGTGTTGTGTGAAAACTGAATGTTTGTCAGAAGTAATAAATTTCACTACACTCTGACTTAGAATGAGATTTTCACTCTGCAGCGGAGTGCGCGCTGATATGAAACTTCCTGGCAGATTAAAACTGTGTGCCCGACCGAGACTCGAACTCGGGACCTTTGCCTTTCGCGGGCAAGTGCTCTACCAACTGAGCTACCGAAGCATGACTCACGCCTGGTACTCACAGCTTTACTTCTGCCAGTACCTCGTCTCCTACCTTCCAAACTTTACAGAAGCTCTCCTGCGAACCTTGCAGAACTAGCACTCCTGAAAGAAAGGATATTGCGGAGACATGGCTTAGCCACAGCCTGGGGGATGTTTCCAGAATGAGATTTTCACTCTGCAGCGGAGTGTGCGCTGATATGAAACTTCCTGGCAGATTAAAACTGTGTGCCCGACCGAGACTCGAACTCGGGACCTTTGCCTTTCGCGGGCAACTGCTCTACCAACTGAGCTACCGAAGCACGACTCACGCCCGGTACTCACAGCTTTACTTCTGCCAGTACCTCGTCTCCTACCTTCCAAACTTTACGGAAGCTCTCCTGCGAATCTTGCAGAACTGGCACTCCTGAAAGAAAGGATATTGCGGAGACATGGTTTAGCCACGGCCTGGGGGATGTTTCCAGAATGAGATTTTCACTCTGCAGCGGAGTGTGTGCTGATATGAAATTTCCTGGCAGATTAAAACTGTGTGCCCGACCGAGACTCGAACTCGGGACCTTTGCCTTTCGCGGGCAAGTGCTCTACCAACTGAGCTACCGAAGCACGACTCACGCCGGGTACTCACAGCTTTACTTCTGCCAGTACCTCGTCTCCTACCTTCCAAACTTTACAGAAGCTCTCCTGCGAACCTTGCAGAACTAGCACTCCTGAAAGAAAGGATATTGCGGAGACATGGTTTAGCCACGGCCTGGGGGATGTTTCCAGAATGAGATTTTCACTCTGCAGCGGAGTGTGTGCTGATATGAAATTTCCTGGCAGATTAAAACTGTGTGCCCGACCGAGACTCGAACTCGGGACCTTTGCCTTTCGCGGGCAAGTGCTCTACCAACAGAGCTACCGAAGCACGACTCACGCGCGGTACTCACAGCTTTACTTCTGCCAGTACCTCGTCTCCTACCTTCCAAACTTTACAGAAGCTCTCCTGCGAACCTTGCAGAACTAGCACTCCTGAAAGAAAGGATATTGCGGAGACATGGCTTAGCTACAGCCTGGGGGATGTTTCCAGAATGAGATTTTCACTCTGCAGCGGAGCTCAGTTGGTAGAGCACTTGCCCGCGAAAGGCAAAGGTCCCGAGTTCGAGTCTCGGTCGGGCACACAGTTTTAATCTGCCAGGAAGTTTCATATCAGCGCACACTCCGCTGCAGAGTGAAAATCTCATTCTGGAAACATCCCCCAGGCTGTGGCTAAGCCATGTCTCTGCAATATCCTTTCTTTCAGGAGTGCTAGTTCTGCAAGGTTCGCAGGAGAGCTTCTGTAAAGTTTGAAAGGTAGGAGACGAGGTACTGGCAGAAGTAAAGCTGTGAGTACCAGGCGTGAGTCGTGCTGCGGTAGCTCAGTTGATAGAGCACTTGCCCGCGAAAGGCAAAGGTCCAGAGTTCGAGTCTCGGTCGGGCACACAGTTTTAATCTGCCAGGAAGTTTCACACTCTGACTTAATTTAGCAAAAGAATTAATAAAACCGGCAAATTGAAAGTTAATTTAGTGACTGAAATTAATAGTGAACTCTGTTTCTGAAGCACTATGAAATAAAATAAAATAAGGTTAGTTTTGGGCTACCTCAACAATCATCTCAAAAGCAACTTGAATCTACGCAATTTAGAAATAAGAGATTTAACTTTGAACTTGAATTACATGATTTTGAACAATTAACAATAGTAAAATTTAGTGCGTACCAAGCTGAGCTGCAGGCACAGGTAAGCTAAAATATGGTAACAAAACGCGCACTCTTAATATGTGCTTGCGTAATCTAAATATAGTTCTGTTTGGTTATTGTAGCCAGCTATGAATACTTTAACTGAACTTTGAAATTAAAGCAGTGATATGGAATGATATTATTTTAATGCTGACGTTTGAATTTCAACGACACTCGAGTTCACTTCGGAAAAGGAAGGGACCCTGCTTGGTAATGCAATTGGGACAATGAGCAACAAAGGTTCATGCTAAGTTGTTGTATTTTAGTGACGCAAATGGAACAGTTTGAAAAGCTGAGGTCTGCCATACAGTCCTAAAACTTTACGTGCTTTCAGTCTTCCTTGTTGGTTGATTGAAGGTTTGAAGTCGTCGATCGAGGCTTATTATATAATATCATAATATATATTATTATATAATATCACTTATTGTCAGCCGTCGCTGTTGCAGAAGCTGGATGTCGGCGCGCCTTCTTCTCGACACGGTCACCAGGCGAAACGGGCTCTTGATGTGTGCCAGCTAATGTTTCCCGTCCGCGTCACTGTGCCAGAAACTATCATAGCAAGTCGAGCGCAATTACATGCTGCCAAACCTCGAAAGCGCGGCAACTCGCGGGAGCGTCACTCAACACACCTGCTCCACCGCCCTACTCCATCCATACTCTGCTCTGCCCGCGCTCCACGCGGCAGAGTTAACGCTACTCAAGATCCTAAAACTCTGGTCCTCCACACGACCTATCGATGTAATCGTTCGATATGATAGTTTTCCCTAGGCAAGACCGAGCGTAAAAATACAAATAATATTTACAAAACAAACCAATTATACAATTATACATCTACACACACACACACACACACACACACATATATATATATATATATATATATATATATATATATATATATATATATATATTTATTTATATTTATATTTATATATATATTGTAAAACAATTATAATATATAAAGACACAGAAATGTCATATCTTCAGGTAACAAAATAAGGGAAAATTTATAGTACGAAAGATGGAAAGAGGAGGATATGCATTTCCGGCGTTACACATGCCCAACATTGTCTGAGAATGTTCGTGTAACATAAACAGACTCAGAAAATGTCCCACAAAAAAAAACCCAGCGGAAATGCATGTGCTCAAAATGTCAAGAAAATTTAGCATTAGGCTAATTAACCATAAATCATTTTTTCGACCATAATAACTGAGTGGAGACACTCCTAACCTTATTCCACTCTGTCATCTTGCACAAAAGAAAACAGGTTGACAACATATTAAAATTCATAGAAAACATAGAAAATGGATTAGCTATTCTAAAATCAACCAAGTTCTTAACAGTATCAAGAAATGGAATACTATTTACAAAATTAATCAGAGTACATGGTCATAAAAACAGGTAGATCAAAATACGCAAATTAATAATTAATTACATAGAATACACATTTTTATATAACCTTTTCATAATTAATATTCTCGCCATGAGAGTCCAACTAACGCTACACAAGAAAATAATATACAGCAGATCGAAAAAAAACAACATAAATATTAAGTTAGGAAGGTAGGAGACGAGATACTGGCAGAAGTAAAGCTGTGAGTACCGGGCGTGAGTCGTGCTTCGGTAGCTCAGATGGTAGAGCACTTGCCCGCGAAATGCAAAGGTCCCGAGTTCGAGTCTCGGTCGGGCACACACTTTTAATCTGCGAGGAAGTTTCATATCAGCGCACACTCCGCTGCAGAGTGAAATTCTCATTCTGGAAAGATAAATATTGACAGCATTATTCTTTCACATCAGCAGTCGCGGAAGAAAAACAACTCCGCCTTCCGTACTTCCAAGTACAATTAATGCCGACAGCGGCACAAGAGCCGACACCGGTTCCGCCTCGCCAGTATTGTTGCGCCCGCCTGTACGGCACGCTTGATCTCAGTCGCCTGTGTAACGGCATTTCCAGAACGTCCGTTGCACTGAATTCTTTCAGAAAAACTCACTCCTGAGTAATCTCAAGCAGTCCATTAACACTATCACAGTGGATAACTCAACACTGTCCATCACACACATGTACTAGCCTGAAACTTAAAACAGCGTCTAAGTACATCGGCAATGACTAGTAAAACACATATTCATGAAATCTTACAGCTAGTTACAAAATTATATTTACATTCCTTAATATACTGTGACTCAGCTGAAAACTTCAACTAGCAGCTTGGATTTTTCAATAGATTAATAATCAGATACTCTTAAATCATTTAATCAAAATTAATTACTTATTAATTACAACTTCTTTAATGACCTCTTGGTCAGGCAAAAGCATGGCAACATGGCAAATCCTTAAATCTTACACTCTATATTTACATATTATACAAATTACCCATACTGTGGTATAAATCAATCCTTGGTTGGTACAATTTCAAGTCTACACTGTTCCGTATGCCTAATAGTTTTCCAGAGCTTGGATACTCTAAGCAATAAGCATTTGTGTGAGGTATACCAATGACTTTATATGGTCCATTATAAACAAACTTAAATTTAGTGATTTCATTGTCTATCTCGCTCGATTTCTCATAAACTTTTACGAGTACTAAGTCTCCGATTGCAAACTTAGCAAAACACGCTTTAGCGTCATGACGACGTATGTGAGCATCGGCTTTTAGCTTCATTATTTCTAGCAAACGATCATTTTTCACACCAATACTAATGTCAATCCGTGGAGGGAATTTGATTATCTCTTCCACTAAACTTTTACTTCTGTCATCTAACAGGATTTCCTCTGGAGAAAATCCCGTAGATTCATGTCTCAAGGTGTTCATAATCCCTCTCAAATTCTGCTACATATTTGACCCATGCCCTATGGTTGTGATGGCAATAGGTACGGCAAAGTTTGCCTAGCTCGCGCATATACCTCACAGCGGGATTTCCAGCAGGACAGTAAGCTGAAATATGGATCACTTTGACACCATTACTTGCCATGCCTTCATTCCACAACTTAGAAGTAAATTGTGCCCCATTGTCTGATAGACTCGCCTTAGGATTACCAATATGAACAAAATAATCGTTCACAAGATTGCTATAGACTGCTTTGGCTGTAGCTTTCCTAATCGGGTATAGTTTGATGAACTTGGATAAAGCTTCTAGCACTACTAAAATGTAGGCAAAGTTTCCTGATGACTTGGGCAAAGGTCCGTACAAGTCCACGCATAGTAATTCAAAGGTATCATTAAGCCTTATACTTCGCATAGGACCACGACTCGTACAGTTGGTAACCTTCACCTTCTGACATAAATCGCAAGTTTTCAGTATGTCAGGAACGCGTTTTAACATGTTGTTAAAATGCACTACTTCACTCAGCTTTTCCGTACATTTCGTTGGTCCACAGTGACCATACGCCAAATGGTAGTAGTCTATTACTTCCGTGACGTATTTGGTGGGCCAGCATACCCGCCAAATATTACTATCTTCACCCTTACGTATGAACAAGATATGATGGTATATCTTGTAATACTTCCTTAATTTCTCTCCTTCTGGACTCCTTTCATTATATCGGGTTTTCACCATATTTAAACAACTGTCCTCGTTCTGATGACGACGTAGGTCGTAGATTCTTTCAGATGTTCACTATTAATTTACGTTCCTCAACTTCTTTAAGATAGTATAATTTGACCACTTCATATGACTCATCTTTCAATACATCTTGATTAGACTTGGGCAACCGCGATAGCGCATCCGTTACGCAATTGTCGGTCCCTTTTACTTAACAGATGTCATAGTTAAATTGCTGTAAATACAGCGACCACCTAGTCAGTCTTTCGTGAAGTAGTTTACAATCCTTCAGATAAGTGAGCGCCTTATGGTCCATATGAATAATCACCTTACGGTCCCATAGGTAACCCTTGAACGTCTTGAATCCCCACACAATAGCGAGACACTCCTTCTCAGAAATCGTGTAGTTTCGCTCACTTTTTGATAAAGTTCGACTCGCGAACGCTATCGTCCGGTCTTCCTTATCCTCTCCTTCACCAGCTTCTTGGAACAGTTCTACCCCCACCCCGTAATTCGACGACTCCGTCCGCAAATGGAAGGGTAGCGATAAATCAGGATGAAATAGTATGTTAGATCTTAACAACTCGTCTTTTAATCTGTCGAAAGCGGCCCGACACCCCACAGTCCACACAAACAGAACATTTTTGAGTAAGAGGTTATTAAAATTTTCATCATTAAACACCTGTCCTTTTACAAATTTACGGTAAAATCCTGTGAGCCCTAGAAAACTTTTTAACTGTTCCCTAAACTTGGGTGGACGACAATTCCTTATTGCTTCTAGTTTCTCTGGGTCTTTCGTAATACCAGCAGTTGTAATTACATGTCCTAAAAATTTCAGTTTCTGCTTCACAGACTCGCATTTCTTTAGTTTTATAGTCATTCCGCGATGGCGCAATGCTCTAAAAACTTCATCTAACAGGTCACAATGGAAATGCCAAATGGCATTGCCCAACAACAGGTCGTCAACATATACTGTTAATCTTGTACTCAAAGCCGGGCCTAGCACTTTATCTAGGGCCCTGATGAATACGGACACAGATATATTAAGTCCAAACGGCAGTACTCTATACTGATAACACCTGCCAGCAAACTAGAAGGCGGTGTATGACCTAGATTCTTCCTCGAGTTCTATTTGCCAGTAACTACCCGTGAGATCGAGGCTAGTCATGAACTTAACGTCATGAAAACGTTGCAAAATCTCCTCCATACTCTCTGGTCTTTCTGTTTCGCGTTGAACGACCCTGTTCAATGTGCGTGCGTCAATCACAATACGCACACTACCATCCCGTTTTGCTACAATGACCAAACCGTTATTGTATGGACTCGTACTTCTTTCAATCACTCCCCATTCGGATATCTTATCTATCTCCCGTTGCACTGCTTCCTTTTTGGACAGCGGTATAGCATACGGTCTCACGAAGAATGGTTCGTGCGGAATTACATGCAACTTGCATTTATATCTTTCCACAAGTCCTGGTTTGACTAAAAACACGCTCTTACTCCTCATTATTACTTCATACAGGCCTCGTCTTTGTTCGTGTGTTACGTTTGAAACACCATCTACAATACTTTCCAATTCACTTTCTACACTATTCTCAGTGCCAAGCTTCCTCACGTTACAGTAGTTCAAATTCATGCCTACGTGAATGGCATCCGGCCAGTTAACAGTGTGTATAGGCTGGTATTGTCTATGCACACCATCTCCTGCCTCGTCAAAACTAACTACTGTTGTTTTATTTTGTGACGTACATGTCAAAGTTTTGCTTTCCCAATTAATCACTGCACGGTACTTCAATAGCCAATCTAAACCCGATAATTACTTCCGTAGTTAAGTCTGACACGGCGACAAACTCTTGTTCAAATCGTGTCCCACATATATCGAAGTTGACAAAAATCTGTTTTGTGACCGTTTTACTGGCGTTCCCAGTAGCACCGATAATTTTCACTCGTGTTACTGGCATAACTACGATACCAGGTCTGTCTTTCAGTAACTCAAATATTTTCCAAGATACAGCACTCAATTCTGCACCGGTGTCAATCAACACGTTTAGTTGTAGGTCGTGCATATTAACAGACACTACTATCTGTCTACACTTGTCCTCGACTGTTTCTTTATTTTCCCACAATAAATCCTCGTCTATATCCAGGTCATTCCAGTAAAAACCATCTGGCTTTGATCCTAAATCCGGCTTATTTGGCGGCTTTCTCAGCCTCTGTTCACATACAGTTTTAATTTCAACACGTTTGTCCTGAGGCTTAGTCTGTAGCTTCGCCTCCAATACCGAAACCTTTTCCTGTAACTCGTCAACTAGTGAGTGTTGCTTTGCTATCACTTCACTAATTGTCACCTTCGTTGATTCCTCTTTGACCAGATTGATACCATCTGCCAATCTACCTGGAGGAATGTGCCCAGTGGTATCTGCAATTACTTCCTCTGGATCTGCGCAACCCATACTGCTACCGTTCGACCGAATAACGTCAGCTCTAACCTCATACACGCTGTAATCTACGTGCTTTTCTACCACTCGTGTCCGGCTATCACTGAAATTCTCATAATCTTTCTCCTTAATACTTTCGCAATGTTTAATCTGGAGTTTTGCGTCGGATGGGTGGGCTACTTCTACCACTATAACTTTCCGTAAAGTCTGCCGGTTAGGGCCAGAACTATCCGTTACTACTTCAACATCCAACTCCTGCGGGACGAAACACGACGAATCTTGCTCGTGCTCCCCATTAACATCAACTATTTCTGGTAAAGTCTGCCGGTTAGGGCCAGAACTTTCTATCACTTCACAAACACTATCTTCCTGCAGGACGAGAGGCGGCAAATCCTGCCCGCGCTCCCCATAAACACTTCTCCCATACAGGCCCCTATAATCTCTTAGTTCGTCGTATAAGCGACCGAACTACCATAAACAGACCTCATCCCTCTCTGCATCCCCTCGCTCGATGACGGACGTATTATCCGACATCTGATCTTCCCTCAACACTTGCGAATCATTCTTAAACTCAATCTCCGGTTCCACTGTGGGTGATACAGCTGCCACTTTATAATCGATTTCCGGAACACTACTTAAATTGTTCTCACTGACAGTGAATGTATTTTCTACTGCCGTGTCTACAACTGATCTACTACTTGTGGGCGCACACCTTTCTCCTAACATTGGCACACTCTCCATTTATTCCATATGGAATTTTCATAACGACGACACCTGGGTTTTCTCCTGTTATTGGGCCGCCAAAATTTCTCCACGCCCGGTCGGCCCCTCACCGACGCGGCTAATGGTTTCCCTGTCTCGTCCCAGCAGATCCGCTCCCCGGATGCTGCTCAGTCGTTTGATCACACCCTCTGGCGTTATTACTATTCTGCGAAGCCCGTATCACGTTAGTATGATACTGGTTTCCGTCATTTCTGTAATTATTTGCATTGTACCGATTGTCATTACTGTACGAACCATTATTGTTATTGCTCCCATGGTTGCAGTATGCATTATTCCCATGGTTATTGGTGTTATGGTACCCGTTGTTGTTACCACAGCCTCTACCATTGTCGCGATTATTGCGCCAATTGTCCTCGACCTCAACTCTTTCCAGGAAATCATTGATTGTCCAGTAATAGCTTCCTACGTAGCGTTTTGTATCATCTGGAAGCTTCTTGTAGAGTTCCCACACTATTTCGGATTCCGTGCGGCGATCACGCAAATATTCCAACATGCGGATCAAGCCCTCACAAAATTCCTTCATCGAGCCTCGCGAATTCGCAAGGAAAGGCCTCGATACGACAAATTCGCGCCAGACACTTTGTTGTTTTTGCTCTGACCAGTATTCAGCCAGAAACAATTTTTTAAACTCGTCGAAAGTCAGGTTCGTGATGTTGAGGTTTAAGCCCCAACGCTTGGCATCACCAGCCAACACGTCAATAACCGCATTAATTTATCTCTCATTAGTCCATGATCTGGGTACAACTCTTTCACAATTTTTAATGAAATCGGTCACGTGTCTACCGCCTTTTTTCAAGGGGTCGAACCGCTCCTCTTTCGTCAACAACTCCGAACTCTGTGCACAGATTGGCATATAGCTCTGTTTTTCGTCAAGTTTCTTTTCTAATTCCGAAATTCTCGTAATTACTTGGCAAGTGGTTGTCGCAACCGTTTCCACTTCCCTCTTTTTCTCTTCGCAGGTATTAGCCTGCTTCCTCACTTTAGTATCTACCTCGGATACTAAAGCCCTTAAAGTTTCCACCTTCTGTTGACACTCTTTTTTCACAAATTGAATTTGTTGCGTCACCTCGATGATCGGAGCAACTGCTTCTCCTACACTTTTCTCGATTCTGCTAATTTCGGAGTCAAAACGAGTATTTATGCTCGCAATTTCCGCCTGAACTCCTCTCATTTCCTGTTTAAGATTACCGATTTTGGTTTTAATCACAACAATATCTTCTTTGATTTTATCAACTTTTGTGTTAACAACTCCAACATTGTTGTTAACAACATTAATAGCTTTGTTCTCATTGTCTAGCTTCCTGTCAATTTTTTCAGACTGAGCCCCCCGTATTCGTCATCAACGGGTTCAGATTTGATTTTCACTTCCGATTCCGAAACATTTTCTAAAGTTTGGAATTCCATTTCTGCTCTTTGTTGCGTTTCAGCGGTCGCGTCTTTCATGCTAGCTGCCTGCCCCTGAACAACGGCTTTGGCGGTGCACGTCTCCCACTGTCCGACCGATTGTTCCGTACTCAAGTCTACCAAATTTTACTAATTTTCAATATAAATGCCAAATCTCAAATCTAATTAGGATTCCTCCCACTACTTATTCTCGATGACAATGCAAAATTCGTGTCCAGAACCACCTCAAAAGCGAACATGTTGGCACCAGGTCGCGACGTGTAACATCCCCTCACTTATCGACCTTAATGATCGTGAAAAATTAAACCGCTTGTATCTAATGGAAATTTGGGAAAAGCAATCGTCACCGAAGTTAATCTGTCGGTAAAGAGGGAGAAACGGTTACATCTAAATGAAAGAAAAATGCAAATGAAATTGGTGGAAATTAATTTTGAAAAAGGGTAAAGTTAATAAAGAAAGTAAATGTGCGGTCGCTACGCTAACAATTAACTGGCGTTAATTAGATATTTGAGATTTGGGGAAAATTACGGTCGCCAGTCCTATGGACAATTACTATAATAACTGAAAAAGAAAGGTTAATGCACATATAATTAGCACTAAAAGCGCGGCAACTGAAGGTTGACACGTATTGTGTGAATACTGAATGTTTGTCAGGAGTAATAAATTTCGCTACCCTCTGACTTAATTTAGAAAAAGAATTAATAAAACCGGCAAATTGAAAGTTAATTTAGTAACTGAAATTAATAGTGAACTCTGTTTCTGAAGCACTACGAAATTAAATAAAATAAGGTTAGTCTTGGGCTACCTCAACAATCATCTCAAAAGCAACTTGAATCTACGCAATTTAGAAATAAGAGATTTAACTTTGAACTTGAATTAAATGATTTTGAACAATTGACAATAGTAAAATTTAGTACGTTCCAAGCTGAGCTGCAGTCACAGGTAAGCTAAAATATGGTAATAAAACTCGCACTCTTAATTTGTGCTTGTGTAATCTAAATATAGTTCTGTTTGGTTATTGTAGCCAGCTATGAATACTTTAACTGAACTTTGAAATTAAAGCAGTGAAATGGAATGATATTATTTTAATGCTGGCTTTTGAGTTTCAACGACACTCGGGTTCATTTCGGAAAAGGAAGGAACCCTGCTTGGTAATGCAATTGGGACAATGAGCAACAAAGGTTCATGCTAAGTTGTTGTATTTTAGTGATGCCAATGGAACAGTTTAAAAAGCTGAGGTCTGCCATAGAGTTCTAAAACTTTACGTGCTTTCAGTCTTCCTTGTTGGTTGATTGAAGGTTTGAAATCGTCGATCGAGGCGGTGGCGACAATCACTTATTGTCGGCCGTCGCTGTTGCAGAAGGTGGATGTCGGCGCGCCTTCTTCTCGACACGGTCACCAGGCGAAACGGGCTCTTGATGTGTGCCAGCTAATGTTTCCCGTCCGCGACACCGTGCCAGAAACTATCATAGCAAGTCGAGCGCAATTACATGCTGCCAAACCCTGAAAGCGCGGCGACTCACGGGAGCGTCACTCAACACACCTGCTATACCGCCCTACTCCATCCAGACTCCGCTCTGCCCGCGCTCCACGCGGCAGAGTCAACACTACCCAAGATCCTAAACATTTTGGTTCTCCACACGACCTATCGATGTAATCGTTCGATAGGATAGTTTTATCTAGGCAAGACCCAGCGTAAAAATACAAATAATATTTACAAAAAACCAATTATACATCGACATAAATGCATATATATATATATATATATATATATACAAATTGCAAAACAATTACAGTATATATATACACAGAAATGTCGTATCTTCAGGTAAAAAAAAAAAGCAAAAAATTTATGGTACAATAGATGGAAATAGGAGGATATGCATTTCCGGCATACAATTGCTCTCGTCAAGCTCTTTTTGGTTTCATTCAGGTTCTGTTTCTCTACAAGGATTTGGCCTCCCTTCAATCGGAGATGAAGCATTCTTTACTTTCGCAGCAACTTTCTAACGCGGCTATAGACCTACTATGCCTCAAAATATTGCTGCCACTCACTTGACTAATGAATACTGTACAATGCTTTTGGGTTTTACCCATTTTTGCCCAATTCTTCGTCATCAGAGCTGAATATATGATGATCACTACTTATATTAATCTCGCTAAACAAATTTTTTTACGTAAAGCACAGCAGTGCGCAGAACTACGGATGCAAGCCAGTGGGGCATTCACAAGACGACAATCGTGCTACCGTGGTTTGGGGAGCATGATAGTAAATCTACGTTGATGTCTTGGCCACAGAATTCGCCTGACCTGACCTGTACTGCGGTCCGATGGTTGACCTACACACCGTTAAACAAATTTTTATAACGTTTTGGCTCATCGTTGTATGTGTTTGTGGTGTGTATTTTGGTGACTTAATCATCTCATCTTGTTGGGTTTGGGAACTACTTCTGATGTTTTTTCTGTGTTGCGAAATAAATTTGGATTTTTAATGCAGCGTTTTATAAAATACCCTTTATTTATTTTCTCTGTCTTCCAAACATGCTTCGACATCTATGTGTCGTCTTCTATGGATCTAGCTGTTATTTCTGTATAAATATTATAAAAAGATAATGGTTGTTCTTCCATTTTAAACCCAAAAACTGTAACGTGCGTTTCTTTGTTTTGATTTCTTATGAGAGTGAACTGCACAGGTCAGCGTGCATTTATGCCATTTTATGGCTCGACTTTAAGTCGTATTAAAAGTAGTCGTAAAAATTTTGCTTAGAGATTTATTAATTTTATAGCACTTTTTCGAAGGTAGTGGTGTGCTGTATTTACATATCCGTCCTGTTGTACATCATTAGTGTGTTTTATCCTTTGATTGTAATTACGTACACTGTTTCCCACATGTTTTACACTTCAACCATGCCTTGTATCACACGTTTTCATATACGGAATGAGGTTTGGGAGTAATTCACCCGCGGAGGATTGCAAAACATCTGTTCGACCGGATCTTGAGTAGGCACTGTGCTCATCAGTGGGACCCTTACTAGATTGGATTAATAGAAGAGCCAGACAGTATCCAAGATTGAGCGGCGTGTTTCGTCACATAATCATTTATTCGGCGCGAGGTAATTGTAAGCCTTCTTTTTGTGAACATAATTCGTTGTTGAAAGTGAAGTAGCTCCGTTCTGTTGTAAGCTTTAGAATGGCTGCCATTTCCCCCCATTTGTATATCTGTTGTTTTCTCATGTTTCTCCTTTGGTTCTTTGATGATTCTGATTGTTTCCCCTCGTGTGACATTTTTGTACATAGATGTGATGTCAAAAGATTAAACGCTTGCTGTTAATGGTAAATGTTTGTCTTTCATGTTTTAAATTAATTTGTTGATGTTTTAACAGTTCAAAAATGGTTCAAATGAGTCTGAGCACTGTGGGACTTAACATCTGAGGTCATCAGTATCCTAGAGCTTAGAACTACTTAAACCTAACTAACCTAAGGACATCACACACATCCATGCCCGGGGCAGGATTCGAATCTGCGACCGTAGCAGTCGCGCGGTTCCGGACTGAAGCGCCTAGAACCGCTCGGCCAACAGGACCGGCCTTTTAACAGTTCCTGAAGTTGTGAATGTGTACCATTTGTGTAGTAATCTACGAGCATGTCTAGTTAAACGGTAAAATGGTACATTTTTCAGTTGATTAATCATCCCACGGGAGTGATTGGTAAATGGATTTTTGAAAGACAGTTTAGTTTGGACACTTTATGGCTCTTATGTGTCATGCATTTTGGGAGAATTTCTATGATGGTAATTCTTAATCATGGAAGGATAGACAGCATTGGTCGTATATTTTTGTTTATTATCGCAAAATCGATTTTCGGTCACTTAGTGACCATCTTCAGTGCTGTAATATATAACTTAAATTAGTAAGCACTGGTGTCAATAAGCTTACGGCGATACATAGATCGCCGTAAGCTTATTGACACCAGTGTTTACTAATTTAAGTTATATATTACAGCACTGAAGATGGTCACTAAGTGACCGAAAATCGATTTTGCGATAATAAACAAAAATATACGACCAATGCTGTCTATCCTTCCAAGTGTACCCATTATCTGGTCGTAGTGCACAGGACACTATGGAGTCGCCAATCAATAAATTCTTAATCAGTATAATTCTCCATCTTGATCGCTATTTATATTTTTGAATTAGTGGATATTTTTTTGAATTTTAGTGTATTAATTAGAAATTAGTCATTTTTCCAGATTATTTATTGAAATGCCTGTATACTTAATTTATTGACCTTAATACGAATTTTTGTTGACACTTACAGTTGCATTTAACGCCACCTTACAGCCACGGATTGTAATTTAAGATTGGCTGCCTCTCTAAGCAGCATTAGCCATCGTACAAATGTACAGGTGAATTGACGAGATAAAGCATATCAAGTTTTAAATGCGGTATGCCTTTCTTTTGTTCTGTATGTATTGTTGTATTTCTGTTAGAAATATTACTTCTTCTCTTTTGTTCTCTTTATATGACAGATTCTGACGATTGGTGCGGCCAAAATGCGTTAAGTTGTATATTTAAAAAATATAAAAATGTAAATAAGTCTCGCGATGGAAAATTACGTTTGCTAGTGGTAATAATGACAGACTTCTAAAATGACCTTATGTCATTTACAGAAAAATGCAATTTTGAGTGTTTTATTTACTTTCTGTATTATCCTCACTTCATAGTAGTTAGTTTAATAATATTGTTCTCATATAGCAATTATTCTGTTCTACTGACGTAATTTGTTTCACTCATAAGTGCTAATGGTGTCCTTTATCTGCTTTGGTGATGATTGCCTTGTGGTCTTGTAGTTTCTTGATTAGTTTTCTATAAATGTCTTATTCTGCTGTTTTATTTTAATCAGAAGACTACCCCCACATAAACATTAAAACGAAAGCAACATCACTAAACATTTCCAGTTTAGATTCACTCTGTACAGGACAATCTATCTGCACAATTTCTGAACTTTGTGCAGAACATCAATACCATATTCAAAGCAGTGTCTTTTTTTAAAAATCTGTTGTTACTGAGCACTGTCTAACAAATTACAATAAAATTATGTTTGATGAAAAAAGCTTGTGTCCCATGTACAAACTTGTTGGGCCTCTGTAGAGAATGTATAGCAGTAACTTTAATCGGGACAAAGGCTGTAACCTTAGTGGTGCATGACTCTGGGTTTAGACCTTTATAAACTGAGAGTAAGTTGCCGAATGGTCTACGTTCCAGGGGCGACCAGCATTGCGTATATTTTCTTTATTTGTTTATTTATTTACCATGTTTTTGGGACCATATGAGCCTAACTTACCTTATCATGGAACGAGTCAGTACGTAGTTTACAGAACTATCTTCCAGTGAATGTTAGGTTCAGATGATGTATTGTCTGACGAATAGAATGTGCAGGAACCTGTCATGCCGGAAGAGCGTTAGTTCAAGTGGCTCTGACCACTATTGGACTTAACATCTGTGGTCATCAGTCCCCTAGAACGTAGAACTACTTAAACCTAACTAACCTAAGGACATCACACACATCCATGCCCGAGGCAGGATTCGAACCTGTGACCGTAGCGGTCACGCGGTTCCAGACTGAAGCGCCTAGAACCTCACGGCCACACCGGCCGGCTCGGAAGAGCGTAATCGTCCTTGAAGCCAAAGGAACTTCTCACAGTAACGCTGGAAGCTCGTTTTCAAGGAAGTCTAGGTAACTGGGCCCTGTAAGACGATGCGGTGACGCAACACGACCAGTTGGCCAATAAACCGCAATCACAATCACTGATGAAAAATTCCATTACGTAAACTCAAGCAAAACTTTGCACCTTGAACTTCAAAACAAAAACAGCAGTTGATAAATAAACACATAGCAGCTGGAATGTCAACATGTTAAATAGTAACTTAACTCTGTAACCAGTTGTGTCTGTGCAGCCAATGAAAATTTGTCACATTTTCTATGGAATATTTTCTTCGAACTAGTCTACGCTACCACCTCTTAAAATATTTACTATTCCTCCTGAGCCACTCAGTATATTTTATAGCAATCAAAATTTTTTTATCGTCTCGCATGGGCCAACTAAGGACGACGTACCAGTTACAATACTTTATTCGATGTTCTTTCGTTTTCTTCCAGTACTCTTGTTGTGGCGTAACAAGCTAGTTACGCCACACTGAGAAGGGAGCCGAAAGGCACGCGTACACACACGCCGACTGGCGTCAAGTCTGGAACAGTATACGTTATGACTGCTATAAAGAAAATACGTAGCTTTGGAATATACTTAACTTTTAATCACTCCTTGTGATACATCTCTCTTGACTATACAAATGAGACTCGTAAGATACATGCACTGTTATAATTGGCGCCTTGCTAGGTCGTAGCCATGGACTTAGCAGAAGGCTATTCTAACTGTCTCTCGGCAAATGAGAGGAAGGCTTCGTCCGTATTGTCGCTAGCAATGTCGTCCGTACAACTGGGGCGATTGCTCGTCCGTATCTCGAGACCTGCCTTGTGGTGGCGCTCGGTCTGCGATCACACAGTGGCGACACGCGGGTCCGACATGTACTAAATGGACCGCGGCCGATTTAAGCTACCACCTAGCAAGTGTGGTGTCTGGCGGTGACACCACAACTCTTGCATCTGTTCACTACGCTGTTTTGTTCTGTCTTATGACCACTTCAGACCAGTTTTGTTTTCTGCCCTGTATTCTTCAATTTTCAATACCTTCTCTCTACATACATCGCTACTAGTTGTTTCTTCACATTCTATACTATTTTTTGCTAAACCTTTGTTTACTTCGTGGATCTGATTTGTTGTTGACTTTGCCATTGTAAATGTTTCATCTTTATTGTACTGGGACAAAGATGCATGAGCGCGCTGCACGAGCAGTGGGTAAGTTTCTTGACTCAAATTTAATCTGTGGAGCGCTTGGTCGCCAATTAGTTGTGCAGCACTAGAGCAGTCCTATTAGAGGCATAGTAACGAGCAGTTGATCAAGTATTCCAGCAACTGGGATACTTGATAAAGGAGATGAAAATTTGTTTGTAACCATATTTTCTTGACTATATGGTTGGAGAAGATTTTTGGAAGAGCATTTCAATGTACCCAAAGCACGTGCAAGAATGAAATGTTTGTTTCTCAGAACTATTAATTGAAGGAAACCTTTGCCCCTTACATAACTAATAATATTCGTTATTACTGTCAATTTGATCTCTTTGTTTTCATTATGACACAAATAACGCAATAGGTTTAAATGTCTAATTTTTGTAATGAGTGAATTTCGTAACTGTTAGAGGCTTCTTATGTTGTACAGTTTTTTGACAATAATCAGAATTAAGAACATTCTCCACCATTCTTAGTAAAGTTTTAAATATTTTGTCTTGTGTGTGTTGCACCTTACGCCACATGCAGCCACAGATTGTTTCTGACAAGCGAAGAAAAATTTAGTAGTGAGTAGATTATTTTTCTTTAGCTGTTGCATTTGCTGATTTAAATTTGCTTTCGAGAATGTCAGTTCATTAGAAATAAAATAGAAGTTACTTTCCTTTCAGGGCAGACCTCACTGTACATTATTGTGAACAAACTGTTCGTACTCAGAATTTTCAGGTGTCCTTACAATGGCTCTTTCCCCATGTTCTATTACATATCTTCACTTTCTTTCGAACAACTATGTAGATGCTACTTAATATAGAAACATTCGAAGAAAATAAACTCACGGGTCCAAACAAATCTAATGAATGTAATCTTCGGGCAACTGCAGCGTCCCTTTCGAAGATTTGGCGGGAAACACAATTGGTTTTCATTTACAATAATTTTAATGTGTGCCACGTATAGGATAACATTGCTTGAAAAGTCTGTGCCTGAAATTTTAATTCTTTACTAACTCAAGTCATTTGAGAAATTTATTTTCCTACCTTGTTATTATTCCTCGGTGATGACTTCATTAACTCTCTAATTACTAATTTCGACACAGAAAAAATTGGAATTAAAAAGGAGATGGTATTTGGGAACGAACCCAGGCTTTTTGTTTCAGCCAGATGCCGTGGTCGCTGCGCCAGCGGCGCTTTCGGTAAACTTTGCCTTATGGGTACATAAGCGCCAGGAGGAACAGTTTCTTTCCCCGGCCGCGCGGGATTAGCCGTGCGGCCTGAGGCGCTGCAGTCATGGGCTGTGCGGCTGGTCCCGGCGGAGGTTCGAGTCCTCCCTCGGGCATGGGTGTGTGTGTTTGTCCTTAGGATAATTTAGGTTAAGTAGTGTGTAAGCTTAGGGACTGATGACCTTAGCTGTTAAGTCCCATAATATTTCACACACACATTCTTTCCTCGATTTCTAGGAAAATATGGATTTGCAGATACCATAAGTACTGAGGTGACAATAATCATGGGATACCTTCTAAAATCGTATCGGACCTCCTTTTGCCCGGTGTAGTGCACTAACTCGACGCTGCATGGACTCCCCAAGCCGTTGGAAGTCCCCTGCAGAAATATTGAGCCATGCTGACTGATCTCTCGATTATGTAACATAAATGTTCGATGGGATTCATTTCGGGCGATCTGGGCGGCTATTCGCTCCAACTGTCCAGCATGTTCTTCAAACCAGTTGCGAACAACCGTGATCGGGTGACACGGCGCATTATCGTCCATAAAAATTCCATCTATGTTTGGTATCCTAGTAGAAGGACATAATAATTTCCAATCAATGATCGGTTCATTCGGACTAGAGGATCCAGTCCAGTCCATGTAAACACAGCCCACGCCATTATCGAGCCACCACCAGTTGCCCAGTTCACTGTTGACACCCTAGGTCATGGCTTCGTGGAGTCTGCGCCATTGTCGAACCCTACCATCTGTTCTTACGAACTGAAATTGGGACTTATCTGACCAGGCCACGAAAAAATGGCTGACATCGAAATAAGTGTCCAAGGAATAGAAAAGCAACTGAAATCACTCAACAGAGGAAAATCCACTGGACCTGACGGGATACCAATTCGATTCTACACAGAGTACGCGAAAAAACTTGCCCCCTTCTAAGAGCCGTGTACCGCTAGTCTCTAGAGGAACGGCAGGTTCCAAATGATTGGAAAAGAGCACAGGTAGTCCCAGTCTTCAAGAAGGGTCGTCGAGCAGATGCGCAAAACTATAGACCTATATCTCTGGCATCGATCTGTTGTAGAATTTTAGAACATGTTTTTCGCTCGCGTATCATGTCATTTCTGGAAACGCAGAATCTACTCTGTAGGAATCAACATGGATTCCGGAAACAGCGATCGTGTGAGACCCAACTCGCTTTATTTGTTCATGAGACCCAGAAAATATTAGATACAGGCTCCCAGGTAGATGCCATTTTCCTTGACTTCCGGAAGGCGTTCGATACAGTTCCGCACTGTCGTCTGATAAACAAAGTAAGAGCCTACGGAATATCAGACCAGCTGTATGGCTGGATTGAAGTGTTTTTAGCAAACATAACACAGCATGTTGTTCTCAATGGAGAGACGTCTACAGACGTTGAAGTAACCTCTGGCGTGCCACAGGGGAGTGTTATGGGACCATTGCTTTTCACAATATATATAAATGACCTAGTAGATAGTGTCGGAAGTTCCATGCGGTTTTTCGCGGATGATGCTGTAGTATACAGAGAAGTTGCAGCATTAGAAAATTGCAGCGAAATGCAAGAAGATCTGCGGCCGACATGCACTTGGTGCGGGAAGTGGCAATTGACCCTTAACATAGACAAATGTAATGTATTACGAATACATAGAAAGAAGGATCCTTTATTGTATGATTATATGACAGCGGAACAAACACTGGTAGCAATTACTTCTGTAAAATATCTGGAAGTATGCGTGCGGAATGATTTGAAGTGGAATGATCATATAAAATTAATTGTTGGTAAGGCGGGTGCCAGGTTGAGATTCATTGGGAGAGTTCTTAGAAAATGTAGCCCATCAACAAAGGAGGTGGCTTACAAAACACTCGTTCGACCTATACTTGAGTATTGCTCATCAGTGTTGGATCCCTACCAGGTCGGGTTGACAGAGGAGATAGAGAAGATCCAAAGAAGAACGGCACGTTTCGTCACAGGGTTATTTGGTAAGCGTGATAGCGTTACGGAGACGTTTAGCAAGCTCAAGTGGCAGACTCTGCAAGAGAGGCGCTCTGCATCGCGGTGTAGCTTGCTGTCCAGGTTTCGAGACGGTGCGTTTCTGGATGAGGTATCGAATATATTGCTTCCCCCTACTTATACCTCCCGAGGAGATCACGAACGTAAAATTAGAGAGATTCGAGCGCGCACGGAGGCTTTCCGGCAGTCATTCTTCCCGCGAACCATACGCGACTGGAACAGGAAAGGGAGGTAATGACAGTGGCACGTAAAGTGCCCTCCGCCACACTCCGTTGGGTGGCTTGCGGAGTATAAATGTAGATGTAGATGTAAAACATCGAAATTCTATCGACAGGCTCTGAGCAGTATTATGAGGCTCAGGCTTCAAGAAAATTTGGGCAGACTATATGTCTGCCATATTTCTTGTAGACGACATCACCGTATCAACACAGTATAATCCTAAGCAACTTAACCGTCGTTTCTACGACCAAGTACTCTCTAAAATGTGAAACTTCATTATTTAAATGTGTAAGTCTGTACTTAAATTGTTGAATGACTGAGAAGACGAAACTTCTACGTTATTTGATCCTGAAACAGCTGAGTAAAACTGAACGTACTGAGCCCACTTTCTCTTTACTTTTTCTTATCTTGTCAACACTGACCCACAATATTCTAGCGCAACGCAGTCTTACTGCTCAAAAAAATTACAACCTGACTTCAAATAATTATTTCAAAAGAATGGCCCTGACTAAAAGAAATCTTAACAATAACCTATTAGTTTCATTAAGCACTTACCTCACAAAAATCTTCATTACTGCAATACAGCGAGCGTCAATACTGCCAGCTAAATAAAAGATTCTATCTAATAAAGCCACTACCTACTAATAGGCATGTAGTTAGCAAAGGAAAGATTTTGTTGCAAACCAAATAATGTATTTTTTACCTTAATAATGTGACAACCATTTCAAACACGAATATAAATCGTCAATGACATCCAGTACTAAGATATATAATCATGAATAATTTTCAATCTCCAAGTCGGATACTTCCAGATCGTTAGCCTACGCTAATACTTCAGACACCTACCCTGCATCAGTGCTAACTTCTCACGTTTAACATCCATCACTGCTGGCTGTTCACCTCCAACTACCCAACAGTACTTCCATCACTGCTGGCAACTAATTTCCAACTGCCCTACACTACTGGCGACTGCCCTACACTACTGGCGACTGACTTCCAACAACGAGTCCAACCATCCACAGAGTCTCTTACAAAGAAAGCACAGTCAGATCCAATGCAAAGCGCTACACAGCGCTGCCAACACAGAAGCAGCCCACTTACAAATGCATCTTTGGAGATACAGGAATTAACGGCTGTGGTGGGTCAAAAGATGCAACAATTAAGATGTCTGTAATGTAAACAGTTTGAAAGTTTGAGTTCGATTGGATTCACACTGCTTAAAGGTCAGATATTAAAAATTTTTAATGCCGGAGTTACCAAAATTTTAACCTCTCCTTTCACAAAATATTGTCAAAATCGTTGTGCATAAGAAAGACAGCATACATTCCTGTGTTGCAAAGACATGAAGAACTGCATCTATATCATTATACGTTAACTCAACACCAGAGAAACTTGAAAAGGCGTTGAAATTCAAGCCATATAATGGGAACAATAGCCAGGCAAACGGGTAACGGAAGGGGAATTATAATAATCACCAAAATAGTTATCACTGTAATAAAAATTCGCGCAGGGGAAATGGAAACAGGAATTTTCATAAAGAAAATAAAAATCGGGAACGAAGATCTGAGAGGCAGGTACCTCACGAAATGCAGCACCAGAATACGAGTTCGGTAAATTAGAGGCCACCGCATCTCAGGTCCGGAGGTTGCAAAATAAATCGAAATTGAAAAGCACACGTTATTTTCAAAATTCTGTGGGTGTCGAAAATCCGGCAAAGAAGCCACGAAATGTTGGAGGTGGAGGCTATAACAAGGAAAAATGGAACGGGGAATAATATTAAGCAGCACAACCGCAAAGAGGGTGCAAGAAAGGTTGTTAAATGCGTAGAAAAATTCGTCAATGAATATATGGGGTTGAGAAATTTATTTTCTGGAAGGGAAGTGAATGATGAAATGAATGTATTAGTATTTAAAGATTCTGTGATCACAAGAGAGGCTAAGATGGATCTAAATTTGGTGGAGGTGGAATGTACGACGAATTATAATGAGGTAGTAGTCAGCAGCGGCAATTATAGTAATGTAGGTGAAAGTAATGTAGATGATTTTGTATCGGAGAAAGTAGGTAAAGTTATCTACGAAGGCGGCGAAGCTGTAGTCAAGTCAGCTGGAGATGAATTTTGTCGTGTATCGACGGAAGGATATGAAGGTGTTTGTGAAAATGACGTAGCAGTCGTCTCGTCAGCATCTTCTTATGTGAGGAATTTATTGTTAAAGGATAACATCAGTTGTATGGCATTTCAATTTTTCAGTTGTATTGCGATTTTTAGGCACTCCTTGTGTAGCGCTATGCATATAGTTGTGTAACTGGGGCTGATATCTGTGATTAATTACGAGATTATTACTAATCTCCACTTCAGCTTCCCAACAAAATAAGTGAAGTACACTAATCTAACTTTCCTCTCCTGCATTTGGACAGTTTCCATGTGTTGGAGGGTTGCACTTGGGCTTTCTGTCCAAAAGATGAGGGTTCGAGTCCTGGAAAAGGCACTGTCATTTTTAATTTCCGGCCAGTTGCCGGTTGGGGGATGGGGTGGGACGTAGGCACAACCCTGCGACTAAGGAATTCCCACCAAAATTCGAAATTCCCATCAAAATTCGAAACTGCCGCCAAAATTCGAAATTCCCACGAATAGGGTAGGTGGGGGGGGGGGGGGAGGGAGAGGGAACCTACGTTCCGGCTGGGGAGAACAAATGACATCATCTAGGCGTGGATTTGTTGGTGGGTGTGTTTGGGGAGTGTGGGCGTGTAATCGGTTGATAAATTTAATTAATTTGCTTATCAATTTGATATCAAAAGTGGGCTGATACCGCCATCTCCCTGCTACTCACATGTGCAACAAGGTGGTGGTGAAATGATGTTCTGAGGTGGAAGTACTTGAGGCCACCATACACCTATCCTGGTAATAGAGGGAAATCTGACTGCTGTACAGTAACCAGCATTTTGATGAGAATTTCATCTTGATGCTGTTCCCGTGTACAAGTTCTTTCAGCATGCTAGAACAGTGAGAATGGAGTGGCATCTTTATTCCTCGGACATGAACCCAACTGACACGAGTGGGGTCGATTGAAAGGAGCTGTTTTTAGACATCGAAAGCAGCCACGTACTCTGTGCGACTTACACAGAATCGCTATTGAAGAGTGGGACAATTAGAACCTGGTCTGGCTTGATGACCTCATCTTCGGTATGCCACAAGAGAGGCAAGTCTGCATCCGAGCAAGAGCCGGCCGCTGTGGCCGAGCGGTTCTAGGAGCTTCAGTCTGGAACCGCGCTGCTGCTACGGTCACAGGTTCGAATCCTGCCTCGGGCATGGATGTGTGTTATGTCGTTAGGTTTAAGCAGTTCTAAGTCCAGGGAACTGATGACCTCAGATGTTAAGTGTCATAGTGCTCAGAGCCATTTGAACCATCCGAGCAGAAGGGCGTTCCACCACGTACTGACGTTACTCAGGGGTGCTGTGGATAACCCCAAGGGGAACATACCATTTTGTCGTTACACAAAAAGTTCGTTTTCTTATTTTTTTGTCTGGAAACGTATTGACGTTGCTCAGGAGTCTTGTGAAAAGCCCCTCTTGCAGAACATACCATTTTGTCGTTATACAATTCTTTTTTATTTATTTATTTTCTTTTTTTGATTGGGTGGTTTGGACACATAGCAAATGAATATCGATGAAAAACAAAGTGTAACATGCGACTGAACAAGGTGAAGAGTACTTAACTGGTCAAGAACGATCATCAGAATGATGGGCGCAACTACAGTCGTAAGTCGCTGACGTCGATATTTTGTACAGAGTAGTTCACAATTCATGTTACACAATTCTAGGAGTTGTAGAGTGGACTTTGTAGATCAGGTTTTATATAGGAACCCATGTCCAGAAACGTCGTCCAACGACGCTTCAGAGTGTCAAAACGATAGGCGCTGCGGTCTGTAAATGTACGTGTATCCTGGGTGATTCCGTGATGATATTGCAAATTTTATAGACGAGGAGAAGGGTAAATGTATCGATCTGAGGTAAGGGTCCCTTTACCGGAAGCGAACGAGTCGAAAGTTATAAGCGAAAACCGTTCTGATATCTCTGACACTGAAATACACTCCTGGAAATTGAAATAAGAACACCGTGAATTCATTGTCCCAGGAAGGGGAAACTTTATTGACACATTCCTGGGGTCAGATACATCACATGATCACACTGACAGAACCACAGGCACATAGACACAGGCAACAGAGCATGCACAATGTCGGCACTAGTACAGTGTATATCCACCTTTCGCAGCAATGCAGGCTGCTATTCTCCCATGGAGACGATCGTAGAGATGCTGGATGTAGTCCTGTGGAACGGCTTGCTATGCCATTTCCACCTGGCGCCTCAGTTGGACCAGCGTTCGTGCTGGACGTGCAGACCCCGTGAGACGACGCTTCATCCAGTCCCAAACATGCTCAATGGGGGACAGATCCGGAGATCTTGCTGGCCAGGGTAGTTGACTTACACCTTCTAGAGCACGTTGGGTGGCACGGGATACATACGGACGTGCATTGTCCTGTTGGAACAGCAAGTTCCCTTGCCGGTCTAGGAATGGTAGAACGATGGGTTCGATGACGGTTTGGATGTACCGTGCACTATTCAGTGTCCCCTCGACGAGCACCAGTGGTGTACGGCCAGTGTAGGAGATCGCTCCCCACACCATGATGCCGGGTGTTGGCCCTGTGTGCCTCGGTCGTATGCAGTCCTGATTGTGGCGCTCACATGCACGGCGTCAAACACGCATACGACCATCATTGGCACCAAGGCAGAAGCGACTCTCATCGCTGAAGACGACACGTCTCCATTCGTCCCTCCATTCACGCCTGTCGCGACACCACTGGAGGCGGGCTGCACGATGTTGGGGCGTGAGCGGAATACGGCCTAACGGTGTGCGGGACCGTAGCCCAGCTTCATGGAGACGGTTGCGAATGGTCCTCGCCGATACCCCAGGAGCAACAGTGTCCCTAATTTGCTGGGAAGTGGCGGTGCGGTCCCCTACGGCACTGCGTAGGATCCTACGGTCTTGGCGTGCATCCGTGCGTCGTTGCGGTCCGGTCCCAGGTCGACGGGCACGTGCACCTTCCGCCGACCACTGGCGACAACATCGATGTACTATGGAGACCTCACGCCCCACGTGTTGAGCAATTCGGCGGTACGTCCACCCGGCCTCCTGCATGCCCACTATACGCCCTCGCTCAAAGTCCGTCAACTGCACATACGGTTCACGTCCACGCTGTCGCGGCATGCTACCAGTGTTAAAAACTGCGATGGAGCTCCGTATGCCACGGCAAACTGGCTGACACTGACGGCGGCGGTGCACAAATGCTGCGCAGCTAGCGCCATTCGACGGCCAACACTGCGGTTCCTGGTGTGTCCGCTGTGCCGTGCGTGTGATCATTGCTTGTACAGCCCTCTCGCAGTGTCCGGAGCAAGTATGGTGGGTCTGACACACCGGTGTCAATGTGTTCTTTTTTCCATTTCCAGGAGTGTACATGTCCAGGTACTGCTGTTGCTAAGATTGGAAGTTATTCAACTCTCAGAGGTGATAATATGGACCAAAACAGGAACAAAATTGTTGTAAACATGGGCCCTAAAATGCATACCTTAAGAGCTATGAACATTTGTCCCATCGAAGAGATGTGTTTTACAGTAGCGAAGACAAACAAGTGCTCATAGTTCCACAGGCATGCATTTTAGAGCATATGTTTACTGGACATTTTTCCTTGTTTTGGTCCATACTACCACCTCTAAACATTGCCTATCCTACAATCTAAGGAACAACAGTACCAGTACATGTATTCCACCGTCAGAGCTATCAGAACGGTTTTCGCTTATAACTTTCGACTCGTTCGTTTTTGGTAGAGTCTCCCGGTAAGGCAGTATTAATTGTATTTTGACTCATCAAGGTAATTTGTCGTTTGTAGCATATAATCTAAGCAAAATGAGAGGACAAAGACCTTAACTAGCTGGTAGTTAAGGTAACAAGTAGTTAAATATTTTTAGTAGTTAATGGTATAATAGTCATAAGGAATTAGCAGGGAAATTTTCATTTCTCCAAAAATCATTATTAAATACATTTCTGGAATAATACTTACAATTAATAGTTACAAGATATGGTCTGCTGAATAGTATCTAGATATCAGATCCATATGCAAATCAAGGAAAAAGAAATATATACCTAAATGTACGGCAAGCGATAGAGGAGATATTGTTAAACCGAATATGGAACAACCCTTATCTGAGACCAATCTATGGAACTGACAAGCAAAAATTCCACCATAAGAATAGTTTGTCACGAGAAACAGGTTGATGTTATCCGTTGACACTGGGCTTCACGACAAGCAAGAGACGAGCAGTATTTGTTTCTCTGAGCCCATCTACACATTCCAAAAATGAAATTGTAAGTATATGTTGGAACACTGGACAAAATGCCTATCAGAGGGTACTTTCGATTGCATGATATACTGGGGCTTCTTCCCGTTCCATTCACGTCTAAAGCGCAGGAAGAATGGTTCCTCAAAAGTCTGACTGCACGTTGTAATTAGTCAAATGCTGCATTCGTGACCTGTGCGGGAGCAATACGCAGGGAGTTGTAGTAGATGTCTAGATACATCACTTAAAGTTGCTTCTACAAATTTACTAAATAGGTTTACACGGGATAATATGCGTCGAGTCTTCAAGCGTTTGCCCGTTAAGTGCTTTCAGCATCTCCGAGGCGTTCTCCCATGGCTCAAATAAACCTGTGGCCACTCGTGTTGCCCTTCTTTGTATATTTTCAATAACACTTCTTAGTTCTATTTGGTACGTGTCTCACATGTTTGAACAACATTCCAAGATGGGTCGCACAATGTTTGGTAAGCAGTATCTTTTGTAGAATTATTGCATTTTGCTCGAATGCTAACGATGATCCGAAGTCTGCCACATGCTTTATGTACGACTAAGACTATGTCATCATTCAGTTTCGTATCTCTACGAACTGCTACACCCAGGTATTGGTATGAGTTCACGGATTCCAGCTGTGACCCACTGAGGCTGTTTTTTCGTTTCCTGAAGTGCAAAATTTTACATTTCCGAACATTTAAAGTTGCCAATCGTTGCACCACTTTGAAATCTTATCAAGATCTGACATCTGACTGAATATCTGAGCAGATTTTTTCGCACATTACTTCATTATAGATAACTGCATCGTATTAAGTTACTATTAATGCTCTCTGAAAGGTCGTTAACGTACAACATGAACTGCAAGTGTCCCAACACACTTCCCTGAGACACAACAGAAGTTACTTTTGCAGTTGTCGATGACTCTCCATCCAATGTAATGTGCTGGGTCTTCCCTACCAAGAAATCCTCAATCCTCTTGTCCGTAGCTTGTGGTTTCGCGGTCGCGTTCTCGCCTCTAGAGCACGGGGTCCCGGGCTCCGTTCCCGGCTGGGTCATGGATTTTTCACCTGCCTCGAGATGACTGGGCGTTTGTGTTGTCCTCCTCGTTTCATTATCATTCTTGAAAGTGCCGAGACTGGGCCGAGCAAAGGTTTGCAGTTCGTACGGGTGCTGATAACCGCGCAGATGAGCGCTCCACAAACCAGACATCATCATCTCAATCGTATCACTGTTTTCGCTTGATACGCCATACGATAGTACTTTTGATAATAAGTGTCAAATGGAAATGAGCGTTAGGCGTCATTGGTCGGGAGGCCCCTTGCGGCCGGCCGATGTGACCGTGCAGTTCTAGACGCTTCAGTCTGGAAACGCGTGACAGCTACGGTCGCACGTTCGAATCCTGCCTCGGGCATGGATGTGTGTGATGTCCTTAGGTTAGTTAGGTTTAAGTAGTTCTACGTTCTAGGGGACTGGTGACCACAGATGTTAAGTCCCATAGTGCTCAGAGCCATTAGAACTATTTTTTGAAGCCCCTTGCGGGGCAGGTCTGCCCGCCTTGGTGCAGGTCTTATTACATTCGACGCCTCATTGCGCGACCTGCGCGCCGGATGGGGATGAAATGATGATGAAGACAACACAACACCCAGTCTCTGAGCGGAGAAAATCTCCGACCCAGCCGGGAATCGAACCCGGGCCCGTGGGACGGCAATCCGTCACACTGACCATTCAGCTATCGGGGCGGACAGTGTCAAACGTCTGCCTGTGACGTTACATAGATGTAAAGAAACTTGTTCATTAGGTACTGAAAAGGAACGGTAGCTAACTCGCTTGTAACTTCATGCTAGTATGATTCATTTTGCGCAGCACTCACTGTGAAGCTTACGACATGTTGCAAATCTCTGTATGAAACATTGTTATAGTTTTAGTTTTAAATTCAATAGGGAATGAGTAGACACACACACACACACACACACACACACACACACACACACACACACACACACACCACAAATATGAGATGGGAACGTGTGGCAAGACCTACAACTTAAGGGGCGAAGGACAAGCACGTCGGCCGAGCGGTTCGAGGCGCTACAGTCTGGAAACGCGCGACCGCTACGGTCGCAGGTTCGAATCCTGCCTCGGGCATGGATGTGTGTGATGTCCTTAGGTTAGGTAGGTTTAAGTAGTTCTAAGTTCTAGGGGACTGATGACCACAGCAGTTAAGTCCCATAGTGCTCAGAGCCATTTGAACCATTTTTTGACAAGCACGTCAACGCCAGAGCGCGGTCCGCTCCGCTTATTGACACTCCTGGGTCCTGACGGCGAGAGCGGAAGGTAGCAGATTTTAGCGGGCAATGACACGAGTGAACAATGGCTCTTTATACTAACATGCCGGTCATCACTGCAGGCCGATGTACGTCCATGAAAGGAAGGTCAAGGGTACCGACTTACAGAGCCGGCCGCAGGTGACGCTCCTAAAGCAGTTCACTGCTCCCGAGTCACAAAAAAATTCAAAGAAGCTCCACCTTACATATGTCAACTGCGGTTGAAAAAACACCACCAGGGCAACCGATTTTCCGCACTATGCGGGCAGACTCGTGTAACTCGTCATGCACAGTTGCGAGGTACTACTTGTAATTGGTGCGGCTAGCTTTTCTCATAAGGGGAAGAACCATGTGATTACTAGGTTGTTACGGCATCCAGTACCTCATAGCACCATCTTTGTCTCCCAGCGAGATCTGTGTTAGAAATTATGTGTAGTGACTCACACTCACTCGCTTGGTTATGCATAAACAACCTACTACGCCTATCCTCACTTTCTGTCAACTATACATAAATGACAATGACCTCTTTGCTGCTACAACCACTCATCAGAGAAGCCTCGGCACTAAACCTGCCATAGTCGTAGATGCGTTTGGATGCTTGCCTGACGTCATCTCCTGATGCAAGCGTCATGTTGACATCAGCCACTTGCGTTTTCACCGGAAACACTGTTCCTGAACTTCCACACTCCATCGTCAACTGTGCTGTGTGCGTTCCTCACGTGATGCTGAGGGAATTAGATTAAGAAATGAGACACTTACAGTAGAAGAGGAGTTTTGTTATTTGTGTGGCAAAATAACTGATGATGGTTGAAGTAGGGAGGATATAAAATGTAGACTGGCAATGGCAAGGGAAACGTTTTTGATGGAGAGAAATTTTTTAACATCTTGTACAGATTTAAACGTCAGAAAGTCCTTTTTGAAAGTATTTGTATGAAGTAGAGCCATGTATGGAAGTGAAACATGGACAATAAACAGATTAGTCAAGAAGAGAACAGAAGCTTTTGAAATGTGGTGCTACAGAAGAATCGTGATTATTGAATGGGTAGATCACATTACCGATGAGGAGGTACTGAACAGAATTTGGGAGAAGAGAAATTAGTGATACAACCTGACTAGAAGAAGAGATCGGTTGGTGGGACACATTCTGAGCAATCAAAGGATCACCAGTTCAGTGTTGGAGGGTAGCATGGGGGGTAAATATCGTAGAGGGAGACCAAGAGATGAATATAGCAGGCAGATTCAGAAGGATGTATGTTGCAGTAGTTATTTAGAGATGAAGAGGCTTGCACAGGATAGAGTAGCATTGAGAGTTGCATCAAACCAGTCTTTGGACTGAAGACAACAACACCAACAATATGACTTCCTCACAAAACAAGGCATCGTAAACGATAAAATGTGGACCCCAAACATACGAACCTCCACGCAAGGCAGTGTTTATTGTATTTGTTGTGTTTATTTCAAAATTTTACAGCTGGTCATTTTTGTAATGAACATCTAAAATTGTCTTTCAAATTTCTCACAACTGTACAGCCTCCCAGGCTTATCAGTTATCCTGTTGTGTCTTCGTATATATTCATTTGTTTATGATATTCGCTGTTACACATTGCATCCTTTTGTGGGGTTTATTTTTTGATTTGTTTGTGACTCATTTAAGACTCACGTGCACATATATGCTACTCTTTTCATAGCCATGTTTTTGTATATATTTTAATTTTCTTTGCCTTGTGCAACACGTCTCACTTGTTCTACAGTGTTGGTCTGTACATAAGTTATTTTTATTTTGTACTACACATGTCACGTAATTGATAGTGATGTCATCTGTACATTTTGTTCTGACATGTGACAACACATGTCTACACTGAATAAAGCCTGCATATACACATTGTTCTTGTGTCGTTTATTTTATAGTGACAATTCGGAACATACATTAACGCAAATGATGTCACGGAAAATTCATGTAAACACGAAGTTTTTAATCCTCACCTTTGTACAGATGTAGATGACATGATTTATGGGTGTAAATATCAAGTCAAATATTGGTTGTTTCTGTACATTCATGTCATTGTTAATCCAGATTAATGAATACATATATATATATATATATATATATATATATATATATATATATATATATATATATTGCAGCAATTACTAGAAGATGAAGAGCCTTGCACAGGATAGAGTAGCATGGAGAGTTCACATCAAACCAGTCTTATATATATCACGTTTGCACTGCAATGTGATTGATCAACGACAGTAATTTCAGCTGTCTGATGAGAGGAGAGAGGGTTCCATTCCGATGCTTTAGTTTCCACTAATCTCTTACTGTAACATGCACTTCACGCTAGTGTTTACATACTTCCTTTTTTTCGTATCGTATTTAATTCGGGGAAAAACCTTTTATTAAGCAATACTCATGAATCGCCTTTGGTATAATGAATAATTTTTTTGAGATCATACTACTATGATTATTTCCCTCTTATTTTCATAGTGATGTTTTGTGCCAGTTCAGGTTCTGGACCTTTTTTTAGTATTTTGAATGAAACTGTGGTTGAATTCATGTGCTACCTCTGACAGCAGTAGGTTGGTGGCGACCCTAGTCTGTCTTTCTGAAAAATGTGCTCTTTGGTTTCTGTTATAATGTCAGTGCATAAAAAGTGTGTTTTCTACGTGTTATTCATGAATTATTAATGTACGTTATTAGCAGATCAACTCTATGATTCAAGCATTTATCCCACAATTACAATTAAATTTCCAACGACCTCCAACACCTTCTGTATCTTGTTGCTTTCGGCTCACGGGGATTCGCCAACATCTGGGAAACAGTAGCCTTTCACACGAGGCAGGGTTGCGAAGCCGGCCGTGGGGCCGAGCGGTTCTAGGCGCTACAGTCTGGAACCGCACGACCGCTACGGTCGCAGATTCGAATCCTGCCTCGGGCATGGATGTGTGTGATGTCCTTAGGTTAGTTAGGTTTAAGTAGTTCTGAGTTGTAGGGGACTGATGACCTCAGATTTTAAGTCCCATAGTGTTCAGAACCATTTGAACCATTTGAACCAGGGGTGCGAAATCAAGGTTTAAAATAACGTTTCCTGCAAATGCCACAGTTGAAATTCATAATCGCTGTCAGTGTTTCAACGGGTGTGGGCGATATACTATCCCTTTCTGGTCTGCGACGGTAGTCCTGGCAACTGAATTTATTTCATTATAAACGGAGGTTCCTAGCAAGCTGCCAGTTGTATTTCCGAATACATCGGACTTCTGGAAATAAGGATATGCGTACTAATGAGTCAAATGCTTTTCGTAAGTCAAAAAATATTCTACCTATTTTACTGTCTTTATTCATGGCTGCAGGATGTGATGCGTGAAAAGTGCGAGTTCGTTTCATATGACCAGTGTTTTCGTAATCCATGCTGGTTAGCACTGATAAGATTATTGTTATTGGAATACTGGATTGGGACACGGTTGTAGGGAATCAGGCATGCAACACTAACGAGTTTGATTCTTTACAGTCCCTTAATAATACTCTAAATGTGGCGCAATCTTAAAGCAGTCAAAATTGATGGATATAATCCTTTTCTTAATCGGCTCCATATTTGCTAAGCATATAATAAAACCACACGACGATCTGGTTTGTTATAAGTGGTTCAGTACCTTAATGAAACCTGTCCTGAGCGTTGGAACCATCGAGAATGTTTTCTTGTACGGCTGCCTACTTCACCCGGTGCTCCGAATTAAACTATCATTTACTAGGTTAGCATTCACAGCAAAAAAGCGCTGACAAGCACATCATTGGCTGTTTGCTTTTTGAGGCTTTGTCTGAATAGTAAACTACTTATATATTATTGCCAATAACTTAGGAGGGGGGGGGGGGGCGGCAAACATCCGTTTATGCATACGAGCTTGTAACCCATCGAATTTGATCACAGTGATACGCTTCGTTCCTAGCCCGCAACAACATATCTACTTGTTAATTTTAATTTTAAAAATCAACAGCCTCAGTTGCACAGATTACCTAGATTTACCTAGGATCCAGTACAGCACTCGTGGCTGCCGCATCGCGGTCTTGAAGTGGGGCCGAGGGAGTTTCAGATAAGTTTTTACAGTCTGACGATAATTATGGATTTGTAGTTTTAGCTTGATGATGTCGACTATGGACAAACGATAGTTACTTTTATTCTGAAGGAGGTTGGGTTATCCCGACTGAAACCTAGGTAAATCTAGGTAATCTGTGCAACTGATGCTGTTGATTTTTAAAATTAAAAATTAATATTTATACAGTTGCTGACAGGACCGCGAAATGTTGAAAATATTGAAATATCTATTTGTACATGTTTCATTATTTTATTTTTTTTTTCTACGGATTCTGGATGGATTCAGGCATAGATACTTATGATTTCTGACATACTTCAGTTTACGTTGAGGTTCCTTCCACGAAAACAACAAGATGACGTCAACGAACTTGTCAAAATCATTAATAATAATAATAATAATAATAATAATATTTAGTGTAGTGTAGTGAGTGCTCCTATATAAACCAGTAGTTGTAACTCTTCCATAGTTGTATTTTCATTTATTTTGTTGTGTATGATTGTGTTGATCGTTGTTACTGTTGTTTCGACTTGTGGGTTATTTGGTGGTCTATGCAAGAATGGTCTAATGTCTGTATTTGTGTCTTTGTATTCTATATATGTCAGCTGAAATTTTTCTTCTATACCTAACATATGTGTCACTTCGTGTTCTATTTGTGCTTGTTCTGGTGGCTGTCTTAAGATTTCGTTTTCCTCTGATTGTTTAATTGATGCATGTTGGTCTTTGTTTGTTTGCTCTGGGATGTTTGAGTCCATTACTGTATCTTCTTCTTCTTCTGATTGCACACTATTTTGTTCCAGTATTTGTTGTACTTGTTGTTTGATGTTTTCTAATTCTGACTGGGGTATCTTGTTATTTTTTATTATTACACGGATCTCATCAGTTAGTCGTTGTTCTGTTAAAAATTTTAATTCTGGGTATCTGGTAATAAATGTTGTGTATACTTGTGGTCTGTATCCAGTTGTGTTGGTTCCTAAGTTTGTTGCTTTGTAATAACAGAACATTAGGTGTCGGTTAACTTCATCTGACCATCTCATCCTCTGTCTTTGTTTTCCTTCTAGGGTGGTAGCAGGAAGCATATCCTGCAAAACACCTCTATTTGGATTTGAATCATTTTCCGTGTGGCTAGCAGTGTCGTTACCATTGTGGACGGGCATAGGGTTCAAGCGCCGTTCCCGACCATGACAGCGCTTGTCCGAGGCTTCATTAGTTCTGTCCTGAACCAGCTAATCACACTAAAAGGGGGGTTAGCCCTATTAGTGGTTTGCTCTTTTCGTCGCCTTTCACGACTGGCAGAACATACCGGAGGTTTATTCTTTTCCCGGGCCTCCACGGGGTTAATAATAATAATAATGATCCTCAGCTAGATGCGAATAGACAAATTACGGGAATTAAGCCGGGTGTCATCTCTGACAACTGCTGCTATTTCCACGGGTGAGCTCTCTGCCATTTTCAAGCCCCAAGTACAACTAGAGACCGCTGTACAAGTACTAAGTAGACCAAACATCATAACTTAGCGTATGTACAAAGACAACACACATACCGAATCAACTAGCGCCATCAGTGTCGGAAGTTATCGATGGAGAATGTTAGTTATGAGTGGGTGAACAGGCAATGTTAACTCTGTCTCTCTTATGATTGACCAGGGAGAGAGAAGGATTCCAAGCAGAATTTAAGCAGAAATATCTATCTCTTATTCATAAAGTGATTTGCTGCTCTGTTGAGCCCACAGTTGGTCGATGTGTACATCCCATTAGAAATCCGGTGTATTTCTTACGTTCACTAGAGGGACTGCGTTTGAATGACGCCAATATTTTACTAAGTTTTGATGTGATCTTTCTCTTCACTCGTAATCTCCTAACAGATACGTTGCGGTTAATTGAGGATAAGTTCGGAAATGAATTAAAGAACTTATTTCGACACGCGTTGACTTCCACTTTCTTTTTATTTAGTGGTGATTTATGAGCTGATAGATGGAGGTGCGGTGGGGAGCTCTTTGTCACATGTTATTACCAATCTGTTTGTGGAAGATTTCGATGAACGTGCCCAGGGGTCGGCGGCATTGAAACCTGCACGCTTTTTAAGATGTACACTCCTGGAAATTGAAATAAGAACACCGTGAATTCATTGTCCCAGGAACGGGAAACTTTATTTACACATTCCTGGGGTCAGATACATCACATGATCACACTGACAGAACCACAGGCACATAGACACAGGCAACAGAGCATGCACAATGTCGGCACTAGTACAGTGTATATCCACCTTTCGCAGCAATGCAGGCTGCTATTCTCCCATGGAGACGATCGTAGAGATGCTGGATGTAGT
Organism: Schistocerca piceifrons; assembly: GCF_021461385.2. Lineage (NCBI taxonomy): Eukaryota > Metazoa > Arthropoda > Insecta > Orthoptera > Acrididae > Schistocerca > Schistocerca piceifrons. The sequence goes on from NC_060149.1 coordinate 407,570,181, forward strand.
CCTGTGGAACGGCTTGCCATGCCATTTCCACCTGGCGCCTCAGTTGGACCAGCGTTCGTGCTGGACGTGCAGACCGCGTGAGACGACGCTTCATCTAGTCCCAAACATGCTCAATGGGGGACAGATCCGGAGATCTTGCTGGCCAGGGTAGTTGACTTACACCTTCTAGAGCACGTTGGGTGGCACGGGATACATGTGGACGTGCATTGTCCTGTTGGAACAGCAAGTTCCCTTGCCGGTCTAGGAATGGTAGTACGATGGGTTCGATGACGGTTTGGATGTACCGTGCACTATTCAGTGTCCCCTCGACGATCACCAGTGGTGTACGGCCAGTGTAGCAGATCGCTCCCCACACCATGATGCCGGGTGTTGGCCCTGTGTGCCTCGGTCGTATGCAGTCCTGATTGTGGCGCTCACCTGCACGGCGCCAAACGCGCATACGACCATCATTGGCACCAAGGCAGAAGCGACTCTCATCGCTGAAGACGACGCGTCTCCATTCGTCCCTCCATTCACGCCTGTCGCGACACCACTGGAGGCGGGCTGCACGATGTTGGGGCGTGAGCGGAAGACGGCCTAACGGTGTGCGGGACCGTAGCCCAGCTTCATGGAGACGGTTGCGAATGGTCCTCGCCGATACCCCAGGAGCAACAGTGTCCCTAATTTGCTGGGAAGTGGCGGTGCGGTCCCCTACGGCACTGCGTAGGATCCTACGGTCTTGGCGTGCATCCGTGCGTCGCTGCGGTCCGGTCCCAGGTCGACGGGCAAGTGCACCTTCCGCCGACCACTGGCGACAACATCGATGTACTGTGGAGACCTCACGCCCCACGTGTTGAGCAATTCGGCGGTACGTCCACCCGGCCTCCCGCATGCCCACTATACGCCCTCGCTCAAAGTCCATCAACTGCACATACGGTTCACGTCCACGCTGTCGCGGCATGCTACCAGTGTTAAAGACTGCGATGGAGCTCCGTATGCCACGGCAAACTGGCTGACACTGACGGCGGCGGTGCACAAATGCTGCGCAGCTAGCGCCATTCGACGGCCAACACCGCGGTTCCTGGTGTGTCCGCTGTGCCGTGCGTGTGATCATTGCTTGTACAGCCCTCTCGCAGTGTCCGGAGCAAGTATGGTGGGTCTGACACACCGGTGTCAATGTGTTCTTTTTTCCATTTCCAGGAGTGTATGTCGATGATACCTTTGTTGTTTGGCCTCATGTCCATGGGTTTCCGCATAGTTTCGGCAGCATCTAAAATCAGTCCATCTGAATATTGACCTCACTATAGAGATGGAAAAGAATGGCCTCCTTCTCTTCCTTGATGAGTTAGTCAAGAGGATGGTCGACGGTACGTTGAAGCATGCCAGTTATTGGAATCCAAGTCACATCGATTTGCATCGTCAGGCTAATAGTAGTCACCATCCGGCTAAACGTGAAGTCACCTTTCGCCAGAATTGTTATAGTGAAAGACAGGTGAGACGAGTGTTGCGCTATCGGCCAAATGTGAATCGCGTAAGTGATGAAACTAATGAGGTGGTACCTAAGTCTAATGGATATTTGCGTTATGCAGGTATCGTTTCCAATAGAACTGATCGCATTACGTGGAAACGCAGTGCTTACATACTGTAACGGCTGACCAGGTGCCGAACACACGCACTTGATGCAATAGCAGTGATTTCTGTTTTATACACAGTATTTCGATTAGTTTTTGTTTTCACATACTTTTGTGAAGAAGTAAATTGTACCTGTGTATATTACTGTTTACAATAGTGTTTACTAACTTACTCTAGGATTTTTGCGTTAATCCTAGCGCATTATCTTTGTGTGAGTCAAATTTCTAGTGTAGTATAAACTAAAAGGTAATGTAGGAACAGAACTTAAACTGTACCCAGCGACTTCTTTGGTCAGTGTTACATTACTTATCATATAGACAAAAACTCGTTAAGGATGGGTGGGAGCTGTGTCTGTCGTGTAAAAATGGAGGGGAGTTGGCCATTATCCGTAAACAGATGGAAGATGCGTTGGCCACAGTCGACAGGCTTCAGGCTGCTGGCCTGGGCTGCGGTGGCGTTGGGCACCTCAGACGAATGTTTTCTCTCCTCTGGAACCTATAGCGTCTTCTGACATCCCTGATGCCGCTGCACCTTCCGATTCGCACGTCCTGTCCCGTTCTCACATACCTGACGGCGACTGGCATACAGTGGCGGGCTCGATAATCTCTGGACGAAAAGTGAAAGTGGGTGCCGAACGCACGGATGTCCCCTTAGGCCTCAAAAATGGGTTTGAAGTATTGCCTACTGCTGAAACTACATCTGAACAAGCACAGGATGCCTCGTCTGGTTGTCCTGTGGGCAGTCGTCCTGAGAGGTCCGAACTAGTGCACAGGTTGGGATTGCTTATCGTCGGAGGCTCCGATGTTAGGTGGGTGATGGAGACCCTGATGGAATAAGCGGGCTGGTCAGGAAAGAAGGCCAATGTCCACTCTGTTTTCTTGCCAGGTTGTCTCCTCAGAGATGTGGAGGAGGCTGTGCTGGTAGCGATTGAGTGCAGTGGGTATATATAGCTGCAAATCTTTGCTTACGTCAGCATGAATGACGCCTGCCGCCTGGGTTCAGAGGCCATTCTCGGTTCCTATAGGCGACTGTGTGGTTTGGTGGAGACAGGTAGCCTCACTCGCGGTCCTCTCATTTGGAGCCGAGTGGAAAGCTTAAACCAAATTTTCAGACGATTCTGTGACGATCTCGGAAGTTGATTTCTCTATCTCCGTCATCGAGTGGAGTAATCTAAGACCCTACTGAATAGGTGAGATGTGCAGTACACGCAGGAAGTGGTTACTAGGGTGCTAGAGTACGAGTACATTTGATACGCACATGTGAGTTTTGTCTCCACAGGCCCGAGAAGATGCCTTCTGTTTCCAGAGCGGATAGCCTTCGTAATAGCAGTTCGGAGAAGGAAAATGTTAATATAGCATTAGTTAACTGCTGGAGCGTCTGTCGAAATGTCCCGGAACTAGTCTCACTCATCAACGGTAACAATGTCGGCATAGCACTAGATGTCAATAGCAGTGAAATTCTAATCTCCGATTGAAATTTATATCACAATCATACGTTGAATGCTGGTGGTGGAGACGTGTTTATAGCCAAAAAATACGATAACGTCTAGTTATGCTTAGTACAGGTTCAGAATGATAAATAATTGAGGTAAGTGTTAAAGGTGGATCAAACATGGTCTTCGGATGCTTTTATAGACCCCCTGCCTCAGTAGGAGAATGGGGAAACTTGGAGTATATTTCACTTAAATTTTCTGGTCATATTATGGTTTGAAGTGGAAATTTCACCTTAACAGCTATAGACTGGGAGAATAAAGTGATTAGGGCTGGTGGCAGTGATGGGGAATCGTATGAAATTGTACTAAATTACTTATCAAAAAATTATTCGGAGAACCGACTTGTGAACGGTACATCTTAAATCTACTACGAAAACCAGACCCGATAATTTCGACTCAGTTACCGTAGAACAGGAAAGCAGTGATCATAAGGCCATTACAGTCCCATTGATTACAGCTGTAAATAGGAATACAAATAAAGACAGGAAGATCTCAAGAAAGAGATTTCATGTTATCTGACAGGTCAACATGAAAATTTCATCTCCAGCAGTGACAATGTTGGGCATGAATGGACAAAGTTTCAGATCATTTAACGATACCCCTAAGACAGGTATATCGCGATCAAAGTTATGAGGAATGGAAAAGAATCGCTGTGGTTCGACTACCGTGTTATAGCCGCGCGGGGTAGCCGTGCGGTCTCAAGCACCTTGCCACGGTTCGTGTCTCTCCTTCCGTCGGAGGTTCGAGTCCTCCCTCGGGCATGGGTGTGTGTGTTGTCCTTAGCGTAAGTTAGTCTAAGTTAGATTAAGTAGTGCGTAAGCCTAGGGACCGATGACCTCAGCAGTTTGGTCCCATAGAACTTACCACAAATTTCCAAATGTATCGTGTTAGAAAACGCCTACGAAGGCAAAGACAGCTGCACTGAGAATTTAAACATAGCGAAAGCCTCACAGACCAACCAAAACTGAACGAAGGTAAAATTAGCGTAAGGAAGGTCATGCATGAAGCATGCAAAGAACTCGAAAAGAAAATTTTATTTATCGACTTGATAGAAAATCTTAAGAAGTTTTTGGTCTTATGTTAAATTAGTAAACGGATCGAAGCCATGCTCCAGATACTCGTTGAGCATAATGGTTTTGAAACAGAGGATGACACAGAGAAGGCCTAAATACTAAGCGTCTCTTTCCAAAACTGTTTCACTGAGGAAGATCGCGCTGTAGTTCCTCCTTTAAATCGTCACGTTATAGACAAAACGACAGATTTCGAAATAAGAGACCAAGGGAAAGAAAAGCTAACGAAATCGCTCGACAGAGAAATGATCACTGGATATGATGCGATAACAATCAAATTCTACGTAGAGTATGCGAAAGAGTTTTCTCCTCTTGTAGCAGCAGTGTACCGTAGGTCTCTGGAGGAGCGAAGCGTTCCTAATGATTGGAAGAAGTTACACAGGTTATTCCCGTTTTGAAAAAATGTCATCGAACAGACGCGCTAAACTATAGACTTGTTCAACTGCAGAATTTTTGAACACGTGTCATGCTCGCCTGATATGGCATTTCTGGAATCCGAAAATCTCGTTCGTAGGAATCAACATGGGTCCAGAAAACAAAGATCGTGTGAAAGCCAGCTCACTCTGTTCGTCCACGAGACCCATAAATCAGCAAATACAGGCGCCCAGGCAGATGCCGTGTTTCTTGATTTCTGGAAGGCATTCGATACAGTTCCGCACAGTCGCCCAGTGAACAAAATACGAACGTACGGAATATCAGACCAAACGTGTGATTAGACTGACGAATTTCTGCCACAGAGAACACAGCATGTGATTGCCAACTGAGAGAAAACTTCAGACGTAAAACTAACTTCGGATGTGTTAGAGGTCCATTTCTTTTGACAAATATGTAAATTACGTAGTAGATAACGTCGGAAGCTCCATGAGGCTTTTCACGGATGAAGTTGTATACAGAGAAGTCGCAACGCTAGAAAACTGTAGCGAAATACAGCGAGCCCAGCAGAGGATCTACACTTGGTATAGGAGTGTTCAAAAAATGGGTCACATGGCTCTGAGCACTATGGGACTTAACTTCTGAGGTCATCAGTCCCCTAGAACTTAGAACTACTTAAACCTAACTAACCGAAGGACATCACACACATCCATGCCCGAGGCAGGATTCGAACCTGCGACCGTAGTGGTCGCGCGGTTCTAGACTGTAGCGCCTAGAACCGCTATGCCATCCCGGCCGGCTACAGGAGTGTCAATTCACCCTCAACATAACCAAATGTAACGTGTTGCGAATGCGAGGTATCATTAGACGATTGCAGAACAATCACTGGAAGCAGTGTCTTCCATAAAAATCTATGAGTTTGCGTTGTGAGCGATTTGAACTGAAACGACTACACTATTCGGAGTTAAGGCTGATCCCAGACTAGGATTCATTGAAATAATCCTTAGGAGATGTGGTCCATCAAAAAGAAAAGTAACTTACAAAACACTTGTTTGGGAAAATCTTAAATATTGCTCATCAGTCTGGGATCTGTGCCAGGATAAAGGAAATGAAGAAGATCCAAAGAAGAACAGTACATTTCAATACAGGTTAGTATTGGGACAAAGAGAATTCGAGTCCAATCTGTATTGTTGCCAGATGTACTTAAGATGGCAGCGATGACGTCATCCAAGATGGCGTCGTGTAGACTTGGAAACAGTGCGTGACATTATCCAAGATGGCGGCGATAACGTCATTCAAGATGGCGGATTTTGGCAGGAAGTTTGAACTTTGGTGGGAAAGTGCGACAGCACCCTCCCCCCAGAAAAAATGGCGGGAAGTTCAAATTCCAACAGGATAATGCATCACACTGCGGTTATCTCTACTAAGCAAAGAAAATGGCGGAAAGATAGGCCACTTGTGCTACCTGCACTAACCTAAGTCACCCGACTGCCACTTCCTCCTATGAAATGGCGCCAAGTTTGAATTTTGGCAGGAAGAGAGGTCACTTGGGGTTTTGCTGTTGGTGTGAAATAAAGGAAACTTGTACTAACCCGACTGCCTCCTAAGGATTTGCGGGAAAAAAACTTGTCTTTATTATCTAACCGATCTCAAGCAGGTGTGTTCACCACTGGGTCTGGACTCCAATTGACTTAGTACATATCGCCACCACCAGAGGGCGCTACCGCGACGTCAGGTGATGATGCAAATACCATTATTCAACATGGCTGCAAGCAGTGTATTCGCCATGTGCTCTCGCACACGCAGCCACTGCACGGTCCCATTATGTAATCCAAGATCCTCTGCTTTCTGTCACGCGTCTGCGGTCCACGAGAGCACGACCGCTGACATCACTGCCTCCAGCCTGCACGCTCATATCCATGCCTGAGATGGTCTTCTGCAAATATCCTAACTAATGTAACACCCACATTGCGCATCTAATGTGTTAATTACTTAAGCACTTAATCCCATTTCAATTTTAATGATATTCAATAACAGAATGTACCATTTCCATATTCAGTGATCAAATGAGAAGTTCCACATTTTCCCACTAGGGGAGCAGTGTTCATTTATGGCGTAGCATCCCCCACCCCTGGAATGCTACTCTCCCATCGGCTACTGCATTAGTCATGTTATTCGACTTCATAGAACCCAGGACTTGGAATCAATTTTCGCGAATGTCACACCCACCTGGACTTGGAATGAAATAGTGAAACTCTCCACCACGATCCTCAACCGACCGCCACATGCCCCTACCAGCCCCTGTGGTCGGGCTAATGAGCACTAATGTGTACTAACGTGCATAGTGCATGACGTAATCCAAGATAGTGGGGCAGAATGTTGTGAAAACCACGCTCTCTATTATGGACATGAGTTTTTATTTTGCAATCAATGTCTCCACCACGAGATCTAGACTCCTACTGACCTAGTACACACTACTGTCACCAGAGGATACTGTCATCCTCCCGTGACTTAATCCCAGATGGTGGTCTGTAGGGGGAAAAATGGCGCGAAAAAGACTCAGACAGCGCTGGACTGCTGGGAGTGTAAGGAAGGAGTGCACTCTATTTAGTTTGGAACATTTTATTTAGAGATGGAGTATATTTATCACACTGACGTAAAACACTCGCCATCTTGTGCTTGGGGTCTCAATACACAGACTGCAGACACGCAGACAACTCCTAATTTTCCCAAATAATTTCAGTACAGACCTGCAAACTGATCCTAAATAATGCAGCACAGTAATGCGTAGACACACTCGGTACTCGTAAACTGTCCAAATAGCCCATGACACAGCCTGCAGGGCTGCTCGCAAAATAATGCAAACAATGTACACAGACACCGCACGTAGGAGGTTAGCGGGAACCCCTGCCAAGTGATGCGACCGTCAGCTGTCAAAACACACTCAGGTGCCGTCAGGCATGAGGGTGCCACATCCCATTTCATACTTGACACCAGAGAAATTCTCATAGCAATACATGGTCACCTAGACGCCGATCATGACGCGATCGGATGGGAGCGTGGTCTTACAGAGCGCAGATGCTCCAAGCTGAGCCACACGTGAGTGTGATGGATGCGGCCGACGTGAACGGGCGGGAGCGCAGACGCGAACTGCCGCCTGACGCAGGTGAAAGCTGCGTCCATTTTCGAGTATACATTTACTGTTATATACCGACGTCACAGAAATCCAAGGCGCAGACCCCATACGCGAGACACCTCAGGGCAGCACTTGTCTTTACAGCTCATGATAGAATAGCACAGCCTGCTCTCCCCCTAATGAAACATACGAGATGCGTACCTGCCCCAGCGTCACTGACACCACGCTGCGAAACGTCTGCATGGCGACTCACCATCTAAAACGTTCCCAGTGTTATTCTTGTGTCACATGGCTTTGTAAAAAAATACAACCATGACGACCTCTCGGTAACTGTATAGTGTCCCAGAAATAGTTAACGCTCGCTTTCTAGATGTCTCAGCTTGCATGCACGAAAATTCTTATTCTAACAGAACCTGTCTACTAAAATAGCGCCAAGCGCAGTCTTCCTCGCGGGCCTAACGTGGTACCCAGTCCATCACGTGTTATCCTTCATGCTTCCAACATACGCAAATGTTCCATCCGCTATGTAGAGGCTCCTATATCTCAGCACAAACGATGTGAATGAATCGAGCATTCTGGTTGGCTGTTATCGAATTTACCCGCCGAATTACTGATACTGCCGATATCGAAGCACTTTCTGTTTTTTTTTTCCTTCTGCAGATGAGACTTTCAGCCGTTATTTTACACAGATCGTCATATTGCATTGACAATTAAATCATACAGACTACCATACATATCGTCAAATATGGAAAGACTCTTACTCAACTACACTGTTCTCCCACTGAGGACAGGAGCTTTAATATTGAACTACAACGGCTACATGATAGAATGAACTCCAAGTCGTGTATTTCAAGGGGAGAGTGTCACATACATTAACGTACATAAACGAGTTCTAGCGTGCACTCGTTTCCCCTCGGCACAAATGCGTTACTGTTCTTGCTTCCTTGCTTGCTCGCTTTTTTATACGCACATCTACAGTCTCAGGGATTACAAGAACACGCTATTGTCGCCATAATATTATACCATTTTCGCGGTACTTCTCGATATCAAGCGCTAGACAGCATCCTACCTATTGCTAGCGCAACATAATTCCCAAGACATAGACTGTAAATTATTTCTCCTTTAGCGAAGTGCTGAATGCTGTAAACCACTCAGTAACTAGAAAGAAATAGATGAAACTGATATTTCCACTCTCAAATACCAATGTCAGTGATGTAACAGATCCCAAATCAGTGCTATAATTTACAAGCCAACTAAGGTCTTTCCCATGTCTAAAGAACAGGCAAACTTGTCTTCCACACACCACAATCGGTCATCTCTCAAATAAATAAGGGCGCGAAACGTGCAGAAGCAGACAACCGAACAATTTACATGGAAGGGAATAATGGTCCAGCGCGAACGCATCGTCTTCTCAAATTTCCACATGATCACGAAACCCAGCCAACACATACTAAGTATTAGTTCACTATTCGGTCGTCTAGAGGACTGCAAAGTTAACACAGATACATTCCTACACTCCAACAGGCCTATGCATTCGGACGGGTGCTTCTGTTAACGGGAAACGTGAATCATTACCACCACAGGCCATGCATACATGGAATCATTCTAGAAAACCCGTCACATATATCATTTATCATTATACTTACAATTAAATGTTACGATCGCGCTCTCAATTGAACAGCATTCTACAATGAGCCAAGTATCGGAAATACACCCTGCTGTCGGCAGTGGTTCTTGAAATGGAAATATCTGTACCTTCCTTACGACTGGACATATTCTTCCCTTTGCTGTCACAGTACTCCAAGTCAAATCCATACCCTCCTTACGACTGTACATACTCTTCCCTTTGCTGTCACAGTACTCAAAGTCAAATCCATACCCTCCTTACGACTGTACATATTTATTTCCTTCCCACAAACACATATTTTATAAAACCTGATCCTCAAATGCGAACATATGACGCATCCCTTACTACTAAGTATAATACTATGTCAATAACTGATTGCCTACGATACGAAATAATACTGATCTAAAATCAACGATGGGTGTGCATGTCTCTTAGGTTTTTCTTGCGAGTCATACCACCGTGTCCTAGAAAGAGAGACGCAATCTGCGAGATTTTAAAGAAAAAACCGATGGCACCAACTACTGCATGTTACTATCACAAGCCGTCTTTGTTCTACAGGTGCACACAAGTATCCATGTTAAAAGCTAGACCCACTTTACAAATCGATGTACGACATGACCGCTGAATGAGGTGTTTTTTTTTTCGGACAAATACGGTGACGGTTATCATACGTATTATGCGTCCACGATGCAACCTCGTGATAGAATCACTGAATTTTGAAAGTGATTCGGCTAAGGAACGTGGTATGTAAGTGGTATTTCCGACTACCTCACACCGCCCCAACTAGATAATTCTATAGTATTTGTAGCGCTTTCTCCCTCGATACCATATCAGAGCTTCGGCGATATATCGACTGATTGAGAAGGAGCACAAACAATAGTGGTAGATGATGTGCCGATTGAGGTCTTAAGAAGAAAAATGTACACTAGCTTCTCAGATCTCTAGTGTTACGCTATCCGCTAGAAATGATGTAAATCATCTGCAATCATTTCTCTCGATTCAAGCACATACCTGCATCAGATCACACCCACAAGTGAATCATATTTCGCACACTCTTATAGCTCGAAACGACTCAACTTTCTCGAACCTAGCTGCTACAGTAAAATTCCAACCTAGTTTCTAGCCCCTATGTATCTTGCACCTGATCCCATTTCTACAGCTTCGCGCATGTGATCGCTCCATTTTAAGTCGGAACTGAGGAGAAGTCGGAGAAAACCATACCCACCGCCTTCTGCAACCCGTGTAGAAACAGAACGACCTCAGTTAGTGCAACAGGACCGTGTTTTGACCATTCGACGGAAATGCGCGCAATGTGCTACGTCCCCAAACTAGATACAAGTACTACAGATCCCCAACATGCTATCATCGTTATTCTCTAAACAGAGAAAAATTACGAACTGTAGAGCTTCCACTAACTTCATCCCATATAGAAGTCACCTAGACACCGATGCTGACGCATTTACGCAAAGCTGCGGTGGGGCTCCAGCGTGGAGAAAGAGATTTCGCAATGCTCCCCCAGAATACCGCAGCGTGCAGCCATCCACGCATTCCTAACGGTTTACCAAGTACCTCACCTCAATACGCTACTGCTGCTAAATACTGCTATTAAATACACAGGCACCGCAGAGGCCACTTTAAAGTTCGATCACCAATACTCTAGGCGAATGATCATATGGGACGCTCCCTCTGATCCTGTTTAGTTGCTTCAAACACTGTTTTCTAACACGCTTTTGTACAATGTCAAAAATTTCCTTTTTTCTGACACGACTTCGAATAATGGTTCAAATGGCTCTGAGCACTATGGGTCTTAACTTCTTAGGTCATCAGTCCCCTAGAACTTAGAACTACTTAAACCTAACTAACCTAAGGACATCACACACATCCATGCCCGAGGGAGAATTCGAACCTGCGACCGTAGCGGTCGCGTGGTTTCAGACTGTGGCGCCTAGAACCGTTCGGCCACTCCGGCCGGCCACGACTTCGAGACTTGGGCCAGATTCTAAACCGACATTAAGAAGTTTTGATCCACAGCCTCTCACAGGGAACTAGATTTTTCACTTTTTAAATCATATTCTTACGGCGGATAGCGTAACACAGGATCATTTTAAATAAAAGACATTTTCAACATAAGCGAACTTGAAGACTTTTACGGCGTTGGCGTAGGTCACAAAACTACAGTCCGAAGGTCATTCACGAGCTATACATTTAGACTCATCTCTCACATTGACAGAATAGCTGACGACTCTGCGTTCCTTTTCGACTGATTCCTCATATTGGACTCATGTACGCGATCACTGTTTCGCTGCTAGCAACCCCCCAGGAGTTGCTGTCCATCCATCAAAACTCATTCCCCGACTCAAACAAGCTATTGCAGTCAATAATTATGTGGTAACCAATGCACGGATGGGATGGAAAAGACACCGCTGATGTACTGTAATAATAAGCATCACAGTTGATACCGCGAACAATTTTACAGTAACTTCAACACCGGTCAGTGATGTGACAGCATGTCTCCCCCAATTTCAGTATCATAGCTAAACCACCCCTTCTCTACTTTCCGAGTATCATTGCGAGTGTACATACATGAGTGCTCAGTACGTCCATTCAGTGTTAATTCTCGACCACATAAATCATCAAAGTATACCAGACAGCCTTCTACATACTTCTAACACCTCGAGCATAGTGTTTAATTTACGATCTACCTCTCTGCGTATGAGAGTCACGGAGCATTCTCGCTGTCTTAGGGTAAAAGACCCTCCTCACACTGTCATTGACCAACCCGCCCTGCAGCACCGTTACCGAAATAAACTGCAACCGACCAGAAGAAGGCCGCTACACTCCACTTCTCGTGAATAAATGTAGCTTTCCGAGTCCTCACCCATCTCGAGATGCGTCCATGTGGAAGAGATTAGCACTCCTTATCGATCTATAGTTACAGATTTCAAAGTGCCGTGATGTAATAGCGGACGGTTAAGAAGAACAAGAAAGGAATAATTTTTATAGGCGATGGAGCTCCAGGTGGATGGATTTCGACGCATTTTAACGTAAATCAACCAAGCTTTCAACTATAAAGTACTGTTCTAGACTCTAGGATCGGTACCTGGAAGGCACTGGTAAGAGAGAACATAAACACACGCACTCCTAAGGCTACGACGTTCTGCGCTTAAAACGGGCTATAATGTTAGATCGCCTGTGTTTCCGACCTATCAGACGTATCAAATGTGGCTTTGTTAATATTCCTTTGTAAGAAATATATTCCAAGCATATGACATACATCTTCCTTCCCGTTTTCTCTACGAAAAACTATTTTATCGAACGGTAGAACAGTGGCTCTGCCTGATACGAACACAATGTAGCTTTCCGGAGACGTATAGTGTCCACTGTCCACATTCGAACACCGTTCAGAAATTATACAATGTCTGCATCAGACCTATATAAAATGATTGTTAGTAGTGGGGATACATCCTACAAGGAAACAAATAAACGCATAGCAGCAGCGTCCGACATGTGAAAATTACAAGTCATTCCATCACTAACTCTGTAAACAGCACACCTGTCGGGCAAATGTGTACACAGGGATTGCATCGTCTCACAAGCTCCTATCGCTAACTTGGTTATGACGCTGAAGTCTCGATTTTACACCCAAGGTGCGATAGCGGGGATGGAATACATCACATAAATCGAAGTTCGTTTAGAGGAATGTGTCAACTTTCATCACACATGAGATGGAAGTCCTCTGATGACCAACAGGTTTACCGTTAACGATCGCAGGTAGACAGTGCTTTAAACCGCATACAGACCACGTGGCTGTATACGAGCAGAGCGCAGGCCATGTCACGCACCTGATGCATCCGGACAGAACACTGGAAAAAAATTGATCTCCAGCAACTTCTCCTTCTCTAGAATGAATCAGTCAACCATTAAATCGTGCCTCGTTACAGCTCTATCTCAATCGATCACCCTGTCTACTCTCTGTTGTCCTTTAACGCAAATACAAGTAAGTTTAGAGGTGAATGGTTCTCTTTCCTCCTGAAAAGCATCAAATACAGTAGTCAACTCGCGTGTATCACTGATACCTCAACAGACATACAGTATAATACGGTCTCGAGGGAAAAAATATTTACGACCGCCCTGATTCCCTTCGTTTCGATGTCGACGTTTTCCCGGATTGCTCCTGTTGCCGCATAGTTGTCCCACTGTACAAATTGTTCTGAGCGATCCAAAAGATACGCAAGTATTTCCTCAATTTCACAGCATTTCGGCGTATATTCAGTCAATTTATACCTATTCCCTCGTCATTTTTCGCAATTCTATCAATTTTAGGTCAGATCCATCCATGCTATCACGACAGAACATCTCATTCTGAGTTCTAAAATTGCCTGTAAATATAGCCCAGCTACCAACACCTAGCCCAAATGCACTGATCGGGAGGCATAATATAGAACTGTACTCGACTGTATCCAATCACCTCCACATTCGGAGAACGTTTGCCCTGTTTTCTGTATGTCTGTGTATATGCACACCTGTCGATGTATGCAACGACATGCAGCTTACATCTTCATTAGATGACAGTGCGGAACTCTATCGAACGCCTTCCGCAAACCAAGGATTACGGTATTTACCAAGGCTCCGGTATCTACTGACTTCTGCGTCTCGTGAACGAATGAAATGAGCTTGGTTTTGCGCCATCGTTGTTTTTGAAATCCCTTTCTTTTCCTGCACAGGGCCGGCCGGAGTGGCCGAGCGGTTAAAGGCGCTACAGTCTGGAACCGCACGACCGCTACGGTCGCAGGTTGTAATCCTGCCTCGGGCATGGATGTGTGTGATGTCCTTAGGTTAGTTAGGTTTAAGTAGGTCTAAGTTCTAGGGGACTTATGACCACAGCAGTTGAGTCCCACAGTGCTCAGAGCCATTTGAACCATTTTTTTTTTCCTGCACAGGAGAGTTTCGAAGTCCAGAAAGATCATAATATGCGAACAAAAACGTGTTCTAACATAAAGCAACAGACTGACGTCAGGTGTATAGGCTTATAGTTGTGCGCCTCTGTTCGACGACCCTTCTTGTAAACTGGAATAAATTGTGAATTTTCCCAACCGCATGGAACACTTCGCTCCTCCCGTGTCCTATGGTAAACTGTTGCTAGAGGAGGAGCAAGTTCTTTCAGATCGGTAGTAATTGTGTTTCCACGTTCTTTCAGTAATTTACCAAATATGCTGTGCCGAACGTATTGTTTTCCTTTTGTATTCCTGGCGGGAAGTGCCACTTTGTTTAAGCAGGTCAAAACTCTCATCGGCTTAAATAAAAAAAATGTAAGATAAATTTTCTACATTAAATTTTGAAGTAACTATGGATTAAGAATATTTTAATGAATCTTCTTGACGAGACTTTTTGTCGGTAAAGTGAGAACTTCGAAGGTGGATTTTATAGTGATAGTAAAATGTGCTGGAACGTTAAAATGATGGTCTAGTCCTAGTTCTGTGTAACTTCCGCAACCGAATCCGATTGAACTAGCAGTCTACAGACCTGTGTTCAGAGACGTAATGCTAAGTGACACACTTATAATGATGAGCGCAAGCTTCGATTTTATATTGTGTAAGTTATGACGTTGCCAAAGCTCTTAAAGCAGTTCCACGACACATGAATGTGTCAAATTTTCTGACAAACACTTTTCAAATTACGTATTTCTCTCCATTTCAATTTCCTTGAAGTTACGCTGTAGCGATGTACGAGGGGAGTTGAAAAAGTAAGTTCCACGTTATTATGGCAGGTTAACTAACTTTTATTGGATGCTGTACTACACTTCAAAGTGATTAAGGTATGTGACACTGGTTTTGAACAGAGTCACCAAGTCGCTGTAAACGACAGTCGAAACTATAATGACGGAATCTGAATAAATGAATTAAAATTAGCGTCATGACCGGGACTTGAACCCCGGTCTCCTTGCATATCCTCAGCTTATTTTCGCCTTCTTAGATCGTGACTGTTGCCGAGGCTCTCCGTTATTGGAGCAGCACCTGAGCGTTGGACGTAATGGGGAAATCCTGTCTGTACCACAGGAGCAGGTGGCCTATAGATATGATATAATCAAATCTTCCTCGGGACATTTGAGTGTCATCTTTATCTGCGACGGTGTTGGAAGCTGAAGAAACGAATTAAAATTTGTGCCATGACCGGCCATGGCACAAATTTTATTTCATTTCTTCAGCATACATCATTATCATAGATAGAGATAAGACTCAAATGTCTAGAGAAAAATTTGATTGTAACGATCGGAACGTTCTACCAGCCGTCAGTTCTCCACGATAGAAATCAGTTCCCTGGTTACGGACTCATTCGATTCGACAACAGCTGTGCTAACGTCTTCACCGTTGAAAAATCTCTTACCTCTAGAAGTTCTTCAGCTTGCCGAAAAGATGAAAATCTTACGGCGCTAAATCTGAGCTTTATGGAGGATGTTTCCAACCCTCACATCGTAAACGGCAAAAGAAAGATTGTATTATACATGCCGTTTGGGGCGTTGCATTGTAGTTGCAGGAGAGCAATGCCTTAGTTCACTTTTCCAGACTTCTTGTTCTATATGGGGTTGCGCAGCGATGTCAGTGTTGCAGAATACGATTTTTCATTAATGGTTGTATTTTTTGCCTTAAACTCTATGTACACATTCGACGAAAACGGTGGCCATGACTTTTCCTGCTGATTATGCAACTTTGCATTTCTTCCAAGTAGCCGGGTAGGTGTGTCTTCGTTCCACAGAGGCTTTCTGTGTTGCAGGTGTAAATGATGAGCCTATGTCCCTCTGATAGCATCGATGCAGCTTGGGAAATCGTTGCCTTCCACGAAGTGGCGTTCAAGGAAATCCAGAGTCGCTATTAACGTAGCGCCTTTGTGTGCAGGAGACAGTGATCGCGGAACCAAGCGAAATCACAGCTTCTGACTTTGGAGACAATCTCGGACGTCAGAATGAGCTCTGCCCATTGAGAGGGCGCATGTGTAGAGCAATGCGCGTGGTTGTCACTCTGCGACTGCCCGAAATCAGTTCCTCAATATTCTTGACACTGTCGTCTGTGGTCGAGGTTGATGGGCTTTGTTCCTGATGAGCATCACCCACGTCTGTGCACCCCAGGTCAAATTGCTGGGCAACATTCCACTACGGTTGGACGCAACATTACATTTGGTTCAAATGTGTGTGAATTCCTAAGGGACCAAACTGCTGAGGTCCTTGGTCCCTAGACTTACACACTACTTAAACTAACTTATGCTAAGAACAACACACACCCATTCCCGAGGGAGGACTCGAACCTCCGGCGGGAGAGACCGCGCAATCCGTGACATGGCGACATTTGTCCATATATCGCCAGAATTTCACGGTGTATCTTATGTGCCACTTAGATGTTTTGCCCGTAAGAATCGTAGTGTCCTCCGTGCTTCAACTTTGGAGTATGTTTTCAGTTGTGTCTGTAGGAAAGTAAATTACTCGTTTTACATCAAAACACTCTACATACTTTATTGTTATTACAATTAAAATCCTGTGTGCCTATAACATGTTAGATTGGTTCAAATGGCTCTGAGCACTATGGGACTTAACATTTGAGGTCAACAGTCCCCTAAACTTGGAACTACACTACTGGCCATTAAAATTGCTACACCAAGAAGAAATGCAGATGATAAATGGGTATTCATTGGACAAATATATTATACTAGAACTGACATGTCATTACATTTTCACGCAATTTGGGTGCATAGATCCTGAGAAATCAGTACCCAGAAAAACTACTTCCAGCCGCAATAACGGCCTTGATACGCCTGGTCATTGAGTCAAACAGAGCTTGGATGGCGTGCACAGGTACAGCTGCCCATGCAGCTTCAACACGATACCGCAGTTCATCGAGAGTAGTGACTGGCGTATTGTGACGATCCAGTTGCTCGGCCACCATTGACCAGACGTTTTCAATTGATGAGAGATCTGGAGAATGTGCTGGTCAGGGCAGCAGCCGAACATTTTCTGTATCTAGAAAGGCCCGTACGGGACCTGCAACATGCGGTCGTGCATTACCCTGCTGAAGTGTAGGGTTTCGCAGGGATCGAATGAAGGGTAGAGCCACGGGTCGTAACACATCTGAAATGTAACGTCCACTGTTCGAAGTGGCGTCAGTGCGAACAAGAGGTGACCGGGCCGAGTAACCAATGGCTCCCCATACGATCACGCCGGGTGATACGCCAGTATGGCGATGACGCATACACGCTTCCAATGTGCGTTCACCGCGATGTTGCCAATCATGATGCTGTAAACAGAACCTGGATTGATCCGAAAAATTGACGTTTTGCCACTCGTGCAGCCAGGTTCGTCGTTGAGTACACCATCGCACTCGCTCCTGTCTGTGATGCAGCGTCAAGGGTAACCGCAGCCATGGTCTCCGAGCTGATAGCCCGTGCTGCTGCAAACGTCGTTGAACTGTTCGTGCAGATGGTTGTTTTGCAAACGTCCCCATCTGTTGACTCAGAAATCGAGACGTGGCTGCACGATCCGTTACAGCCATGCGGATAAGATGCCTGTCATCTCCACTGCTAGTGATAGGAGGCCGTTGGGATCTAGCACGGCGTTCCGTATTACCCTCCTGAACCCACCGATTCCATATTCTGCTAACAGTCATTGGATCTCGACCAACGCGAGCAGCAATGTCACGATACGATAAACCGCAGTCGCGATAGGCTACAATCTGACGTTTATCAAAGTTGGAAACGTGATGGTACGCATTTCTCCTCCTTACACGATGCATCACAACAACGTTTGACCAGGCAACGCTGGTCAACTCCTGTTTGTGTATGAGAAATCGGTTGGAAACTTTCCTCATGTCAGCACGTTGTAGGTGTCGCCGCCGGCGCCAACCTTGTGTGAATGCCCTGAAAATCTAATCATTTGTATATCACAGCATCTTCTTCCTGTCGGTTAAATTTCGCGTCTGTAGCACGTCATCTTCTTGGTGTAGCAATTTCAATGAGATATAGTGTACTTAAACTTAACTAACCTAAGGACATCACACACATCGATATCCGCGGCAGGATTCGAACCTGCGATCGTAGCAGCAGCGAGGTTCCGGGCTAAAGCGCCTAGAAGCGCTCGGCCTGATCGGCCAGCTATGGCATGTTAGGACTTGTAGTAATAGCAAGTTACATTTGTCGGGAGGTGGAGGGAAAGGAGGGGCGGGGGGGGGGGGGGGGGGGAGAGGAGAGATAAAAATTGTGAATATGCACATTGATGATCCAAAATACTGTGACCACTGCCCACCGCAAGGTTGTGTGCTACGTGGTGGCGCCAAGGGCACGTGACGCGGAAGAGAAATACTGTATATGTGCGGAGCAGACACGAATGGGGAATCATGCTACAGACGATAAGTTGCGCAGATGTGGAAATCGACCGATTTAAGCGACTTTGACAGAAAACAGATTGTTGTGCCCCAGTAGTCTACCTGGGAGCGAGCATCTCGGAAACGTGGAAGTTGGTGGGCTGTTTGCGTGCTACTGTCAGGAGCATTTATGGAAAATGGTTGAAGAATGCTGAAACCACGAGTAAGCGACAAGAATATAGGTGTCGAAGGCCTGCCCGCTCTCTAAACCAGGATATGCGACGATATGTGGCAGATCTGACGATAGAGGCACAGGCACAAGTGTTTTATAGCACACCGTTTAGCACACAATGATTGATGAACATGATGTTCCGCAGCTGACGACCCCTTTTTCTTCCCACGGTGACCCAACAACATTTTCATTTATAATTACAGTGGGCATGGGATCATTGAGATACGACCGCGGATCAATGGAATCGTGTCGCCTGGTGGGATGAATCCTGTTTATTGTTAAACCAGATCGATGGTCGTATATAGATATGCTGTCATCCAGGCGAACGGCTGCTCGAAACATGCAGCGCGCCGCGGACACAGGCTAGTGGGAGCAGTATTATGTTACGGGGACATTCACTGGGCCTCAATAGGACCTGCAGTAGAAATCGAAGGGTAACAGCTGTGGACTACGTGAACATTATTATGGACCGCCTGTGACCCCTTATGCTTGATTTCTTTCTCAACAGTGATGACATCTTCCAGCAGGTTAACTGTCCCTGTAACAAGGCCAGAATCGTGCTGCAATGGTTTGAGAAGCATGATAGTGAACTTAAGTCTATGTCTTGGCCATCAAATTCGGCTTAACTGAATCCGGTGAAACTCAACTGGGACGCTATCGGCGCCAGCTCCACACCCACTAACCAACAGCTGATAAAGTGTGTTACCTGTAGTGGGCATCTGGTGCCACAAACAACTGGAAACCTATCAGGTACTTGTCAAATACGTGATACGCAGAATTACTGCTGAATTGCGTTCCAGAAGTGGACCAACACGCTTTTAAGTAGGTGACCATAATGTTTTGGCTCTTCAATGCATAATCTGTAGTGATAGTAGCCTACATATTGAACAGCAGCGAAACACACGGGGTGTTTTTCAGTCGCCTTCTCAACAAATACGCCAAGTATCCAACATCTGGAAAATCACCTGACATCACGATCAAATTGTTACACTCATCAGAACCGAGCCCTGATTCCGCGGCTGGATATGAAGTGGCAACGCTTCTTATGTCCAGTATCGAAAGATATTGGGTACATTGTACTGTGTGGAAGCAAGTAAGGACCCGTACTACACCTACTCTCGTGACCTCGCCGATCATTAAGAGTTCCACAATTAACGTAACATATTGCAATGACATTCCGTAGATTGTAAAATACGTATCAGTGCTAAATCAGTTCAACACTGGCAGTGATCACCGTCTTCTGAGAGCAAGGGTCGAACTCAATGTGAGAAATGAAAGGAATAAACTTATGAATGGGAAGAGAAGGGTAATCAACCTCAAAAACCTGGAAGAACATTCCTCGAAATTCCAAGAAGTCCTCCAAAGCAAGTTCCACGTAACTAAAGATGGTGATTTGGCGGAAATGATTGTTTCAAGTGCATAAGAAGACGGTGGCCTATGCCAAAAAAATAAACAACCAAAGAAATTCAGTGCCAAAACTGAAACCCTTTTACAACAGAGGAGAGAAATGAAAATCCAAACCGATCGTGACATGGTAGCGTATTCCGAACTATGTAAGGCAGTGCGAAAAGAAATGAAAACTGGCATACAGAAATTCACTGAAGACACCTTACGAGCAAGCTTGGAGAACAAGACAAGTTTAAAGTCAGCCAAACGCAAACTCACAATCGTTAAAAAGCAGATTATCGCACTCAATGGAAATGACAGTCGAATCACTGAAAAGGAGGAGGTTTTGAAGTTCATCAGAGACTTTTATAGCAATTTGTATGGCAATCGAAGGGAAAATTTGAGTGTATCTAAATTAAATGATGTACCTAGTGTTCCAGATATGCTCCCATCGGAAGTCAAGTGTGCTCTAGATAGCATGAAGAAGCGAACAGTGCCGGGTGATGATGAGCTCAGTGTTGATATCCTCAAACTGGCAGGAGAGGTAACAATAAATCACTTGGCAAAAGTATTTACTTCCTGCCTGCACTATGCTTCAATCCCACTATCGTGGAACAAGGCTAAGGTTATTTTGATACACAAGTAAGGAAGTTCAAATGGTTCAAATGGCTCTGAGCACTATGGGACTCAACTGCTGTGGTCATAAGTCCCCTAGAACTTAGAACTACTTAAACCTAACTAACCTAAGGACATCACACACATCCATGCCCGAGGCAGGATTCGAACCTGCGACCGTAGTGGTCGTGCGGTTCCAGACTGAGTAAGGAAGTATTCACAATATTAAAGACTACCGTCCTATCAGCTTGCTCTCAATTCTGTACAAAATTTTCACAAGGATCTTGTTAAACCGAATTAGTTCCACCCTAGACTCAGCCCAACCTATAGAACAAGCAGGATTCCGAAGCAATTTTAGCACTATTGACCACATTCTGACCGTCAGTGAAGTGATAAGCAGAGCAAATGAATACCAACTGCCTCTCTGCATTGCCTTTGTTGACTCTGAAAAGGCATTTGACTCCGTTAGCCATGTAGCTGTTCTCCAAGCATTGAGTGAGAAAGGAGTGGGAGCACAGCATACATTGAAGTGCTCAGGAGAATCTACGAGAATTCTTCAGCTTATGTTAACATCGGCGAATCAACTTAAGAATTCCGCATCATGAGGGGTGTCAAGCAAGGCGATCCCATCTCCCCAAAACTGTTCTCTGCTGTATTGGAAATGGCTATGTCAAAGCTGAGCTGGGAAGGTAAGGGAATTAGAATTAATGGAAGAAGGCTTGCCAACTTGAGATTTGCTGATGATACTGCCTTACTGGCCAAAGACTTCGCAGAGCTCCAAAACTTAGTTACAGATCTTGCATCGGAATGTCAGCTGGTTGGCTTGAACACGAACCTTTCCAAAACAAAAGTAATGTCCAACAAATGGGTCCCAGCTGGAGATGTGAAAGCCAAGGACAATCTATTAGAAGAGGTCAGTGAACATTTCTGCCTTGGCCAGATTATAAATGAAGTGTTGGCAGAAGAGCCAACACTGTGTTGCTAGAGGAGGCCGAAATGCACGCTTTTAGTTCACGCGGACTGGCGTGAGGTCTGGAACATTACAAGGAAGTGAGAACTTAGAAAAACGGACGCAGTGCTGTAATACTTAACTTTAATCCACAATTGGTGTACATCGCTCTTGACGGTACATGTTTTCCATTTCAAGATACACTGGTACTGGCGCCTTGCTAGGTCGTAGCAAATGACGTAGCTGAAGGCTATGCTAACTATCGTCTCGGCAAATGAGAGCGTATTTGTCAGTGTAGCTTCGCTAGCAAAGTCGGCTGTACAACTGGGGCGAGTGCTAGTACGTCTCTCTAGACCCGCCGTGTGGCGGCGCTCGGTCTGCAATCATTGACAGTGGCGACACGCGGGTCCGACGTATACTAATGGACCGCGGCCGATTTAAAGGCTACCACCTAGCAAATGTGGTGTCTGGCGGTGACACCACAATAAATATGAAGGGAGACATAAGGCCAGAAATCTATCGACGCATCAAGCTTGGCTGGAAAGCATTTGGGAAGAATTCAATAGTATTCAGATAAAAAATGCCAGTAAATCTGAAGAAAGCAGTATTTGATCAATGCATTCTTCCTGTGATGACGTATGGCTGCGAGACATGGACACTGAACTCATTTACAAAAGGGAAACTTAGGACAGCACAGAGATCCATGGAGAGATCAATGCTGGGCTATACAAGAAAGGATAGGAAAAGGGCAGATGACATCTGGTCTGTGACGAAGGTTAACGGCATCTTAGAGACAGTAGGTTCCTTGCAATGGCAATGGGCTGGCCACGTCGCAAGAAGAAAAGACAACAGATGGACGAAGCTAGTACTGGAGTGGAGTCCGAGAGAGCACCGGAGGCCTAGAGGAAGACCACCAGACAGATGGGACAACACCTGGCAGAGAACTGCCCAAGACTGTCCCGCTTGGAGAAGACTGCTGAAAGCCTACCTGAATCCACGACTCGAAGAGACCACATCATTTAATGATTGAATTGGCTGATGATGATGATGATTGCAATGACAAGGTACGCGATCACCACCAAGTGGACCGGTCTGCGTTTCAAGGACAGCAAGTGGACTTAATAAATTACTTTTATTTTCCTTTAAGACGGAGAAACACCTTCGCCTTGCTCGACTGGGGAAAGACTGCAAAATCTGACGGGTGATAGATTCGATAGCGAATTTGTAGAAGAGCTGGTCTGACTTCTGCCAAGGCCTCTGCAGCTACGTAAGACGCAAGTCGTTTCAATTTACGGACAGAGTCACAAGGCACAGGGACCAGTCTCAGTAGCGTCAATACGCGTAGAATTTAGCCAATGTTTTGTGCTCGCGTGTGATATACTGTATTAGGACACTGAATGAGTACTCTGGAGGAATTAACTTTCTTTCCGCAAGCATTGAACGTGATAGTCAATGTTTTCTGTTTGTTAACAAGATTAAGAAGGTAGTAAGTAGATGAGCGCAGGTCGATGCTGTGATAGTTACCTTCCTGAACTCAGGAGAACAGAAATTGTCACCATTAAAAGATAAAGAGAAGACCCCATGAACACAAATAAAACGGGACACTTGCTAAAATTAATAGCCTTTCCAAGTTGTGACTCCTGCCTTGTTGAAGAGAACAGTATACATACACTAAAAAAAAGGGATAATCACAGTCATCCAAGAACAATTACACTCCACAGTATTTTAAAAATTGATGATTATTGTTCTCTTAGAGTTGCTCTTAATTCCATGAAAAGGTGCGGTGAAAAGTGAATTATCGATTTCATCAGACTTTGTAAAAGGGAGGAGTTTTTCCTATGTTTCATTGTACACTGCCAAACAATAAGAGTGAAGCACTCAGAAAGGGGGGATATTACTTCAGTGACAATAAATCCAAGTAAAATTTACAATTAACTTGGCACTACGGGCCACTTATCTTTACGACTTTGCACCACCTCTGGTCTAGATGCATGAACTGATTCGGTTGTGAAGGGTGTCATTAGGTCGTTGTATCCTCTCCCGAGGCAAGGTGGCTCATATCTATTATATTTGGTTATTGATATCCTTGATACTGGGTCAGAGTTGATGTCTGATCTGACGCCACACATGTTCTTCCGGAGACAGACGTGGGGATCTTGCTGGCCACGGAAGTATCTCAACATCACGCAGACAGGTCATAGAGACGCTTGACATGTTTTGACGAGCATTGTCCTGTTGAAATATGGCACCACGATACTCTCGCATGAAATATAAGACATGAGGATAGCTTTGACGTACCGCCGGCCGCGGTGGCCGTGCGGTTCTAGGCGCTCCAGTCCGGAGCCGCGCTGCTGCTACGGTCGCAGGTTCGAATCCTGCCTCGGGCATGGGTGTGTGTGATGTCCTTAGGTTAGTTAGGTTTAAGTAGTTCTAAGTTCTATGGGACTGATGACCACAGCAGTTGAGTCCCATAGTGCTCAGAGCCATTTCAACCCTTTTTTTTGACGTACCGTTGTACCGTCAGAGTTTCTTCAATCATTTCCAAAAGTGACCTGAAGTCATACCTAACGGCTTCCCACACCATAACACCAGGACTAAGAAGACTGTGCCTCTCCATTCGATTGGAAGAGTGTGACCTCACCCAAGGTCGCCGTCATCTTTGCCGACTATGGTAATCTGGGGCAGCGGAGAACCGCGTTTCACTGATGAACACAATGCAACGCTATTCATGAACAGTACATGCTTTCCGGTCACGGCACCACTTCAATCTCGACTATTTGTGTTTTGGTGTTAATGGTAGGGTAAGGAAGTGACGATGACTGCCTAGTTCATCTGCTGCTAGCCTTCGACCAATGGTGTGGCATGACACAGAATGTTACTTGTTCTAGGATGACAACTACAGATGTGAAGGGGTTACGATGTGCTTGGTGCGAGATAGGGCGGTCTTCCCTTGTGATGATCAGACGTGACCGACCGGAATTTGGACGACATGTAAGCCTGCACTCACGTTCTCATGCAATCCAATAGAGGGTCACTGTCACATCTGAATGTCAGACAAATCTGGGTACTGCGCGATGCGACCAGTCGGCCAAATGGAGACTCGCAGTGAGGCCCTTCTCAGATTCTGTTAGCTGCTGACAGTACTGCCTCACACGAGTATGCGGGATCTTCTTGTCCTTCGCAGAAATCACTCAATATCTGACACTGTTTACGCACCTTATGTACCCCATCAGATGTGGTAACAAAGCTAAACACTAATGCACTCTGGCAGCTGTCACAGATTGCAACTCTAACCATTTACGTACCCACCGATGGTGTGTACACGTACGAAGTTAGTTTACATTTCTTCAAATAGAACAGGAGTTCGTACGGTGATTCTTCTAATAGTATTTCTTCCTGAGCGTCAAGAATGTGTCAAATTTCACGCAGAGCGATGGTTTGTTTCTGGGACCAGTTCGTAGTTTCTTGTGTATAGCCTGCACTCGCACCACACGAGACACATGTCACGGAATTGTTCAAGTTGCGCTCGATAACGTTTCGAGCGTATCGGGAAATCCCGGGCCCGTTCGACTGCAAGCGTCGTTTGCCAGTAGTGTGCAATGCCCGCCGTGATCCTGTAAGGTAGCTTTCCATACAAGCGGAAAACGGGTAGGAAACCAGTGAGTGGAATATCACTGAACTCGAAGCTTTCTCAAGAACGAGAAACGCGACCTTCAGAAATGACGGAACAGCGTGGTTTCGTTCGTGTTTTGCTCCACACCGGCAATTTTCTCGCTCGCGCGTTTTGACGCAGCACATCTGGCGTCGGCAGTGGCTGGTACTTACATTGCTTAGGAACAATAAGAGCTGTTGTTCGGGGAGCACATCGAAAATGTACATTGTTTCTCTGATCTACTCACTTACTTCTGAAAAGTCTTCGGAGTTGTTATTTCTCTATATATTTTGACGTAAAGACATTTTTATAGATGTTAACTCTGCAACACCAAACGCGGTCGCTTCGAAAGTGGTAGCAACGCCGTTTCTGTCTGATGAGCTGGGAGACGGGGATAAACCGAACCGCGTTCATACATTGACAAATGAATTCATTTAGACGATTTTTTTTTCATATCGTCTACTGTACCTCAGTGAATTATTCTAGAGTTCACTCGATAAACTTACGAAGGAACAGCAAAGACCTACGTAATCGATTAAGTTTGCTGACGACATTGTGTTGCTGATAGAGACGGCAAAGGAGTTACAAGGTTCAAAAAATGGCTCTGAGCACTATGGGACTTAACATCTGAGGTCATCAGTCCCCGAGAACTTAGAACTACTTAAACCTAACTAACCTAAGGACATTACACACATCCATGCCCGAGGCAGACTGAAGCGCCTAGAACCGCTCGGCCACACCGGCCGGCAGTTACAAGGTCGGTGCAACCGGATGGATAGTATTTTGAGAGGAAGTTGTGCGTGAATATCAACGAAAGTAAAACGAGATAAGTAGAGTGCTATCGTATTAAATCACACGATGATGCTGAAAGTATCAGATAAGGAAATGAAACGCTGAAGGCAGCTGAAGAGTTTTTCTATGGGCTGCAAAATAACTGATGACAGTGGATGTTAAGAGGATAAAAGTGCAGACTGGTAACAGCAAGAAAAGCTTCCTTGCAAGAAAGAAATATGTTGACATCTTCAGCTACGCTTTTCTGTCTGTTTATGAAGACTAATCTCAGACACTACTGTAGGGATTTTAATACGATTGCCACCAACTGTGTGTATAATTTATTATCGCTACGCCAGAAAAATCGTCCGGTTGCATATACAGGGTGACACTTATTGAACTACATGAAAAAAACGCAAATTAGTTACAAACTGGGGCGTGCACACACTTTATTCAATAAGTAGACGTCACTACAGATATTCGGATTTAGGTTATGACATGTTCGATATGCCTGCCATCATGTGGCGCAGATGAATAGCGAAATTCTGCAAGACCCGCTAAAGTGTCGGAACTTCGATGCAGTCAGTGACCTCCTGAATGGCTGTTTTCAGCTCACCTGTGGTTTTTAGGTTACTGCTGTACAAAAATGGTTCAAATGGCTCTGAGCACTATGGGACTTAACTTCTGCGGTCATCAGTCCCCTAGAACTTAGAACTACTTAAACCTAACTAACCTAAGGACATCACACACATCTATGCCCGAAGCAGGATTCGAAGCCGCGACCGTAGCGGTGGCGCGGTTCCGGACTGTAGCGCCTAGAACCGCTCGGACACTCCGGCAGGCGAGGGGTGTACGGAGGCCCCATGTAATGCAACCTCAGAACACCACTCCGTCACCACCTTGTTGCGCATGTGAGACACAGTGTTGGAGGCATGCGATGTTAACGAGTTGTTTCCAAAGACGTCTGTGATTCTCAGGATACAGTCAGATTCGAATATTGTCCGTAAACAACACCCGAAGCCAATCCTGGAAAGTCCATCCAGCATGATTTATTGCCCATTCCTAAGGGAGTCGCTGGTGTTGTGGTGTACAACGTGGAGCTCGCCGTGGTTGTCGGGAGTGGAGCTTCGCATCATACAACCATCTCCTAACAGTTTGATGCGATACATGGCGTCCTGTAGCCTGTAGCGTCTTCGAACGCCGTATTCAGCTCTGGAGTACTTAGCCCACCATTCCTTTAACTCAAAAGCCGCAGATATCGATTGTGGACAGCCTGTGGGGTGTAAGACCTCAACACCACCTTCCAGTCAGAACTAATTCCATGTCTGCACCACATCACTTTGACTCCGGTGCACACGTCGAGCAACTTCCATGGTTGACAAGCCATTTTGCGTAACGTGGTAATGCGATCATGGTTGCGATTGTCCTTCGCAGCGTGGTGGACGTTCACTCTACCGTTCCACAGACATCTCTAATGCGACGTTTCTGTGCTTTGCTTTCAACTGAAATGCTGCATTCAGTTCGAGTACGGCGTTCTATCTTTAGTTAACGCTCAAGGTAACTGTGTGTGTATTTACAAACAGCGTCGAAGGTGACCTTCCGATCCGCACCGGAAGTGTGTATGAAACATTAATTGGCTAACACAGCCTGAAATCACTATGGTAACAGAGGGCTTACTGGCAAGCTACAAGTGCCATACTTTGATAGAAATATTATGAAAACAGGAGTTCAGTCTTAAGTACAGTACGGAATTTTAGATTTAACAAAACGCAATAATTTGAAACAATAACACTATGTACTCATGGTGTTCTACCACATCCTACACTGAGTCTACTATCAGTAAATACCAAGAACGAAGCAGGAACAAGCAAGGTCGTACTGTCTCACTGTTATCTTAGAAAACAGGCTAAGTTAAGGCAAACCTACATTTATAGTATTTGTGGATCTAGAGAAAGGTTTTGATAATGTTGAGAGGAATACACTTTTCGAAATTCTGAAGGTATCAGGGATAAAATATAGGAAGTGAAAAGTTATCTACGACTTATGCAGAAACCAGACTGCAATATTATATGAGTTTATGGTCAAGAATGGAAAGAAGTGGTTGAGAAGGGAATGAGACAGGGGCGTAGCCTACCAGCGATGCTATTCGATCTGTGCATTTAACAAGCTGTGAAGGAAACAGAGGAGCAATTTGGAAAGGGAATTAAAGTTCAGGGAACAGAAACAGAAACTTTAAGATTTTCTGCTTTCGTTGTAATTCTATGAGAAACGGTAAATAACTCGGAAGAGCAGTTGAACGAAATTGATGGTGTCTGGAAAAGAAGTCAAAAGATGAACATCAACAGAAGTAAAACCAGGATAACTGAATGTAGTCGAATTAAACCAGGCGACGGTGAGGCAATTAGATTAATATATGAGGCCCTAAAGTAGTAAACGAGTTGTTCTATTTGGGCAGCGAAATATCTGATGATGGCAGAAGAAGAAAGGAAATAAAATTCAGACTTGTAATAGCAAAAAAAGCATTTCTGAAATAGTGAAATTTGTAACACCTAACGTAAGTTTGAATGTTAGGTAGCCTTTTCTGAAGGAATTTGTCAGGACTGCAGTTTTGTACGGAAGAGAAACATGTAAGATAAACAGTTCATACAAGAAGAGAAGAGAAGATTTTTAAATCTGGTGCTACAGCGCCTGTATATATCAAAGAACTAATGACGAGCTACTGAATAGGCTTGGGGGGGGGGGGGGGGGGGAATTTATGGCACAAACACACTAACAGAAGGGATCGGTTGGTAGGAAATATTCGGAGGATCTAGAAAACATTAGTTTGGTAATGGACAGAAGGGCGGAGGGTAAAAATTGTAGAGGATGATCAAATCTTGAGTGAAGTAAGCTGGTGCAAGTAGATATAGGTTGCTATAGTTATTAAAAGAAGAGGAGGCTTGCATACTTGCATAGAAGAGACTATCGTGGACAGCTGGATCAAAGTAGTCTTTAGACTGAAAAAAATGGCAACAACAAAACACTCGGACAATAATTTGCTTTACACTTGTTAACTACAACTAATGCAGTTTTTTTCATTCTCAAAGCTTTCGAGGTCCATATAATCACATGTTTCAACGCATTGGTCATCAGTCGAATGTAAATCTATCTGCTGAAGCGATGAAGTTGAGCTGACGCTTCGATGGCAGAAATCGTCACTTTGGAGCAATTAATTAGGTGACGTAATTTTTTCCAAATGTTTCCCCCCACGAACAATGGACCTTGTTGTAAGTGGGGAGGCTTGCGTGCCTCAGCGATGCAGATACCCGCACCGTAGGTGCAACCACAACGGAGGGGTATCTGTTGAGAAGCCAGAAACACGTGTGGTTCCTGAAGACGGGCAGCAGCTTTTTCATTAGCTGCAGGGGCAACAGTCTGAATGATTGACTGATCTGGCCTTGTAACATCAACCAAAGCGACCTTGCTCTGCTGGTACTGCGAACGGATGAAAGCAAGGGGAAACTACAGCCGTAATTTTTCGCGAGGACATGCAGCATTACTGTATGGTTAAATATTGATGGCGTCATCTTGGGTCAAATTTGGAATGTCAGATCCATTTATAGTGCAGATAGGTTAGAAAATTTAAAAATGGTAATGGATAGATTAAAGTTAGACATAGTGGCAATTAGTGAAGTTCGGTGGCAGGAGGAGTAAAAGTTCTGGTCAGGTGAATACAGGGTTATAAATACAAAATCAAATAACGGTAATGCAGGAGTGAGTTGAATGATGAATGGAAAAAAAACAGGAACATGGAGAAGCTACTACGGAAAACACCGTCAACGCATTATTGTAGCCAAGATAGACACGAAGCCCACGCCTACCACAGTAGAAGTAGTTTATATGCCAACTAGCTCCGCAGATGATGAAGAGATTGAAGAAATATATGATGCGGTGAAAGAAATTATTCAGATAGTTAAGGGAAACGAAAATTTAATAGTCATGGGGGACTGGAATTCGGTTGTAAGAAAAGGAAGAGAAGGGAAAGTAGTAGGTGAATATGGACTGCGGTAAGGAATGAAAGAGGAAGCCGCCTGGTAGAATTTTGCATGGAGCATAACTTAATCATAGCTAACACTTGGTTTCAGAATCATGAAAGAAGGTTGTATACCTGGAAGAGGCCTAAAGACACTGGAAGGTTTCAGATAGATTATACAGGGTGTCCCAGCTATCTTGTCCACCCAAAATATCTCTGGAACAATAACAGCTATTGGAAAACGACTTTCACCGGTATCAATGTAGGGCTGGGGCCCATGAATGTACATATTTGGAAACATTCTAAAACGAAAGCATATGTGTTTTTTAACACAAACTTATGTTTTTTTAAATGGAACTCCTATATTTTTTTTCAGCAATTCGTAGCACGACAAAGCACATGCACAATGGCGTTGATTGCATCGCAATATTCCCATTACATCCCGAGATATTGAGACGCGAAGTTGACGCTTGAAACACCCGACATGCGCTGCTAGCGCACGTTCTGAGGCTCAGGAGATGGGACCTCCATAAACTGAAAGGACCAGAGGTTGTAGAGAGTTTCAGAGAGAGCCTTACGGAACGATTAACAAGAACAGGGGAAAGAAATACAGAAGAAGAAGAATGGGTAGCTTCAAGAGATGAAATAGTGAAAGCAGCAGAGGATCAATAGATAAAAAGATGACGGCTAGCAGAAATCCTTGTCAACAGAAGAGATACTGAATTTAATTGATGAAAGAAAAAATATAAAAATGCAGTAAATGAAGCAGGCGAAAAGGAATACAAACGTTTCAAAAATAAGATCGACAGGAAGTGCAAAATGGCTAAGCAGGGGTGGCTAGAGGACAAATGTAAAGATGTAGAAGCATATATCACTAGGAGTAAGGTAGATACTGCCTACAGGAAAATTAAAAAACCTTTGGAGATAAGAGAACCACCTGTACGAATGTCAAGAGCTCAGATGGAAAGCTAAGCAAAGAAGGGAAATCAGAAAGGTGGAAGGAATACATAGAGGGTCTATACAAGGGCGATGTACTTGAGGATGATATTATAGAAATGGAAGAGGACGTAGATGAAGATGAAATAGGAGATACGATAAGGCGTGAAGAATTTGACAGAGCATTGAAAGACCTAAGTCGACACAAGGCCTCGGGAGTAGACAACGTTCCATTAGAACTACTGATAGCCTTGGGAGAGCCAGTCCTGACAAAACTCTTCCATCTCGTGAGCAAGATGTACGAGACAGGCGAAATACTCTCAGACTTCAAGAAGAATATAATAATTCCAATCCAAAAGAAAGCAGGTGTTGACAGGTGTGAAATTGCCGAACTATCAGTTTAATAACTCACGGTTGCAAAATACTAACTTGGAACGCTGACCCTACTGACCCTACGACTTACTTTAGAAGATGGGTTAAGGAGAGGCATACCTACGTTTTTAACATTTGTAGACTTCGAGAAAGCTTCTGACTATGATGACTGGAAAACTCTCTTTCAAATTCTGAAGGTGTCAGGTGTAAAACGTAGGGAGCGAAAGGCTATTTACAATTTGTACAGAAACCCGATCACAGTTATAAGAGTCGAGGGTCATGAAAGGGAAGCAGTGGTTGAGAAGGGGGTGAGATAGGTTTGTAGCGTATCCCCGATGTTATTCAATCTGCACACTGTACAAGCAGTGAAGAAAACCAGACAAAAATTTGGAGTAGGAATAAAAATCCAGGGAGGAGAAATAAAATCCTGGAGGTTTGCCGACGACATTGTAATTCTGTCAGAGACAGCAGAGGACTCGGAAGAACAGTTGAACGTAATGGACAGAGTCTTGAAAGAACGATATAAGATGAACACCAACAAAAGCAAAACGAAAATAATGGAATGTAGTTGAATTAAATCAGGTGATGCTGAGGGAATTAGATTAGGAAATGAGACACTTAAAGTAGTAGATGAGTTTTACTATTTGGGGAGCAAAATAACTGATGATGGTCAAAGTAGGGAGGATATAAAATGTAGCCTGGCAATGGCAAGAAAAGCATTTCTGCAGAAGAGAAATTTGTTAATATCGAGTATAGATTTAAGTGGCAGGAAGTCTTTTCGTAAAGTATTTGTATGGAATGTAGTCATATATAGAAGTGAAACATGGACGATAAATAGTTTAGATAAGAAGGGAATAGTAGCTTTCGATATGTGGTGCTACAGAAGAATCCTGATTATTGGATGGGTAGATCTCACAACTAGTGAGGAGGTACTGAACAGAATCGGGGAGAAGATAAATTTGTGATACAACCTGACTAGAAGAAGAGATCGGTTGGTGGGACACATTCTGAGGCGTCAAGGGATCACCAGTTCAGTGTTGGAGGGAAGCATGGAGGATAAAAATCGTAGAGGGAGACCAGGAGATGAATGCACTAAGCAGATTCATAAGGATGGAGGTTGTAGTAGTTATTCGGAGATGAAATGGCTTGCTCAGGATAGAGTAGCTTGGAGAGCGACATCAAACCAGTCTCTGGACTGAAGGTCACAACAACCACAACACAAATAATTTCTTTCACTAGAGTGCTGGTTAGATTACATAACGGATAATATGTGTTAGGTCTCCTAGATTTTTCCCCCTTGCACAGTCTCTATTTATGGAATACTAGACGCTACGCTCGATTCAGGTGGAGGAATGAGCATTGATTGTCAAGTTCCATTACGTAGAAGTGGATCAAAATGTAGCTTGATTGAATCTGAACCATTAGAGTACTGATGTACGTTGAGTTGTTCAGCTCCTTTAAATTGTAATTATAACGCAAAAGAAATGACAATAAATAAATGTTAAAAATCTGAGGGGATTGATAAATTATCAGAGGAGATTACGAACCCTTGACGAAAGTTGAGAGGCATGTAAGTTGACGATCGCGATGTTACCCTGCGTCCAATATGTTGTATTGTTAGTCATCACCATTTTTAATCAAATAACGTTCCAGGAAGTGAACGTACCTGAAAAAGAAAATTATGCGGTAGTTGGTGAGTTTTAAATATAAGTCCACGGATATCACATAAAGAAATTAAAGATATTTTTCATATAAACGCTACCGCTTATCAACTGGCGTCTAAAATGTATGTGCAGTTGGTTTCAAAACACACTTCTGCTTGCTCCAAACTACAAGTATACAGATGACAGAATGACATATTTGTGCTTAACGCGTGTGGATTATCGCTAGACTGTAAGCACAAGACCTTCACCTATCGCCATATTCATAAATTATCAAATTCGTCGTCTTACCTGACGTTTTATCATATTACCTCTGAATTCATCCAGTGTATCTCAGTCCAGCATCTTCTTTCCTGGCAACTAATTGCAAATAGCTGTTCTACTTTACGAGAACCTAGATGTTTATTTGTAGATATTTGTAGATATTACGTTACATTTATTTACGCTGAGTGTCTACTGCCTGTCTCTGCGACAATTGATGATTCTCTGCAGTCCTTCCTGCTTTTCCCTGTAGTTATCTAGCTTACAACTTTTATTTTCATCTGAGGCAGCCGTTATCATAGATGTTAGGTTTGATACGTTGGAGAGTAACGGACATATATCATTTAATACATTGTATATCTGCATCTACACCTACAAGATTACTCTGTATTACATCTACAAGATTACTCTGTATTTCATAATTAACTGCGTGCAGAGGGTTCATCGAACCACCTTCTAGCTATTTGTCTATCGCCCCACTCTCGAACAGCGTGCCGGGAAAACGAACATTTAAATCTTTCTATGCGAGCTCTGATTTCTATTATTTTAATATGATGATCATTCCTCCATGTGTAGCTGGGCGTCAACAATATATTTTCACACTCTGAGGAGAAAGTTGGTGATTGAAATTTCAAGAAAATATACTGCCGCAACGAAAAACGCCTTTGTCTTAATGATTGCCATCCCAATTCAGGTATCACATCCGTGGCGCGCTCTCCCCTATTTATGATGGTGATAAATGAATTGCCCTTCTTTTAAGTTTTTCGATGTCTTCCGTCGATCGTATCTGATGCGGATCCCACACCGTACGGCAGTACTCCAGAAGAGGACGTCCAAGGGTAGTGTAGGCCGTCTCTTTAGTAGACCTGTTGCATTTTCTCAGTGTTCTGCCAATAAATCGCAGTCTTTGGATTGTTTTACGCACAACATTATCTATGTGATCGTTCCAACTTGAGTTACTCGTGATTGTAAACCCTTTAGTTGAATTTACAGCCTTTAGATTTGTGTGAATTATCGTGTAACCAAAATTTAGCGAATTCCATTTGGTACTCATGTGGATCAAAAATGTCTAAATGTGTGTGAATTCCTAAGGGACCAAACTGCTGAGGTCATCCGTCCCTAAACTTACACACTACTTAAACTAACGTCAATCAGACAACGAAGTGCCTAACGATCTGCATTTACATTTAAAATTACAGAATTTGATGTAAGAAACTAAAATGAAAACTGGAAGCGACCACTAAATTTTAACTACTGTTTTCTATATGCACCCTAAAAAAAGTATAGATCAACACTTACGAACTAAAATTCAGTTGACATATATACACAATGTACAAGAACGGAAAAACATATAATAGGCAATGCATACATACAAATTAGCACATACAAAAAATATACAAAATCATTACAGATTAACAGGGAGTCGGATGACTAAGAAAAGAATTGTCCCCAGCAAGTGGGACAAAGACTTCATAACACTGTTACACGAGGCTACCAGGTGAAATGACATGTCCTTTCATGACTGGCTTCAAGTTGGTGGCATGGTGCTTAATTTGTCAAATACATAAGGTTCTTGTTATGCGTTCTGGCACTCTATATTAATGACATCAGCAGTGACACACTTCACGCACATTTCCTGGAATTGCTTATATTCGTAAACAGAACAGGATAGTTTATATGAGGAGAACTGTGGCGAAGAATGATCCACGGACTGTTGGCTTATTGGCAATTCAGCAATGACCCTCGGTCAGTGGACAAACTGCTCGTCTGACGGTATGAGTCACCATGTTCATATTCTGGTTGCACATAGTATTAAAGTGGATGACAGTCAAGTAGGAATTTTGCAATGACTGGGAATAAATGTGTGTGTGTGTGTGTACCTAATCTTCTTTTCTTCCTGATCTTCTGCTCTTGTTATTTGTGCTAGTACCTAATCTTCATCTCTTCTTGTTCTTTTGCTCTTGATTCGATGACTATAGTGGTTGAAATTGGGACATGGGCGGTTACAGTATACTAGAATAGTTTGCGGAGAGATTGAGGCGTAGCGCCGTATACCGATCCTGCCTTGGAGGCGGTTAAGTGGGAGATGTGTCTCAGAGCTGGATAGTGACAGATGGTGACGTAGTTTATGTATCAGCCGACAGAGGACAGTATTGGATAGGGGACTGTGATTTAGTTTTGATTGTGCCCACTAGAGTGCACTAAAGTAATACAGTGTTTTTCATAAACTGTTCTAGTATTTTCATAAAGTGTTATTATGTCTTTTAGTGTATGTAAAATGTTATAAATGTGTTTTAGCAGTATGAATGATGCGTGAGTGTGGTTTAAGGATAATATGAAGATAATTGTTTAACGAGTTATGTAGTGAGATTTAGTGTGGGAACATTTCGAAGAAGTATGGATATGGACAAAGGGGATTTTTGTAGAATAGATTTGTAAAGCAAGTTTATGGTAAAGGGAAAGTTAATTCAGGTATAAATAACAATAGTACACAATTTTATGCATAAACAATACTTCAGCATATTAGATAATTACGTCGGTAGAAAGTGCAGTCGTTAGGTTTACTATTTTGCGATTGGTTATTGATGAGGAGCGCTGACTGATGCGGGAGAATGTTGTTTTGCTATTGGCCGTTGTGTAAACTGACCAATGGTAAAGCAATATTCTTCGCGCGCCTTTCTCTGCTGGTAGAGAGGACTTATAGTATTCTAGAGAGGAGTCGGAGCCTAGGCATGAAACAGTTCGGACGTGTGTAGTATAGTTCCTTTGGAAATGATAAGTTGCCGGATCTAGCAGAGTTTCATACATCAAAAGTGTTTTAGAGTGACGGCATAATTATTCCGATGGGTGTGTAGAAATTTCGGAATTTTTTAGTGAATTTTGTGACGAGAAAAGACATAAATTCCTCGTGGCGTATTGAGCAGGTCGGTGGCTAAAAACTGTGACTGCATTAGGTACCGACAGACTTAATATTTGTCGAGCATTCTCAATCAAAAACGATCCGTATTTTTGTAGCTGTTACGTTTTCGGGAAATGCAACACCATAAACTTGCTAACGTGAGTGAAAGTGATTGTGAGTGACTGTGTTAAGACTAGCACGGGATTGGCAGTGATACTTGTTCACCTAAGTTTCAGAATATATTAATTGAGGACAAAATTTCCAACCTTTCATTTCGTGTGTAAACTTTCTCCCGAAACGTAGATTAGTGACTTAAATTGCAGCCTGGTTCACGTCGAAGTACAGTAGGTTTCACTTGGCTTTCCTACTGATGATCTGCTGAGACAATGTTCACAGGTAGGAGCAGGTTCGTCGTAAAAGGGACAGAAGGAACAGCGCCGCCGCAAGATAAAGTTATTTTCCGAACGTAAGCCGTTGCGAGTGGCCTCTGCTACTTGAAAATTGGTGTTAGTTAACAGTAAATGGTACAGATTGTGACTGTGATGTCATTCGCTGTCCAGCTAACAATCTGTCTGCAGAAAACGAGAGTTGGCCTCGCTTTCTCATATAAGAACGATCAACGTAGCTGTGGTTCGTTTGCTGAATGTTCATCAGTGCAATTAACATTCTCCTGCCTCATTACTCTGGTACAGGCGTTGAGAGGAGTTTTAGCTGCAGTTTGCACATTCTTGCCCGACGTCATAACAAGTTCAGTGAGAGTCAGGCCGCTGCAGTTGCCTGCCATTAGTTCAAATGGTTCAAATGGCTCTGAGCACTAGGGGACTTAACTTCTGAGGTCATCAGTCCCCTAGAACTTAGAACTACTTAAACCTAACTAACCTAAGAACATCACACACATCCATGCCCGAGTCAGGATTCGAACCTGCGACCGTTGCGGTCGCGCGGTTCCAAACTGTAGCTCCTAGAACCGCTCGGCCACTCCGGCAGGCGCCTGTCATTAGCGAGCACGCGCCAGTGGGGCCCATCGCTTGTAATCCTGAAGGATGAGCTTGTGTTGCCGTGCCGCATGTTGACCCGGGACGGGCCTGCAGCGCTACGGCCACCACTTCCGCCGTCAATGGCTGCCTTGTTCTTCACCTTGGCTGCTCGATTAGCTGCCACTCCTGGTTCCGGTCCGTCCCGCTGTGCATGCGTGTCCCATTGATGCATCTCGCGCCACCTCCAGTTCAAGACTACTGTCAGTATCATCTGCATTCACTAATGTACCAACTCTTAGATATGGAAAAAGTATACACACACAGAAATAAAATAAAAATGTAACTCTTTATAGCACTCCCCTGACTGAAATTCAAAATTTTAATGTCCAGGCAACAGTGAGGTCATTCAGGTTTCATTTAGGTGGCGACTACTTGTTAAATAATAAAAGTAACGCTGGACTCTCACATATACGTATTTTAGTCAAACGAAAGAAAATAAATCATTAATACTTACTGAAACCAAGTATAAAAGATTTAAAACACTTACATCCATCAACAACGACTAATTCTATGATTACGTTGTGGATTGTTCCAAAAGTTTCAGAAGGAAAGAAAATTCATTGATTAGTCACATACTAATCTTACACCTTTACTGGAACATCTGTGTTAGTTCTTTCCAATTATAGTGCTAATCGTCCATGCATCATTTAAAGTTGGCGCCTACGTATACTAATCAGAGGTACAGCTAGTCCTTTGTTTTCATAGAATCATTTTTCTACAGATGTGATGTCCATGTGCGTAGTCTCCGGGAAGCCCGATGTCGTCCCTCCTCTGTTAGCTGCGGATGTTGTGACAGCATCTGCCAACAGGACACAGGATTGAATATGTGGTTGCGCATAGTATATACGAAGGCATGTTCGTGGGTCCCTTTGACACTT
This sequence comes from Schistocerca piceifrons, assembly GCF_021461385.2. NCBI lineage: Eukaryota > Metazoa > Arthropoda > Insecta > Orthoptera > Acrididae > Schistocerca > Schistocerca piceifrons. Next base: position 407,608,494 of record NC_060149.1, read on the forward strand.
CTTTCTAATAAAAGTTTTTACGACCAATATACTGATACAATACAAATGTAGATTTACTATAGTTTTGAAGTGTTCCCTTCTTCATTTCTGAATGATCAGTACTTTTTCTTTCTTTTTTTTTTTGCTGAGTTAAATCCTTACGCTATTTTCCACGATGTCATCTTTTTCCATGGCGCTGCTCCTGTCATCTTTTTTCATCCATACACCATACAGATCTTCCTTGGAGAAATGGAAATGAAGTCGCGTGCTTCTTGAGAGAGCGTAGGGGGAACGATCCAGGAGTCCCGCACCGCCGTACTTGGTAAGGTCCTAATGGAGGTGGTTTGCCGTTCCCTTCCCGCGACCGAAATGGGGATGAATGATGATGAAGACGACACAACAACACCCAGTTATCTCATGGCAGGTGAAAATCCCTGACCCCGTCGGGAATCGAACCCGGGACGCCGTACTCGGGAAGCGAGAACGCTACCGCGATACCACGAGCTGCTCACAGAAAAACTTTCATTCTTATTTAGAAGGTGGTGCCTGAGGAATACAAGCATTTTAGTACAAAATCTAAAATTACTGATAATTAACCAGACAGATGTTGTCACAGAATACTTTAAAGCTGCCTCATGCACTCAGGATTTACACCTACTTCCTTCCCCACATCATTTATTCAGATCTTACGTGTCGGCAACATAATTTCCACTTAACGTTCATGTGCCGAGTCACATCTTAATCCCCAATATTAAGACGCGTTCATACATCATCGTACAGAGCAGGCCATGTCATAACGTCTCTCATGTCTACCAACGAAGACAAAATAACTACATCTTTATCCACGATATCGGTGCACTCGTATGTAGTTACGCAGGGCAGGCTACTTCCTAACACCTCTCGTCTCTTCCACTGAAGGCCAACATAATATAGAGGCCAAGCACACTGCCGTGAGACCACAAACAAAATGGTAAGTCACTTCCTAGTGAGATCATACACAACAAGTAAAAGCGATTCATGATCACCTTTTAAAATGCAATTCTGAAAGCAGTCTTCTCAGACACGACTTTTGCAAAACTCGTTCTACGACATTTACATCATAACATTTTATATGTACCTTTATCTTTGGTTACCTTTATTTCCAACGCAATCTGGTGCTCAATAGCATCGGCCGAACGTACATATTCTTTTGTAAATATTCCTCTGTCACTAAACAGTCTCCCGTCACACTCAAATAGTATATTTCTGTGTACCAGAGTGATTCTGAATCGAATAACATACATTCTGTTTGCTGTATTCCTTGGTACTGAACATCAAAACCATTCCACATACAATTAAACATTATCACCGACGTCTTCCTAATCTTATCCATGTACTTTGCCTCTGTTCTTACTTTTTCTTTCCACAATTTACAGGGATTAGCACACACATTATTACTACGTAAATCCTGTTTCTGACTTATTGAATAGCTATGTACAATATTTACAATTCTGAGTGACACATGTTCCTCAAGCAATTCAACTCATTCCACAAATGTATTAAGATGGCTCACGTGGCGAACCTCTAGCGACTTTCCTGTTTTGATAGATTCAGTCTTGACGGCCTTCGCATGCGCAATCCTACGTATTCTTAAGGGACAGTAACAGGCTGCAAGGAATTTGAGGCGCAATTTACTCTGTTTACTGGACAAACGATGTGTTTCTAGCAACAAGTTTTGCCCGACTTTGAACTCTTGCAAATGCCCATTCTGGTCCCATCATTCTTTGCGCTTTCTCCCGTGAGCCATATACTTCCCCAATGGCTCTATGATGTTGGTGTGTCCTTGGAGGAAAGGCCAGTAGCTCATGCATCACGGCAGGAAGATGTTCGCTCTTAGTAGAGTTGTAGGAGGCAACAAGGTTGTGCCATGTGGAAATACTTTTATTGCGTTCTGGAAATATTTTAGGAAGACGTCCCATGTGGCATGCTGCTTCCCACGGTACAATCTGCAAAGGTTCCCTAAATCTTCCATCATCCTCTTGACCTGATCATCACTGCGGTTCATGAACTGTAATTTCAAGCTGCTTGCCGGAATTTGTGCTTTGATGGCTTGTTCATCAAATCGAGCTTTGACTTTATTTTTTCCCCCAGGAGTCAACTCCCTATGTGCTAGATCCAGCACAGCCCTCTGCTGACACAGGAAGTCCATGTTGATTATTATATCAGTGGTCATTTTAGGGATGAAAAATAAATTCTCAGTCAGTCTATGCCCTTTGAATTCGAAACGCGTCTATTGCGAAATGTCACCACATTTGCATATTAAATCACATCTTAATTTCGTCTTCTGTATTGTGAGAGTCAGTTGGTTAACTGATTCCCGACACTTCGCAAAAAGGCTACCACATATCGCTGAGAGCCGCTATCGATTATAGCTGTGCATGACACTTTTCCTACTTTTATTTTCACAATGGGGTGGATTTCCTCCTGTAGTTTATACTCATTTTCTTCTAATAGTGCTTCTCTGATATCATCTTAGCCAGGTTCATGTGACTGGCTCCGATACCGTTCACGGGTACATTTCCACTCGTGATCGTGACGCTGCCTAGCCAGTCTTTCCCTCCATCATTTCCTTGATGCTTGCGGCCCGGATCTGGTGGTCGTATTTCCACAATTTAAGTCCTGTCTCATCATTATTTGGTACCTGCCATCTAAACCCGGTGCGTTATTGCGACTGTTATTTCGCATTGGAGATTGTTTCCACCTTGTTCCTGTTATTTTAGTTAAACTGTTGCTGCCTGTTCCCGTTTCGTAGCCAATTTTGGCCTCTATTGTTCACGTTGTTAACCTCTCTCCTTTCATACCGTACATCTTTCTGCTTTGTTTTATCTCTCGCCTGCTGTTCGGCAAACGAAAACTCCGGGTCTCTGAATATGCCCTTAAATATTTCATATCGTTTCCGCATCTACGTGCGAGTGTCTTCCGGTATGAGATCGGAAACTTTATAAAACATAGGTGTATGATCTCGCCAGGACTCCACGGACCATACAGGGTGGTCGGAAATTCCCGTTACAAACTTCTAGGACATGTAGAGGGTAGCGAGTACAGAACATTTTGAATAGGAACCCATGTCCGGCATCGTATCGTTTCCGTTCTACGACAGTTTCAATTCAGATGTGTACCTCGACAACGTCTGCTTAGGCCGGCTGCACACACGGCGGACTTTTTGCGCCGTGGTCAGTTGACCGTCGCCGCTCGCAGAACTCTAGCGTTTACACACACGGCGGTTAAATCTTCGTCGTCAGCGGCTTACTTTGTTGGAGGATATTCGCTTTGCGGTGCGCTTGGGAATCTAAACGAGTCAGGCAGTTTTTTACTGGCAGTGTTCGTTCATGATCAAACCAGTTCACACAAGTTTATTACTTTATTTGAAGTATTTGTTGCTTTTAAGCACACGGTGTCGTCTGAAATGAACAGAGTGCGAATTATAAGTTTATTGTTCTTACGTCGACGAATGAAAAGGAGAAGAAATAATCGATTAATTTGGGTTCATCCAATTAATGAAAGAAGAAGGGAGGCTGGAGCTTTCTACACGTTGTTTGAAGAGTTGAGGCAGGATGACACGAAATTCTTCAATTATTTCAGAATGTCGGTGTCTGCCTTTGACAGGCTCTATGGGCGGTTGAAAGATACAGTTCAGCGGAAAAATACCAAAATGAGGAACTGTATTCACCCTGTAGAAATGCTGGCAATAACACTGAGGTAAGTTTGGGATAATCATTTTCAAACTAGTTTTAAAATAACGGTATTTAATGATAAAATTCCGAAGAAAGCTACAAAATACCTGCATTACCAAAACTTTAAATAAACAGACACACATTAGTACTCAATATAGTATTAGAAATTGATGTCCATTGTAGTGAACGAATTCGAATTTACTGAAGAACTACTTTCAAAATCTCATTCAACACTCACAGGAAAATTTTCATAATGTTCTGCTGCAGATTTCTTTTCCTTTATGGATTGGGAAGGTGAACTAGGTAGTTCATCTATGGTAGATACCGAGGGAATCGCTGGTGGGTCGTAATTTGGGAGATGTAGAGCTTGTGAGGGATACAAATGCAGAGTTCTGGATGCAGAGCCGGCCGGTGTGGTCGAGCGGTTCTAGGCGCTTCAGTCTGGAATCGCGCGAGCGCTTCGGTTTCAGGTTCGAATCCTGCCTCGGGTATGGATGTTTGTGATGTCCTTAGGTTAGGTTAGTTAGATAGGAAGTACCGATTTGTTTATGTGCATATTGGTAACTATGGAAAAGATTGAGACTCATCGATTTTTAAACCGCCTCAGCTGTGGAAATCTGTTGAAAGCAGTTCAAAAAGTCTACCTGATGAGAAACGCCTAACAGGCACAGAAAGTCCCAAAATGCCACATTTTTTTGTTGGTGATGCAGCATTTGGGCTACATAAACATCTGCTAAGGCCTTATTCTGGAACACATTTAACAATCGACAAACGAATCTTCAACTATCGATTGCGCCGAGCAAGGAGGTACATAGAATGTGCTTTCGGCATTCTTACTAACAAATGGAGAATGCTCCATCGACCATTAAATGTCCAACCACATTTTGCAAATGACATTTTTAAAGCCTGCATTATTCTTCACAATTATGTTAGGGATAGAGATGGATACATTGTTGAGGATACAACGTCAATTATAGGGCTGGAAGATATTTAGGCGGAAAATACTGTAAGAGGAGGCCTCAAAGCAAACAGTGTGAGAGACATTCTGTGTAAATGTTTTGTTTCAAGTGTAGGAAGCGTTTCCTGGCAGAAGTCCATGATATAAGGGCATTCCAAACGGCACGATGTCGAGAACAGATAACTGTGGAATAGACCGCCTTCACATTGAACACAAGTATTCCAGTATACGAATTATTTTTCGTTATTGTATTGCTAGAAGTAAGTGTCAAAAATAATAATACTTTTTAAAAATGTGACATTGTTACTGTCTTTCAATAATGTTCGTTTTTATAAAATAAAACATTTGTTAATAATAGCCCACCATGGTTGTCACGATAATAAAAAAATAAAGAAATAATTAAGTCAGGAAACGCCTGCAATGTGAAGATCGGTTGTCACGATAATAAAAAAAGTAAAGAAATAATTAAGTAAGGAAACACCTGCAATGTGAAGATCCTGTTCCACTGCAAAGAGTGAGCGCCATCACTTCTAGAATCTATAAATCGAGTTTCTTCTAGTACATATATGAGAAAAAGCATGTCCTTACCAAAATGATTCCTCTCCATTTCGTCCAACACATCAAAGTCGCTAGGAATTCCCTTGCAAACTTCATGCCAAACCTTTCTGGTAGCATCTGGGTCATTGTATATGTCGAGGGTTTTGTCCCACAGAACAGGCCTTTCTTGAATTAACGAAATTAAAATTTCATTATCTATCTCTACATTACTCATGTCTGAAAGATGAAACCATTTAACAACTGTGAACACCACGACTCGACTCTATTCACGGTAGAAAAACCGCTACGTCTGTAAGCGTGCATTGGTCAAGTGCGTCACTACTTTGGCCGTGGCGGTAGAATTACCGTCGGCGCCAGTGGCAGCCGGCGGTCACACAGCTACCGCCGACGGCAGATTTACCGCTCGTTTTTTCTTCCGCTTAATGTGATAGCTCTGACTTACTCCTGTGCACCACTGCGGGAACGGCGGCGACAGTCAATTGAGCGCTGCGGAAAAATCCGCCGTGTGTGCAACCGGCCTAGGGCAAGAGAAACGTCTCAGAGTTCCCTGTCGTGGTATGCAACAGGGTAGACACGATGACGTGTACTACGTCAAACGATCCCCAGATGTCACTTATTGTCCGCTTTGCTGTGAGACCGAGTCAATAACTGTGCATCACCGATAGAGGAAACATGGTGCAGTACACGTTTGCGGAATACACAAACATGCTCCTTGTGTATGGCGAAGCTGGAGGTAACGGAAGAGCTGCTGGTCGGCTGTATCACGAACGTTTTCCACACCGTCACAATCCATCGCACATACTGTTTGCCCAGGTTACACAACGGCTACGAGAAACGGCTGCCTTCACCGTGAGGAGGGAGGACTCCACGGCGACGCAGCAGTCCGTCTCATTGAGGATAGCCCGTCAACGAGTTCGCGAGCAATTGCGCGTGCAATGGCTGTTAGTCACAGTACCGTCTTGGACGTCCTGCATGAGCAACAATTACATCCGTACCACCTACAAAGGGTACACGCTACTGGTCCAGCAGACTTTCCACAACGCGTCGCCTTCTGCAGATGGTTCCTGCACCGTTGCATTGACGCGCCCGTTTCCACGTCGAATTCTCTTCACAGATGAATGTAGGTTCACAAGGGATTGTGTTTTGAATGCTCGAAATAGCCATGTCTGTGCGGACGAAAACCCTAATGCCACGCATGTTCAGGGATTTCAAGACAGGTTTGGAATTAACGTATGGGCAGGTATTCTCGACAGTCATGTGATTGGGCCATACTTCCTTCCATCCAAGCTCTCGGGTCCCCCATGCTTAGTCTTCCTACGGCACTTAATGGACCCGTTCTTGGAAACTGTGCCATTGAATGTCCGTCAGGAAATGTGGTTTCAGCATGTGGAGCACCACCTCACTTTTCACTGGCTGTCCGGAGACATCTCAACAAAAAAATGGTTCAAATTGCTCTGAACACTATGGGACTCAACATCTTAGGTCATAAGTCCCCTAGAACGTAGAACTACTTAAACCTAACTAACCTAAGGACATCACACACACCCATGCCCGAGGCAGGATTCGAACCTGCGACCGTAGCAGTCCCGCGGTTCCGGACTGCAGCGTCAGAACCGCACGGCCACCGCGGCCGGTAGACATCTCAACAGACGGTATGGTGAAAGATGGATAGGCCGTGGTGGTCCAACAGTGTGGCTGCCACGATCGCCGGATTTCACCCCTATGGACTACTTCTCGTAGGGTCGTATGAAGAGCCTAAGTTATGAGACACCTTTAGAGACAGAGAAAGATCTCCTGGCACGAGTTCTGGCCGTTGCACAAGACACTGAAGAGACACCAGGTGGGATGGAGAGAGTGTACCAGAACATGCTTCAGAGGTACAATGTGTGTAACAACGTTGGTGGAGGCCACATCGAGCCGCTGTTGTAATGCAACGGTACGTTGCGGCTGGTACCGTAGATGCTGGGTTCTTGTTGTTGTCGACTAATGTAAACCATAAGGTGTAACTTGTAATGCAAATGCGTAAGTAATAACGGAACGAGTTAGTATTCTTTTCAAATGGATTGCAACAATTGTACTGGGTCACGCCTAAGTACATTCCTCACACGGGTGTGGATGAGATAATTATCTGCATTGAAACTGTCGTAGAACGGAAACGATACGATTCCGGACATGGGTTCCTATTCAAAATGTTATGTACTCACTACCCTCTACATGTCCTAGAAGTTTGTAACGGGAATTTCTGACCACCCTGTATAAGTTTTTCCTATCCCTAGTCTTCATGAGCTCCTGCTTTATTCAGCGCTTCGTCTCCTTCAACCAATACTTATTTAAAAATGCGTCACGAAATTCCTTATACGACATACATCGTAAGGTGGCTATAATTTCGCAGCTTACAACTACTCATCTACATACTTTACCGTGATTTACAACCGGAATTACGTATCATTTGATATGCTGTACATCGTATATATATGAATATTTAAAGAAGAATGACATTGTCACGTACACCTTGTAAATATTTGTTAACGCTTATTGCATGAAAGGTGATGGAGTGTCCTTATTACCACAACGGCGTAATGAATGATTGGCTATAGTAGTAGAAGTTGAAACGCCAGTGGAAATGAAACGGCAGGCGTATCTCAAGCCCTGGGTGGAAAAGCCCGCACAGGCGTGTTGGTCCTGCTTAACAAAGGAAGTAGATAAGAAGGAAAGTCGGGGCACCTGAGCACTGAAGCACAATACAGCGGCGGCCGACCGGTTTTGTAGCGGGGCCGGAAGGATAACCGGATAATACTTCGGAAACTCTGAAAATCTTGGACGCAGTAGAGAGGAACGAGGAAGCGTTATCTCGGAAATCACTCAGGCTGGGTTATTTCCGAGGATTTTTACTCTGAGAAGCGTACCATTGTATGAATTCCTAATTAACGAAGATAGGTATTTCCTCGTAAACTTCCCGCACTGGACTACAAAACACTAATATATGGTAGACTCTGTAGAGAGGGATAATATTCCGTGGTTTAGAGAAGATGATTCGCTTTCTGCAGCTACGAGGGAGGGGAGCCGAGCTTAGCTGGGAAGCCAGCGGTGGAGAGAAGGTGGTCTTCCGCTTTGAGCGCCCGTGTTTGACGGTCGCTTAGTATCAGCTTTTCTTGGAACAGACGGGCTTTCTGTCATTGCTCTCAAGAGATTTTATAGTTAGAACCGTTAGACACTTTACTGTTGCGAACTTATACGATTCTGGACTTCGCCCCCGGGTAGGGAGTCGTCGTTAAGTATGCAGCGTTCAGTGATTGAGAGCACTTCCTCTGTCTATATTCACGTAGGAACGTTATCTGAATTCCGTCGCTGTGGCTGGGAACTCGCGTTTCTTGCCTGTAGAACACAGAGAGGAGAATACAGTATTAGATCACACTAGTCAGAAGACCGCCTTTTGCCGTCCTAGTGTTTGAATGAGTTTTTATTTAGTGGCTGGAGTTCTTCCATCGTCTCAGACGTGTACGAGAACCATCAGTCCGACGCACCGGACGCAGTACATATGGTGATATTACTTACTGCATATTAGGGCTATAAAGCTGAACAGCTGTGAGCACGTAAATTTTATTTCCACTGAGGCTGCACACCACTGAGGATCATCTTTGAAAGTAGTGTCTTGTAGTGTTTGGTACGTAGGTGATGTCAGTCATTTCGCGTCATTTATATTACATCGCGTAGCCATAAAAAGGGGCAGATTTGGGTAATTGATCAATCATATTAGCTAAGAAATCCATTTGTATATGTTTATGTCCGTTGGACATTGATGTATGAACATTTGCAATATATAAAGGGGTTTTAATCCACAGTAAATGTCTAAGCCGAAACAGCGTTTATCATTTGTAGTTACTAATTCCCTTAATTATTCATTTATGTTTATGTTGTAATTTATATGTTAAAGAGCAAGAAGGAGGAGATAATATCACCATTAAGAGATCCTAAGATCTGCTTCAGGGGGTAGTCAGACAGGACAAAATCTTCATTTTCACGTTCAGTATTTTCCGTTGCGCACAGTCATTTTACACCCGCCTAGAGTAGCATCTTGGAACATGATCTCACAACGTTTTGCATTATGTGACAACGTCGTGGTAACGTGCCGTCTGAAGTCAGACCACAAAAATCCCAGAGCACAAAAAATTATCTGCAACCAGTGGGTTGAAGCCCAAGCAGTACACATACATAAAACACAAAATACATTTAATACTAATACTAATATCACCACGTGACTCTGTATGTTCATTAATATGAAGTACGTAAACACAAAAATCTAAACCAGTGGTTCTCAAAGTGTGCACCAGGGTGCACTGGTGCGCCATACAACATTTATGGGTGCGCCCGTAATATTTTAGGAAAACATATGACCAAATATAAGAAGAACATACAGCTACTCAATTTTATCCATTTCACAACAGTTATAATACGGAACGAGTCCTTAACTTTTGTCGAATAGTTCAGTTTGGATAAGGAAATAAGGTGGCTTATTCTCCTTGTAGTGTCGACACTATGCGGAACGTTTCGTGCCGACTGTCTTCTCACTTCCATTGCTGCTAAGCTTAGCTATCTAACATAAGCGGCTATTTGGGAACTGGGCAAATGTATTTCAAAATAATGAGTGATGATAAAGCCATTACTGGCCCATCGAGGTCATCCCTTACACCACCGAGAAGTGTAAGGAATTCTAGGCGGTTCAGGCGCTCAGTCCGGAACCGCGCGACTCCTACGGTCGCAGGTTCGAATCCTGCCTCGGGCATGGATGTGTGTGACGTCCTTAGGTTAGTTAGGTTTCAGTAGTTCTAAGTTCTAGGGGACTGATGACCACAGATGTTAAGTCCCATAGTGCTCAGAGCCATTTGAACCATTTTTGAAGGAATTCTAGGGAAAGCGTTATTTATTGGCAGTGGGACGAAAAAAATAATTATTCGGGTGGCAGAATGCTGTGGTCTGGGGTAACGGAATGGTCAGATAATTGTCACATTGCTACAATAATAGCAATATGCTGTGGTGGGAGTGATTAATTCATTTAATAATGAATGTAACTGTATTTATAAACGTAACACTTTATCCATGGTAATGCTTGGTGTGGCCAACGCAGTAACTTATTTGATACGTTGTAAAAAAGTTGCAGTCCAAGACTGCTACCATGGACTGCAAGTTTCTTACAATATGATTCTTCATGGTCATTCATAATTAATTACTACCTCAAATGCCAGTATCTTCAACTCCTTGCACGAGAACTGCATTACAACAGCCTTACGTTAATCCCACAATTTTTGTTAGAAATAAAGCGCATTTAGCGAACCTTTTTTACTTTTGTGTGTAAGACATAACTATCATAGTCGCCATAGGCGCACAGGCATCCGTGGATGACTAACACTGGTCGTGAAATTTTCCTAACCAACCCCTCTCTCATTACCCTTCGCCCCGTAGACGCCGTGCAGATTATTTTCGCACACCTCGTTCCGCGCCTTCTTTCCGTGACCAAACGGTACGACACTTATATCGCTCTTAAAGTTTGTAAGTAAACATTGAGTTAATCCACAATGTTGTCAAGCGTTAATGGATTTTTGTTCAGATTCAACGTTCAGAATCAGGAGAAAACGGAGAAAAAATATTTGACGACTGACGGATTTTTCCGACGAAAACACTTATGGATATTATCTGATCGTGTCGTGCTTTTGTTTCGCAGCTGATTTGGTTATGGACGCTTTTCTTTTACGATGGTAGCGATGCTGAGACTAAGCCTTGTGCGCTATGCATGTGATCACAATTTGTCCATAGAATTCGAAAGGTTTCGCGACGTTCCCAATGATTGCGAACCTATACCACTTAACTCAGAGTGGCGCTGCAACAGCACGTAGGAAGTGAATTGTATATTATTATTATTTGCCATTATGACCTACTTAGGTACCACGACAATGTATCAAAAATTATAAACAACATCCGCAACCAGTCACTTTTTAATAATATTTTATTGAAAATGCATACCTTTCTGTTGTCATTAAAATACTATTGAAAAGAGAAACTGGGAGAGCTGCTTATTGTTTGACCTCGAGCTGTCCGTGACTAAAAGAATTTCATTTCATGTTCTTTGCTACAGATGAGTAGCACATGTAAGCATAATCGTCATTGTTCAGCCGCGTGGTCCAAGGCGCTTTGCCACGGTTCGCGCGGCTCCCCCGTCGGAGGTTCGAGTCCTCCCTCGAGCATGCGTGTGTGTGTTGTCCTTAGCGTAGGTTAGTTTAAATTAGATTAAGTAGAGTGTAAGCCTAGGGACCGATGACCTCAGCAGTTTGGTCCCATAGGAACTTACCACAAATTTCCAGATTTCATTGTTGATGAAGCCTTGCCACTTCTGAGCGTCATTTCCACTGCAGTTTAGTGATGCAACGGATTCATGACAGAAGCTTCCAACAAGGTTGACGGAACCAGAAAATTATCGTTGGCAGCACTGTTAACCCATGAAGGCAAAAGAATCTAGGCCCAGAAGGAAAACTCGTTTCCATTGTTGATGTTATCGCAGAGCTTCCAGGTGATATGTCAGTGAGGTGTACTGCTTATTTTCAAAGCGCTAGAAGTGAATCTTATATGCAAAATACAATCGAATAAAATGGACAGATTTCTGAAAAACAAGCATGCCGTCGAGGAATCCGATTCTGTAAGTGAACAAACGCTAAGTAAAAAAGCAAAACATCGGCCTACTCGTAAGTACAATGAAAGCTACTTAAGCTATGGTTTCACTTGGACTGGGAGTGAAGATTATCCTTTCCCACTATGCTTAGTGTGTGGGTATAAAATGGCAAGTGAATCTCTGCTTCTGGGTAAATTGAGCAAAAATTTTAAGACAATGCATTCACATTTGCAAGATAAACCTATAAGCAATTTCAAAAGATTGTCTGAACAGCAAACAAGGGCAGCAAATTCTTTTAGAAATGTAATGTCTGTTTCTGATAAAGCTCTGATCGCTTCCTACCAAGTCTCTGAACTAACAGCAAGGAGTATGAAACCTCATACTATAGGAGAATCACTTATTTTGCCTACTTGCAAAAAAATGGTCATGACGATGCTAGGAAATGAAGCAGCTATGAAAATAAGCAAGATTCCTTTGTCGAATGATACAGTTCACAGGCGTATTATAGAAATGCTTATTGATATTGAGATAAATGTATGTAGTAATAAACTCAAGCACTCAAACTATGCATTGCAAGTTGAATCAACAGAAATTACCAACCAATCGCAACTCTTAGTATTTGTCCGTTTCATTAATCAAGATCAAATAGTAAATCAGTTTCTTTTTTGCAAGGAATTAGGTATGTCCACTAAAGGTGAGGACGTTTCCAATATTTTAAATGATTATCTTAATAAATGGCAGTTAACATTGAAGTCGTGTGTAGGCAGATGGCGCCTCTTCAATGCTAGGCTGTGTTAGGGGCCTTTTATGGTTCAAATGGCTCTGAGCACTATGGGACTTAACTTCTGAGGTCACCAGTCCCCTAGAACTTAGAACTACTTAAACCTAATTAACCTAAGGACATCACACACACCCATGCCCGAGGCAGGATTCGAACCTGCGACCGTAGCGGTCGCGCGGTTCCAGACTGTAGCGCCTAGAACCGCTCGGCCACCCCGGCCGGCTAGGGGCCTTATTTCTTTTGTAAAGAATAGCAAAAACATTGGGAGAAAAACTGAGAGAAGTCTTAGAACAAGTTGTTCAGATGGTAAATTTTATTAAAACAAGACCTGTCAGAACCAGTTTATTCGATAAACTTTGTATCAATATGGAGTCAGAAAACAGACGGTTGTTTTTACACACAGAGGTCAGGTGGTTGTCGAGGGGGAAAGTACTCACCCGTGTGCATGAGCTACGACAAGAACTTCTCGTGTTTTTCGAAGAAATGAAACATTTACATTTTTGCAACCTCTTTCGGAGTGAATTTAAGATGCCAGATTGCAGTATTTGGCCGATATATTTCAGGTTCAATATTTTGAACACTAGCATGCAAGGGAAAGAAGAGAATATCCTCACATTCAGCGAAAAAAGTAAAGCGTTTCACAGAAAACTACAAATATGGAAAAGAAAAGCTGGTCAGGATAACTTAGGAATGTTCCCGTTGGTATAGAGCACATGCACGTGCATAAATTAAATACTTCCAACAGTAGTAGGTCATTTAATAAATTCAGAAGAGAAATTGAGTTCATATTTTCCATCCCTCAACATTGAACAGTACGATTGGCTCCGAAACCCATTCATGGAAACTTCAGGCGATTTCGGCTTAACATTAACAGAAGAAGAAGAACTGGCAGCTGTATCTACCGATCGTGGGCTGATGATTAAGCATAAGGAATAGTCTCTTGAAGCCTTCTGGATTTCTATAAAAGAAGAATATGTGTCGATATCTAAAAATGCTTTGAATATTTTATTTCAATTTTCGACGTCATATTAATGTGAATTACGATTTTCTGCCCTCACCACAATTAAATGTACAAAGAGAGGAACTCTTCAACGTATTGAGGAGGAAATGAAAGTTTGTCTTTCAAATACATCTCCAAACATTGAAGAAATCGAGAGAACACATCAGGCTCATGTTTCTCATAAGCACTAAAAAGAGTAGGCTTAAGGTACATTTCATTTGTATTAAAGCGTTTGACAGAAAACTACAAGTATGGAAAAGAATCGTTAGTTTTATTGCATTATTTCATTTCAATATATTTCACTTAATAGTTTCTCTTGCCTTTCGTCTTAAAGAAAGCAGGGTATGTGGCAACACGGCGCTCGGCCGTCGCATTTGGGTGACAATCGTGCTTCATGAATATCTCAGATATTTTATACAAAAAATATTTGTTCATATTATGATGATGTATGTTTTTTATTAATATAAGTTGTATTTTCTGCAGTCTGGACGCGAAACTCAATATAAAATGACTTAATTGTTGTTTTATCACAGTATTTATTTCATGTATTGACTGTTGTAAAATATTCCTAATGAATGTGTATACAGTGGGCCCACAATTACGGCCTTTTAAATGCGCTCGAAGTTCAAAAAGTTTGAGAACCATTGATCTAAACAAACAAATTGAATGATCACTTCTCAGAAAATTTTGTACCGAAATATTTTACGTTGAGGTTCCCATCAATCGATTTCGTTATCTCTCCCAAAAATTACTAGGAACGGATCCTGGGAAGTCAACTACTTCTAAATCAAACGATTTCTAGAAACGGATACAGGCAGGTCAGCTATTTCTACATCAGAAGATTTCATAGAAGATCCTGGCATGGCCAGCCATTTTTAATACTCAACCCTTCGCTACCTGTTTACTGTGTACATGCGTGTGTAAACTTTATACCTCTCAACTGTCAGTTGCGTGGTATGTAGCTAAAGCACTCTACCAGTGTGATAGTTGTACAACGGAATTAATTTAAAACGCGATCTTGAATGGTGACTTTGTCACTGATAAAAATTTCAGGCGAAGTATATTAGAGCACAATTATTTGAAAACATGAAATGCCCTGCAAGATCAGAATCCTGCTTTCCCCAGCATTATATAACAATCTCAAAACACTTAAAAATGAAATGCTGAATGCTGAACTGCTCTTCTACTAAAAGGATAAAGTTCTCCATTTTGATTATACAGTTTACTGAAATTAAACCGACTGACAAAATGTACAGCTGACGCATAGTAAAAATGCACTGACTAAAACGAACTAATATTTGCTATCTTCTATTTAATTCTGCCCAGCTGCGGGTAACGCGGTCTGAATATCTCTACGAGGAATGACTAACGTCGCTTCCGTACTGAAAACTAGAATAATCTACCCCAATTGAATGACATAAACCTCAGCGGAGATACATTTGCAAGTGATTCTAGCAATTTGCGTCATCTGCTCTGAATACTCGAACAGATAGCTATTTCACCGTCGCAAAAAGTGTGCTGACGGAGTGTAGTGGCGACTCTCGTAGTATCCTGCACTGCGACCAACGCTGTGGTCCCGTGATGTGCAAAGCACTGAACTCTAACCCCTTAGACAGCAGATTACTGTTCTGAAACTGCTAAGTATAAGCTCTGCCTATCGTTTCACTGCCAACAGATGACGCCAGACGTGAATTCCCAGCCATTTACCACTTGAGTGACGTAAAGCGAGAGGTCATTGGAGGGCACGGTGAAGGTCTGTTGCGTTTTCTGATGAAAACTGGTTCTGACTCGGTGCCAGTGATGGTAGACCAGTTGAGGGCTAACAGCCAATCTGTCTGCGTGTTAGACACACTGGACCTTTACCTGGAGTTATGGTCTGGGATGAGATTTCATATAACAGCAGGGACACTGTCGTCATTATCTCAAGCACCCTCACTGCAAATTTCGACACGTTGCCTTGGCCTGCTCGATTACTAGATCTGTCTCCAATCGAGCACATAATGGGACGACAAATCCAGCGTCATCCACAGCCAGCATTAAATGTCGCTGTATTGACCGAGCAAGTGTAACAGGCATTGGACTATATCCCTCAAACTGACATCCGGCGCTTGTACAACACAATGCATGCACGTTTACATGCTTACAGTCAACTTTATGGCGGTTACAGGCGTTATTAATGTATTAGTATTTCACATTTGTAATGACTTATCTCGTGCTTACATTAACCTGTGATCTGGCAGTGCTATTCACTTAAATATGTTACCTAGACAAATATATTCCGGAAGTTTCCTTACTATACATCAATTATTTTTTGGTATTGCGATTATTTTCCATATGTGTATTTTCACAGAAATGAATTTAGATGGGGTAAAAAACCAGGTAAATACTGTTTACATTATTATTCTGTAAGTAGCCACCATTGTACCAAAATACTGAAAAATATCCCTGAACAACTTCCGAACATCTCCATTCAGTGAACCGGTACACGAAGTGTGTATCGGCGAACTGTGCACCAGTAAACGTATCCATATTGCATCGTTGACGTACAATCAACACTGCCGGAAAAACAAAACGCAAACAGAACTGAGCAATACTTCAAAATGGCTCTGAGCACTATGGGACTCAACTTCCGAGGTCATCAGTCCCTTAGAACATAGAACTACTTAAACCTAACTAACCTAAGGACATCACACACATCCATGCCCGAGGCAGGATTCGAACCTGCCACCGTAGCGGTCCCGCGGTTCCAGACTGTAGCGCCTAGAGCCGCACGGCCACTTCGCCCCGCCGGAGCAATACTGAATGCAAGCTTGAGGACGAAGTATAAAATGGGCATTACTGTTGTCAACAGCAAGTGCCATAAGTTAGTGGAACAAATTTATTTGAAACAAGACACACAGCGAATGCAATCAACATTTGCACTATTTTGCAGATATTATCAGTACAATTCAGATATAAAATAAATTGGTGGTAAAGAATCAAACGAAACACAATAACTCTATAACAAGCCACTGGAGACCACGGATCCCTCATACCAAAGTATTAAGATAATATCACTAAACAGCCTGCTCTAAAAAAACACCCAGAGATTCTCCTGAAGATAGTTTTACATCTGATTATTTCGTCCCGTTAAGACCAAGTGCCAAGAACATTGTCGCACTGTACGTTCACTTCACTTGCCAGAGTACTATACTCAACTTACCGTTGACAAATGCAACAGTATCAAGAACTGCGTTAAACCTCTGTAAAAAATCAAAGATCTTTGATGTTAATGCAAATGTCCATCACGGAAGTGCCCCGAGTCCCTTATTGGTTAATGTTGTAATGAATTATCTAACTGCCAAAATATACAAACCAGCATCGTGGAATCTGCTAGTACCACTTTGTAACTCATGATTGATTCCTTCCACTAATTCCATGCGACTGATTACAACCATCCTCTAGGTGCTAGACGGTCCCTGTCCTTCAGCACAAGAGGTATGCCTGATCTTGGATTAACTGTGATTGCTTCTTCGCGATTCCATCACCTGCTGTAGAGTTGGGTAGCTGTAGAATGTCCCTGAAGGTTTAGTTATTCGGGTGACAGCCAATGATTAGTCGACGTTCAGCCACTGAGCTTCCCTGAGGGTTCCACTCAGTTGTTACGCTTCTCTATAGATAACACAAGACTCACTCCCGTGCCGCGCTGGGTAGCCGCGTGATCTAAGGCGCCTTGCCACGGTTCGCGTGGCTTCCCCCCCCCCCCCTCTTCCCGTCAGAGGTTCGAGTACTCCATCGGGCAGGCATGGGTGTGTGTGTTGTCCTTTGCGTAAGTTAGTTTAAGTTAGATTAAATAGTGTGTAAGCCTGGGGACCGATGATCTCAGCAGATTGGTCCCATAGCAACTCAACTGCCTCCTTTTTTACTGGTTGGTCTGCCTCTCATGACATCTAGCGGTCAGTTTCACTCTGCATGTAAATATCTAGATTCTTTCGACCAGATAGTATATCTTCTGTGCAAATTATAAATTAGAGTCTCCCACTACCAAGGCTTTTTTTGTTTTGTTTTACTGTATGTCAGGATTTAATGTTAGTGTTTTGATATGGTTCCCACTAATAGACTGACTGAGTTAGCTGGAAGGTGTTGGTATATTACGACCATAGTCGTATCTCGTTTCATGGTATTGATTCATTTTCGTACATTAGAGCGGAGTCTGTTCTCGCGAACATGCAGGAACTCATACGGGAATCAATAATTTGCGAGTAGGGGTTAATGTACGAGAGACGCTACATTACCGCGTGGGAAGTTAGAGTCGATTAGCGACCGTGTCCAGAGGGCCGAACACAGTCTGCCTTCGGCGGTGCTACGGCACGGACGTCTGTTTACGTCCCTGCCGGAGACGTTCGCGCTCGCGCAGTTGTTTACCTCTTCGGCGTACTCGCGCGTTTAGACGACTCGATATAGAATGGCACATGCATACCGAAAGTCGACTCTCAAGATGAGTTTTTCGAATGAATATGCGAGACCGAAAGCCTACGAAATCGAAAGGTTCCTACGAGACGAAGTTAAACTTGACTACAACGAACTTATCGGAATACACTTCTCCATAGTGAGCAGTGTCGTTTACGTCAAGCTGATTAACGATGCAGTATGTGACAGAATCATCCGAGATACTCAACATAGACTCAAATTTCGTCACTATGAGGGACTTGTTGGAGAAGTAACTATTGATCACGCAGGACTGGGCTTACGAAACATACGTATTCTCGAACTTCCCTTCGAGGTTCCGTCTGACTTGGTCGTTGACGCCTTACGCCCATATGGAAGAGTGCTTAGCCGCGTTGAGAAAAAATGGTCCAACTTCACGACTTACCCCGTTCTCAATGGGGTGCGTCAAATCAGAATAGAACTGACACAACATGTACTCTCGTACTTGTTCATCGGCGGATGTAGAGCTATAGTCATCTACGATGGACAACCCAAAACATGCTCAGGTTGCGGGAAAGAGGGCCACGTCCGTTCCGAATGTATGCAGCGGAGGATAGTGCAAGTTCCAACTGGCGAACCCGTGCCTCAGTCCACGTTGACGCCGCTGACACTAACGTATGCGGACGCATTTCGAACAGATCCCATCCCGAAGAATGACCAGCTACAGAATCCTGACAGTTTACGGCAACAGACTGCAACAGAGACCGCCTCCAGTGACGAAACAACGCACCCTTCTACCGCTCCGGAGACGACGACGCCCTTAACTGAACGGAAAGGATCGGTAGGAGGTATGGATGATCCTGCCGTTGTGCCGACTGCTGCTTTCGTCCCTGAGCACCGGGAGTCACTTCCGCACTCGGATATGGAGGCGCACATGCGCAAACAACGATCGCCGAAGCGCCACAAGAAATACGACTAGCGCCGTCGGACACCTGCTTACTGCAGTCCACGTCAGACGGACTTGGGTGTAACGTTGATACAGTGCATCCGGATGCGCAACGAGAGGTTTTACCTCCCACACAGCAGTACGACGCGAATCACGCTAGACAAGGGTTGAATACAGACACACCGGACGGAAAGCCGACGGAAGGAGTCCCTCCACCCACCGCAGCCACGTACCCGCCTTCGGTCAGCCAGGCTGGAGAGACACGACGGGAGCTGGACCTCCAGCACAGGAACTGGGCCGACGAATCCGATACTGAGCCACAGACCGACGACGCACCCGCAATGGCGACTGCTGCGTCCACAGGATGTTAACCACGCAGAAGATGCAGACTGCCGCACAGACAGCATGTCGCCGAGCAGCGGCACACAAATTAACATAAGCGTTCATGTGCGCTTTACGCACAGAGGAACAGCGGCAGGCGTATCGAACAGTCTCTATTAATACTAATACGATCAGAACGCCTGTCAAATTGCAATTATTACGAGAAATGTTGCATGCGTCGGACGTCGACATCGTTCTTCTGCAGGAAGTATGTGTTGAGAGCTTCCCCGACCTATATGAATACGATACATACATTACACCTACTACCGACGGCGGAAGCGGAACAGTGATACTTCTACGTAGCGGCATAGTGGCCGAGGACGTGGTGTACCTGCCGTCAGCGCGAGGACTGGCGCTCACAGTGCAGGGAGTACGGGTCGTTAACATTTATGCACCGTCGGGGTCCGACAGACGGCGCGATCGATCCCGATTTTACGCAGAGGAGATTGCAACACTATTCTTAGGTCGGTATGAACATGTCTTACTTGGAGGCGACTTCAACAGCGTGCTCGCACCAAGAGATCAACACCCACGTTACACTTCATGCCCGGAGCTGCGGCAACTCATACAGGACATGAATCTCATTGATACATGGGAGACGATACATGGCGACAGACGTGGATACACCTACGTCACGAGTCACTCTGCAAGTCGTCTCGATCGCATTTACTTAACACGTCGTCTCGAACCTGCGATCCTCGATGCGGAATTGTGACCTGTCGCCTTTTCAGATCACATAGCATATATATGCACGGTCTCCCTGAGTCGTCACAAGTGTGGAGGAGCCGCAGTGTTTGGAAACTGAATACAGCACACCTCAGGGAACCTGAGTGCAGACGCTTAATCGAAGACACTTGGCACGTGTGTGAACGACGCCTCCCGACATATCCGACGACATTGCAGTGGTGGCTGGAATGCGTTAAGCCTGCATTGCGCCGAGCGTTAATTGCATACGGAAGGGAGCAGATGATGTGGAGGCGACACACGACGGAATTTTATTTCACGATGCTCCGCGAACTTTCTGTACAAGCACCTTCACGGGAGCGTCGTGCCGGTATAAAACGAGCACAGGCCCAAATAATTTCCATAACGTGCCGCCGTCTGGAGGCTGTCGCAATCCGTGCAAGGGCCTTTGAACGAGTCCGTGGAGAATCACCGTCAATGTATCACATTATCAGAGAAAAACAACGTAGCCGCAGAACCTTAATACAGACGGTCGTACTGCCAGATGGTCGCCGTATGACAACGCAAAAAGACATTGCCAACGCTTTTGTGGAACACTACGGTAATCTCTATGAAGAAGCGGAGCACGATCAGGCAGCCTTTCATGAGGTCCGACGAACGCTCTCCGCGTGTCTCGACGAGACGACCAACCTGGAGTTAACAGGTGAAGTCACAGTTGACGAAGTAATGGAAGCGATTGATAAGGGAGCGTCGCACAAATCGCCGGGGCCCGACGGGTTTCCGTTGGAGTTTTATCGTACATTTAAAGATCTCATGACTCCACGATGGACTGCCATGTACTGCGAATTGATGTCTCCCAACGTGCCTCTTCCACCCTCCTTCGTGGAAGGAATGATCATCCCCATCCACAAACCATCCGGCGGCACAGGGATACGGGCCTACCGGCCACTGACCCTTCTTAATTGCGACTACAAGATCTACACCAGGATACTTGCAGCACGCTTTAAACGCGTAATATACCAAGTGATATCACCCGACCAAACCCAGCTAGGAGGAGATAGCAATATACAAACGGCACTCAGCGACTACCGCGATGTTATCGCACTGGCAGCTACATGTCGTCTCCGGGGTGCATTGGTATCGATAGACTTCGATCGCGCATTTGACAGGCTGAGCCATGCTTATCTCACAGACGTGATGACGCAAATGAAGTTTCCGGAAAGTTTTGTCACCGTCGTCATGAGACTACTCCACGGAGCCGCATCCAAAGTGCTCATCAATGGACGCTTGGTGGGGCCCATCACCATCTCACGATCGGTCAGACAAGGGTGCCCGTTGTCAACGATATTACATGCCATCGCTGTCGAGCCGCTGCTCTGCGGGCTCCGGAATCGACTCCAAGGAATGCCCATAAGGCACAACAAGTTTATATGCAGAACATACGCGGATGACCTAGTGTTTTTAGTACGGTCAGGCGACGAGGCAAGAGTGGCCTTGCATTGGATTAATTTGTATTGTATGGCTACGGGAAGTCGCCTGAACATGGCAAAGTTCTGAAATTAGGAAAATAATAAACTTGCTTAAGAGCAAAAACTCACATGGAATTGATGGCATTTCCAGCAAAATACTAAAAGCTTGTTCTCAACAGATATGTAAGATTCTCAGCCACCTGTGTAATAGCTCTCTGGAACAGGGCATTTTCCCTGATAGACTGAAATATGCTATTGTTATACCTTTGCATAAAAAAGGGGATAGATCTGATGTCAACAATTACCGTCCAATCTCCCTTCTAACAGCTTTATCCAAAATTTTTGAGAAAGTAATGTATTCAAGAGTAGCTTCACATATCTGTAACAATGAAGTACTAACAAAATGTCAGTTTGGTTTCCAGAAAGGTTTTTCAACAGAAAATGCCATATATGCTTTCACCAATCAAATTTTGAATGATCTGAATAACCGAACACCACCCATTGGGATTTTTTGTGATCTCTCAAAGGCTTTTGATTGTGTAAATCATGAAATTCTGCTAGACAAGCTCAAGTATTGTGGCATGAGTGGGACAGTGCACAAATGGTTTAATTCGTACCTAACTGGAAGAGTGCAGAAAGTTGAAATAAGTAGTTCTCATAATATGCAAAGATCAGCACATTCCTCAAACTGGGGAACTATCAAGAATGGGGTTCCACAAGGGTCAGTCTTGGGTCCTTTGTTGTTCTTAATATATATTAATGACTTGCCATTCTATATTCATGAAGAGGCAAAGTTAGTTCTCTTTGCTGATGATACAAGTATAGTAATCACACCTGACAAACAAGACTTAACTGATGAAATTGTCAATACTGTCTTTCAGATAATTACTAAGTGGTTCCTTGTAAACGGACTCTCACTGAATTTTGATAAGACACAGTACATACAGTTCCGTACAGTGAATGGTATGACGCCATTAATAAATATAGACCTTAATCAGAAGCATATAGCTAAGGTAGAATATTCCAAATTTTTAGGTGTGTCCATTGATGAGAGATTAAATTGGAAGAAACACATTGATGATCTGCTGAAACGTTTGAGTTCAGCTACTTATGCAATAAGGGTCATTGCAAATTTTGGTGATAAACATCTTAGTAAATTTTTTTTATTTACGTTTCCCAGAAATATTTTATTTTATAAAAGTCATCGTCTTATATATTTAAAAAAAATGCTAGAAGCAATTTATGTTTGTTATAAAAAAAAAGTGGTGAGCGTGACGGATTACCGTCCTACGGGGGCGGGTTCGATTCCCGGCTGGGTTGGGTATTTTCTCCGCTCAGGGATTGAGTGTTTTGTTGTCTTCATCATCATTTCATCCCCATCCGGCGCGCAGGTCGCCCAATGTGGCGTCGAATGTAGTAAGACCTGCACTAAGGCGGCCGGACCTGCCCCGTAAGGGGCCTCCCGGCCAATGACGCCGAACGTCATTTCCATTTCTACCTACAGTGTTCTAAATTACATCATATGGGACACATTCGTTGAACTAAACATTTTATTAAAAATACTTTGGTGACAACCTGTACACGGTAGAATTAATATCCTTCTTAACGAAACGTAGTTTCATGCTGAATGTAAACACATAATGACAGTGTTATTAGCTACGTGCGATACACACTGTCGAATTATTTCATATTGCAATGCAATTTCGTGCACATATAAATGAAAGAAACAATTTACTGTCAATGATTTGCAAACCATCATATAATTTAAATTTTGTGTTCGTAAAACAATTACTTTACCCTTTATTTAAGTATGAGCTCAAACTGTTGACCATGGAGTGAAGGGCACGTTTGCAATCACCGTTCGAAACAACGATGAACAGACGTATAATATATGGTAGAGCGTCCACCCGTGATTCGACGACACATAACGTCTGACGTAGTCGGGGCTTCGTCATACACTGCATCTTTGGTGCTCCCCAAAGAAAGAAATCAAGAGGAGGCAAATCGGCGGACCTCGCAGGCCATTTGACAGCAGAATTTCGTTCTATCCAACTTCCAGGGACGTTGTCATTCAATATTTGCGTTGGAACGAGTCGGAGCTGGACCATCTGCAAACAATCTAAGACGGCTACTCAAAAAAAAAAAAAGAAAAAAAGAGTAGTTAAGGCAACTACTTCTGAGAAGTGGTAAATCTGGGTTCGATTCCCGATACGGCACAAATTTTCAACTTTCACCTTTACATTATCACAACGCCATGTGCGGCTGGAAGTAACGAATTGCCTTTCATCTCTTCTCTTTATTTTCGCTTACCTAGTCTCATAGCAAAGAAATGTGTACATTTGAGTGGCGTCTGTTCTGTCAGACATGTCCGACATGTACAATTCGCTGATGTCAAATTTATAATTGCACTAGGTTTGTGTAATAGATTCTCATTTCATTTCTTTTGTACATCGATATCGCTAGTCGAGCACAACCTAGAGAGGTAAGGCGAATTCTTAGCCAGGTGTATTCAGTGGAATTGAAGGAAGTCGTCCAGAATTTTCTGTGGGGCAGGTGTCAGCAGTAGTTGCATTGCCTGAAACCCAGGAAGCTACGCTAACAGCTGAGAAATATGACACTAACAAGGCTTGCAGAAGAGTAAACCGTTGCACAAGGCAGCTCAAATCTTGGAAACATGGGAGATCAGTGCTGGGTAAAACAAATGCTAGAAAAATCCGAAGCAGATAGGAAAGAAATTCATGGTAAAAATAAGAAAGGAGAAACAGATGGGAAAGAACTACTAGAGAGAGGGAGAAAAACAGAGGAGAGAGATAGGAAAGGTAAGGACGACAGAAAATAAGTATGGGAGAGACATAGGAAGGCAGAAGCAGGTAGGTAGAAGATAGATAAAAGGCCGAACCAGACAGAAAATATATATATATATATATGGAAAAGATGACTGACCTAGCGAGAGAACTCTATTCCCGATTGAAGTAAGTGGACGAACAGCTGGGCAAGGTAACAGAATTGTTGGAAAGTAGTTTAAAGGCGGCCAGCTGAACTTTTGGGCATTTCACAGGAAACTGGAATTTTTGAATTGACACATGAGTGGAGATGTTATTGCGAAAGTATTACCAGTCGCAAGACACCATACAATTTTCACAGAATTTGGATCGAAAATTATGAAGCTATACTTGTCAACTGTTGAACAACATCCAAGAAAGGAATTAGGAGTAACCCACTGAATTACAGGCCCATATCGCTGACCTCAATTTGCAGTAGGATTTTGGAGCATATACTGTGCTCCAACATTATGAATCACCTTGAAGACAATGACTTATTGATACATAACCAACACGGATTCAGAAAATATCGTTCTTGTGCAACACAGCTAGCTCTTTATTCCCATGAAGTAATGAGTGCTGTCGACAAGGGATTTCAGATCGATTCCATATTTCTAGATTTCCAGAAGGCTTTTGATACCGTTGCTCACAAGCGACTATTAATCAAGTTTCGTGCATATGGAGTATCGCGTCAATTGTGTGACTGGATTCGTGATTTCCTCTCAGAGAGGTCACAGTTCGTAGTGATAGACGGTAAATCATCGAGTAGAACAGAAGTGATATCTGGCGTTCCACAAGGTAGTGTCATAGGCCCTCTACTGTTCCTGATTTACATAAACGATCTAGGTGATAATCTGAGCAGCCCCCTTAGACTGTTTGCAGATGACGCTGTAATTTACCGTCTAGTAAAATCATCAGACGATCAATTCAAATTACAAAACTATCTAGAGAGAATTTCTGTATGGTGCGAAAAGTGACAATTGGACTAAACAAAGAAAAGTGCGAGGTCATCCACATGGGTACTAAAAGAAATCCGATAAATTTTGGGTATACGATAAATCGCACAAATCTAAGGGCTGTCAGTTCGACTAAATATCTAGGAATTACAATTACGATCAACTTAAATTAGAAAGACCACATAGATAATATTGTGGGGGAGGTGAAACAAAGACTGCGCTTTGTTGGCAGAACACTTAGAAGATGCGACAAACCCACTAAAGAGACAGCCTACATTACACTTGTCCGTTCTCTGCTGGAATATTACTGCGCGGAATGGGATCCTTACCAGGTAGGATTGACGGAGGACATCAAAAAAGTGCAAAGAAGGGCAGCTCGTTTCGTGTTATCGCGCAATAGGGTGAGAGTGTCACTGATATGATACGCGAGTTGGGGTGGCGAGATCTATTTACGAAATTTCAATCACCAACTTCCTCTTACGAATGCGAAAATATTTTGTTGACACCCACCTATGTAGGGAGAAATGATCATCATAATAAAACAAGAGAAATCAGAGCTCGAACGGAAAGATTTAGGTGTTCCTTTTTCCCACGTGCCATTCGAGAGTGGAATGGTAGAGAAGAAGTATGAAAATGGTTCGATGAACCCTCTGCCAGGCTCTTAACTGTGAATTGCAGAGTAACCATGTAGATGTAGATGTAGCTGTAGAACAAAATAGGGTGCGTCTGTGCATGATAAAAGCTCCGCCACTTTCAGAAACTTGTTTTCAAACCTATTCTGTGTACAATCGATGAGTTTCTGAAATGGAATCAGCATCTCGACCACCCATACGGTATTGCTTATTCACATACAGATTAATCCAATGGCAACAGAACAGAAGAGACCGCTGCTCTGTGTTGAAAAGAGTGATTAGGAGATATTCAATTTACTACTAACAGATCTCAACGAGTATGTGTGGGAAGACAAGAGAGTTGATATTGTAACAGAAAGATAGCAGTGCAGAAACGCTTAAGTGACTGAGTGAGTGAAGATTAACGTAGGGCAAAGTACCAGTGGCAGCCGGCCTCAAAATCAGAGGCCTTGCTGAAGAAATGAGAGATCCAGACACTACAGCAAGAGATCCTTTCCAGAAAATGGTACTATAGGACAGCCGACGGCGCAGGTAAATGGAGCAGTGCAAATAGTAGAAGTTCCGAATCCAGCTCCAGACCCGAGTCAACAAGTGTAACTCAACATTATGCGGAAAACGAGAGCAGATAGAGGCCATGACTACACACTGAAGATGTTGTAATATGACGAGGTTGGAGAGAACCTAATGGCCGATATTGACGTCACTGAAGTAGCAGCGTGTTCCATCGCAGATATTAAAATTGGTATAATCCTTGTTTGTGTTCAGTAATAAGTCTTTGTGTAATACGAGGGAGTGCTGAAAAGTAATGACTCGATTTTTTTGTGAAAACTCTGAATGCTTTTTAAATAAAACAAACTCTATGAACATTCTACATCTTTATTCCTCATGTCTACGTATTTACACAGGCGAAAAAAATGCAACGCCAAAAAGGAGTTATGTGACATAAACAAACATTGGAAGGCGTGTTCCTACATAGGAAAGATGATGTTTGTTTAGTCACATAAGAATGGCGCTAATAGCACTACTATGAAGATGCAAATCAATTTTGCTTCAAATACACGATGTAACGATCGTGAGCGCTAGTTACCATTGAGATTGGACGTCCTGAGTTTATGTTAGTCAAGAATGGCTGTAAGGCGACAAAGACGCCATTTTCAACTCCTGACTGAGACTGAACGAGGTAGTCTATTAGGGTTACGAGAAGCTGGATGTTCCTTCTGCGATATAGCAGAAGCACGTTGCAGGAATATAGCCATTGTACATGACTACAGGCAGCGGTGGCACTAGCATGTACGTTCGCATAAAGACCGGGCTCCGGACGGCCACGTGGCACTCCCGAGAGGGAAGTCCATCGTGTTCAGCGTAGGGCTTTGGTGCATCGTACTGCATCTGTAGCAGCAATTTGAGCAGCAGTTAGCACAACATTGACACAAATAGGCTGATCGAGGACAGCTCTGAGCTAGACGCCCTGTAGCGTGCATTCCAGCGACTACAAATCACTGCAATTTGCGATGGCCCTGTGTTAGAAGAAGGCCAGCTGAGAGACTGCGACCAACCTGTCTGCATGCTACACACACTGGAGTTATGGTCTGGCGTGTGATTTCGTATGTCAGTAGGAGCACTCTCGTAGTTATCCCACGCACTTTGACTGCAAATTTGTACGTCAGTCTGGTGATTAGTCCTGTTGTGCTGCCATTCACAAACAGCATTCCTGGGGGTGTTTTCCAACAGGATAACGCTCTCCCACATACAGATGTTGTAACCTAACACGCACTACAGACTGTTGACTGCTCGATCACCAGATCTGTCTCCAGTCAAGCACATATGGGACATCATCGGATGACAACTCCAGCGTCATTCAAATCGAGCATTAACCGTCCCTGTATTGACAGACGAAGTGAAAGAGGCATCGAACTCCATCCCACAAACTGACATCCAAAACCAGGACAGTAACGCATGCACGTTTGCATTTGACATTCTGAGTGTTGGCCCGGTTATTACTGTACCAGCATTTCACATTTCTAATAGCTTATCTCTCGCTGACATTAACCTGTGATCTTGTAATGATAATAACTTGAATATGTTACCTAGGCAAATATATTCCCAAGATATCATTGCTCTACATTAACTGTTTTTTGGTGTTGCGATTTGTTACCGTCCGTGTATATCTTAACATAATCACCCTCACGGCGAACACATTTCTCCCAACGAGAGACCAGTTTGTTGATACCATCACTATAGAATGTCTGACTTTGTGGACAGAGCCACAACCTCACTTCTACTTGGAGCACTTCATCACTATGAAAGTGAAGTCGTTGATGGTGTTCTTTAAGTTTTTGAAAGAGATGAAACTTGGATGGGGCCGAGTCGGGACTGTATAGAGGATGGTCAACGACAATGAACGAAAGGCGTCGGACTGTTGCACATGTCGCAGCGCTCTTGTATGGTCTGGCATCGTCATGCTTAATGAGAGGGTGCCCACTGTGTCGACGATTTCTTCGAATACGTGCCGTCGGTTTTCTGAGGTCTCTCACCCATCTACATAGCTACGTTACACACCGCCACTTTATACGTTTCAATTCGGAGCCCTCTAGTGACAGGAGCAACTAGCGTCAGAGAAGCAGAGTAGTCGACCGAGTAATATGCGTGACATGCAATACCTCAACCGATATTGACAACATAATAAAAAATTCGGCGGCATTACTTTTCAGCAAGCCTTCATACTTCCACGACACCTGTAGTTGCCACAGCCTGTGTATGTGCTTGTACCTTTTGTGGGAAATATGAAGGGCAAACTTTCGCGCGTTTCCCGCTCTCAAAATCGCAAGGTGCAATTATCTCATGTTTCAAGAGCATAATGCCTGCTTTGCAGATGTTTCAGATAATGAAGCAATGTTATAGTCAGCGGCGGAACACGACAATATGAATAATTTTTTTTCTGTTTCAGAAAATTGAGGATGTAAGGTAACAAAATGTGATGTATTGTTCCGCTAAAATTGTAATTTTTCTCTCGGTATCGTATCTCATTTTCTTTCTTTTGGGTTAGTATTCGTGTTATGTGTAACAAATTTCATTGTCAGATGGTACATCCTTCTTTGAGGAAAACATTAGTTTCTACCGTTTGTCCAGAACCGTAAAGAGTGTATCTAATCGCATAGTGACTGAGAGGTAACTATTGTGTGTGGCATGAGGAACATTAAGGGATGCTGTATTCTGTGTGGTTAGTGAACACACTGCAGGCGTTATTATGAGATTTTTTTGGCTTACCACCGCCTGCGAATTACGCCCCAGGGCATTTACCGATTTAATTTTTTTTTTTTTTGGGGAATTTTTGGGAGTTATCAGACGGCAGCTTTTACCAGTAGCGTGCACTTACGTTGTTAGGAATTGCATCTTTCTCTGTGTCATTTTCTTACGTTAGCTAGCCTAGCCTGCATTGTTCGAACGTGTTTTCTAATTTTGTTCACACCACCATCTCCTAGTTTACTGTGGGTAGCGCACATATCGCTTAGACAATCATACAAGTAGACTTACGATAAAGCACCAGTAGTTTGTTAAACATAAGATTCTGGGGGGTAACGAGATTTCAGTAAGATAATGAGTACAGAGCTAGACTATGTCAGGATTTGCGCTTAATTTTTTGCTGTGGAAATTTTGTTTTGATTGGTTTTGATTTGAGGATAAATAAATTGGACTAAAGCATCAAGCCAAAATACTTTTACATTAAATTTTGCTTGGTTGCACAGTCACATTGATTCTAAGGTTCAATGATGCAATACATCAACACAATATTATCGTGTTACAAGATAATGTTGTACACAGTTGCAGAACTTGATAACTGTCGCACAATTGTTTCAGGAGCAGACGACCTGTGGAGAGATGTGAGGAACAGGTATCGACGTAAAATGGCCATCGGGTAACTCTAAGCCACAGAAGTGGCCATAATTTTAAACGAGTGTAGTCTTTCGTGACCTGAGCTGTGTCTCAGAAAAAGAAATAAAAATACTCTGTAAATCAAGCTTATGTGAAACAGTCCGTTTTGTGTAGAACGAATTGATGTTAAAACATAATTAATTTATTTTAAAAATAATTTTTCGTAACCATTTATTTTTCAAGGTACATGCCTCCATTTAGTGGTGCAGCTTATGCCCACGTCTACTATTCTCTAGGTTATATTTATTAAGTAACTGTTGCATCTGGACCATTGAGGGGCCACTAGCTTCTATTCTTAATTATCGTATTACTTCACATATTTTGTGACTTTTGTACACAGTTAAATAAATTATGTAACTTGTCAGTAGTGGGGACAAATAACTAAACTATCTGCTTCTCTACTATAGGGAGTGTTAGATCTTACGTTAAATGCTATTAGTTGTTGTGTTCTTATGAGATGTCATGTCCACAACACTTCCTTCTCAAGCAGAATTAACTATATATTTATCTTCCTTGTGACAGTCATGCAAAACGTTATTTTATTATTGTAAGACATCTATTCATCCTTTTGTTGCATTAATCATGAGTCGTAGCCGGCCGAAGTGGCCGTGCGGTTAAAGGCGCTGCAGTCTGGAACCGCAAGACCGCTACGGTCGCAGGTTCGAATCCTGCCTCGGGCATGGATGTTTGTGATGTCCTTAGGTTAGTTAGGGTTAACTAGTTCTAAGTTCTAGGGGACTAATGAGCTCAGAAGTTGAGTCCCATAGTGCTCAGAGCCATTTGAACCATTTGAATCATGAGTCGTAAGTTGAAATCGATGGGCACAGTTCTACAAAATATGCATGCTATACACAGATTTTTCTTTATGTAACACAAGATAATTTTGGTTCACTACGTTAGTTAAGCATCAAACCCGCTGTGTGTACCCAGGCCAAAACTTAATTTTATGAATTTCAGACTTATGTTGTATGGAACAGACATTCTTGATATTATATTTTGATTTTGCTAGCGTATTGTATTTATGTACGAACTTCAGGTACCATATTTATTCTCGGGTGATAATGCCATTATAAATAAAACATGCAATATCGTGTTTTGATATTTTCCAATTACGCTGATGAAAGACTGTTAGGGGTCTTTTTTGATTCTGGTGGTTGTGTGTGGTATTTTCTGGGATGCTTTAAGCAGGTGACAAATAAAGATTGCTATCCAGGGAGGTTTCATTCTTTTTGCAAGAGGGTTGCAGGAGTGATGTTACATTACTGTCATATAATGGCCGGTCGGTGTGGCCGTGCGGTTCTGCGCTTCAGTCTGGAACCGCGTGACCGCTACGGTCGCAGGTTCGAATCCTGCCTCGGGCATGGATGTGTGTGATGTCCTTAGGTTAGTTAAGTTCAAGTAGTTCTGAGTTCTAGGGGACTGATGACCACAGATGTTAAGCCCCATAGTGCTCAGAGCCATTTGAACCATTTGTCATACAATGCTATGCGACATTGATTTAGTTTTGCAACTGCTTTGTGGTTAATTTTAGTTAGAGTGTACTGAGCACATTTACTAGGAGGAGAGCTTTGCATTTTTCTATCTAGGATGTTTTCCCTGTGTGTCTCTGGGTCCTCTTTGTAGCCAGGAGGCAGTTAGTGAATCTCATTAGTAAGGGCGAAGGTCCCATGGGGGCTGGGCATTTTTGCGGAAGTAAGGCTATGGTCTGCTTCGTGCCTTTGAAAGCAGAGTTCGTGCCTCACCTAGCCCTGAGTAGAAGGCATTGTGTCGCCACCGCCATCCCCAGAGAATAATTGAGCATGATATATTTGCGTATTCTGTTCGGATATCAGAGGACGAGACACGGAGATATCGTCTGATCAGTGTGTGAAGGTCCATTGTTTTTGCTCCAAAATTAGGTGCACCCAATCTAATGAGTTGTCCCACCATCATTCATGGTGCAAAGTAGCTGACCAACTGATCTGACACTGCTTCATCCCAGTATCAACCTCTTATTTCCTAAGGTACGTTTTGTGTACCAAGTTGTAAGTTCGTGAAGCGTACCCCAATTTTCACACGAAATTGGCGATATTATTGTCTGTCACATTGGCAACAGCATTGAGTCGTTCCCTCCATATTGAGTTTCTTTCAAAACTGAGAGTTGTGGAGGGAGTTCTATGTTTTGTGGTCATTCGATTGCTACCTACTGAGAGGGTCACTGGTGCTGAAGGGCCCACCATTTATTCATTTTGGGGGAATGGGTCACAACCGCAGTAGCGTGGTCCATATTCTGAGCAGCTAATTACTTGCTTACATTTCCACGCAGTTTATGTTGTTTAGTTTGGTTATAATTTGTAGCATCTTCATATATCATTGACTTTGATTTTACAAGCTGCCCGGATGAGCAGATCTTGTTGCACTTTCTCCATACTGACTTCCACACTTTTTGGTATCTCCCCGCATTGTTAGTATCATTTATTAATTTCATCCGAATTTCAGAGCACTTCGTTCTCTGCTATTTTTATTGTGATTTTTATGACTCATTAGAGCAAATAAATAGCTATTAATCTCAGCCTTGACTTGAATCCTAATATCCTTTACATTGCCCTACAACCTTTCCTTGGTTAAGTGACCCACAAATATCTACTAAGTGTAACCTGGTGACACCTAAGCTTGTTGTTACCACTGTGACGGCTTTATCGTTGTGCACAGTGGTTAGTTGTATTAGGAATTCAGAGAAATGAACGAGCTTTAAACTACTCGACTTATATGATTAATGATTCGTTTCGTAACGAGCATTGCAGTCACGCACCTCGTTTCTGATCCAAAACTGGGGCCCAACTTTCAATATAATTTATTACCAGTACACCAGACAAGATGTGCGACTGTAGATACTTAGTGCTACCTATGCCAAGCGGATGCGGATGGCTAGTAAAAAATTCTGTACATCTGAGCTACTGTACCCACAACAATTGCCTAGAAAGCGTATAAGGAGGCATTAGTTTTGTATGTTTAGATAGTGTTGTGTACAAGGAAATAATCGACTCAGTAATAATTATTCCTCTTCCTTAGAGCAGATTTTAAAATTCTACATCTACAGATATATACTCTGCAAGTCAAAGTCCAGTGGGTTGTGGAGGGTACGT
The DNA here is from genome assembly GCF_021461385.2 of Schistocerca piceifrons. Classification (NCBI taxonomy): domain Eukaryota; kingdom Metazoa; phylum Arthropoda; class Insecta; order Orthoptera; family Acrididae; genus Schistocerca; species Schistocerca piceifrons. The sequence goes on from NC_060149.1 coordinate 407,641,499, forward strand.
TTCTCCAGTATTGACGAATTTCTGCCCTACCAGTATCCCTACGCGAAATATACGATGGTTGAAGAAGAATTGTCACATAGTCTTTCTCGGGATATGAAGTGAGATTAAATGCGATTAAACTCTAAGGAGTCACCAGAGACCGCTGTTCCCCTATAACAGGCGTGGGTAAAACAGGTAAGCAGCTGCCAGTCAGAGATTCATTGGAAGAATCCTCAGGAAATGTCATTCACCGATAAAAGAGATAGCTTATAAAACCCTCGTTCGATCAATACTTGAATGTTGATCGTCAGTCTGCGATCAATACCATATAGGACTGATAGAGAAAACAGAGAAGATCCAAAGAAGAGTAGCTCGTTTCGTTACAGGTTCATTTAGTTAGCACGAAAGCGTCACGGAGATGCTTAGCCAGCACCAGCAGCAGACGCAGCAAGAGAGGCGTTCTGCGCCCCTGTCTGGTTTACTGCTATAGAGCGTATGTTACTAGAGGCGCCAAACAATATATTGGTTACTCCTATGTATATCTCGCAGTATGCCCATTGTGGTGTCACCGCCAGACACCACACTTGCTACGTGTTAGCCTTTAAATCGGCCGCAGTCCGTTAGTATACGTCGGACCCGCGTGTCGCCACTATCAGTGATTGCAGACCGAGCGCCGCCACACGGCAGGTCTAGAGAGACTTCCTAGCACTCGCCTCAGTTGTACAACCGACTTTGCTAGCGATGGTTCACTGTCAAAATACGCTCTCATTTGCCGAGACAATAGTTAGCATAGCCTTCAGCTACGTCATTTGCTACGACCTAGCAAGGCGCCATTACCAGTTACTATTGATATTGAATCATGTACCGTCAAGAGCGACGCTCATCATTAATGGATTAAAGTTAAGTATTCCACCAGCTACGTCCGTTTTTCTAAATTCTAATTTCCTTGACCTGTTCCAGTCCTCACGCCAGCCTGCGTGAGCTAAAACGTGTGCCTTTCGGCTTCCTCTAGTAACACGGTGTTGGCTCTCCTGCCAACCCACAACATTGGCGACGAGGCAAAACCGCGTTCTTATCGATATTGCCCTGATTTACTTGTGTAATGGCTGCGCCACCATCTCCAGATATACTGTCCGAATTTTATCGCTTATAGAATCAGCAGACGCAGGCATTACTAGATGGCCTTGGACAGCTCGTCCAGGGTCAACGTGCAATGCAAAACGACGCGGCAGCCGCCGCTCCACCGCTAACGCAGCCACCACACGCAGTTGCACCAATTTTTCGTCCTTTTGATGCTGCCCTGGAAAGCTGGATGGAGTGGTCACGCCAATTTGGATTCCATCTCGCCGCCTACAGAATTCAAGGTAACGAGCGGCAGCCATTTTTGTTGTCCTCAGTAGGGGTGAACACGTACCATGTCATAGTCAAATTATTTCCCTGACGCGATGTAGCAACTCTGTCCTACGATGAAATTTTGTCTGCATTAGATGCATATTTCAAAGAATCAGTCAATGTAGTTGCCAAACGGTATACCTTCTTTCATACAAAACGTACGGCAGGTCAGACTAATCGGGAGTGGGTTGCAACCTTGCAAGGCCTTACTAGGGATTGTGCTTTTGTGTGTCAATGTGGACTCCCTTATTCAGATACTATGGTACGTGATGCAATTGCACAGAACGTTTCTGATGTTCGTATGAGGGAACAGATTTTGAAACTAGTCAATCCCTCCCTTCAACAAGTGATGGACATATTGGATCGGCAGGACACACTTGACTTTGCTCAGGAATCATTTGAAACTTCGCCACCCGTGTGTCAGATTAACCGGCCAGCCGGGCGAGCTGCACGGAACAGTAAACAGCCCTCGCGCCTGGCGGCGCCGCAGCCGCCAGGCTCTCAGCCATGTGTACCATGCCGGCAAGCAAATGCAGTGCTAAAATCATGCCCGCGGTGTGCTACTAGACATTCGCGTGAGAATTGCCTGTCATGCCAAGCTCTTTGCTTTTACTGTAATAAAAAAAAACATGTTCAAAGTGTTTGCCAGACAAATCTCAGATCGGAAACTCACAATCATTCCAGGCCCTTTGCTTCGCACTGGAATCGGAATCGAACCAAGGACACTCAGGCTCGCGAAACTTTGCCCATGGACATTCATATAGTTCATTCCACTCCGCCCAGTGCCACTCTCTCTAACAGTGACTGTGTTTGTCCCACAAATAGTGTGCATCGACATCGCCGGAACTCCCGTCAAGTCGCAAGTGATTTTGTACCAGTGTCAGTTCACGTTGCACAAGACAGTCACTCTTGTCGTCAGCAGGGCAATAAACTTTTAGTGGACTTGGACATTAATCGCAAAGTGGTACCATTCCAGCTCGATACTGGGGCTGCAGTTTCACTGATCAATCAAGACACTTACAAACTGCTGGGCACACCTCCATTGCGTGCCGCAACTGTTAAGTTAACTAGCTATTCAGGTCGCGAGATCCCTGTGTTAGGACAGTGCAGCCTTCTTGCAACATACAAGCGACAAACAAAACTTGTGTCATTTTACGTCCTTCGTTCTTCTTCTGCAGTGAACTTGTTTGGTTTCGATTTATTTTAGTTGTTTAACTTGTCTATAGTAAATCAGGTCCTATCAGTGAACCAGGCTGTGCCTTCCGACAGTGTTTCTCGTCTATGTGAAGAATTTGCAGACATTTTTGCACCGGGCCTCGGTTGCGCTAAGAACTATAAAGCACATTTGGAACTGAAAGTAAACGTGCAACCGAAATTTTTCAGAGCGCGCAATGTTCTCCATGCATTGCGTGATGAGGTCGCAAAAACGTTACACGATTTGGAATCAAAAGGTGTAATTGAACGTGTGCAGGCTTCTCTCTGGGCATCACCCTTAGTAATTTTGCCAAAACCTTCCGGAAAATTGAGACTTTGTGTGGACTTCAAGGCAACAGTGAATCCACAACTAGTGACTGCAACTTTATCTTTACCCCGCCCGGAAGATCTTTTTGACAAACTGTGCCCGGGTAAATATTTTTCGGAGTTGGACCTAGCAGATGCGTACTTGCAAATACCGGTGGACGAAGACTCCCAGCGCGTTTTGGTGGTTAACACGCATCTTGGTTTGGATTGATTCAAACGACTGCCATTCGGGTTTGCATCTGCCCCTGCATTGTTTCAGCAACGTCTACAAACTGTTTGTGCTTCGGTCCCTACTGCAGCAAACTATCTGGACGATATTGTGATCTCCGGAAAGACGGAAGAAGAACATTTAGCCAATCTCAGAACATTATTTCAGGTCTTGCGACAAAATGGTCTTCGCTTGCGGAAGGACAAATGTGTGTTATTTTTGCTCGTGCCTTGACCTACCTGGGACATGTACTCAATGCCCAAGGCATACGTCCTAGTCCCGAGCACCTCCGTGCCATACAAGACTTGCCTTCGCCGCTGAATTTGAAGCAGCTACAGAGTGTGCTGGGAAAAATAAATTACTATAACAGATATATGCCACATGCCTCTTCCATTTCAGCTCCGCTTCATCGCTTACGCCGTAAAGGTGTTCCGTTCGTCTGGACGACGGAATGCGAACGCGCCTTTCGCCAGTTGAAATAGGCGTTGCTTTCCAGTACTTGCCTTACGCCATTCGACCCCAGAAGCCACTTTTATTGATGGTGAATGCATCGGATTTCGGGATCGGTGCTGTGCTTCCGCACAAAGATGGATCGCACGATCGCCCTATTGCCTTTGCGTCCAAATTGCTCTCGTCTGCGCAAAGAAATTATTCACATTTTCATCCAGCTGTTTAAGGTTATCTGTTTTTTATGCTGTCATACTTGATTTTTAAAGTTCTTGGTGATACCCTTTCATTGGTCATGTATTCAGACTTATCAAACGATAATTGTAATCCTGCTTTTTTAACTGTTGTCTTCAGAAGTTCTAGTCTTTTCTTTGTACTCTTGAAGGTCTCAGCTGTTAGTGTAAGTTCATCTGCAAATACCAAACAAGTTATTGCTTGCTTCGGTCTACACAGAGTTAAGCAGTTTAGAGATTTTTCTTTTTCTTCCTCTATTGGCCGTTCTCTTATAACTTCTTCCACCCCACTCTTGAATAATATTGGTGACAAACTGTCTACTTGTCTAACTCCCGACTTCTGCTGGGGATATCAAATGCAGATGGCTCTGAGCACTATGGGACTTACCATTTGACGTCATCAGTCCCCTAGACTTAGAACTACATAAACCTAACCAACCTAAGGACATAACACACATCCATGCCCGAGGCAGGATTCGAGCCTGCGACCGTAGCAGCAGCGCGGTTCCGGACTGAAGCGCCTAGAACGGCTCGGCCACACCGGCCGGCGACATATTAAATCCTCAATTATATAAATAAAGTGGGATTTAGGAGTAACAGAACCTGTTCAGAGCAAATTCTAAGCCTTAAACGAATAATTTGGTATAAAAAAAATCAAATGAAAAGATAGTACTAATATTCGTTGATTTTAAAGTTTTATCGTTCGATATGCCTTGACTCACTCCTCAAAACCTTGAAGGAACTTGTAGCAGATAGAAAAAGTCTAGAAATAATTAAACGAACTTTTACGAACACAGTATCTAAAGTCAAAGATCTTGAGACAACCTCTATCCCCTTCCAAACTGTATCACTCTGCAGAACAACCACTGCTCTTTCTTTCCGGTCATCAGTCTCGTGACTGGTCTGATGTGGCCCACCATGGATTTTTGTCCTTCACCAACCTATACGTTCCAGAGTAGGACTTTCGACCAACGTCCTGAATTACTTGTGGATGTATTCCAAGCCCTCTCTTTCCCTCTGGTTTTTACCTACTACAATTCCATCAAGTACCAACGAAGTTATCCCTTGATTTTTAACACATGTCCTAGCATCCTTTCCTGTCTTCTTGTCAGTGTTTTCCACATATTACTCTCCTTTCCAATTTTGCGGAGCATTTTCTCATTTCTTCCACCCAATCTCCAACATCCATCTGTAACACCATATCTCATACGCTTCGATTCTGTTATGCTTCGGGTCTGTCATAGTCTTTTCCATAAAATGATGTGCTCCAAGCGTACATTCTGCGAAAGTTATTCCTCAAATTAAGGTCGATGTTTTATAACAATAGACTTCCTTTGGACAGAATGCGCTCTTTGCCTGTCGTAGTCTGCTTCTTTTGACACTTGCTTCGTCCATCATCTGCTACTTTGTTTCCAAAGTCGCAGAATCACTTAACTTTGTCTACTTCATGGGCCCTATTTTTTAAATCAAGTTTATCGCTTGTGTAACTTCTGCTACTCCTCAATACTTTCGTCTTTCTTTCGTTTACTCAGAATTCATATTAAATGATCACGAAAGTGTTTATTTCTTTCAACAGGTTCCACACTTTTTTCTCATTTCCTGGGAAGTTTTTATTTTCCCCATTGCTTTATTGATGTACGGATTATACAGTGATAACAAAAGAATACATTCCTGTCTTATATCCTGTCTAAGCCGAGCAATTCGTTCCTGATCTTTCATTCTTATGTTTCCATCTTGGTTCTTGTACATATTGTACATTACCCGCATCTCCCTATAGATTGTCCATTTTACGTTGTCGAAGGCTTTTTCTAGGTCAGTGAGTAGTACGAAGGGTCTTGATTTTTCCTAAACCTTGCTTCCATTATCGAGAACAACGTTATAACAATACAAACGAGTGCAGCTTCTAGTCAAAGAGCACTCCATAATCAAATACAGCGAAGTATTTGACCAATAGGCAAAGAGTTGCATCATGGGAGGAGTTCTTTTATTTGTACGTCTACGTTCTATAGATTTCGTTTAAGGAATGTTGCCGACTCTGATAACCCTCTCAGATGACGAGAGGATACAACTTTCCAAGGATTTGACCATACACTCCTAAAACAAGATGGTGCCGGAAATTAAAACTTTCACCACGACGATAACAAGAATGTGAAATGGACACGAGTGTTATCCTGTACATCAGTACAGAATCAAAGTTTCAACCTCTCCAGACTGCGAAGATCACCCTCGCAACTAGCAGACCTAACTCAGCTACTATTCATCAGTTGCCTCTACGCCATTCATCAGTTCAACCTCTCTAAGACAATCGTCGGACTGGGAATGCTACTACCATCAAGCTTCACGAGCCTTGCCCAACACCCAAAAATATATGTCCACATCGTAAACTCTCAAGAAACGGACATTCATCTCTCAATTACAAGATCTGAAGACACTGAACTACAGCAACCTCAATACTCGATTTACTACACGGGTGCACACCAGCAACTGATAAAAGAAGAAGAAACAGTCTACACTCGTCTTATTATTGATTATTTGTCTACACTTCAATCTCCTGCCCGATCAGTTATTTATTTCGAATATATTCCATAAAACTTAGTCGAGTATAACATGACTGCCAATTTGTGACGTTCTCAGCACAAGAATAAGAAAGAGTATATTATCTGAAAAAAAAAAGAACGGAAGATCAGGAATGAATTGCTTGACTTAGAAAGAGTGTAAGACAGAGATGTATTCTTTTGTTCTCACTGCTTTAAAACTGCATGTGATCGCTTTGGTCTTTCCATCAATGCGGTAAAACGAAGGTACTCGCACAACCTGCACCAGGATTAACTTTCCCTGAGTCCAACATCTCCATCCTAGACACAGCACTGGAACAGGTTGAGTACTTTTCATATCTTGGAAGCATCTTATCTAGACGGTATAACTGGGAAAAAAATGTTGATAGATGAACTGGGGCTGCCCATGCAGCATTTGGACGGTTAATACACAGTCTTCATGAATAAAGACCTAATGCTGCACACTAAACTCATCGTGTACAGGGCTGTTGTGATTTCTACGCTCCTGTATGGCTATTAAACTTGGATACTACATCGCCGTGATGTCAAGAAACTTGAGCGCTTCCATCAACAAAAAATGAGATTCATCCTGAACATTAACTGTTCAAATGTTCAAATTTGTGTGACTTCCTCTGGGACCAAACTACTGAGGTCATCGGTCCCTAGTCTTACACACTGCTTAAACTAACTTAAACTAATTTATGCTAAGAACGACACAGACACCCATGCCCGAGGGAGGACTCGAACCTCCGGTGGAGGGTCCGCACAGTCTGTGACAGGATGCCTCAAACTGCGCGGCCACTTCGCACGGCGAACATTAACTGGCAAGGCCATGTGACCCACACTGCGGCTCTCGAGAAAGCACATCTAAACAGGACTGAGACAGCCATCGTCGCTCATCATCTGAGATGGTTTGGCCATATTAATCAAATGAATGATACGATACTACCCCGACAAATATTGTATGGCGAACTCTATATTGGCAGTAGACCTCATGGAGCCCCTTTCAAGCACTTTAAGGACTAGCTAAAACGCATCATGAAGACTAGTGGCGTCAATATACAGACATGGGAAGATTGAGCTGTGGATCGCTTACTGTGGAGGAACACTGCATCCACTACTGTCAATTGTTTGAAGGACAGCGCCGCAGACACGAAGAGGCCAAACGACAAGGAAGAAAGCCCCGTCAGTTACAACCCCGCCCTCCTCGACCCATTCAGTGCGATTTGTGTGGGCGCATCTTTTATGCTAGCACTGGTCTGCTCAGGCAGCGGAAACACATCCATAAGTTGAGTGGAAATGCTCATTCTATGCAGGAAGAAGCTGTGCACATCCCTAATCGAGTTGCAGCCGACGATGACGACGAGTTTCGAATTAGTGAGATGTATCGAAAATTCACTGTTAACATAAGAAAAAAATATGTAATTGTAAATATATTATATAACAATGTTATCGGCTAAATATTTGGGCAGCTAGAGGCCAAATAAATTTAAAGAAACTACCTCTCTGGTACCTTTACCTTTCCTAAAGCTAATCCATAGTCATCTAATAAATTACTCGAGGACCACGAAATCTGAGTAAATACCCCGGCACTAGAAACGCGACTGTCCGTGTGTAGCGTAACTTTCGCTTTCATTGTGCTACTGACCCAGTGACGCACCAGTCTGCATCGCCAGCTACATCAACGGCAGTAACGAAGCTCTTCACGCGCGCGGGCGTGACACCCCCTCTTCCCATCCTTGCCCCCACCCGAGCCGCCCTCGACACGATGCGGACATGTGCACCAGAGGAACAATGGAGGCGTCCGCTGAGGACGCGCGGGGGAATGGTGGTGGGGTAAGTGGGGTAGCTGCCGCGGAAGGCGGCCGCTTCCATTTCATTCAAGGTTCTCCATCTCCAAGAACTGGCGTGTCTCACAGGCAGAAGGGCGCTGTTGATTCAAGGAGCGACGTTCTTGACTCAGTCGATTGTTCGTAGCGAGTGAGTTTACTGGAGCACTCCTGGCGTTTTATTCCTCCACTGAGTCTCACCTCTCACGAGTGGTTGTTTCCGTTTACACGTCGGCACTAATTGTCTTTTTTTGTGAGAGCCGTGTGATGTAACGGCCATTTAGACAGCTGAAAGATAAATAATAATTAGCATACAGTACAGAACAAAAAACGCAGGAGAGAAGGAATAGATAGTTCATTATAAAAAATATGATATGATGTTACTGTTGCCGGCCGCTGTGGCCGAGCGGTTCTAGGCGATTCAGTCTGGAACCGCGCGACTGCTACGGTCGCAGGTTCGAATCCTGCCTCGGGCATGGATGTGTGTGATGTCCTTAGGTTATTTAGGTTTCAGTAGTTCTAAGATCTAGGGGACTGATGACCTCAGATGTTAAGTTCCATAGTGCTCAGAGCCATTTGAACCATCTGTTACTGTAATTTAGATTTTATCTGAGAAAAAATAAATGACACAAAAGCCAGAATGATATTGATGTGAGAGAATTGGAGGAACCTAAGAGTTACTAGGAATAGGAAAACTACTGGTTTAGATGGTATTAAAATAGAAATGTGGAAATATGGAGGGTTATTCCTACATCTAAGGCTTCTACCTCTTGTTGATCGATGTTGGAGATGTAAGAAGGTACCAAAAGACTGGCTAAACGTCGAAGTAATATATATCTTTAATAAGGCGATAAAAATAAACGGAGAACTGTAGAGGTATAAACCTCCTGTATTCAGTCTATAAATTATATGGCAAAATCGTGAATGCAAGGCTAAAAACTATCATCTGAAGGACAGTCAGATTTTAGAAAGGGTCAGACTATTGACAATGTTTTCATACTACAACAAGTTATGGAAAAGAGACGACAATAGGAGAAACCATCTTATTTTTATTGAGTTTGAAAAGGCATTTGATGATGTGAACAGAGAAATCCTATGGTATATTACGGCTGAACGAAGTTATTCATCTAATCTCATAAATTACAAAGCCAAAGAACACAACGAAAGTGGTAAGACAAGGATGTTGTATTTCTCTGACACTCTTAACCCACCTCTGGGCACGTTGGGAAAGTTACGTGACTTAAGACCCCAGTCATTTTACTGAAGCACTTCATTTCTTGTTGGGTTTCGTCACAATTTCCTTGTTGTAACATCGCACAGTTATATCTCACACTGTTTTCTTTATTAGTGGATCACATACATCAAATGAAAAATTGTGTGTTATGTTGTGTGAGAGAAAATTCAACATTGTATATTGATCTACTTTTGTTTTGCATTAGTTTTTGTTGAATAACTTCCTCATTTTTTTTATAACTTGCATCAGTTATCATCCTTAGGGTGTAGCATTTTACTTTATGTTTGTGAAGACAGCTGAAATAATCTTTTTGTTTCAAATTTATATTGTAACAAAAATGAAAAAAGAAAAAGTTCAGTACAGTGAAATACCTGTTCTAAATTATCACATTCTAAGTACATCACAATCTGGATGGAATACGAACAGTAAACAAATTTTCCACGGTTGTCATAACTTTTTTGTCTTGATTTCTTGAACACAAAGAACATCTTTGTCTTGTGTTGATGGGTTTGAGATGCACAGGTATTTCTCTCTTCTAAATTTACTTCTCCCTCCCCCTGTAATCTACCTCGTAGTGCGTTATCTTCGCTACTGCATACTTGTGGTAACTGTCTTAGCTCATCTTTATGCCTCCTATTTATCTCTAATTGCGCCTCTTTGAACCGTAATAAAGACTGTACATCTTCCTGATCTGCACCAACATATGGCTGCGTTCTGTCAGAGCATGTTTCACACCTGCAGGCTCGTATCCAATGGCAAGAAGACCACTTTTTTCTTTCTTTTGAAGGCACCTCCTATCGAGTAGTCTTCTGGTGCTGTAAGGATGCACAAGCTGATGTCCTAGCTGCAACAGAAACCGCCGCCTCTTCTGATTTGAAGTTGTGCTTTGTTGGTCGTGGTACGTCCATATAAGCATGGCGGTGATATCAGCAGTGTCAATCATATTATAGAATAGTACAAGATGACAGTGCTTCGTGTGGCGTTTCACGCTATAATTGCCCACAAGTTGATCCATAATGTCAACACTCCCCTTGTGTTTCTCTGTAATGTTGTGTTACTTCTGGCCTCTTTACGTCGTCAACTTCAGTTGTTGATAAGTGAAGGGAGGAGACAACTATAGCTGCTGATGATTTCGTTGGTACGTATGGGACGAGCGACAAGGAATCAGGAAATCCAAAAACAGATGAATTTACATCTATTGAAAGATGTGGCACAGATGAATTTACTTCTCGTGAAAGATGTGGCTGCATCCCTTAGGAATATCAATATTATTTTTCCTCAGAATTCAAACATAGTTGGTATTCACAGCCAGCAATTCCTCATAACGGTATGCTACTAAAAAATTTGGCCGCTACAATATTGTGGCCCTTATTGAAACATTTTGTGGTTAGATATTTTATGACTCTGGAACCCTGATTTACTTCTCTCTGTTGACCACGCTGTTTTCGTAAATAATATGCCCATCCAATGGAAATGCGTGTCTAGAAAAATAGGCATTTCCCTCTAAACTCAACAAGCTGTTCATCAACAATTATGAGAGACCCTGGACTGCATATGGAAGAAAACTGTGAAATGAACATTTCCCAAATATCTCTAAACGTAGTTAATATAGCATGAATCGAACGATCTGTCCACGTTTTCCTGTCGTGAAATCAGAGGAAACTGTAATCCCTTGAGGAGGATGAGGAGGAGGGAGATTAATTAGCTTTTAACGTCCCGTTGACAACGAGGTCATTAGAGATGGAGCACAACCTCGGATTAGAGACAGGTGGAGAAGGAAAGTGGCCGTGCCCTTTCGAAGGAACCATTTTCCATAAGCGATTTAGGGAAATCACGGGAAACCTAAATTAGGATGGCCGGACGCAGGTTTGAACAGTCGTCCTCCCGAATGTGAGAACAGTGTGCTAACCACTGTGCTACCCCGCTTGGTGATAGCTTGAAATCTTTTTAGGTGCATTTTTGCCCTGAAAGTAGGCCTACCACGTTCCTCGTTCCAATGTTCACTGAAGTTCTCCCACCGTGACCTGTAAGCTCCAAAAGATATAAGCAAACCAATGTAGGCCTCTAATTGGTCCCCATTTAGTTCCTTCCACACTGAATTTCATTTGTACTATGAGGACAATGTTAGGATGGTCTTCATGCCACTTCTTGTACTCTCGTCTAGCCTCTCTGTCAGTTTCCGTTAGCACGGAAGATATTATTTTTGGGATGATTAGGAGCCTTAAGACTTCTTTTATTGAAAGAGGGAGCACCGCTGTAGAACAAGTTTCATCCCAAATGATATTTGAGATGAAGTCTGGCACTTAGTTGGACGCTCTTTGCACCAAATCATCCCATTTTTCCAATGAAAAAATCTTTCTTAATGTTTTCATTACTATTACATTGTGATCACCATGAGTGATGTCACCTTCATTACGTTCTTCTTCCTCCTCCATTACGTCACTGCCTCTCTCCTCCTCGCTAGTGAGACATTCAGGTCGAAAATAGTTTCATTCTCGACTTCAGCACTATCTCACATCTGAAGGAGAATCTTATCGGCCTCTTCACCGCGAACAAGTTTCCCATCAATCCTGAACAAAAAATAATCCTATAATTAAATTCTAACCAAAGCTATCAGATAGTAGTTCTTCCTACAATTCATACCGTTTTCATAATTTGTGACATAAGTACGTTATAATGAACTGACATTTCTTTCTTTTTATGAATTACTAGTGTGAGTCAATAAATAAATCGCAAGTGCCAGAATACCGCATCTCGTTTAAATTTCGCGCCTATACATATCTAGCAAGCTGCACATGACGCGTGGAAGATGCCGATACACAGTACTTCGCGGCCAATGATTAATGATCTGCAGTCAGAACAAACTGGCAGGTGTGTGATAAGTGTGTACCTGACTAAGGCAACGTGATTTTTGTGAGCCAAGGGACTGTTCGCGAAATTCGTTCCATATATGGTTAGAACTTTATGTAATGGAAAGTTGTGTTCAATGAGATACATGGATCCAGCAAAAGGCAAGGGAAAGTCACAAACAAGAAGCATCCTGGTGACACTGGTTTTCCAGTGACGGCATATTGTTTCTCCGTCTTGGGGTATTTCGCTACCCCCAGTACAAATCGGTCTTGTGGGTTGCAGCAATGTAAGGAAAAAATGAACTTGTTATATTCCGAGAGGTCACTCGTTAGTTGCCAAACCTTCCATAAGAATTGTATGCTGCAGGCTTTTAACGGCTTGTCGAACGATGAGATGAGTGTTGAAGGATGCAAGGGGATTATGTTGAAAAGTAAAATAAATTTCAGATTGACGCATGCGGCTCTGTTGTCTGTATCCCAGTTTCCGGCTTATTTATTGATTCACATTTGTGTATCATACGTACACGAAAAGCTGTAAGATCTGAATACGAATACTGAGCTTACATAATGAAGTCAACCATCATCTGCTTCCCTCACATCAACAATGTTGTCTGAGGCTCAACAAATGAGCAACCTTCGTTGTTAATTAGTTTTGCCAACTTCACTTGTTGGCAACATTGAATCGAATAAACCAGCTGAAGACCTCAAATGCCCACTTTCGCTCATTCTTAAAGTAAGTTATCATAAATTAAAGAAATAGTTGATTAATATTATTTATGCATAGTGGTCCTCACAACTAGGAAAGATATGTCAGGTACCATGAGCTTTGCAATATCAGTAAGTAATGAAGCACAAAAAGTATAAGAATATGGGTCACAAAAGGACCCAGGTGCCCAGCGGAGGGATAAACATATCCATGGATAAAGTGACCAGTAAATGAAAAATTTTGAACAAAAAATGAATACTTTTAAATCATGACACTAGATTAAATATAATTTTATATACAGATGACCTAACTCTGGTTGCACAGAGTGAAGATGACCTTGAGATGGAGGGGGCGAGAGGAGGGGGTAGTACGGGTCGTCTGTAAGTAGAGCAGTTAGGCACAGGTTAGATAAAATGAATGTGACGGCATTGCAGGAAATACAACCAGGAAGTTCAAAAATAATCTTGAATAATAAAATCTTAGAGCCAGTTAAACATTTTAAATATCTAAGATGCGACGTTACATATGAATATAACCATGATGTGGATCAAAAATTAAATAAATTCATTTGCATTCGTGGAACGATCGTAAAAAATTTGCAGAATGTAATGAGGAAATAAACCCAGACGAAGGTTTACAAAAGCAGACAGTATCAACCCTTAAACGTGAAAGTGTAGCTATGGTAAGAGCCATACACAAAGAGAGTAGAATAAAGGTTCAACAAATTAGGTTTCTTAGAAGAGTGTAAAGATATGCACTAGGTGAACGTAAAAGAACTGAGGATATAAGGAAAGATTTAGGAACATGCAAACTAAACGAAAATAAAGGAAAATAGGAGAAAATGGAAGGAGCATGAATACTGTATTGGTGGAGAAAGACTTCTGTTAACAGCTCTCAATTATAAATGCAGTGGAAGAAAAAACGTAAGAAAATCATACAAGATATGGAGTACTGTAAGAGTCAATTTGCCCTATACATGAAGTGAAGAAGAGGACAAAGAAAAGATGCAAGTTTAACAAAGGCTTCTCTAAGCCTACTCTTTATTGACATGTGTCTAAGATATTGAGCAACAGATTTGGTTTATTTAAAGAGAAAGGTACAGGAACGATACCAACGATTAACAAAGGTGTTGTGTTACGATTATAAATATACAAATACACGTATAACAAAGGTATTTGACATACTCTGTAAAATTTTACAGGGTAATCTGACGAATGTAGTTGTTCTGGCAGCATAAATTTATGAAATAAAGCGAAAATAAATAAAAACAAAAGCAATACAAACGTTCGATATCTAAACTGAAATTACTGTACATATAAAATACATATTAACTCGAAACGACAGTTGACACAAGTGTCAATGCTGCGTTATTATTTCAAAGATATCTTGGCAGCTTGTAATATATTTAAAAATCTCTTCATTATATTCGGAATTACTTGAAGGAGATAGAATGGTGGCTCATGCGGGAATACTTTCAGACGATTTTGTGATCCTCTTCCATTTAATATGATCCTCTACCATTTAATACATCAAAAAGGATGTAATTGCTGACATGCTCTGTAGTGTTACAGAGGAACCGTCCTTCTTACAAAAAGTCCAAATATAGTAACAGAATTGAGGAAGTGCCAATGACAATAGAGTTCGTCAGTGATAAAAGCAAAATTCATAGTGGTTGATGCTGACAAAGGTCGTACGCGTGTCGGTTTAGGACCCAAGCGACACAAGCCGCCGCCTCGGTGCCAAGCTAGAGGGACGCTAGAAGCCCCCAAGTGCATAACTTATAAACAGGGTGCAAATGTACGGCAATAAAAGAAAAAACGTTCCAATAGACATGGACGTCCATAAGAGACGTTTGAGACGTAATTGCGAATTGGTAGTTACGCACTGCCACTAACTTTAGTATCAAATATTGTCGAAGTAAATTACTATCTTATTGAGATTTTCACCCAAGGCCAACCATAACAATAAATACCCTGGTACTACAGCATGTTATATGTCACAATGCACGGCATGCGCATACCTGTTACAGAAGTGTTCTATGTGTCTTCCACATATCTCATGGCAATACTGCACTCGACTCTGCGTTAAGTTACGAAATCTTTCAAAAAACCCCGAATCTTCTAGTAAATCTTGACAAGTCTATAGAATTCACTGCTCCAGTTCTTAAACCTCGTTACAGTGACTGTACCACGGAGTGTTCCTCCCATCATAAACTCTACAAATCTATAAAGTGCATAGTGAAACATTCTTATAAATTTTAGTCACCGTTCTCCTGTATGCTCTTTTTCAGAGCTAAATGTTTCGAGCTTCTTATTATCTTCTTGGAGATGTGGTCCGTGAATGCAACTAAAGAAAAGGCTGTTTCTTTTATGTGATTCACATTGCGGTTTCTTTTATGTATGAAGCGTTCTCACTGGCTTGTAATGCATGTGTCTTGTATGCTTGTAATGAATGTGTTCTATAATGTTTTGAGATGTATTACATTCTTAGCCTCGTCCCTATGGCTTTCCCTGTGTACACATTCCATACATATACTGCACACATATCTTGCTCCTGTCTCTCTTTGTCCATCTCCTCCGTCCATCTCCCTCTGTGAATCTCATCCTCCGTCTCTCTCTCTCTCTCTGTCCATCCTTTACTCCCCCTCTCTCTGTCCATCATCTTCTCCCCCTTCACGTCTGTCCATCTTCTCCTACCCCTTCCTTTATCTACCTCATCCTCTCCCCTCTCCTCCAATCCATCTTCTTCCCCCTCGCTCTGCTCAGCCATAACCACGTGTGGCCCTGCGAAATAGGTCGATAAGGCAAGCTGATAATAATTCCACACAACATACCTGTCATGCAGGGCAACCTATACAGCATGGCCCACATTTTGAAATCGATCCATGGGCCTGGAAGGAGATCCTGGATATGCTGCCTTTATATACACGGTGTTCATTTTAACCGATGACATTGAAATGTTTCTAAAACTGCAGATCAGATCAAAAAAAAAGTTGTAATTCCAACATGTTGGTCTTGGAGGGAGACTCCAGCAATACTACACTTGACCCACCACCTCACCCCGTGTGTGGGTGGCGGGGACAACAATGAAATCTTGAATGGGAACCTCCAGTTTTTATTGCATATTATGATTCTACAGCAAAATCTACATACGTTTTGTCCAAAGCATTTTCCTTGTTTCGCCACAGATGGTGCTGTAATCTCACCCTATGCTGTAGCTATGACGACGTCAACCTCTCTGGCGGCGATAACCCCGTCAGCTGTGCCTCATATAGTGGGTCCTCAGGGTGTCCAGACTATGCTGGGGCATCGGTCCCCACCCCTCAGCTGGAGAAGCAACAGCCTCCTCCAGCTCCTCTCACAAGGAAAGGGTCCCTCAGGACACTGCCTTTCAAGGTTTCTGGTTTCTGCTGCTGTGAAGCTGGACACCAGCCAGTGGCTGAAGGAGCCACAAGCTGCTGGTTGTAGGGCTTCACAATCATCATCAGCTGCTGAGACAAATTCACAGAAACCATCCCAACCAGAAAAACTGAAAGAGAACCAAGAAGAGAGGAAGAAGAAAACCTTAAAGAAGAAAGAGATCCCAGTGGCCCCCACACCACCACTTCCAGCAAGTTCCAATTCTGGGGATGAGGTGGAGACTCTACTGCTCCCCCCCTCCGCCGACCTAGATCTCACTAGAGCTTTAGAACCAATGGACGCAGAGACAACAAGCCTTCAGCAGGTGGCAGCAGGTGATCCTGAGGCGTAAACTGCCTCCTTGGTCTCTTCACACCTTCCCAGATTGCAGAAAGCGTCATACTTCAGTGAAACAGCGATTATTTTTTTCCCCAATCTGGCTGAGCTACACCAAAACTTCAGCACTACACCTGGTTTCTGCACTGCCCTGCAGGAACTATGGTTTCCAGCAATAGGGATCCCCAGATCATGGGGCTGTCAGGAGCATTATAAAAATCGTTATGACTGACAGTGTTTCAGGTGAAGTTTGCATATATATCCTTACCTGTGTATATAGCGATCATGTGCCCCTGCATACAACTTTAGAGGCTGTGGCTGTCAGGGTGAGGACAACACAGGAAATTACCATCTGCAACATCTACCTTCCTCCAGATGGTCAGGTACCACCTAATGTACTGGGTGTACTAATTTCTCAACTTCCCTCACCTTTTTTACTTTTGGGCGATTTCAACTCGACCTTGCTTCCTATATACAGGTGCCCCCATTCATTCCAGTGTGCACATGGCACATACACTCCCATCTATACAGTGGCGAGTTCATGACGACTTGTGTGGTAGTGACCACTTTCCGCTCTTCCTGTCCCTTCCCTAGTGTGTCTGACCTGGACGCTTACCCAGATGGGCCTTTACCAAGGCTGAATGGGATGCTTTCACCTTTGCTACCACCTTGGCTCTCCATTGCATGGCAACATCGATGTGGTGATCCAGAATGTAACTAGGACCATTGTTTCTGCAGCTGAATCGCCAGGCACTTGTTCCTGAGGTTGCCCCCAGTGAAATGCAGTGCCTTGGTAGACACTAGAAATCGCTGCGGCCATTAGAGATCATAGGCTGGCCCTCCAAAGTCGTAAGCAGCACCCATCAATGGAGCACCACATTACCTTCAAGCAGCTTCATGCCCAAGTCCGTCAAATAATAAAAATATGGAAGCAGGAGTGTTGGGAATGGTATGGCTTTACCACTGGAACAAGAACCTCTCCTTCCTAGGTTTGAACTATCAGATGCCTTTATGTATATCAGAGCCCTGCAGGTATGCATGGGGTTTACACAAATGGAACTGTCTATACCTACCCAGATGCAGCTGCAGAGTGTTTTGCTGAGTATTATACTCGAATCTTTGAGTCTGAAATTTAACACCCCGCCTTTCATACCCTAAAAAAGTGGGTGGAATGAAAGCACTTATCTTTTACTACACATCATCTTGAGCCATACAATGCTCCATTCAGTGAGTGGGAATTTCTCAGTGCCCTTGCACACTGTCCCAACACATTCCCTGGCCCAGACTGCATCCATCCCCAAGTGCTTAAACATCTATCAGCGGATTACCAGCGCCACATCCTTGCCATCTTCAGCCACATCTGAAGTGATGGCAAATTCCCGTCACAATGGCGAGAAAGTATCATCATTCCAGTGCTAAAACCTGGTAAGACCGCGCTGTATATGGATCGCTATCGTCCTATTAGCCTCATTAATGTTCTGTGCAAGCTGCTCGAACGAATGGTGCGTTGGAGGTTGTGTTGGCTCCTCAAGTCTCTTGGCCTTCTGGCTCCACCCATGGGTGGTTTTCGCCAAGGTCGCTTTATATCTGGAGTCAGCTATCCGAACGGCCTTTTCGTGCCGTCATCACCATACTGAAGTCTTTTTTGACCTGAAGAAAGTCTATGAGACCACTTAGCGACACCACATCCTTGATAAATTACATGGCTGGGTTCTCCTGGGCCTGCTCCTGATTTTTATACTGAACTTTTAGTCGCTACGCACCTTCAGAGTTTGAGTCGATGCTTCACACATTTCCCACAATATCCAAGAAAATGGGGTAACACAGCACTCTGTACTGAGAGTATCTCTCTTTTTAGAGGCCATTAATGGTCTCACAGCAGCTGTTGGGTCCTCAGTATATTTCTTCTTATACGCTGACGACTTTTTCATTTCCTTTTGCTCATCTACTATTGGTATGGTTGAATGTAAACTGCAGGGAGCCACACTAAAGGTGCAGTCATGGGCCCTTACCCACGGCTTTTAGTTTTTGGTCTCCAAGACTTGCGTCATGCACTTCTGTCGCCATTGTACAGTTCATCCACACCCACAATTTTATCTTGATGACCATGTACTTAATGTAGTGGACTCTTACCGCCTTTGGGACTGATTTTCCACTCCCACTTAACTTGGTTTCCCCATCTTCGCCAGCTGAAGCTAAAGTGCCAGCAGCATCTTAACATTCTTCATTGCTTGAATCACACTGCCTGAGATGCTGGTCACCCTACACTGTTGCTGTACAGACTCTTGTACAGTCCCGTCTTGACCATGGGAGCCTGGGCTATGGTACAGCATTGCCCTCAGCACCGCAAATACTGGACCCTATACATCACTGCCGATTCCGACTTGAGACAGGAGCCTTCCGAACGAGCTGTGTGAACAGCCTACTCATGAAAGCTGGGGTTCCTCCATTGCGGATTAGGTTATAACAACTGCTTGCCAATTATACCACACACATTCACAGCTTTCCTAAACATCCGAGTCACCATCTCCTTTTCCCTAACCTGGCGATCTATCTCCCACAATGGTGCCCCAGATCGGGGATTATAATTGCAGTTCGTGTCTGATCCCTTCTCACTGAGCTCGAGTCTTTCCCTCTACCACCTCTCCTCTGGGTACACTCATGTACATCTCCGTAGTGTATACCTCGACCACAGCTTTGTCTGGACTTATCACAATTCCCAAGAGATTCAGTTCATCCTGCAGCCCTCCACTGCTTAGTTCTCTCTATTCTTGATGTACCCCAGGGTTCAGAGGCAATCTACTCGGATGGCTCAATGGTTGATGGTCATTTTGCGTTCGCTTATGCTCATCCAGGACATACCAACTTGCACTCCTTGCCAGGTGGCTGTAGTGTTTTCACTGCAGTCCTGGTAGCCATCTCTCTCGATCTTGTACATATCCAATCCTGCGCTGAGGAGTCCTTCATTCTTTTAGTGCTTTACAAGCTCTCGAAAAGTGCTATTGTCGCCATCCTTTGGTAATGGGCATGCAACTGTCTGTTTACATCCTTGAACAATGTGGACGATCAGTGGTCTTTGTATGGACCATGGAACGCGTCTGAATCCTGGGAAATGAACCTGCCGACAGGTTAGCCAAAGAGGCTCCTTATAAACTGAGTCTGGATATTGGCATTCCGGAATCTGATCTTCGATAGGTTTTATACCGCAGAGTTTTGGGCTCTGGAATGCAGAATGGCGCTCTCTGACATTGCTGAATAAGTTACGTATGATAATGGAGACGACCAATGTGTGGAGATCCTCCATGCGCACCTTTTGCAAGGACTCCATTGTCCTTTGCCAGCTCCGCATCGGCCATACTTGGCTGACTAATGGCCATCCTCTATGTCGCGAGGACCCAGCTCAGTGTTGCTGTGGTTCACCCCAACAGTGGTCCACATTTTGTTGGACTGTCCAAATTTAGCTTTCACAGAAGCTCTCCTGCGAACCTTGCAGAACCAGCACTCCTGGAAGAAAGGATATTGCGGAGACATGGCTTAGTCACAGCCTGGGGGGTGTTTCTAGAATGAAATTTTCACTCTACAGCGAAGTTTGGAAGGTAGGAGGCGAGGTACTGGCGGAATTAAGGCTGTGAGGACGGGGCGTCAGTCGTGCTTGGGTAGCTCAGTTGGTAGAGCACTTGCCTGCGAAAGGCAAAGGTCCCGAGTTCGAGTCTCGGTCCGGCACACAGTTTTAATCTTCCAGGCAGTTTCTTATCAGCGCACACTCCCCTGTAGAGTGAAAATTTCATTCTAGAAACAAACCCCCAGGCTGTGGCTAAGCCATGCCTCCACAATATCCTTTCTTCCAGGAGTGCTAGTTCTGCAAGGTTCGCAGGAGAGCTTCTGTGAAGTTTGGAAGGTAGGAGACGAGGTACTGGCAGAATTAAGGCTGTGAGGACGGGGCGTGAGTCGTGCTTGGGTAGCTCAGTTAGTAGAGCACTTGCCCGCGAAAGGCAAAGGTCCCGAGTTCGAGTCTTGGTCCGGCACACAGTTTTAATCTGCCAGGAAGTTTCATATCAGTGCACACTCCACTGTAGAGTGAAAATTTAATTCTATGGACAATCGTAATTGTAAATTATGCGCTATGATCGAAGTTCTAGAAACATGTAGAAAACTTAATTGCATCAGTACTGAACTCTGTCTGGTATACTTTGGTGCATATTTTCGAGTATTGACCATGAATGGTCGTACTGCACAGTCACCTATCTACATTCACAATTCACATATCATACGGTACACGTAAAGTAGTCGAGGGGTGGTATGGCAATGATATGGAAATTGGGGAGCTTGCTTCTGTGTCATTGGTCGGCGTTGAAATTATGGAATAACTGATGAAAGTGCTAAAATTTATTGCACTATCAACTGTGGAGCTTATTACAGTATGTTGTACCATATCGACGGTGTCTATTGTATCCCATCCATCCACCGGTACGCTGTTGATTACTACATAATGACTGACTGACACAGTTGTTTGAGATGGAGAAAGTCTTGGTGGGAGCAACATCTTCTGGGGGATGGCCAGCACCAAAACAGTGCTCGCGCACACAGCTGCAATATAAGGAATGTGTGATATTGGTCTCTCTCAAACGTAACACCTAGACAACTGCCACTCCATCAGGCAGCTGTTTGGAGACGCTCCACAATACCGCAAACTCGTACCGTTTCCATATGTTGCGATGTCTTCCACATTTTTGTCAATAGGAAACACCTCATCTGTCTTTAATTTCAATCATCCCGTATGTTGTGGGAGCAGATCAGTTTACACTGCACGATGTCCATTTTTATGTGACATTCTGTATTTCCCTGCCACACCTTGTACATAAAACAAGTCTTCAGTTTCATAACTGCAGTGAATCTAAGTTAGTTACAGATGTTTGTGAGATACTGCAGCCCCTATGTATATATTTACTTGACACTTGTCTTGTTTACAGAGTTAGTGCAGCATGGCGTGTAATTTCTCCTATCAGAAATCTCTGCTATGCATTTGTCTGTTTCTTTGTAAGAGGCATTTTCTGTTGCTGACGATCAATTTATAGGACAGATGCAAACATAGTATTACTTGTAAATTGTAATCGATTATGATCAGTGGGCGCTATACACCTCCAGAAAGCTATATGGTACAAATGTCACAAAAAATATTTGTGTTGTTTTGGTGTAGATGGAGTTAGTTTTATCATCTTGAAGTTTGGCACTCTAGTGAGAAGGACAAACGACTTCCAGGGTGGATGTATGTCGAATGTTGGCCATATATGTCCTGCATTAGAGTATTAAGAGCATTGCACTCCATATGACTAATATTTCGTAAACCATATGGCTTTAACAGTGTAGCATGTTTAGGTACAGAACCGTGCAGCCTTAGGAGTGGGTGTGTTTTTGTTCTACGATCATTTCTCTCTTGCCAATATCTTCTTGGTACTGACCCGGACACAAGAACAATACTGAAGACTTGATAGCACAGTTGATTTACGTAAAATGCTGCAAACTCCACCCGTATGGAGTTCCATCATGCGTAAACCACATGTTTCTTCTTAACTGTCTGTTATATCACCAAAACAGTCTCATATCTACTATACACCGATAAGGGGTGCTAAGCTACTCGACATGTGCGCCTGTGGAGAGACCTTGTGCACTAGTGTGGCTGTTGTGAGTAAGATTGGTGCAGAACAGTCTTCACTGAACAGCAGTTATGGACTCAGCTCACTCTGTTACTTCACGAGATATGGAATATAGAGTGTATGGTACCCTCCTACATCTGGTGAGCTGCAAATTAAATCAGTGACTCAGTGACAGTGTGGTAGGGAGGGCTGGTCAGAGACAGTGCAGGGGGAGCTTTCAATTTCCTAGTTTACCCTAAGAATGCGAAAATGCTCTGTGACTCCCATCTACATAGGGAATGTCGAGCAGCTGTAATCATATGAGGAGGAGCAGGTGATTAGTGTTTAACATCCTGTTGACAACAAGGTCATCAGAAACGGTGCATAGGCTCGGATTAGGGAAGGATGGGGAAGGAAATCGATCATGCCCTTTCAAAGGAACCATACCCGGTATTTTCCTGAAGCCATTTAGGGAAATAATGGGAAGCCTAAATCAGGATGGCCACATGTAGATCTGTCCTCCCAAATGTGAGTCCAGTGTCTTAACCACTGCACCACCTCACTTGGTATTACACACTATGACCTAAGTGCTATAAATATGTAGATAACATGACTGCATCGGTATAGGACACTTTCTGGTATACTTTGGTGTATATGTTTGAGAATTATCCATGAATGGACATACTGCATAGTCATCTATCTACATTCACAGTCTAGTATATGTTACACACAAAGAGATGGAGGGGTGGTTCAGCAATGATACAGAAACTGGGAAGCGTGCTGCCGTGTCATTGGTTGGTACTGAAATTGCGGAAAAACTGGTGAAATTGCTAAAATTCATTGCACTATCAAATGTAGTTCTTATTACAATACATTTTACCATTCTGACGGTGACTTTTCCATCCCATCTGTCCAGTGGAAAGCTGTTAATTGCTAAATAATGACTGACTGATACACTTGTTTGAGATGGAAAGAGTTTTGGTTGGAGCAACACCTGGGGATGGCCGCCACCAAAACAGTGATTGCATACATGGCTGTAATGTAAAGAATCAATGCTCTCCGTCTCCACAAAATGGAATGCCTAGACATCAGGGTGAAAGATGAGATTAAATGGCGAGGTCATCATATTTGAGCAGCTGTTAGGAAACGACCCACAATGCTGCAAACTCTTCTGGTTTACGTGTGTTAATGATGTCTTCCACATTTTTATCAATAAGAAACTCCACTTCTGTCTTTTATTTCAACCATCTTGTGTGTTGTGGAAGCAGCATAGTTTACACCATACAATTTGCAGCTTCCTATGAGAGCCAATGGATCGAAAAGTCAGTTTAGCACCTGAAATAGACCTTGAAGTCATGATGGAAAAACAGAATGTATGGCGGTGTACAAAGCTGTAATCATACACTGCTTGGATGTGTTACAGAAGAAAAACTAATGTATCAAATGCTTATGAAAGAACAACACAGGGACCCTCTCTTGCGATTGATAGTGTGTGAGCTATGGTGCCCATACAATATGGATGATAAAATTTTACACTGATCTGTGCAAGTGACTTCGATCACTGTCTGTCTGCTCAAATGGACCAGTACCTGTATATTTAATAGGATCACCACATATGCTCGATGTCAGCACGCCGACAGTATTTGTTATCGATATATCAGAGGAGATGGATGTGGTAATATCTTATTGAATTCTCCAGCAGCTGATGTTAGTGGAGTTTTTATAGTTCGTAGTTTTTCGCTGCTGGATGCTACAAAGTAATGAGGATAAGGAGAGTGTTTGGGTGACAGACATGAATCCACCCTGAGGGACACAGATCTGCTTTGGACTTTAGTACCTGTAGTTTGGAGATGCACTACAATGCAGTATCAAAATTCTAATCCTTCTTCCAGTTCCCACATGATGTGGTATCTTCATAATTTTCCCAATAAGAAACACCACTGTAACTGCTCTTATGGCCTTTTTTTCTACCTTGTGTTGCTGGAGAAAGCTTTGTTTGACGCTGGCCTTATACATTGTACACGGTTTGCTGAGCCATGACAGGATGTTCTCACTTCTGCCGAATGGTGAAAACACGGTCCTACCACATTAACGCATCTCACCCTGTTGCTCCACAGGATGCAGAATGTCTTAGATATTGCACTCTCTGACTTCCGCTCAGTTCTGAGTTACAGTGGTACAATCACATGGACAAAGCTGCAGGGATTGGGGGGGGGGGGGGATAGACTGAGGAACAGTTACAAGATGCAGAGGGCCTGTCTAAAACCACGCTGGAATTTGCTGTAAGGGGTCCTTAGCAGGTAGGTTCGAAAAAGGTGACTCGTTTCGAGATATGACAGTGCAACAAATATGATTCGCCGGTGGCTGAAATCATTAGAAGACATCTCCATATGATCAAATGTAAGTATATGGTTGAATGGAGAGACCTGACTCCAAATCACAGGCAGTATTTCTACCAGCAAGCGTTACACAATAGATCTGAAAAGCCAGTGGTCATAGTATTTTTGTACATTTCTTATGATCTCATTTACATTTACGTTACATTTTTAAGTGATTCCTCAATTATCTCACCATCTACTGTACGTGATCATTCTCAGTCGACCATCATCCTCCCTTTCCTACAAGTCCATGGATATATTACAGAAGCTCTGTGACACTGTCTACAAAAATGGTTCAAATGGCTCTGAGCACTATGGGACTTAACATCTGAGGTCATCAGTCCCCTAGAACGTAGAACTACTTAAACCTAACTAACCTAAGGACACGACACACATCCATGCCCGAGGCAGGATTCGAACCTGCGACCGTAGCGGTCTTGCGGTTCCAGACTGCAGCGCCTAGAACCGCACGGCCACTTCGGCCGGCTCACTGTCTACATGGTATCAATATAGAATGTTACAAATACTGTTTCTTAGCCTAGAAAAGCCGGCCGGAGTGGCCGTGCGGTTCTAGGCGCTACAGTCTGGAGCCGGGCGACCGCTACGGTCGCTGGTTCGAATCCTGCCTCGGGCATGGATGTGCGTGATGTCCTTAGGTTAGTTAGGTTTAATTAGTTCTAAGTTCTAGGCGACTGATGACCTCAGAAGTTAAGTCGCATAGTGCTCAGAGCCATTTGAACCATTTAGCCTGGAAAATATGCAGCAATGCCAAGAGGGAATTGTATATATCGGCTTAATACCGCGTTACTTAGCCGAATCACTTTCTAAATTCACTGATAAGGGTTACTTTATTACGAGCTTACACCACTGGCGACGTGCACCTGTTCTTTCGGTCTGTTAATACACACCCCACGATCACCGTCTATATGCAATGTCGTGGTATGCGTGTGGGAGACCACTTCATTTGAGAGCAATACCATACCTAGATACATAAAGCATGTAGAGTTTTGAACATGGAAATTGTTAGCGATACTTGTGTGTGCCTAATAACCAAGACCGCTTTTTATGCAGGGTGACAGTATTGTGGTCGTTGCGATCTTGTTTTTAACGTCTGGTCACTTGTAGGACAATTATGTCTCTCTTCCTGGTACCACGTGCAAGAAAATACAAATGAGGGATATCCATCCGTCGCAGATTTTCGCTCGTTATTGTTTGGTCGCACCAGAATTGAGTTGCTGGAGAAGTATTATACTTATTAGGGGATGTGTTACAGATTCACTGTGATTGATGAGCTTATGACGTTTGTGTTGAGGTGTAAAGTTTCTGTGGTCATTGTTACAACATTAGCAAGGAAATGACTATGTGCAGTATGTAAGGGAGGTATGGATTTGACGTGGGAGATTGCGATTTCAGTGCACCGATAGCGGCAACAATGATGGAGGATTTTACGTGGAAAATTATGTCTAGTCATAAGAGGGAGATATCAATAGTTCCAGAGCGACAGCTGTCAGGAGATGGTATTTCCGATACTTCACCCATTGACGAATGTTATTACATTGGGGCTGCAATTGTAATATTTAATTGTAATTATAGTGATAAATATGTGCCTGGTTTCCTACGACGACACCATTTGTTGCACAGGACGCATGGTGGAGGTAGCCTGTGCCTGGAATGAATGGACATTTCCGGCTTAAGTCTCTCATGAACAGGGGGTACAAAGAAATGTTTCACCCATCTGGGTAGTTGGTTCTTGCCCACAGCTGCAGGGGCAGGTTATGGCGGTGGCAGCCTCTGGGTAGCTGAATAGCAAACTAATACTCATTATGAATTGGGCTTTCTATGCGATCACGTGTGTTGGATGTATTCTCCGCAGAAAATTGAGTAATTCACAATTGAGGACCGCCAAGTGTTAGCGCTATTTATAACATCTGAATTCCGACCACTCCAATCATCCCCGGATGCCCTGCATGTCCAGAGGTGGTCCACACTGGCACACACATGTGTCTACCATTTCTTTTCTGATAGTTATAAAGGTGTTGTACGTATTTTCACTTTTGATACTATATCAATTTTTTAATGCCTCATGCCTATATTTAACTGCTATTTCACAATCCGCGTTCCACCAAAGGTGTTCTTGTTCCTTTCGAGGCGGAATTAAATGTTGTGCTGTTTTGATGAACTTTTCTTTTAGGCTCTGCCAACTGCTGGATTGTTTCTTGTCAACTTCGCTTGTCAGAGTAGGGGTTATTTTAGCAGTATCAAATTTTGGGATAACATTTTTCGTTTTGAAGAGTTTTTGGGGTTGAAGTTTTACTTTTATTCGCGTTAAATATTAGTCAGAATCAGCATTAGCCCCTTTCCTAACTTGGTCACCTAAAATTTGTGTGTGGTTAAGGTAAGAAATTGCTATATGATCGATTTGAAATTCCCCAAGAAATGTATTGGGTGCCCGCCAAGTTTTTTGTTTAGAAGGGTTCTTTTTAAAATGTGTTGACATGATTTTAAGGTTAAAGTTTCTGCACGATTCAACAAGTCTTTGGCCATTTTGGTTAGTCCATTTATGTGCAGGAAATACACCCACCGTTTTCTTATATTTTTTCTCTTGACCTAGTTGAGCATTAAAATCACCGATTCAAATGTTAATATGGTTTGAGGGAATTTACGAGGTGAAGCTTTCTAACGTTTCCCAAGCTTAATTAAGTTCTTCAGGATTTTTATGGTTATCGTCATTGGCTGGCATATGGGCATTAATTAAAGTGTATGCTTTATTTGCGCATTTAAGAGAAATTGTCATTAGTCTGTTATTAATGGGTTTTACCACCATTATTGAATTTAAAATATTTTTGGAGACTGCAAAAGCAACTTCCAGATGTGGTGTATTATTAAGTACTCTCTTATCAGTTTTACTTTCAAAAAGACGATAATTGCCGAAATCCATGGAGTTATTGCCCGTCATTCGTGTTTCCTGAAGTGCCCAGTTTTGAATCTTCTGTTCTTTTAATGCATCCTTCAATTTATGAACTTAACTTGGTTGCGAAGTGTTTCTATGTTAAGTGTTGCAAAAAACGTATTTGTTTTAGTTTTAAAAAAAATGGCTCTGAGCACTATGGGACTCAACTGCTGAGGTCATTAGTCCCCTAGAACTTAGAACTAATTAAACCTAACTAACCTAAGGACATCACAAACATCCATGCCCGAGGTAGGATTCGAACCTGCGACCGTAGCGGTCTTGCGGTTCCAGACTGCAGCGCCTTTAACCGCACGGCCACTTCGGCCGGCTGTTTTAGTTTTAAGTTGGCCAGAGGACTCCGACTTCCTCCGCTCAATCATATTGCATTTTGACCTGACCGCCCCAGAATCCGAAAGACCAGTTGCACCACTGATACTGGCTGTGATTGACCACCTAGGGCAATACAGTTATTGCGAAAATGTTCCATGATGATTGTACCTGGAATCAGGTGGGATTGAGTAGACGCATTGAGTAAACCCAGAATGTTAAGACTGGAAGAGATAGTTCCAGAATACAAATTTCAGCCGCACCACTGGTGAACAGACGCTGACTACTTTGTCACTTGCTACAAGACAGACGCGAAGTGGATTTGGCTTTGTTTTGCCTTGGTCAGGGACGGCTTATTCTGTATTCGCAGCTGTCCACCATATCTGATGGAACGTTAACTACAGCCACCTGTGACCTGTCCAATACCCTAGGCAAGGTCGGCTTCTTAGACTTTTACTTACAAAGTCTTGAAGCCGTCATATATTCGAAGATATAGACATCCATGTGATACTTCCGTCGGAGATCTAGTTCAAATCAAGTATTCACACAAAACCGGTAAATCTAGTAGGGGCGTACATACACTCTGATTTATCAGCAGTTCTGCTGCGCACATCCAACAGTAATGAAGCGGAATATATGTTCCTAGAGATCAAGTGCCTGATGTGTATCCTCGACGTGCGGCTGGTCCCGTCGGAGGTTCGAGTCCTCCCTCGGGCATGGGTGTGTGTGTTTGTCCTTAGGATAATTTAGGTTAAGTAGTGTGTAAGCTTAGGGACTGATGACCTTAGCAGTTAAGTCCTATAAGATTTCACACACATTTGAAAATTTTTTTGTGTCCTCGACAAACCTCCTACAGTAGGCTGGTTTGACTGCTTCGAAACAACGTTTTCAAGTCTCGTATAGACACACGAGCATATAAATGAGCTGATGACACCATCATAAATTTTCTATTAGTCCTTCCGGTGTGAAATTTAAGCGGATTCTTTCTACTTCAAACGTATTGCTACGCCAGCTTACTCCTACCGTACATACGAACAGTAACCACACTCTCACTGATACATTTGCAACGATATCCCCAAGTAGAGTTGTTCGCACCTCTCAAATGTCTGCACCTAGCATGTTTGTCCATGACATAATTTTTATGATCTACTCGCCACAGTGTCCCAGAAAGAAACCACAAATGGCTACATACCGAGATTTCAAACACAGTAATTTGCAAATGAGGTGAAAGAAATAATTTGGGCGACGTCTTCTATTCCCTTCTCTTACATAAACGAAAACTTCACGGATCTACTAACAAAGTTACTCAATTATACAAAAAATATAGTCCCGTCAATACAGGAAAAGTAAGAAGGAAACCTGCAGCATGGCTAACTGAAGAACTGAAACAGCTCATGAACCTCAGAGACGTTGCACTTAGGACATGAAAACTGCACCCTAAGCCTGAAAACCGTATTGCTTACAAGCAGAAGCGGAGCAGAGTCAGCTGTGTGAAATGCAAAACTCGAATGCCCAAACGTTAACCAACAATAGAAAGAGACCAGCTGTACTATGGAAAAACCTATGTAGTCTTCGTAAAGGCAAAGTAAAAGCTGCAGCTGATCCCATTATCCCAGTTGAAGAACTGAACCAGTATTTCCCACTACCTACAATCACAACCGAAGCAGAAACGAAAGACTGCAGTCACGAAAAATTCTACCTAAACCATGTTACTTGCAGAACCGTGAAAAAAAGCAATCATACCTATCAGATCAGCACCTACTGGACACAACGGTTTCACAGTCCAAATGACTAAGCTTATTACTGACCCACAACCTGCCCATTAGAATAAATATCTTCAACCACTCCTCTACTCTCAGGCCTGGAAGAAGGATTAGTTAAGCCCCTACCTAAAAAGGACGTTGCCACAGCACCTTGTAATTACCGACCTATTTGCACTATTTCTGCACTAAGGCCTTAGAATACATAGTCTACGACCAGCTAACAAACTACCTAACTAAAAACTATGTACTGCAGGGATGCCAATCAGGTTTCTGAAAACATCGCAGCACAATGTGTGTTTTAATAAAGGTAACAGACGTCCTGAAGCTTGCCATGGATGTACAAGAAGGACTACCATGTGCTTATTAGACTTAAGCAGAACCTTTGACACTGCCGACTTCGACATTTTACTTGCCAGACTTAGCTGCCCAAATTTCTTACAAAGTGCAGTGCAGTGGTTTAGCTTCTACCTGACCTATAGTCAGTAATGTGTCATGCCCGGCACCGTACAGTCACAATGGAGGCAGGTAGTATCAGGCGGGCCCCAGGGTTCGGTATTATGTCCTACACTCTTTTGATTGTACGCCAATGATGTGTCATCAGTTTTCTATTACTGAAAATACCACATGTATGCTGATGGCCTCCAATTGAATCTAAGTGCAAAACCAATAAACCTGAAGACAACTACCGAGAATCTCAGTACCGACCTGCGTGCACTGTAAAAATGAGCGCAGTATATGGGGTTAAAGCTCAGTCCATCCAAAACCCAAGCGGCACTGATTGGTCACTCTAGGCTCATAACCCGAAATATCGGCAATCCCAATCGTCTTTAAGCATCAATGGGACAAACTTCAATTTCTCTCCCTCAGTAAAGTGTCTAGGATTAATAGTAGACGAAAATCTAAATTGGACTGTGCCGTAACTGCAATGTACAAGGAGCCATCAGCATCTCTCTATGCCCCACAAAAATATAAAAACTCTTCCCTCTTGACCTGAAAAAGAAACTTGTACAAACACTTCTACTTCGAACTACTGATTACAGCGATGTTATCCTGCAAGGTCTTTCTCGGGAGAGCTCACGGCTTGTGGAACCGGTTATGACTGCCTGTGTTCGCAATATCTGTGGTGTTTGAATCTTTGATCGTATTTTACCGTCATACGCACAGCTAACCTGACTGCTTGGAGACACGCACAGAAATCTCCATAACCTCTGTCTTCTCTTACCAACGTAACATGTCCTTCATGTCTCTCCTCGACCTTTATGCCCTTATATGAGCAACGTGGCAGAAACATCCGTTCCCATCAAAGCAAAATCCTTTCTGTCACACTCTATCATTAAATCACTTTCTCGAATTCCTTTCCAGTATCAATAACCCGACTCTTAAGTAACCTCTCGTCTTAGATTAGAGAAATGAATAACATCTAAAGCTTGAGAATAAGTTTGACGTATCTACTAAAGCAACAATAATGATTACCATTGTCCCTGTACCCCTTCGTTCATCAAGTACATCCCCCTTTCCAACCAGATATTCCTCATTTCCCGGTGTTCTTAGCTAGTGAAGTCACGTTAAATTTCCTTTTCTCGCAACTTGCTATATCAGAAAATATCTATTTTGTACACCTAATTTCTTTTGGAATCTACCATTACCATTATTGTTACCATTCTCATAATTGTTATCATTACATTCTTGTCAAAGAATTTGTCAACTTCTTACTTGCTGAAACCTGCTGCTCGCTGAAAATTCGTGGATTTAGCTGCCCTTATCACTAAGTGCTGGCGTCTTTTCATAAAATCGTTGTGGACATCTTTATCCGCTTTCATTTTTGTCTCATTGAACCCATACTTTACTTTCAATTTCTCTACAGAACGGTAAACTGGATATAATAACTGATCTTTACTCAGAGGCATAGCTGGTTACCTAAATTTTTAACATGATCGTATAATATTGTTTTATGTTCATCACTGAATGTTTTCGGAAGAAACTTATTATTTCCCGAAACAGATTTCATGGCCAGTTCTATGTTTCCCCGTACATAATGTAATGTACGTAATGTACTTCGTGGAACTGCATATTTCGCACTCGCTTTCCTGATTCTCATTTCAAGAACTGTAATTTTTTTACGGCTTCCTTAATTTTTTATCCCACTTTCATCCACACTTCTCCATCTTTGCCTCTTAGAGTACAAAACCGTATAAATTTAAGCTTTTGTACTATATGCCTTGCCCAGCACAACCCGAAATTGCTCTGTCCGATACAATTCGAACATACCGCTGTGATAGTTTATAACCCCCATTGCTATTACGTGGGCCAGACTTTGTCACAGCCTACAATATAGAGAATAATATCAGTTGTATCTAAAGATATCATAACTGTAATATTCCTTACTTGCAAACAAAATACAACACTCCAGAGTAAAATCTTAGCACCGAAAAACTCACTAGAATCAGATAACTTGTTGCCACTCCGAAACGCACCGTTGTTTTGATTCAAAATTGCTTCAGTGGTCTTGTTCCTCCATAGTACACACTGCAGTGGAACGACAGGAGCTGTCAGTAGCACTAGAGTTTAGAAACAGATCTTGTCCAGTACAGTCAGCTGTCCGATACTGGCCGTCGTTTCTCTACTTACATTGCGAACAGCATGGCTGTATTATATTACTTTGAGCTACGGCAGACGCTGCCTCAACTTCTGACGCTGTATACGCTTTGGTAACGACATAAAGAGTTCTTGCCACTAGACAGTCTACACTCGCATATCTGCCGTATAAAGCCTGTTTTACACCATCGACTACATGATCGTGGTGAACGTCGATGGTGGGGTCGTCTGTTTACATCGATTATAACCGATTCTTACTGCAGTCAGATTTGTTATAGTAATGGATCTTGTACTTTTGCGTTTATCGTGATCTATTTTTTTTCTATCATCGTGTTGACCAACTAGAATCACTTAACAACTTCAGTTTCTCTCCTCTCTTTGGTTTTTCTTATTCGTAATCTTCATTTTACTGCTTTCTTTATTTTCGTGACTCGTTACGAAGGTTGTACGAGATACTGATTTCTTTCCCACTAATGTTCTGCCACAAGAGAGACCAAAATTCTTAAAGCAAAAATATTTTTGTGTTCTTAATGTTTTGTTATCACAATCATCTTCTAGGAGATGTGGTCCTTCTATGCAATAAAATAAAATATCATCTGTTTTTATGCCATGCGCGTTTCACTTCATTTTATTTATGAAGCATCCTCAGTGGCCAGTTGTTGTATGCATACAATAAATGTGTTTCCAGTTATGTTATTATATTATAGTTTTATCGTTATTCTTTTATTGTTAGATAAGAAACGAACTTTGTCCAAAATATCCTCCACGACAAATAATAACCTATGTACCTACACAACAAATAAATGAATGTCAAACTGCCTACAGGCAACACAATGGAAAAAAAGACAACCAAAAAACACACAGCGTCATTTGGAATTCTGTACATATTTTTTACACACATAACACGTGTGTTTAAAGAGACATAAAGTGAAAGTGAAGTGTTGAGAAAAATGCATTCACAAATGGCAAAAATAGAACACCCTTGTTTACAAGGGACAGCGATGTACAGTTTCATGCGGCACACGCACACACACACATGTGATGAAGAAATGTGCACGCACTCTTGACTTCGCAGCGTCATGCTTCACATACTGGCAAAATAAAAACGTCCGTCACAAAATTTCGTCCTGCGCATATTTCGAGCAACTTGCATACGGGTGGACGACGGTTCGAATCCGCGTCTGGCCATCCAGATTTAGGTTTTCCGTGATTTCCCTAAATAGCTTCAGGAAAATTCCCAGATGGTTCCTTTGAAAGGGTACGGCTGATTTCCTTCCCCATCCTTGGCACAATTCCTACTTTTGTCCTCCGTCTCTAATGACCTCGATGTCGACAGGACGTTAAACACAATCTTCCTTCCTTTCTTCCTCAATGGCCGTTAAAGATTGGCAATTTGGCAACACTGTAGCCGAGAGTGCTAATGCGCTGCTTTCTGGACTTGGGTAGGCGCGCCGGCCCCAGATCAAATCCGCCCGGGGGATTAACGACGAGGACTGGTGTGCCAGCCAGCCTGGCTGTGCTTTATAGGCGGTTTTCAACATCTTGCTAGTTGAATACTGGGCTGGTCCCCAAGTTTCGCCTCAGTTACACGACTCACAGACAGTTGAAAACGTTCGCACCACTTCATGACTTACACCAGATGCAGACAGCTGGGGTACCCTACTTCCATTCTGGGGGGGGGGGGGGGGGGGGGGTTGCGGTGGCATCAGGAAGGGCATACGGCCACCCTCTGCAATTCACACTGCCAAATCCGTAATAACAAAGCTGACCCCACGTTCGAGTGGGACAAAGGCCGAAAGAAAGAAAGAAAGACTAAAGGAAACTACAAAAATGCCCAACGCTTAGAAATCGGAAAAGACTTCCAAAAGAACAATACAAAAAAACTTTTATAAAACCTTCAGAACAAAACTGACTGGTTATCAACCTCAAAGTCTTTGCTTCAAAACTGAAAATAGCAATTTGGCTCTTAACAACCAGGAAAATTGTAAGATACTTGCTAATTATTTTGAAAAACTGTTAAACAGGTCAGATCCAGCGAATAAACTCCAACCACAGAAAACTAATAACGTCAATCCTAACTCTAAAGAACCTCGTGAAATCCAAATAATCAAACAAATTAAGCGACTTAAAAACAATAAAGTATCTGGAGAAGATGGTATAATTACTAAAATCATCTGGCCCTTGCACTATAAAAGAGGTCACTCAACTAGTAGGACATATCTGGCAAACCGAGAAAATACCCGAGGACTGGAAAACTGGCCTAATGCATCCATTGCATAAAAAAGAGGAAAGAACCGATGTTAATAATTACCGAGGGATATCTATTCTCCCCGTCACATACAAAATTTTCATGCAATGTTTGCTTGATAGAGCCCAAGAACAGTTAGAACTTAAAACTGGCAAATACCAAGCAGGCTTTAAACTGAACGGATACTGATTGAAAAAAATTCTTAACTTCAAACTAATCTATAGCCGCTAAAAGATTTCTAGTAACAATACTGTATGCACATTTGTGGATTCTGAAAAGGCCTACGATTCAGTTCATCGTGAATCTCTTTTCCAACTTTTAAAGGAAAAAGGGCTAGATAATGAAACTATAACAGTGATTAAGGAAACGTTAACTGACTCTAGCTCTAAATTTAAATTCACGGGATAAATTTCTGAACCGTTTGGTATAAAGACTGGTGTTAGACAGGGAGATGGACTCTCACCATTACTGTGTAGCTTTGTTTCGGAAGAGGTAGTTACAGAATGGTGAGAGCAAAAGCCGAGTCAAAATGTAGATCAATCAATCAAGTTAGGTAAAAGTAATATTAGAGTAGGTTGCTTCGCCTTTGCAGACGATCTGGAAGTTTTAACTAGGGATATTACCACTGCTAAAAAAAAAAAAAAAAAAAAAAAAAAAATCTTAAAGAAGTTGCGGAAAAAGTAGGAAAACAAATATCATTCGAAAAAACGGAATATGTGACATGCAACAACCAACCACCAAAGTTTTTGAACACGGAAATGCGGGAAAATAAAAAGGGTTTCTCAGTTTAAATAATAGGAGGAAATCATACAAGAAAATTCTCTGGAAAAAGCTTAAAACAAAATTCGCTATCAAAAAATGGTAACTGCATTCAGATTAACACAAAATATTTTTAATAAAAAACCACTTTCTAAATTCAGTTTACTTAGGCATGACAGCACTGTAATAAAACCCGAATGTCTTTATGGAGCAGACACTTTAATTTTAAACAGAACGAGGGATACAGAAGAAATTCAAAAGAAAGAAAGAAAGATTGTTAGGAAAATATTAGGCCCCAAAATTACTGCTGGAGAAACTTACAGGCTGAGAAGCAATACAGAAATAGAAGAACACACAGACATACAGGGTGACATGAGAAAACGAAGACCTAAATTTTATGGGCACATTAAAAGAATGGCACCCACTAGGTCGACAAAAGAAATAATAGAATTCTAAGGAAACGGAAGTAAAGCCAAAACTGAGCCAATTAAATGGGTCGCTACTATTAAGGAGGATCTTAAAGCAGCTGGTATAGCTCAGGCAGACGTTACAGATAGAAAACCATTCAGACAAAAGGTAATTGATTGGAAAGTTGGTCAGAGGGAAATTAGAAAACGGATTGGAACACCGTGGTCTGATGAAAGAAAAAGGCTTCATTCTGAAAAGATGAAACATCAAAAGCGACATTGATTGATTATACCTCTCGTGGAGCACACAAAAAACCGCTGCTGGACAGTTTTGACACTGGGTGAGTGCTGATGAGGGAACAAAGCATAATGTGGTGAGGTGGGGTATCTACAGGAAGGAGAAAGATTTTGTGGCCAAGACCAGTGAGGTTTGCAGCGGTTGTTAAACAGCCAAGTGGATACAGGAAAAGAAACTCGCTAAACCGGGCTTGAATAATGTTGTGTCCAAGAGTATTGAGGACAAAATCGTCGTCGTCGGTTGATAATCGTATCCGAGTTTTCATTTTTCTCCTCCATTTCCATTACTGCATTGCATTTCAGGTATGGAAACGCCTATGATGACTTAGGAGACAACTCCTGCATGAAACATGCGGCCACATACATTACACGTAATAGGGGGTGGAGGACGTGGCTGGGCCTGGCGAAGTTTGCATCTGTGACGTTTTCATTTTCCTGCCTCCGACGTTCCAGCTCAAAATGTGAGACAGCAGCTGAAGTAGTTGTGCGCCAGTGTCTACAATCTTCTGCTGCGGCGCACCAATTACTCGGGTCAATCTTTGGATTCTATCTGTTTTTCTTGAATTGGTGCTCACTTCACTATACAAAATTTTCGAGGAAGTATTTTGTATCTCATATACTGTACATGCCCAATCCACCTGAGTTGGTGACCAATAACGATGGCTTCTATACTGTACATCTTTGCCTTCTCAAGAATCACAGTGTTTAATACCAAGTCATCCTATTTTATGTTCATAATGTTTCTAAGCTTCTGTTGATTGAAGCGGTCTAGCTTCTTAAGTTCATGGCAATGTAGTGTCCAAGTTTCGCAACCATAGATCAGTCCAGAAACAACAACTGGTCCATACACCATCAGTCTGGTGTATAGTGTCAGATCTTTACTCAGGAAGACACAGTGTGGGAGACGTCCAAAAGTAACATGTGCGGCATGCATCCTGTTCTCCACGTCCTTTTCCGATGAGCATTTAGTTGATAATATACTTTCTAGACAGAGAAGTGATTTACTTGTTCCAAAGGTGTCCTGGAAATACAGATATTGAGATTTGGAAAGGCAGTTCCAGGAGCTGGCTGTGGTAGTACCTTTGTTTTTTGGTGTTGATGGTCAGGCCAAACCGTTTATGTGCAGTACAGAAACAACCTACAGAAAGTTGCAGCTCTGTAGGTGAATGAGCAGGAGAGGCATTGTCAAAAGCGTACTGCAAATCAGTCACCTGTGTGAGACTTATGAACCATTTAGCGTGCAGTCTGGACTGATTCAATAGCCCTCCGTCAAATCTGTGTTTAAGTTCCGCTCCTGCGTTGTTTACAGACGATATCTTACAAAGCACGGCTGCTAGGTACGGAACAAACAACGTTGGCGCAAGGACACAGCCTTGTTTGAGCCCATTAGTAAAAGGGAATTTGTCAGATGTTTTATTTTGGTATAGCAATTGCTCAGGAATGTCATCATGAAAAGCTTGAATCAGTTTAACAAAGTGTTAACGGCAGGCAAAACGTTTTAAGAACTTCCACATAGCTGCTATAGGCACTGCATCCAAAGCATTTTCTATGTCTTGGAACACAAATAGTAAAGACTTATGTACTTCCTTGGGCTTCTCTAGTTGTCGTGCACAGAAGGTCATATCAATAGTTCCTCTGGTGGAGCGAAATTCGCATGAGATTTAATAAATACAGTCTCGGAAGACTCTGGAGGCGATTCAACAGAATTCTAGAAAATATTTTGCCAGCCACGGAGAGCAAGGATATGCCACGGGAGTTACCACATACGCTTCTGTCACCTTTTTTGAAGATGGTGACAACTGTGGAGTTCCTCATGTCAGCTGGCACGTTATAGGTTACCCAGATTAGAAGAAACGGGGAGAAGAGTCTGGTTTTTACAGGCAAGCCACCACTTTGTTCTCAAGGGGGATGCTGTCAGGTCTGGGTGCCTTTTTCTTGCTATCTAAAGCCTAGCTGGTTCATGAAATGTCGGTGGGACTGCCATCCTGGGTTGTGTTGGATGCTGTGGGACGTATTCGAGACAATCGTCAG
Source organism: Schistocerca piceifrons (assembly GCF_021461385.2). NCBI lineage: Eukaryota > Metazoa > Arthropoda > Insecta > Orthoptera > Acrididae > Schistocerca > Schistocerca piceifrons. The sequence continues at coordinate 407,679,574 of NC_060149.1, forward strand.
TAACAGTAGAACTACGGTTCAAGAGTGAGCTGGAATGCTCTTTCCAGCGTTTAAAGATGTCATGACTGTCAATGGGGATGGTGGTGCTGTCGATGGCTTTCAGGGCACTTGATGAGGAACGGGCAGGTCCATATATTTCTTTTATTCCAGCGTAAAAACTCCATCAGCCCCTGGCATCTGACAGACCTTGGAGTTCATGGCTTTTTGTTGCCACTTGTTTGTTCTTATTTCAGTCTGACATTTCTGCTTGATCTCTTGTAAGTGTGATTTCTTCTCCACGGAGGATGGATCTCGACTAAGAAACAGGTAATTGTCGCTCTTCACTCTTATGCGGTTCTTAATCATTTTATTGTTGTCATCAAACCAGTCATATTTCTTCTTCGTATCAAAACAACTGAACGATTTGAAGTGGAATGATCATATAAAATTAATTGTTGGTAAGGCGGGTGTCACGTTGAGATTCATTGGGAGAGTCCTTAGAAAATGTAGTCCATCAACAAAGGAGGTGGCTTACAAAACATTCATTCGACTTATACTTGAGTATTGCTCATCAGTGTGGGATCCGTACCAGGTCGGGATGACAGAGGAGATAGAGAAGACCCAAAGAAGAGCGACGCGTTTCATCACAGGGTTATTTGGTAATCGTGATAGCGTTACGGAGTTGTTTAGCAAACTCAAGTGGCAGACTCTGCAAGAGAGGCGGTCTGCTCCGCGGTGTAGCTTGCTGTCCAGGTTTCGAGAGGTTGCGTTTCTGGATGAGGTATCGAATATATTGCTTCCCCCTACTTATACCTCCCGGGGAGATCACGCGTGTAAAGTTAGAGAGATTCGAGCGCTCACGGAGGCTTTCCGGCAGTCGTTCTTCCTGCGAACCATACGCGACTGGAACAGGAAAGGGAGGCAATGACAGTGGCACATAAAGTGGCGGTGGTGGTGGTTAGTGTTTAACGTCCCGTCGACAACGAGGTCATTAGAGACGGAGCGCAAGCTCGGGTTAGGGAAGGATTGGGAAGGAATTCGGCCGTGCCCTTTCAAAGGAACCATCCCGGCATTTGCCTGAAACGATTTAGGGAAATAACGGAAAACCTAAATCAGGATGGCCGGAGACGGGATTGAACCGTCGTCCTCCCGAATGCGAGTCCAGTGTGCTAACCACTGCGCCACCTCGCTCGGTACATAAAGTGCCCTCCGCCACACACAGTTGGGTGGCTTGCGGAGTATAAATGTAGATGCAGATGTAGATCTCTTCTGCAGTCTTCTTGATGGTGTTTCTTAAAGCGGGCCATTCCTGTTCAACATCTGGTGTGTTAACTGGGGTATTGCTAAGTAGATCGAAAAGTGTCGATGCTTCGAGCTGTTTTGTGTTCGTGATGTCTTTCGTGTCACGCTGCCAAGTGATGACATTGACAGTGAGATGCCAGTGTATGGAGCGTAGATGTATCCATGTGGTCTCATAACGATTAGGTAAGCGAAATTGCGTGTTGGTGATAAATAGCTCATGCTCAGCGCAGAGACCAAGAAGAAGCACCCAATTTGCACTGCAGTTTCCAACTCCTTGATTACCTGTGATGTTTCCGCAAAAACTAGTCTCTCTTCCCACTCTATCACTGAAGTCGACTAGTAACGAGTGTTTATCTGCTGTTGGTATCTTGACGAGAACATTACTCGGTTGATGGCAGAACTGATTAGTTGTATCCTCAGCCGGCCACCGTGGCCGAGCGGTTCTAGGCCCTTCAGTTCGGAACCGCGCTACTGCTACGGTCGCAGGTTCGAATCCTGCCTCGGGCATGGATGTGTGTGATGTCCTTAGGTTAATTAGGTTTAAGTAGTTCTAAATCTAGGGGACTTACGACCTCAGATGTTAAGTCCCATAGTGCTTAGAGCCATTTGAACCATTTATTAGTATCCTCCTCATTGCCTAAAGTGAGAGCATAGGCAGAGATGAGGGTGACAAAGTTATCTCAGCGAGGGGAATTCTATGAGACATAGTTGTTTTATTGACAGTAATAAGGTTTAATCGATGTTGCTCCACTACTTTTGTTTTTAATGCAAATCCTACACCGTGGATGCGTGGTTTTCCCGCATCCTTTCCTTTCCAAAACATGGTGTACCCTGAGCTAGCCTCACTGAAGTGTCCTTCGCCTGATAGCAATATCTATATCTACTTTAGCTAGCTCATGGGTGATAAGAGCTGTTCTTCTTTCTGGTCTGTTACCATTTAAGTCCAGAAGAGTCCTGACATTCCATATTCCAGTAGTCACAGTCATGTTGTTCTTTCTCGGTTTTCGTCCACAAGTTAGGAATTGCCTTCTGGATGCGGATTCACAACTGGGCACAAGTATGACTACTGATTTTTAGCCCACCTTTTCTAGAGCCTTTCCCCTTTAGGGTGGATGGCAATTATCGTAAATAGGCCTGCTAAATGGTGACGAAATGCTATGTGTGTGTGTGTGTGTGTGTGTGTGTGTGTGTGTCTTGAGTGGGGGTAAGGGGGGGAGGGGGGAACGTAGATGCAGCAGTGGAGCCAACAGAACATGAGACATTATTCAAAATGGATAGGGGCGGCAGTGGTATGAATGGAAAGGAAGGGGGGTAATTCAGAGGAAGGGTTTAGTCTATAGAAATGGGTCTCCAAATTGGCGGGAAGAACCAATATTCATGAGATTATTAGACTCAGATCCATATTATCTGGCAAATATGTATAAAAAATGTTGTGTAGAGTCCATATTATCCCTATCTATTACACGCTGCTTGAGTATATGCTTCATTGACATATACATCACAGTTTGCATGTGGGTTAAGAAAATAAATGCACAATATAAAGTATTTTCTCAAGCGTAAAACAACATCTGCTCGCGTTATGTCTTCTTTTGCACGCTGTGTGGTTCTTTAGTGGATACAACAGCGAGGAACAGGTGCCATTCACAAGCACAGAATTCAGGTATTAATTTATTCTACATCTAATATCAAACAGCACAAATAATATATAATTTCGTTGCTGTATTAGCAGCATCAGTTGCTAACAGTAGATTTAAATGTAGAAGTATCCACAGATACAAAATATTTATAAATCTGTCACTCTTCAGTACAATTTCTAGGCAGAAGATGCCGAGGCCTGGCCACTATGAGAGTCTGTAAGCGTTGTGCAACTGGCAAACGCACAATAAGGCCTTAGTGCGTGAATGTTCGAACTTAGTATACACTCTCCGTTGGAGCTGAGAAGAGGGAACGCTTCCATCTGATTGGCAGCGGATCAATCGTTCGTGGCAGCGGCCTCGTGCCGCGGTGGCGAAAATGCGGCGACGTAACTGCCGGCGACAGGATAACGGCCGATACCGCAAAACAAAACAGTATCTAAAAGTTCAGTCGTTAAATAAGTAGGTTATTCTTTATGGCGGTAACAAATGAGACAAACTGTATGATGGCGTAATACCAAATAATTTCTGCGGATGTTGTATTGTATCTATAAAATTACAGCTTATATGAAGGGCTTATTTCAATAGTGGTACAAGTCCATTACCTCCACTTTTCTGCCTATAATGCTTCTGAAATTAATGATCCAAACAAACAGAAAGAAAGGTTCATCTCTAGCAAGATGCCATATGCTTGAATATTTCTGATATCTCAACTGCAGATGTTTCAGCGCTCATTTAATTTTAGGACCCTGTATCTCATAATGAACACAAATGGACTTGTACCACTATTGAAATAAGCCGTTCATATTATGTATATAATAACTTAAACCGGTGGCAGCATCACCCAAAAAATTTCCCACGGCTATGGCTCCTGCCAAAATAAACATGATAAAGAGGGTGTTCCAACGTTTCTCGTTCTTCAAATCTCTCACCGATTGGAAACATCTGTTTATGAGTTCCCGAGAGAGTAGCGCCCCGCCGGCCTGTGGTGGTCTCGCGGTTCTAGGCGCTCACTCCGGAACCGCGCGACTGCTACGGTCGCAGGTTCGAATCCTGCCTCGGGCATGGATGTGTGTGATGTCCTTAGGTTAGTTAGGTTTAAGTAGTTCTAAGTTTAGGGGACTGATGACCTAAGATGTTAAGTCCCATAGTGCTCAGAGCCATTTGAACCATTTTAGTAGCACCCCACCACTCGCCAGCAGCTATAATTGATGAAGTCTGTAAAGGTCTCGCACTAGAAGCCTGCATCAAACACCGCTGACATTCTAATTTACCGCACTTTTAGTTTGTTATTGTCTATAGTCCCCATTGTTCCATTTAACAAAAAGTGTATGTTTGCACAAAAAATACACTTTCTAAGTGTTATTACAATCTCTTTGCTGGCTAACAATACAAGCCACTGATTAAATGGTTCAAATGGCTCTGACCACTATGGGACTTAACTTCTGAGGTCATCAGTCGCCTAGAACTTGGAACTACGTAAACCTAACTAACCTAAGGGCATCACACACATCCATGCCCGAGGCAGGATTCGAACGTGCGACCGTAGCGGTCGCGCGGTTCCAGACTGTAGCGCCTAGAACCGCTCGGCCACCCCGGCTGACCGAGCCACTGATTACCATTCAACTCTGTGAAACTCATACAACATTACGCAATGTTTGCGGTGCAAGCTTTAATTGATTGACCCTGTATATGAAATGATCGTGTGGCATTGGTGGCCGGCAGCCCCAACCGGGGAAGTTTGGCCGTCGGGTGCAAGTCTCATTTCAGTCGATGCCACGTTGGGTGACTTGCGCGTTGGTGATGACGATGATGAAAGGATGATAATGACAACACAACATCCAGTCTACGAGCGGAGAAAATCACAAATCCGGCCGGGAATCGAACCCGAGCCCGCTGCAGGGGAGGCAAACACGTTACCACTCAGCTACGTAGACGGACACCCTGTATATAATACGTGCATACTGAGGAGTTGTAGTATTAGTAATTCATTTGTTACGGACAGTGGCATCCAATGGCTCTCCGGAGGTCTATCTGTGCGTCCACTGTTTTGATTCTGGAGGCAGTAACTGTGCTGACTTTAGAGGTGAACAGTGTTTGCCAATATTCATTGTATGGTACAACCATACACCGCCATCGAGTATGTACAACTGTTAAACATCTTCTACCATTTGAACGGGGTCGCACTGAAGGCCTGCTGCAAGCTGGATGGACGTATCGACAGATTCCTACACCTGCTGGGCACATGTTACACCAAAAGGTGATGTGCTTTTTCAGCAGGACAATGCACGTCCATATACGATGCAACGTGCTCTTCGTGGTGTACATCAACTGCCCTAGTCAGCAAGATCACCACATGTGTAGCCAACTGAACACGTATGGGCACATCATGCAGAGGGAACTTATTCCTTCTCAGAAGCCTGCAAGAACCATTGCCGAATTGCAACGAAAGGTGCAAGATGTTTGGGACAGTCTATTGCAGGATGTCATTCGGCGCCTTTATGATCATTTGCATGCGAGAATACAGGCCTGCGTTGCCGCCACATTGTGATAGAATTTGTATTAATGTGACTGTTTCGGTGCCATTTACTGTGACGTGTGTTTCATTTGGTCTGAATTTGTTATCATATACTCCTACGATGATGAACTAACTGTCACATCGCTTGTCAATAAAATGGCTTTGTCCAGAGGGTGTAACATTTTTCTTTCTGGCAGTGCATGTGTATGTGTGTGTGATCGAAGCAGAAAAGTATTTTGTTTGTGTTTAAAATCTATGTCCGTTCAAACAAATACTGTATTGAACTACTTCCACGTGCTTTTAAATTACCACACGAAGATTTCTCTGCAAAGGATGGTGAATGCGCATGGTGACATAAATCAATACACCTGGAAAAGTAAAGGAAGGATAGTGGATCAGAAAGTGAAAATTTAGTGGAGAAACAAGGAAGTCACTCTGCGATTTCTATGTAACGTTCCGTGCTCATCCACTAATTACCGAGACGTTGCATCCAGTGACCGCAGGGGTCTGAAAGTTTGCTGTTTTTCAGTGTTACTGCAGTTCCAGTGCTTGTTGCGGACCTTCTTTGGTTGTAATCATATCTTCCTTTTTGGTGACTGCATCAGCAAACTGGTTTAGTTTCACGATAAAGAGTTAGGTTTAATTGGTATATTAGCTTTCCTCGTGGTACTTGCCACACACTTCAGCCAAAATTTCCATCACTGAAACCTCCCTTTCACGAGGCACTTGCCCTGTGTGTTCACAGCTGCCCATTGATCTTCTACTGTTCAGTAAAACATATGGCGGATATGGGGTGGATTATGTGAATATAGATGAGTCTGCTGCTTCGTTCCAACTATTCTTCGGTCTCCTTTATTAAACTCAAACGATTAGAGGGAAGTATTACAAATGAAACTGCCTGGCAAATTTAACAGAATGTCGGGTGGTTATAGTCAGCAACCAACTGTAATCATTATCGCTGTTGGCAGATTAGTTCAACGTGAGTGTGTCATATTAAGGGATATACCTGAAGACTCAAAACATTACAACTACGGACCCCCGCGAGACTGAATGGTGCTTGGTGGCGTTGAGGGCACATATTGCGGCAAGGAAAGTATATAAGCAGAGCAAAGACGAATGGAGAATCATTATAACGACGTTACGGGCCGTAAATAGGGAAATCCACTGACTTAAGTGACTTTGAGGAAGGGCAGATAGTAATGGCCTGGCGCCTGGGGACTAGAATCTTGAAGGCGGTGAAGCTGGTCTTCTGTTCGTGTGCTATTGTCGTGCTCTCGTCAGCCTCTATGGAAAGTGGCTGAAGGTCGGTGAAACCATGAGTACGTGATATTGAGTTGGCCGGCCGCTGTGGCCGAGCGGTTCAAGGCGCTTCAGTCTGGAACCGCGTGACCGCTACGGTCGCAGGCTCGAATCCTGCCTCGGGCATGGACGTGTGTGATGTCCTTAGGTTAGTTAGGTTTAAGTAGTTCTAAGTTCTAGGGGACTGATGAACTCAGATGTTAAGTCCCATCCCATTTTGACATTGGGTTGGAGTTCAATGCCTCATCACAGAACATGGATCTCGCACTGTAACGCTGGACAGGCGGCGATGTGTGGCAGATCTGACGTGAGAGTACAGTGGCGGTAGACAAAAGTGTTTCCTAGCGTATTGTTGAATATGGGTTTTCACAAGAGACGACCCGTACCTTTTCCTATGTTAACCGGACGACTTCGTCAACTGCGAAAGCGGTGGGCACAAAACGATCGAGATTGGCTGTGGATTAATGCAGACGTCTGATCGGACGAATCACGTTACTTGTTCACACTGTCGTGTCCGAATTCGCCGTCATACAAACGAGCTACTCCTCGAAACGTGCAACGCGCCACGGATGCAGGTGGAGGGCAGTATTGTGTTATGGGTGACAGTCACTTGGGCTTTCATTGGACCCGTAATAGCAATCGAAGGCACTAGGACAGCTGTGGACTGCACGAACCTTACACTGAGATGACAAAATATGTGGGATAGTGATAAGAACTCATAGAGACGACGGGACGATCGAGTACACAACGTACAAAACGGCAGTGCATTGGCAGAGCTATCTTTTATACTTACGTGATTTATGTGAAAAGGTGTCCGACGTGATTATGACCGCACGCCGCTGGCCGGTGTGACCGAGCGGTTCTAGGCGCTTCAATCTGGAACCAAGCGACCGCTACGGTCGCAGGCTCGAATCCTGCCTCGGGCATGGATGTGTGTGATGTCCTTAGGTTAGTTAGGTTTAAGTAGTTCTAAGTTCTAGGGGACTGATGACCTCAGATGTTAAGTCCCACAGTCCTCAGAGCCATTTTTTTTTTTTTACCGCACGCCGGGAAGTAACGGGCTTCGAAAGCGAAATGGTAGTTGGTGCTAGACGCATAGGACATTCCATTTCGGAAATCGTTAGGGAATTAAATTTTCCGAGATCTTTAGCGACAAAAGAGTGCCGAGAATACCACATTTAAAGAATTACCTCCCACCACGGACAACGCAGTGGCCGACGGCCTTCACTTAACGACCGAGAGCAGTGGCATTTGTGTCGAGTTGTCAGAGCTAACAGGCAAGCAACAATGCTTGAAATAACAGCAGAAATCAATGTGGGGTATACGACGAATGTATTCGTTAGGACAGCGCGGCGAAATTTGGCGCTAATGGGCTATGGCAGCAGACGACCGACGCGAGTGCATTTGCTAACAGCACGACATCGCCTGCAGCGCCTCTGCTGTGCTCGCGACAGTATCGGTTGCACCCTAGACAACTGGAAAAGCGTACCTGATAAGATGAGTCTAGATTTCAGTTGGTAAGAGCTGACGGTAGGTATTGAGTGTGGCGCAGACCCCACGAAGCCATGGACCCAAGTTGTCAACAAGGCTCTGTACAAGCTAGTGGTGGATCCATTATGCTGTGGGCTGTGTTTACATGGAATGGACTGGGTTCTCTGGACATTAAGCTAGTTAGAGACCATTTGTAGCGATTCATGGACGTCATGTTCCCAAACAACGATGGCATTTTTATAGATGACAATGGCCATGTCATCCGGCTACAACTGTTTGCGATTGGTTTAAAGAACATTCTATGCAATTCGAGAAATGATTTGACCACCCGACACGAATCCCATCGAACATTTATGGCACATAATCGAGATGTCATTTCGTGCACAAAATCCTGCACTGGCAACACTTTCGAAATTATGGATGGCTATAGAGGCAGCATGGCTCAGTATATGAGCAAGGGTCCTCCAACGACATGTTGAGTCCATACCACGTCTAGTTGCGGCACTGTGCCGGGAAAAATAAGGTCCGGCACTATATTAGGAGGCATCCCATGACTTTCGTATAGTGTTAACTTCAATCCCTTTGTGCTTAATGTGTTCCGTAACAACATGTTCCAGCAGGATAAAAGTCCGCAGCACAAGCCCAGAATCATGCTACAGTGATTTGAGGAACATGAGAGTGAACTCACGTTGATGTCTTGGGCACCAAAGTCGCTTGATCTGACCTTGACGGAACACATCATGCACGCTGTGGAGCGCTAGATTCGCGTCCGCAGACCACCGGCCAGTAATTTACGGTAATTGCGTGATCTGTGGGATGATGTCTGGTCCTAATTCCCCCAGAAAACTACCGTGAACATGTCAGATCCATGCGACGAAGAATCGATACTGTATCGCGTTCCAAATTTGGACCAACACGTTATAAAGCAGACGGTCATAATATGTTGGCACGTCAGCTTATGTGTGTACTGTAACTAATCACAATATTTGACGTTATTAATATAATGAATTTAATTTATATACGACGCGTTTGGAACTTTAGCACCCGTCGTCGGGCATCAAGCCACTAAAATCATTTAAATCTTATATGCGCTACTAACATTATTAGCTAGATTATTGCTAATTTGTTACGTTGCCTTGGTTTCACTAGGTCCTGAACGTATCCATCCCTACGTATGGTGTGGAAACCTTTGTTTGAGGCATTGTCCTATGTGGTTCGAGGACATGGGGAGTGGAAGAGGCACAATGCAAAAGAATACACGCTTCTGAGGCGAGATGGTGGAGAAGAATCCTCAAGATTTCGTGTAGAAAGACATGACCAATGAAGAAGTCTTCAACAACATAGGAGAGAAAAGATTGTTGTGGTGAACTATCAAGCAATGGAGGGACCAGTGGGTTGGATGCCTGCACAAACATTGTTCCCTCATTGTGAAATTAATAGAAATAAAAATCCCTGGTAAGAACGCACGAGGAAGAGCTTGGTTTCAGCACATCAGGCATAGAAAATAGTACCTGAAATTGGCAGTATATTCGGTACTGAAAAGGCTTGTAGAAGACAGGGAAAAATGGAGAACGAAGATTTCTGCCGACCAGTCAATGATGTGAGAACAAAAGTCGAAGAAAGTGTATTTCTGGCCAAAGACTCGCTGTTATGTTAGTGTTTTGAGGGACACCATGTTCGTGATTTATTGAGTGGACGTCCACTGACCGCTGTCGTGTACTCGTTCTTGTAGTATTTTTTTTGTAATGTTTTATATCACGTTTCACTTTCCGCAATGCTTTTAAAGTGAGGCTAACACATCGCAATGTACAATATATAATAAATCAATTTATAAGTTAAGTGGTAGTCGTGGAAAATCAGTACGTTATAATCTATTGCTAACAGCCGCAACCGCATCTTTTCAACATTTGCAGCGATAATCGATGGCTCACGAATATAGCCGACCAGTATTATAGCCCGCACGTTTCCTAAGATATGTAAACAAATTACTTTTTCTTTTATTAAAAGCCAACTAAGGATCTCATCTACCGATAATATTTTTCTGCGTCACGTGTATTCGAATAAATTAGCGCAATCGTTCCATTGGAATCGCTCTTTAAGGTAAGCTTATTGCCGAAGAATTGCACTATCGTTCCCACGCTAGAGTCAATATATACCAAGTGGGAGGTCCGGCGTGTTTAATAAAGTCAGTATTTTAGACCCTGAGAAGCGTGGACAACGCAACACGTGGCAGATAGATAAGTGGGAGAACATAAAAAAGCCAGTATTCTGCGTGCTGACTCTCCACTAGGACAAGCGCAGTTACTCGTATATCCGCCTGGGGAGCACATTTGTTGGCCCGCGATCCCTCTAGTCTGATATCTTTCTCAATCGATTTTAATGAAACTATTCGGCAAGGAAATGTGATCCTTTCGCGTTTTAGAGCCTCATGTGTAAGCCTCAGGGTGAACTGCCTATGTTTCGTATTGGTCATAATTATTGTCGTACTTATTTTTCTTCGATCATCATTAGAGATTTTGCTGCCCAAATAGCAAATCTCGTCAACTACTTTTCATCTCTCATTTCATAATCTAATTCACTCAGCATCGCTTGATTTAATTCGTCTATATTCTACTACCTTTGTTTTACTTTTGTTGGTGTTCATATTATAACCTCATTTCAAGTTGCTAAACATTCCTTTCAACTGCTCTTCCAAGCCCTGTGCCGTCTCTGACAGATTTACTGTATCGCCAGCCAGCCTCGACATTCTTCTCCCTGAAATGTGATTTCTGCTCCAAATTTGTCTTTGGTTTTCTTTACTGCTTACTCAATGTACAGATTGAACTATATCGGGGATAGTCTACAATACTGTCTCAGTGCTTTGTCAACCACTGCTTCCTTTTCATTCCCTACGACTCGTATAACCGCAGTCTGTTTTCTCTGTAAGTATTTTATCCCTGCTGCCTTGAGAACTTCAAGGAATATATTATATATGCTTGACATTACCTAGTTAAGTGGCGACCTAGATTAACATAGGACCAGAAGCAGAGCTTCAAACAGACAAGATCGCTATTGCACAGCATTTACTGTGATGATCGATTTCAGCAAACTACAGCCACCATCAGAACTGTAAAGTAATGATCAACATATTCAAGCGCGCTGGGATCAGATGTAAAAGGGGTGTAACACAATTTTACATAAACACGGACTACATCATGGAACATAACATACCTTATGCAGTACATTCCACTGGTCTTGATGAAATGTATATTGTATCGTGCCATATCATTGTTCCCAAGTTATGAAATATCGTTCTATGATATGATATGATATGATATGATACTGATAACTGATTAGGCTTCAATGAAATGTCCTGCAGGATGTATGTTATATTCCATGGTATAGTCCGTGTTTATGTAAAATTGTATTACATCCCGTTACACCTGATCCCAATTTGCTGGAATGTGTTAGTCTATGCTTTAGACGTCTGATGACGGCAATGTAGTTTTCTGAAATAGGCCATCATAGTAAATGCTGAACAGTTGCAGTCTTCACTGTTTGAAGCTGAACTTCTGTTTCAAGGAGTGTAGTTCAATAAACGTTGTCGAAAGTTTTCTCTAAATCTGAAAATGCTGTTTCCTTTCTTCAACCTATCTACAAATATTAGGGTCAGTATACCTCGCAGGTTCCTCCATTTATGGAATCCAAACTGGTTCTCTACGAGATCGTCGCTTAACAGTTTTTCCATTACTCCGTAAATAATTCATCTCAGTTATTTGAAACAATGACTTTTTAAACTGATAGTTGTGAATCAATCACACCGGTCGACGAACACAATATTTTCTTAATCTATTGCCTGATGCAGCTGAAAATGACCTGGAAGGCTTGAAGTAAAAGACTGAAATCAATATAGATAATTAATATGAAGGAAATTGCATTGCATAACAGACAATGTTCTTAAATGCTACTGTCCCTTACAAAATGAAGACTTGAGAATAACTTAGCAGACAAAGTGATCAGCACGGTGGGTGCCTCTGCGGAAACACGGGGAAGGATTTTGTTCAAAATCGTTCAAATGGCTCTGAGCACTATGCGACTTAACTTCTGATGTCATCAGTCACCTAGAACTTAGAACTAATTAAACCTAACTAAGCTAAGGACATCACACACATCCATGCCCGAGGCAGGATTCGAACCTGCGACCGTAACGGTCACTCGGTTCCAGACTGTAGCGCCTAGAATCGCACGGCCACTCCGGCTGGCTAAGGATTTTGTAAGCTTGTGCATGATCCAACATGCTGCAATAGAGATAAGCGTTGCTGAGGACAAAGAACAAGAGAGAAAGTTGTTATTATTCATTCACAGAAATTCACGGTGCTGATAAACTTAAAATCTCGTTAAAGGAGTTGCACGGTACAAGACCAAGACGAGAAAAAAATTTATGTTAATTACAGATATTGGAGCAAGAGAACGAACATACTGTTGCAATAAAACAGAGCGGTGTAGAGAATTTAAATTACGAGACACGTGGCGGAGACTTCAGCAATTTTGAATGAGTTTGGTACAAATAATTGTGACTGCTAACAAGCTATGATCGTGACCTAGCCAAGCGTACGCCAACAAGCAGTTGCATTGAGTCTCACCATTGCCTCGTGGTACAGCTGCACAGTATGTCCCCACCGGCTAACAGCATCTCCAACGCGTCCAGCCTGTACCTCGTCCTGTCTTCAACTACCCACATTCGCTGTTCTACGCCCTCGAGAGGACGTACCTTTATGACACACCTTCCGGTCAGTCACAGTGTCGCTTTCAGGCATAACACGATGGTCCAGAAGGCTCACATCAAAAACGCGCCCTATGGATTCCCCGGTCGCTCGTTTTACAGGCTCTCTCGAAAGATCTCGAAGCTTCTACCATGAATTTCCAGCAACCAACGGAAACACATGCCCACGAGTTCGCGGCAAATATCGTCCCACCTACCTGCTTCACGTATAGATTAGATTAGATTAGATTAATACTAGTTCCATGGATCATGAATACGATATTTCGTAATGATGTGGAACGAGTCGAATTTTCCAATACATGACATAATTAGGTTAATTTAACAACATACTTAAGTTAATATAACAACATTTTTCTTAAAAATATTTTTGGTTCTTTTTTTCTTAATTTATATCTAAAAATTCCTCTATGGAGTAGAAGGAGTTGTCATTCAGAAATTCTTTTAATTTCTTCTTAAATACTTGTTGGTTATCTGTCAGACTTTTGATACTATTTGGTAAGTGACCAAAGACTTTAGTGCCAGTATAATTCACCCCTTTCTGTGCCAAAGTTAGATTTAATCTTGAATAGTGAAGATCGTCCTTTCTCCTAGTATTGTAGTTATGCACACTGCTATTACTTTTGAATTGGGTTTGGTTGTTAATAACAAATTTCATAAGAGAGTATATATACTGAGAAGCTACTGTGAATATCCCTAGATCCTTAAATAAATGTCTGCAGGATGATCTTGGGTGGACTCCAGCTATTATTCTGATTACACGCTTTTGTGCAATAAATACTTTATTCCTCAGTGATGAATTACCCCAAAATATGATGCCATATGAAAGCAATGAGTGAAAATAGGCGTAGTAAGCTAATTTACTAAGATGTTTATCACCAAAATTTGCAATGACCCTTATTGCATAAGTAGCTGAACTCAAACGTTTCAGCAGATCATCAATGTGTTTCTTCCAATTTAATCTCTCATCAATGGACATACCTAAAAATTTGGAATATTCTACCTTAGCTATATGCTTCTGATTAAGGTCTATATTTATTAATGGCGTCATACCATTCACTGTACGGAACTGTATGTACTGTGTCTTATCAAAATTCAGTGAGAGTCTGTTTACAAGGAACCACTTAGTAATTTTCTGAAAGACAGTATTGACAATTTCCTCAGTTAATTCTTGTTTCTCAGGTGTGATTACTATACTTGTATCATCAGCGAAGAGAACTAACTTTGCCTCTTCATGAATATAGAATGGCAAGTCATTAATATATAATAAGAACAACAAAGGACCCAAGACTGACCCTTGTGGAACCCCATTCTTGATAGTTCCCCAGTTTGAGGAATGTGCTGATCTTTGCATGTTACGAGAACTACTTATTTCAACTTTCTGCACTCTTCCAAAGACAGAGAGGGTTGATGTCCTCTGGCACCAACTCTCTTCTTGTTCTATGATTTATCTATAATCGACACACACTTTATTGGACCATTCATTTTCTCTGGACGTCTAACTGGCGAGACATATTTTCAATTATTTCAAGAAGAAATACACCGCTTGCTCGATGTCCCATTTGCTACGCGATTGCAAATGTATTTTCAACATGACGGAGCGCCTGCACATTTCACGAACGCCGTTACCACACGTTTAAATGAACATTTTCCCCAGAAATGGATTGGTCGTGGTGCTACACGTCTGTGGCCACCCAGATAGCCGGATTTAACACCAATGGATTTTTGTATATGAGGAAGGATGAAAGACATATTTTACGAGGACAAAACCAATACACATGAGGCATTACCCGCTCGCATTATGAATGCAATAAACGAAATTAAGAACAACCATGCGAAACTGAAATGAGTAACAAAATCTGTTAATACACGTGCAGCTAAATGCATTGAGCTCGGTGTAGACATCTTTGAACATTTGTTGTGAGTGTATTGTGAAATTGTATGTACACTGTACAACTTCCTTAACACTGAGCTTTGTTTTTTCCGGTTTAACATGAATTCACGTGTGCTATGGTATTAATAAATGCAGAATAACATACATTCATACTGTTTCAGCTAACGTTATTACCATAATTTTTCCAAAATTAGATTCTCTACAACTTCTGTTGAAAACTTTCTTCAGTTGTCTGGAATTTAAAAAAAAATTCGGCCAAGTAGTTAATAAATTAGGAATTTTACGAAATTACATCTTTGCCTGTCTGGATGTTCTGGAAAACTACTGCAGATACAAGTATGGGACATGTTTTATTAGATTCACCAGATCAGTAACAACAAAATAAATGGAGATCATGCTTTACTTTGACCTCGTACAGCTTTGCGATGCCTTCATGTCAACGCAGTTGCTAAATTTTAGTCAAAATCTTTTATTAGCCGTAACTCCATAACTAAACATTTGCGGACTTATGTTTATATGAAATTTTTTCTTTAGTTATACTTTTAGAATAACATATTAAATATTTGCATATCTTCGTGATCACCCTGTATAGCGATTCGTGTGAGAAGAGACAGAAAATTTCAAACAGTTTTACTTTGTACCGAAAAATGTGTGTTACATGGCATGTGAAACAAATTTTAATGGGTTAAAATTACATCAAAGAGACAGAGAGCTTTCAGTAAGAAGCATTTTGTCAGAAGTTGATTGGATGCTCACTGTCGATCTTTAAATGAGCGATGAATCGAAGAGAATTATATCAGAAGAAGAAAAGCATCAAAACCTGACACCAACAAGAATGGAACAGTCGAACAAACTAGCAGGAAAGTAAATTCCTTGCAATTTATACTCCACATTCCAGGGGAAAGACCCTGAAAGGAAACCGTGGCGTTCCTCGGGTGTTTCATTGTGACACCAAGTGCTTCACACCTTGAGCTACTGTACCCACTTATATCAAGGAATTTGATGAACTGCGCTATCCTACACGTGGAGATGTCACCGTGTACGCACGGGTGCACACAGTCTCATTATCACCCATCCTCTAACGCACTTTATGACGACTCAGCATCCCCAAATGTTGGCTCCTCTCTCTTGTTAAAAAGGGTGTGTCTTTATTCACATGTAAGTGTTTTGTTAGACTGGCTCGTATGCATTTCAATTCTAACAGTGGTGTACATCATCTCTGCTCGGAAAGAGAACTTAGAACCTCGAATAAATATTTTCTCACTTCTCCCAGTGAGCTGCGCCACGTCTCATATCTTCAACACAGTGCTGCAAAATCCAACACACCCAAATTCCCATGCCACAACTGCATAACGTCAGGTCTCTTTTTTTTTTTTGAGGTTTTCGCACGTTAAAAAAATGTATACACAACTGTCAAAAACCGAGCACACTTCCCATGTATGAATGAACTTTTCCCTTCTGCACGTCCGCCGCTCCTACGTTCTACTTGGAATTTAGTGCAAAAACTTGCGAAAATCTCATCTTGATAGGCAACACGCATCTTCATGAAAAAGGGAGCAAAGAAGTCCATATATACAACGATAATTTCAGAATCACATTAGAAGGTAACGCTAAGTGTACTTTCATGTGTCGAAGAACAGGTCTCTACGAATAGTACAGTATAGGCATCCATCATCAACTTCTTTTTACACAGAGGAAGCCGTGACAGTCATGAAGGCCATCAAGTACTTTTTAAACTCTGAACGACGAAAAGACCTCATTGTTTCTGTTTCAGAAAGCAGTCTTAGTGCCATAAAGAGAAGCATTAGAGAAAACACAATAGTGCACTTGTTAGCGTCGCGTACTGCACGATCAAAAGTACCTGGACACCAAATAGTGGACATTAATATGGGGTGTGTCCTCCCTTCGACTTTGTGACGACTTGAATTCTGATGGAGATACTTTCAATGAGGTGTCTGAACGTCTGGGGAGGAATGATAGCACACTCTTCCTCAATCGCCGAAATGACAGAAGATAATAATGTCGGACGCTGGGGTATCGAGAGAAGACGCCGGTCTAACTCATCCCAAAGGTGTCCCATTGGGGTCAGGTAGGGACTTTGAGCAGGTCAGTCCATTTCAGGAATGTCATTGTCCACAAATTATTGCCTCACATACGCTGCTTTATGACAGGTTACGTTGTCGTGCTGATACAGACGGTCATCGACTCCGAATTGTTCTCCTAAGTACGCAGTACACGAAGCTCAATAAGGGAACCACACTCGAATAACGAAAAACACCTCCATACCGTGACACCAGCTTCTCTGGACTTCATTGTTGGCGCTACACAGGGAGTCAGTTTGTTACATGTTCAATAGATCATTTAAACTTTTCTTTTAATGAAATGATGTGGAACGAGTCAGTTATAGGGCATGTCTGTACGATTAATGTTAACATTATTTTTTAGTCCTACTAATGAAACTACACTTAAAAACAAGGTTTTCTTCAGGCTGCCAGTTCTTAAATAGAAATTAGCCAATGGAATAGAAGGTGTTGTCCAGGAGAAATGATTTTAGATTACATTTAAAACTTGCTTTACTACCTGTAGGACATTTTTATTATTGGGCAAATGACCAAAATTATTGTGGCTGGATATTGATCTCCTATCTGAATCGCTGACAGGTGATGGGTAATGAATGTCATTTATTTCCTCTAGTGTTGTAAGTATGGACATCACTATTCATCTCAAACTGTGACTGATTATTTATGACGAATTTTGTTAGGGAATGTATACTTTGTGGCGGTGAAGTTAAAGTGCCCAACTCCCTGAAGAAATACCTACATGATGACCGCGTGTGAACACCGCATACTATTCTTATTGCTCGGGTTTTTGCAATCAGTACTTTTTTCTGATTGGTATGTTACCCCAGAAAAAATCATTGAGTTGAAGTGTGCAAAATGTGTCGGAGACTGATTCGTTTCCAAGAGAAGCTCTTATACGAAGAGCAAAAGTAAGTGAGCTTAACTCTCTGAGAAGCTCAGTAATATACTTCTTCTAGTTTGAATTGTTCGTGTGCTACATCAATTGCTGGTATGACTCCAGTCGTTATGCAGAAGTGAATGTAGAGAGTTTATTTGAAAATTTAGGGCGAGTTCATTTTCAGAGAACCACTTGATAATTCTTTCAAAAACATCATTTAAAATCTCTATTATGGCTTTCTCTCCAATGGGATTTACAAATTCTACTTGTTGAATGTTAAATGGATTGTCATTCACACGTGTAGAAGGAATAGGACTTCCATTTTTATTTCTACCAAATCAATAAAATTGTCTATCCTTTCATCTGTGTTTGAATGATATGTCACAACTTTTTGAATTTTGGTTGTTAAGTATGATTCAAACCAAAGAAAACGATTCCATAACAGTGGTGTTTTTCTAAGAGTGTAATACGATGAAACTCGTTGGAAAGATCACAAAAAATGCCAACTGATTATATTTTAAACAATCCTGTCCGAGGAACTTCCGCAACTGAGCATTACACCATTATAACATACCTATCCTATGACTATGGTGCATTATTGTGCTGTGTCGTTATCTGTGCCCTCTATAATTTAAAATTTACCTATCTTTTATTATGTAACATTCGTCTCAAGTCTTATCTTATGTAAGCCTCGATTAGTTGTCGACTTTTCGTTAGCAGGTTTTAAATTGACCCCACTTTTAATTTGTCCCTTTAGTGCTGTTGCCGCTAGCTATTAATTGGCATAATAGATTTTGACAGTCTGGACTGTACGGTTTTGCTACCTTCCATTTTGTTCAGTAGCGAGATGCTTTTAAATAGGAGTGGCACATGTGTATGTTCTTTTAGCTGATGACTGTGGCGCGTTGTTCCACGTCGTCATGTGTATCCCCACTAAAGTAAAAACTTGCATTCTACTCGTGGAAAAGGAACTGTTTCATTGAATTTTACGATTTATACATAAATTTTATGTCGCCGGCTTCCACCCACTTTTACTACAGTTCTGTACTGCCCTGTTCAATATGTTCCTTTACCATTCGTAATACACTTTTAACGTTTTTCATGTAACTTCCTATGTAATGGTTTTTTCATTTTTTTATTATAAATGTAAATCACTAATTCATATTGTGAACGGCCGTGCTAGTGGCCCCGCATTCTTCTTCCCGTCAAGAGGAGGCAGTACTTTTGCCACAGTAGTTTACCAGTTCGCTTCCCCCTTCCCGTAAGCTATCGCTACTCCGTGCTCTGCGCTCGCTGCTATTACACCATGTCCTGTACTCGTCCACCGCGGAACTCGCGGTCACAGCACGAAGTGTAAGTGTCCTGGCATTCATTGCATATTTCCTTACCCAGGCAGTCATCCTTAGTATTGTCCGGTGTCACTTTGCCATTGACGTAGGTTTTACAGCACCTAGCCCGACCAGTGGTTTCTAAAATGATTTATGGAACGTTTTTTTGTTTTTTATATGTATTGCTGCGTGCAAAAACTATTATTATCACCCGTCTCTTGGTATTTTCAGTATAACATCTGAAGATGGGCCTATAAGAGCCCGAAACGGGTCGTGTTCTAAATAAAAGAACCTTAAAACTGTAGCGGTATTTACAACCTCTGGTGATGCTCTCTTATTATTTAAAGCTTTTAATAGTTTACGAACTAATGTACAGACAGTACTCTCAATACAGCAACCCTTCTGCAATCCATACTGTGATTTGCTAAGTAAATTATTTCTACTTAAATACTGAGTACATTGCTTTTTTCTTGCCACCTTTCGTATAAAGACGCTGAACTGTTGCATATTTTAATGTCTGGAAAAATTCCATGTGCCAGTGGTACATTAAGTAGATCACTAAAGGCATTGCTTTTAAGTAACGGCAACTTTCCAGAGTTCTGTTTGAAATTCTAAAAACACTATCTCTTCCTTTTTAGAATCCTATTAATTTAAGCGAACAAAGTTGGTGCTACTTGTAGTCTCTTAAAGTTTTGTGAAATGACATTTTTAGTATATTCTCTTGCTTCTTCATTTGTAGTTGTATCATTTATTCCTATTTTTACTGCTACATTTAGAAAGTGATTGTTAAAAATACTCGCAACTTGCGAACCATCAGTCACAACACTGTCGTTTACTGTAATTGCTATGGTATCTTATACTCTGATGGGCTTTCCTGAATCCCGAACAGAATATCCCGTATAGTTTTAATCATATTATCTACATTAGTAATTCCTGTCAGGCCAGACATACTTCTTGACATTTTAAGGACTTTCCTAACATTTTATGGTATTTCTTGCAGTATGCAAGTAATGTCGGATCTTGACTTATTCCGGCCTTTAAATAAATTTCTCTCTTCCTGTTACATGGCATTTTAATTCCCTTAGTTATACATGGTTTACTTGCTTTTCTTAATGGATTCTCTGGACACCTTCTCAGGGAAGAAACTTCCCAGTTTTGACACACATTTGTTATGCAATAAACTGAATTTGGCATCAGCATCTTTTTCTATAGAGTGTAATTCTTATTAAGATTTCAAAACCTTCGAAGCGGCGTGAATGACGCTGAGACAAGTAATATAATATAAGACATATGGGGCCGCAAATGACGGAAATAAACCTCAAAGATGAATGACAAAATTTGTCAACAGATGACGTACGTCACCGAACATGCAGCGGTTGAGCCTATCGGTCTGTCGCACCCGATTACTCCAAACCCAAGTCAAGCATTCTCGTCGGTGTGTTTCCGGGCCTATATGTCCGACTTTAGTGTGTGGGGCTCTCGATTCGTGTCTTGCGACTGGCACGCAGTATTTTTTTCATTGCGTTAGAGAGTTATGTGTTTACATTGACGTAAGATTTATTATTTTATTTGCCGGTCTCCGCTGACTTATGGCAAAGTACAGTACAACAAATACCTACTATATTTCGTCACAAGTAAATGACTATAAGCTTTCAAATTTCGTCGTTAGCAGTAAATGATAAAGTCTGCTTTGCTAAATAACGTCTGTAAACCAAAAAAAAGGGAAAAAGGGAAGGAACAAAATAAGAACAACTTTTGCTTGGTTACGGCGAGGACAGAAATTTTGTGACTTCTATGTTTACAACAGAACACAATTACAAGAGGTGTTCGAAATTTGCATGGTTGTGCAGCGATGTGTAGCACTGCCCCCTACTGGCAATAATAGGATCGACTAGCCCAACCGTTGCACGTGCAGTGACGTGCGTCATCCAGTGACGTTACGTGTTCAACATTTGTCATTCAGTCTTGGGATATTTCCCGACATTTGAGACAACATGTGTCTTATATTAAATTATTGTCGCAACTGCAACTACGTCGCTTAGGGTGGTGTTTAACGTTTATGAAGATCGTCCTGTATAAGCCTCGCCCCACAGCGTTTCCTTTAACTTACTCTCGCCGGCCAGAGTGGCCGAGCGGTTCTAGGCGCTACAGTGTGGTACCGCGCGACCGCTACGGTCGCAGGTTCGAGTCCTGCCTCGGGCATGGATGTGTGTGATGTCCTTAGGTTAGTTAGGTTTAAGTAGTTCTAAGTTCTAGGGGACAGATGACCTCAGAAGTTAAGTCCCATAGTGCTCAGAACCATTAGAACCATTTTTTAACTTACTCTCAAAACATAGTATTGTGTTCTCATTAATAAGCCTTATTGCTTTGTATGGACCTGTCTCAAGGCTGTAAGGCGCTGTATTGTTTATTTCCATTAACTGTGAATCACGATCAGATGGTTCGTTGACAACTGGGTACACATTTATAGTTTCAGCCTGAGCACAGCCTATAAGAATGTTATCAGTCAGGGTCTTACTATCTAGCTGCACACGACTTGGAAAATTGACTAAGGAAATTAGACTGAAATACCCAAATAATGGTTACAGTTCATTTTTCCTGTTCGTATCCTATAAGAAGTCTAAATTGAAATCTTTACAAACTATTAACTGTTGTTTCTTGTCTGACAAGTTGCTCAATAATGTATTTAGATTTGTCATAAATAGCTGAAAGTTTTACTAGACGAGGTCAGTAGACTGTTACAGTTACCAGAGAAGTGTTCTGCAGTATCTTGATCACAGGTAACGTTCTCCAGGCATTTGTCAAACCCATACTCTCCCATCGGATTACCTCAAAGTACAGTGTGATTCACCACTATAAATCACTCGTTTCCAATCGTCTACTATCTTGTGGCGTCCCTCTTTACACCATATCAAGCGTCATTTAGCACTGTACGTAAATTTGTGGTTTATGAAGAACTGCTTGACCGTTGTACCCTGTTATTTCGAACTCCCTGCGCTCAGTCATTTTGCTAGCTAAACTGCTGGTAGCACTTTGGAACTCACAAGTGAGTTCTTACGTCGATTTCATGTGAATTTTTACAGCCACTCTGTATAATGCTTGGCGCCCCTGTCCATAAGTGCTTGAGGTCTTTCTAGTCTCGGTTTAGCCGTGGCTGTTCCTCCGCGTTTTCACCTCAAAGTCACATCTCTAACTGTCGACTTGAGCTGCTTCAGATGGTCTGAAATGTTCCTGATGGATTTTTTTACTCAGGTGACCCCAGTGACCAGTCGTCGACATCACTGAACTCTCCTGACCGACCCAACCTGCTGTTACTGTTTCTCTGCTAGCAATACTCCCTGTCTCCTTTCATTTCGGCAGTTCCGCCTCTCGTGACATCTAGCGGTCACTTCTGTGTTACACATGGATACCTTTAATCAGGTAGTGTAGCATAACGGAATGTTCTCGAAGAAATACATACAGGGTGAAAAGCATTTAAACCGACAAACTCTGGGAGGTTGTAGGGGACATCAAAACAAATATTATTCCCTAATGTCATTTTTCTCTAGCGTCATT
Organism: Schistocerca piceifrons; assembly: GCF_021461385.2. Classification (NCBI taxonomy): domain Eukaryota; kingdom Metazoa; phylum Arthropoda; class Insecta; order Orthoptera; family Acrididae; genus Schistocerca; species Schistocerca piceifrons. The sequence goes on from NC_060149.1 coordinate 407,702,291, forward strand.
TTTTCCTAAGAGGAGTATTTAAACCGGTAGAAAAAGATTTCTATGGCGGCAAATTAATTAAACCAACAAACACTTTTCCATTTTTTTATAACCAAGAGACAACACATTAACACAACTCAATTTCAATTACAGTAGATTTTCAAAAATGCCTCCATTGACACGTAAACAAAGGCTACACCGTCGGATCATGTTCTGTCTGACACGGGCAAAAACCCCAGGAGTATCCTTAATTGTTACTGCTGCTGCTACTATCGGGGCAACCAGATCCTCTTCTGATGCAACAGGAGTTGCGTAAACAAGGTTGCGCATCTCTCCCCACACAAAAATGTCCAGAGGGGACATATCTGGGGATCGAGCAGGCCTTGGTACAGGACCACCTCTGCCAATCCTTGTTTCTGGGAACCGTCGGTCCAGGAATCGACGCACACGACGACTGAAATGTGCCGGCGCCCCGTCATGTTGAAACGACATGCGTTGTCTTGTAGGTAGCGGGACGTCTTCCAATAATTCTGGCAATTATCTGGCGAGAAAATTGTAATAGTGCCTGCCATTTAATGGCCTAGGCAGCAGATACGTCCCAATTAAACAGTCCCCAATAACACCGACCCACACATTAACGAAGAATCGCACTCGATGAGCGCTAGCAACTGTGGCATGTGGGTTATCCTCGCTCCAAACATGCGAATTGTGCATGTTGACACTCCATCACGCCCGAACGTTGCTTCATCGGTAAACAGCACAGAGGATAGAAATGTAGGATGCATTTCACACTGTTCCAGGTACCACTGCGAAAACTGTGCTCTGGGAGGATAATTAACTGGTTCCAAGTTGTGGACACACTGTAAGTGAAATGGACGTAACAACTGCTCTCGAAGGACTGTTCTTACATTCGTCTGATTCGTCACCATGTTACGTGTAATTGCACGAGTGCTGATTGAAAGATCCCGCTCCACATGCTGCAAGACAGCTTCCTCAAATTGCAGTGTTCTTAGCATGCGACGGCGTCCCTTCCAGGTAATCTGCTAAATGACCCGGTCTCACGCAGACGTTGGTACACAGCAGCAAAGGTCGTATGATGCGGGATACAGCGATTAGGATATTGTTGTTGATAAACCCGCTGTGCAACTCGTCCGTTGTGGTGCGCTACATAGTACTCACCATCAGTGTACTCACTCCAGGTGTATCGCTCCATTAGTAAACAGAGACAATGCACTACTACGCTGGTGGACAGCAGTTGCCTACAACTGAAGAGCGTCACACGCCCTCTAACAACTGAAGGTCGTAATACGGCCTCTAAGAACTGAAGAGCGTAATACGGCCTCCACCGGTTTAAATAATCCTCATAGGAAAAAATGACATGAAGGAAAAATTTTTGTTTTGATGTCCCCTACAACCTCCCCGAGTTTGTCGGTTTAAATACTTTTCATCCTGTATATTTATTTGCTTTGTATAAAATTCCATGCAGGCATTTTGTACACTTTAACAGTAGAGCAGATGGCTAGAGAAGGTGCCATAACAGGAGCTTACCTTGACAGGCAGTTTTCTTCACCGACGTCTTTCATGAACCAAAATTGAAAATCAGTGGTCATTAGACATCGCGAGAGAGCGGAATGGGGCGCTCCGCGAAACTCACGGACTTCGAACGTCGTCACGTCATTGGGTGTCACCTGTGTCATACGTCTGTACACGATATTTAATCACTCATAAACATCCCTAGGTCCACTGTTTGCGATGTGATAGTGAAGTGGAAACGTGAAGGGACACGTACAGCACAAAAGCGTACAGGCCGACCTCATCTGTTGACTGACAGAGACAGCCGACAGTTGAAAAGGGTCGTAATGTGTAATAGGCAGACATCTATCCAGACCATCACGCAGGAATTCGAAATTGCATCAGGATCCACTGCAGGTACTATGACAGGTAGGCGGGAGGTGAGAAAACTTGGATTTCATGGTCGAGCGGCTGCTCATAAGCCACACATCACGCCGGTTAATGCCAAACGACGCCTTGCTTGGTGTAAGGAGCATAAACATTGGACGACTGAACAGTGGAAAAACGTTGTGTGGAGTGACGAATGACAGTACACAATGTGACGATCCGATGCATGGTGTGGGTATGGCGAACGTCTTCTGTCAAATCATCAAAACAGCGCACGCCATACGACGAGATAAGCGGTAGGAAAGAGATTCTACCGTATCTGTTACGACAATTTTTAATGAAAATGTGACTCCTCTGCCACCAATTACAGTGCAAACAGTAATAGAAAGTTAAAAAAGGTTCTACTCTGCCAGGCAAGGGAAGTGAAGCACAAAGAAGGGGAGGCGAAAAACGTGAAAATTCGTGGGTTGAGAGGGTATGTGATCTCATTTCAATAATTATACGATCGAATCAAATGTACAATGAACCGTGCAGTAAGAGCTCACCTATCAGTATGAGGTTGCACCCCTTCTTGCCTGTATGTATGTACTACCCGGTTGCGAGGTGTGTTGTAAAGCCAGTTTGTGCTCTCCTTAGGCAAGTTGGCCCACAGTTGTTGCAATTGGTTCTTGATATCCTGGAAACTAGCACTGGAATGGAGAAGACGTCTGAGTTGACTCCACACATAATCTATTGGAATAATAGACCTTTCGTGAAGTCGCAGCTATATTTACCGACAATGGTCATCCAGGATAGATCACAATCGAACACAGTGCGACGCTGTTCACCAGTAGTCCATGCTTCTACGACACAGCCGTTTGTGTTATGATGTTAATGGCAACCTATGAAGGGCACGTTAATTTTCTAATACGACTGCTGGTAGTCTCCGATCAATGATGCGGGATTGCACAGAATGTTGGAGGGAGTCCATTACTCATTCACGGATGACAGGTGCAGATATTACGTTGTACCTGGTGCACAGTATAGCGATCCGTCATTGTGGGGGTCAGACGTGGACGGCAAGAACACTGACGAGGAGTCTGCTTGCCCTCACGTTCCCATGCAGTCCAACAGTGAGCTGCTGTCAAATCTGAATGTTCTACAAATATGGATATATCACGATACGGCCAGCCGTCCAAACGGAGACCCACGACACCTACTTCCAACACTGTACATCTACATCTACGTGATTACTCTGCTATTCAGCACTTTTTTCTGTGCGAGACCTGATTTCTCTTATTTTATCGTGATGATCATTTCTCCCTATGTAGGTGGGTGCCAACAAAATCTTTTCGCAATCGGAGGAGAGAGCTTGTGGTTGAAATTTCATGAGTAGATCCCGTCGCGACGAAAAACGCTTTTGTTTTAATGATTGCCACTCCAATTCATGTATCATGTCTGTGGTACTATCTCCCCTCTTTCGCGATAATACAAAACGAGTCCCAACTGAAGCTGATCCCACATCGCACAGCAATACTCCAGAATAAGGCGGACAAGCGTGGTGTAAGCAGTCTCTTTAGTAGACCTGTTGCACCTTCTGAGTGTTCTGCCAATGAATCTCAGTCTTTGGTTTGCTCTATCTACAACATTTTGCATTTTGGTAAGGTCTTATGGGACCAAACTGCTGTGGTCATTGGTCCCTAAGCTTACACACTACTGGCAGGGAGGGGAGGAGGGGGGAGGGGGGACGGGGAGGGGGGGAGGGGGGAGGCGGTGGGAGAGGTTCCGCGCGGATCGTGACTAGACGCCCTAGACAGCGCGGCTAACCCGCGCGGCTGGTAAATGACAGCGTCATCTGCAAGCAATCGAAGACGTCTACTAAGGTTGTCCGCTATATCGTTAATATAGATCAGGAACAATAGAGGGCCTATAAAACTTCCTTGGGGAACGCCGAATATTACTTCTGTTTTACTCGATGACTTTCCGTCTATTAATACGAACTTTGACCTTTCTGACAGGAATTCACGAATCCAGTCGCACAACTGAGGCGATATTCCATAGCCACGCAGTTTGCTTAGAACACGCTTATGAGGAACGGTGTCGAAAGCCTTCTGGAAATCTAAAAATATGGAATCAATTTGACTTCCCCTGTCGATAGCACTAATTACTTCACGAGTATAAAGAGCTAGTTGTGTTCCACAAGAACGATGTTTTCTGAATCCGTGCTTACTATGTGTCAATAAATCGTTTTCTTCGAGGTACTTCATAATGTTTGAATACAGTGTATGTTCCAAAACGCTACTGCAAATCGACGTTAGTGATATGGGCCAGTAATTCAATAGATTACTCCTACTTCCCTTTTTGGATATTGGTGTGACTTGAGTAATTTTCCAGTCTTTTGGTACGGATCTTTCTGTGAGCGAGCGGTTGTATATAATTGCTAAGTATCGAGCTATTGTATCAGCATACTGTGAGAGGAACCTGACTGGTACACAATCTGGACTGAAAGCCTTGCCTTTATTAAGTGATTTAAGCTGCTTTGCGACACCGAGGATATCTACTTCTATATTTCTCAACTTGGCAGTTGTTCTTGAAGGGAATTCAAGAATATTTACTTCGTCTTCTTTGGTGAAAGAGTTTCGGAAAACCGTGTTTAATATCTCTGCTTTAGCAGCACTGTCATCAGTGACTTCACAATTGTTATGGCACAGTGAAGGTATTGATTGCGTCTTGCCACTGGTGTGCTTTATGTATGACCAGAATCTCTTTGGGTTTTCTGCCAGATTTCGAGACAAAGTTTCGTTATGGAAATTATTAAAAGCATCTCGCATTGAAGTACACGCTATATTTCGAACTTCTGTAAGACTTTGCCAGTCTTGGGGATTTTGCCTTCTTTTAAATTTGGCATGCTTTTTTCATTGCTGCAACAGCGACCTGACCCGTTTTGTTCACCGTGGGGGATCAGCAACCTCACTTATTAATTTAAGTGATATATTAATTTATGTGGTATACGGTTCTGATAACGCTGCCTCATAGAATACACGGCATCTTCTTGGTCTTCAGTGATCACTCAAAATCTAACGGTGTTCATGACCCTTATATGCCATAACAGGCCTGGAAGTAATACTCCCTTCCCGTCATATTGTGGATAATTGCCTCTCTCGAGATAGTGAAGCACGGCGTAATTTTTTAAGAGTCACACGTGATCTTGGCGGTGGACGCGAAGTGTAATGCCGGAGTTGAGAGGTTGCAAAAACGCAAACTGCTGCATGTTGGTGGCATTCACATGAGAAGTTGTGTGTTTCAACAGTGTCAGTATCAGTGATTTATTATGAAAAGTGTAATTTCCAGTTTCGCGTGTTTTGTCGTCTAAGTAACAATCAGGAACGGCGTGACGGTTTCGGAAACGTGGACTTGATCCTAATTCAATGATTATTCTCAATGGGAGAGGCATGAACCTAATGTGTGTAGCTAAATTTTACAAACGGAGACAATTTTGTTCGCATACTGTGCCGAGAGATCGACAGCCATCCCTGCCGCGAATGAGATACGCGTACACTAAAAATGGTTCAAATGGCTCTGAGCACTATGGGACTCAACTGCTGTGGTCATAAGTCCCCTAGAACTTAGAACTTCTTAAACCTAACTAACCTAAGGACATCACACACATCCATGCCCGAGGCAGGATTCGAACCTGCGACCGTAGCGGTCGTGCGGTTCCAGACTGTAGCGCCTTTAACCGCTCGGCCACTCCGGCCGGCGCGCGTACACTGGTAGAACGAATTATTAGTACCTTTAGGATGAAATAACGTAAATTGAGAGAAATTTTGCCGTCTATGAAAACTATCTCAACGCTTATTTTGAGTGTTTGCTGTAGTAGTATTCGAACAGAGTGACTAAGCTGCATGACACTAGGTTTCAGTATACTGCAGTAGATTACGTGGGCGAAGTACTAACTATAATGTATATATACTGACTGAGCCGGCCGCGGTGGTCTAGCGGTTCTAGGCGCTCAGTCCGGAACCGCGCGACTGCTACGGTCGCAAGTTCAAATCCTGCCTTGGGCATGGATGTGTGTGATGTCCTTAGGTTAGTTAGGTTTAAGTAGTTCTAAGTTCTAGGGGACTGATGACCACAGATGTTAAGCCCCATAGTGCTCAGAGCCATTTGAACCATTATACTGACTGATCATGACAATTATGAACTGTACAGCCCAAATTATCGTGTATAATGGTGGCATATATTTGGATGTTTACCAGGTACTACATGTCCTCGCTGAGTGCGTGCTCAACTAACATGTAGCTAATTAGTGAACAATTACAGGATGAGACTTCAGTTGGCAGTTGATGCAACAAGAAAAGACGCACGGAGTTGAATCAGGTACGGGAGATCTCGGGCAAGTGGTCGTAAAACATTCCGGTCCAAGTATCTGCGTTATGTAACGTTGCATTATGACTTCCATCCTCTCCCTCCCCCTCCCCACTGCACCCGCCAAGCCGCTTACAGCTACTTACTCCCGTTCCCCATTTATCTTTGTATTTGTGTTGCGCTGAAAATATCCTCCATAAAGTGTGAAATTCGATGCTATGCGCTATGTGTCTTCTTCCATACATGCAGCTGACGCCAGCATGATTAACTTTACTCTTCGCCCTGAAGCTTGCATTCAGTGTTGCTTTGTTCTGTCTTGAGTTCGTTCTTCCGGCAGAGTTAGTTGCACGTCAACAGAGATACAAAGCAGTATGGATATTTTTACTGACTAAGACTTGGTAAATACCGACTTGGTGTATGTGTTCACGGAATGCAATGGAAGAGGGGTTCAACGACTCTTTGCTGAGCTCTTCCCGCAGTGGCGGCAATCACAACTCGTAACAGTCGGTGCGTCACTGAAATCTCTAACGTGAGCATGGTGGCCCACATTTTGAAAAGTGCCTGTAAGGGAACAAGTTCTGCATTTTCACGTTACGTACTATACATTCACAGGACAGGTTAAATACTCTGTCATAAAGAACAACTGTTTCATCTGAGAGTTATTACATTACATCGTGTTTATGCGATAAATGTCTGCGTACTAGACATTTTTCACTGTTGTTAATGTACTTTTACTGGAGCAAAGGAATCGGAGCAACATAATGAATAAATCATAATTACATTATCATTCTATAACGATCCACTGGAGACCACGACTTGTTTTCGTTAGAGTACTTAGAAAACATTTATGAACAACCTCAGAAACTTTGTTGGTGCAGTTCGAGTTCACCTTGTATACTAACGTTAAAACAGCCGGACTTTTGGCAATTTACTATACATCGAAAAAGATAAATAAAATAAAAACGGTACAGATGGGAAGGGTTTAATGACAAGAAGAATCAACGTCAGTACAACGTTCTCATTTACTGCATTTTGAACGCTGCCTTGTAAAAAAAAAAACTATTTACAACGCTTTCTGAGTTGTGTATTTACATCACAATTTTACTACACATACCAAAACTGCTAGTAGTGTAAGAAAATTAGAACTTGGCTTCAGGTGTAATTTACAGTATAAACAAACGCATAAGTTGCCCACATGGCGAATGCTGCGCTGTATCTGCGCATCATTGAAACTAAAAGTGTTACTGCAGTGCATATAAAGGTGAAAAAGGAACTACAAGATACACGAAAATGTAAGTGTTCCTAGCCATTAATTAAATGTGGTCGCTAAACTAATCGTTATTTTGCACAGGGCAGCAGCAGCATTAAAAAAAAGCTTTGAGCACTATGGGACTTAACATCTGAGGTCATCAGTCCCCTAGAACTTAGAACTACTTAAACCTATCTAACCTAAAGACATCACACAAATCCATGCCTGAGGCAGGATTCGAACCTGTGACCGTAGTGGTCGCGCGGTTCCAGACTGAAGCGCCTAGAACCGCTCGGCCACACCGGCCGGCCGCAGCATTCAAAATGCAGTAGATAAAAGCGTAGAGCTGACGATGATATAAATGTAGGCTCTAAGAAGGGAAAAAAAAGACGCGCCATGAAGAAGTTATGCATATTAGTCATAAATTGATATTCATACAGGTATTAACGAAAAATGCGAAATTGTCCACTTTGGCGGTCGACGGATGAATGTGCGACGCTGCAGAGCAGGTTCACCGCGCAGCTGACAAGGATAGTAAACAGGGGACATGTCGATACCTGGGTATAAAATCTTTGCGAATTTCGTTATGTGTACCCAGCTGGACAGTAGCTATGCCTCGTAGACTGGCGCGCGAAGGATATACGCAGACGTCAGCATCTGGGAGAGGACGTGTAGTTGGCTTCAAAGAAGCCGATTGGAATAGTCGGCGAATCGCTCGACATTTGAGAAGGAGCGATGCCGTTGTTCGACAGTGTTTGACAGGAATGGATGAACCATGAGCGTCAAGAAGGAAGCAATTGACGTAGAGAGACGACAGAACCTGATGACCGAGCAATTGTCAGAGAGCCACTCAGAGCGCCGGATCCATCATTATCATCGATCCGACGTGCAACTGGTGCTTCAGTAACCACATGGACCATTAATAGGCGGCTCACACTAAGGGGCTGAGCTCACGGCGCCCCCTGCACTGACTACTATTGATCTCTGTACACCAACAAGCCCGTTTGTAATGCCGCCCGGCACATTCGGCCTGAAATCTCATTGACTGGAGTAGAGCTGTCTTCAGTGATGCGCCCCAGACAGAGGTGAGGTACCAAATTGACTCGCCCACAATATGGCTCGAGAGCCAGAAGTGAGACACTGGGGTGTCATAGCAGGACCCTTTTGGCTGTCGTCCGTGGCACCCTTACAACACAGCTACACGTCGACGACATTCTAAGCCTCGTTTTGTTGCCCTTCATGGCGAGCCATCGTAGGCTTACATTTCAGTAAGATTATGTCCGTCCACACGTGGTGAGAGCTTTTACTGCTTGTCTTCGTGCTTGCCAAACCATACTTTAGGCAGCAAGGTCGTCGGATCTCTCCCCAATTGAAAAGGTATGGAACATTATCGGCAGGGCCCTCCAAACAGCTCGGGATTTTGACGATCTAACGAGCCAATTGCACAGAGTTTATCACGATATCCATCAGACGGATGTCCAACGACCCTGTCTAGTAAAGCCAAGTCGAATAACGGCTTGTGTAACGGCCAGAGGTAGACCACCGCGTTACTGACTTGCTCAACTTGTGAAGCTCTTTCTCTCGAATAAATCACCCACTTTTTCTGAAAATTTAATCATTTATTTGTCTGCACATATAAATCCCATCTACCGAGTTCTGCCTCATTCGTATGATTCTTTCGTGGTGTGTCTTTTTTTTTTTTGTCGTAGAGTATTGAAACGTCTCTGTGGAGTCGTTTCATAGACGCTTGTCTCCTTACGAGTAGTTTCGTTTTTCTTTTGTGGGGGACGCTGAGTTGGTTGTCGTCTGCTAGGAGCAGGTGATGTTTGCTTCTCGTTTGGAGGGTAGCACAGGATGACCAACTTATGATCCCAGTACCTGGACATAGAAGTTTTCCCCTTTTAGTCTGAGGCTGGTTTGTCTGTCAGGTTGGTGGCGGAAGCCTACCCCTCTGGTAGCTTCCGTTGCACCGGTATTTAGGCGAAGCTCGGTGCAGAAAGGACACTCTGCAGCTAGCGGTTGGTGAGTCCAGTTCGTAGCTCCTAGAGAAGGTTTCTGCTGATAGGAAGGAGGTCGAATTAGAACTTCCCTATGTTAAATTCATGGCATATTTAAGCAGCTTAACTGAAGCATGTGTAATTATGTATTTTCGGAATGTGGCATAATTATTTTGTTAAAAATCGGCGATGATAGTGGTTGAAATTAAAAATGTGGAAGTTGCTTTGTTCGTTTCGGACAGTCGTGGGTATGTAGATGGAATGATTGAATCATTGTGTTCCCTTTTGTGTGTTTTTCCTTTTTAATTGCGTGATTCTACAATTTTTTGCGAATTATTTAGTTGAACTATTTTATTCAGGCGCCAGTCATGTGTATTCATAGGATGTGCATCAAATTCGGTAATGAAATAAATGTGCTACGTAAAAGATAAACTCTGCGTCGTTTATCTTTCTCATTGATGCCAGTTTTCAAATTAATTTTCTATTCCCTGATTGTTTTTTATATACGACGTACAATGCTGTTCAACTTTTTAGTTTCTTTTAAAAAATGCATTCTTATACTTACATTCTAAATTTAATTAAACTGATAATTTCCAGTTCGGTCTTTTCTTAATTGTTAGGAAGGACTTGGGCTGGTGGCGACTCTGTAATTTTTAAATTTATGATTGTCCTTGTGAAGTGGCTTAATCAGAAACTGCGCACAAGGGTTACATCCCCATTATTCTTGGTACATAACGTATGTCGAGTCTTGGCTAGGATCCGTTTACAGTTCTAATGGCTCTGAGCACTATGGGACTCAACTGCTGAGGTCAGTAGTCCCCTAGAACTTAGAACTAGTTAAACCTAACTAACCTAAGGACATCACAAACATCCATGCCCGAGGCAGGATTCGAACCTGCGACCGTAGCGGTCTTGCGGTTCCAGACTGCAGCGCCTTTAACCGCACGGCCACTTCGGCCGGCTACTTACAGTTCTACATACATACTTTACAGTATACTACGCTAACTGAAGACAAAAAAGGACATATGCTAATACTATTGTGACTTGGCAAGACAGCCAAGTCACTATGAGAGGAAGCCGAAAGGCACGCGTTTAAGCTCACGCAGGCTGGCGTGAGGTCTGGAACAGTTAAGGGAATTTATAGTAGCAAAGAACGTAAGTAACTACTGGAATACTTAACTTTAATTCATAATTGGTGAACATCGGTCTGACGGTACATATACCACAAGATAAATAGCAAATGATAATGGCGCCTTGCTAGGTCGTAGCAAATGACGTAGCTGAAGGCTATGCTAACTATCGTCTCGGCAAATGAGAGCGTAATTTGTCAGTGAACCATCGCTAGCAAAGTCGGCTGTACAACTGGGGCGAGTGCTAGGAAGTCTCTCTAGACCTGCCGTGTGGCGGCGCTCGGTCTGCAATCACTGACAGTGGCGACACGCGGGTATACTAACGGACCGCGGCCGATTTAAAGGCTACTACCTAGCAAGTGTGGTGTTTGGCGGTGACACCACAAATACACCCTCCACAGATCCCAAATGAAATGGTTCTCATGGATGTTCAACAAATCAAAAAGTCTTAAATACATTTTCGTTTAAAAGATAAAGACAAAATTTTCGCAAGAAAAAAAATGAACCACGTAGGAAGCTGAATTCTTCGGCTGTTGTAGACACGCAGCATCAAAAAGAAATATTTGTTTACAACACCTATTTACATGGATCTTATTGTCACACTCAAGATGCGCATAAGTCGGATCTGACACAGAACTCACATTACTTGATATTGTTAATGATACAAGGGCGTGCTGAATAGTAATGCCTCCGAATTTTTATTGGAAAACTCTTAAAACTTTTTAAATAAAACAAACGTTATTATCATTCAATCTTCTCATTATTCACACCTACATATTTATTTTTCAACATAATCACCCTGATGACAAACACGTTTTTCTCCCAGCGAGCAACGAGAGACCTGTTTGTTGTTACCGTCATTGTGGAATGTTTGTGTTGACGGAGTGACAACCTCACCTCTGCTTGCACCATTTCATCAATATCAAAGTGAAGTCCTCGAAGGTGTTGTTTAAGTTTTGGAAACAGATGAGAGTCGGATGGGTCCAAGTCGGGACTGTATGGAGGATGATGTACGACAGTGAACCCATGGCGTCGGATTGTTGCTGATGTCGCAGCGCTCATTTGTACTTTGGCATTCTCATGCTGAAGAAGAGGGTGGCCCATGTATGGACGAACTCTTAGAATTCGAAAATTGAGTACAGCATGCTGTTCCTCACGCACCGACATGGTTACATTACACACCGCCATGCTACACGCTGCAATTCGGAGCCCTCTAGCGTCGGATGGCTGTAAATATGTAAACATGAAGAATAAAATTGTAGAATCTTAATAACGGTTGCTTTATTCAAAAGGCCTTAACGGTTGTCACATAAAAAATTCGGGGGCATTACTTTCCAGCACCCCCTCGTATATACACAGCGGTCTCTTCTGCTAAGATATTAGTCAATGGAGTAGAAGGGTTTCGTTACCAACAGATCTGTTAGGTCCCTCTTAAAATGGACTTTATTAATAATTAAACTTTGTATGGCTGCTGGAAAGCTATTCAAAATGTGAGTTTTTGAATGATGGACACTTTTCTGGGCAAAAGTAAATGTCTTTAAATTCTTATGAATATTATTATTTCTAGCAGTGATTCCTTGAATTTAGTTTTGATTTGAAAAATAGATGTACAGTGTGATAAGAAAAATATTTTATATTTAGGGGGGTGGTCGTACGTCCCAAAAAAAAGACAAAATTGTCCAGTGAACATGGGCAAAAAAATCCATACCTTATGAGCTATGAGCTGCTGCTCATCTTCGCTACTGTGAAACACATACCTTCTACTGCAGGCTCTTTGATATCATGAACGACCTATAGAATGCAGCAAAGAAATGAGGACACAGTCCTCTCTTATTTTCCATTGATATAAAATGCAGTAGACATTTGTCAGTATTGTTACTGTAATCAAAGTTCTGGATAAGTGCAGCGCATATATTAATTCTAATGGAACCAGTTTGTGCTGTGAAAAGTTTGTGAAATCCTGTTACATTGTAGTCTCATCTTTGCACTTACTAGCATAATGGAAGGCGATTATCTCAGACGGACAGTGGTAGACACTGCCTTCCGCTGTGGCTGAGAAAAGCAGGTCGTACTTAATTGCAAACTCATTACGAGTACATTAGACGCTCTGGTTTTTCACAGTAACAGAATAGTGTTTCCTCACTTGTTTACTCATTTCTTTATTTCATATTGTAGGTAGTTTCTAACAGCAAAGAGCTTGCAGTGGTGCCAGTTGGGTCTATCAGTAGATTAGGATTCACTAGGCTTGGCCTGCACCTCAATAGGTACGGGAAGTGGAGACTGGCAAAGCTTATAGGTGACAGTGTAGTGGGTGGTGGTGATGGTGGTGGTGGGTTCACTCGTGGGAAAATTCCTGTAGTAGTTGGTGTTAGAGCTGTACATTTTTAGACTGAAGTCAGCTGATAGGTATACCTGCTTAAAGGAAGTCCCTCTAACTAACATCCTTCAGAGGATGTAATGTTTCCAAGTAGAGAAGGAATTAGCACATTTCATCAAAATATAAGAGGTATTAGAGATAAAGTTAATGAACTGCTTATAGATGTTGACTCTAAAGTTATTGGTATATCAGACCACCACTTAAATAATTTGACAATTAAGAGGCTTCCTTTACCAGGATACAGATTAAAAAATCGTTAAAATGGCTCTGAGCACTATGGGACTTAATTCTGAGGTCATCAGTCCCCTAGAACTTCGAAACACTTACATCTAACTAACATAAGGACATCACACACATCCATGCCCGAAGCAGAATTCGAACCTGCGACCATAGCGGTCGCGCAGTTCCAGACTGTAGCGCCTAGAACCGCTCGGCCATCCCGGCCGGCGGATACAGATTATCTGGCTGTTTTACAAGGAGTTCCTGGCGGGGTGGAGGAGTGGTTATGTACATAAAAAACAGTATTCCATTTGAGTCCATAGACGTATCACAACACTGCACTGAACAGATATGTGAATGTTGTGCAGGGGCAGTTGAATTTAGTAAAACTAAACTTATAATTGTTGTTTTTTATAGGTCCGACTTCAGAGCATTTCTGCTCAAGCGAGAGAGGGTTCACTTTGTAGAAAGTACCAGAAATTAGTTATATGTGGTGACTTCAATATAAATTTTGTATATGACGGTGCAAGAAAAAAGATGTTGCTAGATCTCCTAAATTCATATGATCTGATGCAGACTGTGTTTCCGATAACATAGATGATAAATATAATACTTTCCTTAACACATTTCACATGCTCTTTAAGAGTTGCTTTCCATTAGGACGTTCTAAAAGGGGTACTAGCAGTAATAGGCGGCCCGGGAGGCTGACTAGTAGGATAAGGATATCATGTCGAACAAACTGGGAATCATATGAAAATATTAGAAGTAGTCACAATCGAGCTACAGTAGCTCATTACAAAAGTATTTTAAGGTGCTTAAAATGTTATTAGGAAGACAAAGAGTATGTGGTATGCAAGTAGAATAGCTAACTCACAGAATAAAATTAAAACCATATGGTCAGTTGTGAAGGAATTGTCTGGTCAGCAGCACAAGGTCGACGATATAAAGTCAGTTCGCAGTAAAAATATTTCTGTTACTGGTAAGTCAGATATATGTACAGTATTCAACAATCAGTTTCTGAGCATTGCTGGTGAATTAAATAAGAATTTAGTTTCTACAGGGGGTCATACAACTTTCTTGGAAAATGCCTTTCCGAGATTAATGTCTGAAATACTCTTCTGTGATCAGACAAGAAGGAGATTGAGTCAATAATTAAATCACTGAAGACTAAGGACTCTCATGGCTATGATGGAGTGCCTAGCAGAATATTAAAGTACAGTGCTGTACATGTTAGCCCTGTATTTAGCCATATTTGTAATTTTGCCTTTAGGAATAGTCAGTTTCCTGAATGATTAAAGTACTTAATAGTAAAGCCGCTTTATAAAGAGGGAGAACGGGACAATGTAGATAATTTTAGACCTATTTCTACGCCATCAGTGTTTGCTAAAGTTACTGAAAAGGCTGTGTATGTAAGAATAATTGCTCATTTTATATCATACGATTTGCTGTCACATGTACAGTTCGGCTTTAGAAGTCGTTTAACAACTGAAAATGCTATATTCTCTTTTCTATGCGAGATACTGGGTGGGTTAAACAAAAGGTTTCGAATGCTAGGCGTATTTTTTGATTTAACTAAGGCGTTTGATTGTGTTGATCACAAACTATTTCTCCAGATGTTGGACCATTACAGAATATAGAGAGTAGCTCACAACTGGTTCACCTCTTACTTTAGCAACATACAGCAAAAGGTCATCATTCACAATGTAGAGAATGGCTGTTATGTGGGGTCTGAGTGGAGTACAGTCAACTGGGTGGTGCCCCAGGGATGTGTTGGGGCCACTCCTGTTCCTCATTTATATAAATGATGTGCCCTCAAGTATTACATATAACTCTGAAATATTTCTGTTTGCTGATGACATTAGCTTGGTAGCAAATGATGCTGTGTGCAACATTGGCTCAGTTTTTAATAGTGCAGTTCATGACCTAAGTTCGTGGCTTGTAGAAAATAAACTAACGCTAAATCACAGTAAGACTCTGTTTTTACAGTTTCTAACACACAATTCAACAAAACCTGAGGTTCTAATTTCACAGAATGGGCATATGATTAGCGAAACTGAACAGGTCAAATTTCTAGGTGTTCAGGTAGATAGTAAGCTGCCGTGGAAAGTCCACGTTCAGGATCCTGTTCAAAGACTTAATGCTGCCATTTTTACTATTCGAACGGTATCTGAAGTGAGTGACCGTTCGACATGAAAAATAGTCTACTTACTTATTTTCATTCGCTTATGTTGTATCGTATTATGTTCTAGGGTAACTCTTCCTATTCTAATAGGATATTATTGGCTAAGAAATGGGCGGTTCGGGCAATAAGTGGTGTAACTTCACGAACCTCTTGTCGACCCCTGTTCACGAGTCTGGGTATTCTGACATTGGCCTCTCAATATACAGGGTGTTTCAAAAATGGCCGGTATATTTGAAACGGCAATACAAACTAAACGAGCAGCGATAGCAATACACCGTTTGTTGCAATATGCTTGGGACAACAGTACATTTTCAGGCAGACAAACTTTCGAAATTACAGTAGTTACAATTGTCAACAACAGATAGCGCTGCGGTCTGGGAAACTCTATAGTACGATATTTTCCACATATCCACCATGTGTAGCAATAATATGGCGTAGTCTCTGAATGAAATTACCCGAAACCTTTGACAACGTGTCTGGCGGAATGGCTTCACATGCAGATGAGATGTACTGCTTCAGCTGTTCAATTGTTTCTGGATTCTGGCGGTACACCTGGTCTTTCACGTGTCCCCACAGAAAGAAGTCACAGGGGTTCATGTCTGGCGAATAGGGAGGCCAATCCACGCCGCCTCCTGTATGTTTCGGATAGCCCAAGCAATCACACGATCATCGAAATATTCATTCAGGAAATTAAAGACGTCGGCCGTGCGATGTGGCCGGACACCATCTTGCATAAACCACGAAGTGTTCGCAGTGTCGTCCAAGGCAGTTTGTACCGCCACAAATTCACGAAGAATGTCCAGATAGCGTGATGCAGTAATCGTTTCGGATCTGAAAAATGGGCCAATGATTCCTTTGGAAGAAATGGGCGGCCCAGACCAGTACTTTTTGAGGATGCAGGGACGATGGGACTGCAACATGGGGCTTTTCGGTTCCCCATATGCGCCAGTTCTGTTTATTGACGAAGCCGTCCAGGTAAAAATAAGCTTCGTCAGTAAACCAAATGCTGCCCACATGCATATCGCCGTCATCAATCCTGTGCACTATATCGTTAGCGAATGTCCCTCGTGCAGCAATGGTAGCGGCGCTGAGGGGTTGCCGCGTTTGAATTTTGTATGGATAGAGGTGTAAACTCTGGCGCATGAGACGATACGTGGACGTTGGCGTCATTTGGACCGCAGCTGCAACACGGCGAACGGAAACCCAAGGCCGCTGTTGGATCACCTGCTGCACTAGCGTCTGTGGTTGCCGTACGCGGTCGCCCTACCTTTCCAGCACGTTCATCCGTCACGTTCCCAGTCCGTTGAAATTTTTCAAACAGATCCTTTATTGTATCGCTTTTCGGTCCTTTGGTTACATTAAACCTCCGTTGAAAACTTCGTCTTGTTGCAACAACACTGTGTTCTAGGCGGTGGAATTCCAACACCAGAAAAATCCTCTGTTCTAAGGAATAAACCATGTTGTCTACAGCACACTTGCACGTTGTGAACAGCACACGCTTACAGCAGAAAGACGACGTACAGAATGGCGCACCCACAGACTGCGTTGTCTTCTATCTCTTTCACATCACTTGCAGCGCCATCTGTTGTTGAAAATTGTAACTACTGTAATTTCGAAAGTTTGTCCGCCTGAAAATGTACTGTTGTCCCAAGCATATTGCAACAAACGGTGTATTTCTATCGCTGCTCGTTTAGTTTTTATTGCCGTTTCAAATATACCGGTCATTTTCGAAACACCCTGTATATACTCCTTACTGTCATTCCTTGTTAACAATATTAGCTTATTCCCAAGAATAAGCAGCTTTCACTCAGTTAATATTCAGCAGAAATCAAACCTGCATTTGGATCAGACTTCCTTAAGCCTTGTGCAGAAAGGTGTGCATCCATTTTCAGTAAGTTACCACTCGAATTCAAAAATCTTAGCAGTAATCCATGCGCTTTCTAATCTAAGCTGAAGAGTTGCCTCATGGATCACTCCTTCTATTCTGTCGAGGAGTTCCTTGTAAAATTAAGCTGATTCTCGTTGTATTGTTGATTGCATTTACTTAAATTTATGGACTGACTTTTTTGGAGTTCATAAACATTTATTTTTATCTGTTATTACTTTTATGTTGTAATTTCATGTACTGATAAGTTCCATGACCTTGGAGACTTGTTCCTCGATTTGATCCTACTCAACTTGACGTGTAAATAAAAACAAAAATAAATATGTGTGTTTCACAGTAGAGAAGATGAACCAGAGGGCATAGCTCTTAAGGTATGCTTTTTGAAGCCCATGTTTGCTGGACATGTTTTTCTTTTTTCGTCCGTTCTACCAGTCCTAAAAATATAGAACGCTTTCCTTAATACCCAGTATTATTTATGGCAAATTTCATTAGAGAATAAATATGTCGGCAAGCAGCAATTAGATTCCCCAGCTCCTTGAATAGGCCTCTGCGGGACGTTCTTGGGTTCACACGACAAATAATTCGTAGTATACGTTTCCGGATTCGGAAAACTTAAGCTTGGCTTCATGTGTTACCCCCCCCCCCCCCCCCCCCCCGCCCACCCTACACACACAAAAAAAAAATCCTTTGTTTTATTTTTATATAACCTATGACTTACAACATCCGCAGTGCATATAAAGATTTGTTTAGGTGCGTGTTGACGCAAATAAAACTTGCTGCATTTCTTTAAGTAATGTGGGAAGTAGTGGAGAAGAATAGTTGAAGCTTATGGCAGGATGTTTTTGATCACTGAAAAGCAAGAGCTATGCAGGTGCGTCACAAAAGCTACGAGTGTTGTGGTGGTCGACAAAACAACGGAAGCAGACTGGCGGCACGTGTTGTGCTTTGGTTTGCGCACGTTCGCGATTCCGTGTCGCCTTGACCCAACTGGGGTGCAAGATTGCGCCTAGCTGACCTAAGCACGGCGTGCTCACAAACAATAACTACGCCTCAGGTGTCCGGTCGCAGCGTGCGGGTTTTGCGGACAGGCCTCAATCTACTGATAAAGACACTTTCAGTAACGTAGATAGGAAAGACTACGTTACAAGCGGATGAGTACGTAAATAACGCATCCCTAAGAAAGACTCCCTTTTGCGGGGAACTATTGCGGGTCATTTACAAAACAATGTGACCAGCATTCGGGGGCGATGGTAAAAGCGCGGAAGTTACAAAATAGTATAAGAAATTTGATTCGAAAATCATAAATCAAACTAGTTTCACCTTCACATTGTCGTGTTACAGTGCTGTGCCGGTTTCGCTTCACACCAAAGAAAACAGAGAAGACATAAAAAAAAACGGCAGTTCTATCATTGTCCTCCACTTAGCGTACAAGATATTTACTAAAATTGTGACTATTCGCACAAGAAACATGACATCCTAAATGGGGAAATGAAAAAAAGGTGACATTGCAATCAGGTACAGCACAATGGATAACCTGTACACTTAACATATTTCCTAGTGCAAACGACTGTTTGCAGAAATTCGTGCAATTGCCTACGCCGCAGTAAGCTACAAGCATATTTTTTCTATCATTTGACTGTATCGCATGTCACTGTGCTCAACACAGTCTATTACCCAGCGAGTAAACAAATGGTATAGAAAGGAAAGAGGATATCGTTGTAACTCGTAAGGTACACAGTATCAGGAGAGACAGTGCAAGAAATGTAGCGATTCAGATACTTATTGCGACTGTGAGACATGAGAGAAACAGAATGGAGAGAAGCGAAAGGCAAAAAGCGTAATAATCCTAGTCTGGAACAAAGAAGTGCCCCAAAATACAAAAGAATCAATACAGTATCGTTTTTAACTTATGATGTCGAAACACGGAGAACGAATAAAAGGGATAAAAGCAAAATATAGGTCTGCAAAATGAACTACATGGGGAATATAGCTGAAGTCACACAACTAGATAGGTTGAGAAACTATGGATTGAGAGACTTAATAAAAGAGGCGCCTCCTGAAGGCAGAATAGAAAGCTCAAAGTTGTAGTCACATGAACGCGTGAGAAGAATGCAAGGAGACAGGATAGCGAAGGTGGTGTTCGGGATGAGGTCTTAAGGAAAAATAATGAAAGAAACATCAAAGCATAGATGGCGGAAAGGAGCACAGGGAAGTGTAAAGGGCAAGGGTATGATCAGGAGTGCCCCGGGGAAGTGTGATAAAAACGCTATTATTTTCCATATATATAAACGATCTGGCAGACAGGATAGGCAGCAATCTGGGTTCAAATGGCTCTGAGCACTATGGGACTTAACATCTGAGGTCATACAACTTATAACTACTTAAACCTAAGTAACCTAAGGACATCACACACGTCCATGCCCGAGGCAGGATTCGAACCTGCGACCGTAGCAGTCGCGCGGTTCCAAACTGGAGCGCCTAGAACCGCTCGGACACCACGCCCGGCCAGCAATCTGGGGTTTTTGCTGATGTGCTGTGGTGTACGGGAAGGTGTCGTAGTTGAGTGACTGTAGGAGGATACAAAATCACTTAGACAAAATTTCTGATTGGTGTGATGAATGGCAGCTAGTTCTAAACATAGAAAATATAAGTTAATGCAGATGAGTATCGAAAACAAACCCGTAATGTTAGAATATAGCGATACTAATGCCCTGCTTGATACACTTGCAGTTTCACGTCTTTGAAATATCTTGTCGTAACGTTGAAAAGCAATGTAAAATAAACGAGCACCTGAGGACTGTGGTAGGTAAGGCGAATGGTCAGTTTCGATTTATTGGGAGAATTTTGGGAAAGTGTGGTTCAGTTTTAAAGGAGACCACATACACGACGCTAGTGCATCCTATTCTTGAGTACTGCTCGAGTGTTTACGATCCATACCAGGTCGGATTAAAGGAAGACATCGAAGCAATTCAAAGATGGGCTGCTAGATTTGTTACCGATAGGTTCGTGCAATACGTAAGTATTAAGGAAATGCTACGGGAACTCAAATGAGAATCCCTGGAGGGAAGGCGACGTTCTTTTCGAGGAACACTATTAAGAAAATTTAGAGAACCGGCATTTGAAACTGACTGCAGAACGATTCTACAGCCGTCAACATATATTTCACGTGAGGACAACGAGGATAAGATACAGGAAATTTAGGACCCATACGGAGACATATAGACAGTCGTTATTCCCTCGCTCTACTTGCGAGTGAACAGGAAAGCAAACTACTAGTAAAGGTACAGGATAGCCTCCTCCAGGCATCGTACGGTGGCTTGTGGACTATGTATGTAGATAAAGTAAAAACTGTAATAGTAAAGGTACAGGATAGCCTCCTCCGGGCATCGTACGGTGGCTTGTGGACTATGTATGTAGATAAAGTAAAAACTGTAATGTCGTACAGGACGAAAACTGGAAACATAGATGAGCGTGGAGACGTTTGTATCCAGCTGACCTGGCTCAAGACTTAAGACAGCACAGTATGATAATGACAATGATAACGATCATGATGAATATGTAACTAAGAGAAGAGAACCTGAATCCGTTGCTGACGCAACACTTCTTCGACTCTAAGGGCACAGCTTAATGCCTCCGTCAGATATATGGACCTCTAGGTACATCTGCATCTTTTTGTATAGTATGTTCCATAAGTAACAGCGAAAACTAACAGGACTGAAAGCACAACATAACGGAAATAAAAATGTCCAGTAAACACGGGTCCGTAAACCAATCATTTACGAGATAATTTCGGATGTGTGGTTACGAGTCGTCATTCACTTCAGTAGGAAACACAGGGTGATTCATAGGCACAGAATCACTCTTCTGAAACAAAAACAGATGGATGAATAGAAATTCAGAATCTTGTATTTTGAGACTGGAGAAAGGGAAAACCAATGAGGCTATCTTAGCAACATAGAGGCCGTTCTGGAAGCCACCATCTTGAATGCAATTCGCAATTTTCAAGGGGAAAAGGGGTCATGTGACATATGAGGTGGACAGAAAATTATACGGAAAACAATGCTCACTTTCATTTGAGCACGGCTTTATTCATTCTCGAGTTAGATCACGATTTGTACGGAAGAAAGGAAATGCTGGTGATAACACATAAAGACCACAGGATGTGCTCGACGTGTTGTTCAGCATGTTTTAAGGTCGTTGCTGTCTACTTCACCCATTGGTCATGGAATTTAACCAACTGATACCATCTGTCCAAAATGTTCTAAGGCCGATTTTATTCTTGACATATAAGCGACGTCAGCGCAGTAAAAATGGTGGCATCTTGAACTAACAAGTGTGAACAAGAGACGTTTATTCGACCAGTTATGAGCAGGCAGAGTTAAATGGTGGACGTGCGACCGTAGTGTGTCAAAGATGTTTTGTTACAAACCGCAATGGAGCAACATCTCTAAATCAAATGTTCAAGACATTCTCCAGAATCTATTGAAGAAGAGAAAAGTATGTCCAGCGGTTGTCCCGCACATTTTGACTCCAGAAAAAAAAACAACGTGTGGACGCCTGCTACGACTTGATTGAAATGCAAAATCCCGGCAGTTCTTTTGTAGAAAACATCACCATGAATGACGAGATTTGGTGTTATCAGTACGAATCTGTTACTAAACGACAAAGTGCAGAGATTTACATGAGGTTTCCACACTTTCACACCATAACTGATATTCAAGCCAACGTGAGGTGCGAGTTGAACAGTCACCCAAAAGAAGGACTTTCCTGATATTATCGCACGGTTGTATGAACGTTCTCTGGGGTGTACTCAAATGTGGAGAGACTTTGTAGATCAACTGAAGCATTTAAACCACAATCTCAACTTTTCTCTATTTTTTATTCATTCAGGCTCGAAAGTTTTCGGATTGACGGAGTGTGTATTGGAATGCGAACACAAGCAACAATAATCCGCACCGTGTGGTGTGCAAGGTCTTAGATCTTCACCACATACACAACTGCGTTGACATGTTCCTTCAGTTAGAAGTGTAATGGACTTCAATCCGAGGAACGTTGCCTCTACGATCTCTACGACCTGTCTGTCTCTGGGGAAACTGGATATCCATACATGAATTGACAGATAGCCCATAACGAGGTGGGACTCCACCGCGCTGAAAGAAAGTTTGAAATGTCCCGTCTTCAAACAGCAGCGACGGTACCACATATTCGTCACACAATTGCAAGTAACGGACCACTGTTAACGGATCCCGAATGAAGAAGGGCGCAACGATACTAGAACAATATATTACACATCAGATCATCACTTTCGATGAGCCAGTTTCCTTCGGTGGATCCAATGGATCTGATCAGTATCTTGATTCCTTTTATTTATCACTCCGTTCATGTAGAAATTAGCTTCATCAGTAAAGAGTACGTCATAGGCAAAACGACGGTTTTCGTCCAGCTTGCGTGTCACATATTCTGCAAACTGAACCCGACAATGTGGAGCGTTTTCGGTGAGATGTAGTAACATTTCCATTTTTTAAGGGTGCCGTATACATGTGGCCAAAATTGTCATTATTGGTGTACCGCTGATACCAGTTTCTTGTGACCTACTGCGAGTACTGCGCTGTGTGTCATTACTGAACGATACCAGAACAGCCGTTGATGTTATCTCGTGCGTAGCCGTTTTCGATAGTCCAGCTTTCGGTCTGATTGTGACAGGCCAGTTTCGGAATTTTGCGAGAAGTGTCACCACGGTAGTGTGGTTAGTTCATGGTGTGTCTTTGTAGCGTTGACTGAAATCCCCATCTTCCTCCTGATATTAGGTCGATCTCAATGCGTTCGGCTTGGGTTAACGCCATGAGCTTTCACGTCATCTCTAAAGAAGGAAATTTAGTCATACGGCGAAAATGAATAAAGTTTTACTCAGATAAAAAATACTGTTATTTTTGTGGTGTCATTGTCTATCTGTTTGATATTGTAAGTAGGCTGTTTATGTTTTCTTATTGGCAACGTTACGTAGCGCTCAAAATGAAAATCACTGGCTGTGCTGTGTGCAGTCTGTGGCTGCTTTGCATTGTTGTAATACTCGCCATTGTAGTGTTGGGCAGCGGCAGCTGGATGTGAACAGCGCGTAGCGTTGCGCAGTTGGAGGTGAGCCGCCAGCAGTGGTGAATGTGGGGAGAGAGATGGCGGAGATTTGTAATTTGTCATGAACTGATATATATATTAAGACTTGTGATGATATTAAGGTAAATACATTGTTTGTTCTCTATTAATATCTTTCATTTGCTAACTATCCCTATCAGTAGTTAGTGCCTTCCATAGTTTGAATCTTTTATTTAGCTGGCAGTAGTGGCGCTCGCTGTATTGCAGTAGCTTGAGCAGCGAAGATTTTTGTGAGGTAAGTGATTTGTGAAAGGTATAGTTTAATGTTAGTCAGGGCCATTCTTTTGTAGGGATTTTTGAAAGTCAGATTGCGTTGCGCTAAAAATATTGTGTGTCAGTTTAAGCACAGTCATGTATAATTGTTCAAAGGGGAAGTTTCATATGTCGACCCTTAGCCTAGGATACCTCACTGGAATCTTCTGATTTTTTTCTTGTAGTTTGTGCAATTAGTGTAGATTTTGTTTATTGCTAGCGCGTAATTATAGAGAGAATTTCCTTTGTAGTTGCAGTCTTTCATTGTGGTACAGTAAAACAGTTGTAGCATGCATGCAGTTTTACACCAAGTATTTCTCAGCAGCGCGTGCAATTAACTAGATATTTTTTCAGTGTTATGTTAATGTGTTCTCTTATTTTTGCTCTTCAAATTGTGCTTTTCTGTGTTGTCGTGTGAAATATTGTGACAATAATGGCGTGTGAAAAACGTAATACTAGGCTCCAAAGTAAACTGAGAAATGACAGTGAAGATGAAAGCAGTGTGTTAGCGCCGCAGAGTAATGAATTAACAGACATTCAAAGTAGTAATTTGGTAACTGTGCATAGGGAAATGGAGTGGGCGGCAAACAATGGCGTGGACAGTGAAACAATTAGTGAAGAGGGACGCATTATCGAACGATCGGTCGGCAACAGCTCGCCTCAGGAATCCGAAATGACAGGAAACAATCTCGCAAATACTGTAGATTCAGGTTTTGGTTCCTCACCGTTTTCTCAAATAAGTCAAGACACATTTTCTGCTTGTCAAAATGTGAATGTTGCCGGTGCAAATTCACTGCCGAAAAGCACTGAGGAACATGTTCCAGACACCAGTGCATTGTTATTACAATTAATACAGCAAATGGGACAAACACAGCAAAAGCTTCAAAAGTTAGACACAATGGAACAAAATCTTCGAAAGTTAGACACAGTGGAACAAAATCTCAAAAAGTTAGACACAGTGGAACAAAATCTTAAAAAGTTAGACTCATTGGAACAAACTCTTGAAAAAACACGTGAAGACTTAACTACTGAGTTACATAACATTGAATCGAAATGTCAAAAAATCTGTAATGACGTAAAAACACAAATTTGTGAGCATTTTCAACCTATTTTTTCGCGGCATGAAAATGCATTACAGAATCACGAAGCAGCCATAAAAGAACTGCAAATTATTGTTCATGAAAATCATGAGACCTTGCAAGCTAAATTTGACTCAGTTGCATCTACCGATTCGGTTACGCAACTTGCAAAAACTCAGGATAACTTAAAGGACACAGTAGATTCGATTTCAACACAAATGGACACTCTGAAACTTGGTTCAGAAAAACACACTGAGGAAATGTGTTCATTATCAGAGAAAGTAGTTCAACTTTCGGATCAGCTAAATAATTTATCTACGAAGGTAGATGATAATCTGAATGACGCAAAACCGGTAGTCTTTAATGACACAGAACAGAGCGAAAAAAATTAGGAAACTGAAACAAAATCTGAATCAAATTGATACGCAACACCAAAGAGAAATCCGGGAAGTACAAGATCAGCTGACACAGGTAATACAAGAATTACGTATTTCAGAAGACACTCGCGCTCCAACACGGGAAGAGGAACTTAGAAATACGCAAAAGCCACAAAATAATAACACAGGGCATTTCGGTAATTATGAAAGAAATTGGCAAGGTACACCGAATTTTGAGATGGAACCGCCGACACGACGTAACTATGACCGAGATGCTACTCGCAGACACGATGATTTTGACTATAAGCTGTTCATTACTACACGTAAATTCAAAACGTTTAAGAATTCTGCCAACGACATTCATCCACAAGCGTGGCTCCATCAATTCTCTCATTGTTTCCCTCCCAACTGGTCATTGGAGCACAGGTTAGAATTTATGTGTGGCTACTTAGAGAATGAACCAGGTGTAAGAATGCGATCGGTCATTCACGATTGTCACAGTGAAGGAGATTTTTATCATGTCTTCCTCTCAGCGTATTGGTCTCAAGCTACACAAGACCGTGTAAAACATAGCATCATGATGATGAAACACTTTGAACAATCTGAATTTTCCAGTCTTGTCAAATATTTTGAAGACATGTTGCATAAGAATCAATATCTATCAAACCCATACAGCCCCTCAGAACTCATCCGTATTTGCTTACTCAAATTGCCTGAACATTTACGACATATTATTTTAGCAGGACGCTGCAAAGATGACATTGAAGCATTTCAGGGTCTGTTACAAGAACTGGAAATTGACACTGACAATCGGGGAACGCGGAAACAGGAGCACAACAATTACAGGTCACATCTGTCACAATTCCACGATGAAAGAAATAATGACTGGACACGACAAGGCTATTCTCACAACGCAAATTGTGACCAAAATAGACACCACCCGTACGACAACCGTTGGCAGAGTAGTAATAATTACAGGGAAAGATCACCTCTCCGCGGTAGCGACTATCACAGAGACAATCAGAGAAACAGACAATATGGGAACCAAAATAATTATTATCAAGGGAGACAGAATAACTTCAGACGCAACAGTTCAGCGCGCAGTTACGATTCAGGGAGAAATTCTCCACGACTTAACCGACAAGAAAGAAACTACAGAAACTACCGACAAAACGACAGACCTGAATTCCATCAGAACTGGCGAGCTTTAAACAGAGCTGGGCCCTCTCGGCAAGGCGAATTTGTGGAAGTTAGGCCTCCTAATCCCAGTAACGACGCGCGGCAACAAAGAGACAGACAATGACTCGCACAGCAGGCAGCCGCGTGCGCCCGCTGGCTCCGAGAAAAATAACATAAGACGCTAGCCTTGAGAAAAATTTTAGCATTCTTTACCGATGTATACAACATGATAATTGCTTTGAAGTTGAAACTCTGTGCACTAGGAAGAGTAAAGGTTTACACCACATTTCACATGTAAAACCGTTTATTGAAAGATAATCTACTTTTTAACTTTGTCTTTGCCATAAAGCGTTTCACTTCACGTTACTAGTATGCTTTAGAAACTGTTAACATGCAACAATGTTTGAAGTTAAATATCCAGCCAAGAACCAAGAGAAATTATTTAAACAGAAATTACGAATGCATTGTTATTGTGGACAGACGACACAGTGTTATTGTGTGTGTGCATTCTTGCTTGTTTGTTGCACGATTACGTAACGACTATAAAGCTCACATACTTAGAACATTTACCAGTACTGCTAATGAGATTTTAATGCAACATTTTGGTTTACTTGAAAATACATTCCGGATTTAAAGTACTTTCTGTGAGATACCAGATGAGACAATAGTTAGTTTATGTGACAGCTACACGATTTTATCACGACGCTACTAATGAGTGACAATTTACAATGTTGATTTTGCGGTGTTTCTGTTTTATATCTGCACAGTTTTTCTGTATTATTCTGGAAAGTAAAACATGTTTTAGTAGTAACTTTTATGGTATAGCTACAAGGAGACAGCCTTTTCTGTAGCACAACAATACGTTACAGCACAGTACTTTCTTCATCACGGCAATAAGCGTAATAAGTATGATATCTATACGCAAAGCATTTCACTTTGTTTATCATGAGGTCAGTACATTGACTTCTGCAGAACTTAGCTTTCGGAGGACGATAACTACGACACTTCCACAGAGATTATGTTGCAACAAGACGCACATTTAGCGCTACAGGACACGTATTTGAGTGAGCAATTTTGTACTAAAAACATTTATTTTCAAAGATATTTGAAACACAATGATACAAAGTTTTTCCGTGATACATTTCATTCCATTGCAATAATCTGTAGCACCTGAGGGTATAATTACATTAATCCTCAGGGGGGTACATGCTTACTTTGTGTACCATGTGTGTGGCAACCACAAGGAACCCTAGCTAATATGGTATTTGCTTATACAACTTTACACATCGGTACCATATTTCTCTAACACACAATTTACACAGCTATCTGATCATTTAACTGAGAGAGACAAACATTTATTTTTACTACATCAGTGACACATGTTTACGTAATTACACCGTTGGATAACTTCACACTTACGAAATTGTATTTTGTCTGTACTGTGTGAACTCTTCATATTTTTTTGGAACCATTGTGATACTATGAGAGCTTTGAATGATGTATTTGGTAAAGGGATTATGATTTTTAAAGTACGTTTGAGGCAGATGACACTTTTGACATGAGCAGAGAATTTTTTTAATTATTGGAGGAAGCTACGACGATTTTGAGATTTGACCGAGGTGTTATGATGTTATTTTTACGACGACGATGTGTATTATGCTGCTGAGGTATGTTTACGATTAATAGGCTGAGGCTATATGAGTTATTTGATTATGCTTCATATTTATAATGACGAAATATTGACGAGTGTCGATGGATACGTATATGTGTAATAAGGTAAGGAGTAATGAATAGTGGGTAGGGACTCTTGACTTGTGAAAAAGGATGTTGGAAACCAAGAATCGTACTTTAAGAGTTATGACATGTGTGAATCATGTGTGAATGTATCACAATGCCACTGAACATTTTTTGGACACTGTTATATTCATAGGATTTTGTTTCTACAGATTTGCAACGCTAATTCTTGACCTGTGAAATATTTTTATGTGAGGCTGTCACTGTAGCGGTAAATATTTCCGTAAGAATGTTAAGTGACCACCTGCACGTAATGCGTCGCGGGCACCCAGCTGTGTCAGACGCCTGGAGAAAAAGCCATTATTGCGAGCCCTTTTCAGCGGCACAGGTAGAAAAAAAAGGGGACGTGGGACGTGTCAAACACCTGGAGAACAAGCCATTAGGGTGTGCCTTTCATCGCTAATGCGACACCCTCGTTACTTGAAAACATATGATTACTCGCACTTTGTGCTAATTACTGAAATGCTTATGAATTGATGGGAAATATTCGTACATCTGCACACCTGATTACGACAAGCGTCTTTCTACGAGAGTTGAGAGAATTTCTACTAACTTATGAAATGTCACATGACTATTGAATGATATTTTTATGCTTTGGTTTGCGTAACTGCTTATTTCATTTGATACCTGTTTTTCAGCTGTGTTGCAGCATTGCTTTTATAAAATGAAATGCATTTGCTAATGTGAACACTTTCTGTCAACAGATCTATTAAATAATTATTTTATGATCCACATTCTTTAAAAAAAAGGAGCACTTGGAAAGGAAAGAACAATAAGAAGGAACTAATAACAGTAACACATAATTTTCTTTTCAAGTACTTGGTAATTTCTTTTGTAGAATAAATTGTGATGCATCACTCTAATGTTAAGATGTGACATAGGTATTAGACATGGCCATTTTAGTGTAATATTTTTTCTGCTTGCGCTATGTCATGTTTAGGTATAAGTTGCTGCTGTTTGCCAGGCATAGTGTTATTGAATTTGACTTTTGCTCATTTATGCTGCTAGCTTTGCCAATTTGCATTTTTTTGCATTGCTGTTTGTGTTGATTTGTTACGTGCTGCTGCATTGCCTCGTCCCTTAGTTTAGCATCTGAGCTCAGTAGATTTAAGTTAGCTTAAGAGGGGGTAGCCTCTAAGAGAATGAGTTGCGATGAATTGGAAGAAATGCATTGAGAAAACAGGTTTAGGTAGGATTTTCTTGGAAATAAATGTTGAGGTAAGAAATGTGTGAACATACAAATACAGAAAGCATGCTTAGATAGAATTTTTTTGGTGGAAACAAAGGATGAAATAAGAGGAAAGATATATGAAGTTTTGGGTTGGACTGCAGTACCAAATGTTACACTGAAAACGAACCCTGTCCTTTCCTTTTGTGTTATCCCACTATGTGTTTGTGTACCCTTGAGTATTTGTTTTCTTCCTGTCTCTGTGTAGTTTCATAGAATTTTTTCTTCTTTTAATATTAAGCTACATTCACTATGATGAGGAATACTGTTATCATCAAATATAATTGGCATTAATAATATGTTATTTACTTTGTAAGGATATTAGACATTATTCATTCTGTTTAAATGCTTATGTGTGAAGTTGATGTTTCGAAAGTTATTCTGATCTTTTATGTACGTACTCATGTCATAATTCCTGTAACACTGATGTCTATGTTAGTTCGATTCTTTTGTAAAGCCTGTACTACAAATGTTATCTGTATTGTTATGTTCTTTAATGATGTATTTTGTACCTTTGTTATTGTATTCTTATGTTATAAAAATTGTAATTGTCACCAGTTCATGATATTATTAACTTGTTAGTTACATTTCACTGCACACGTTTCTGTTGGTCATAGTATATGGACAATATGTGAGAAGTAGGGACTGATAGTGTTTGCACGTGTGTTAATGATTCAGCAAGGGACTGGATAACAGCATTGCTGGTTCTAAGGACAATTTCAAAAACTTTGTGAGTGCACTAGTGGTGGTTTATGGACTTGCTATATTCTCCGCAAGACTCTTCAACGGTGATTGTGCACCTGCACAGTCACAACAGATGGCTGCTGGCTATCTCTCCAAGGACTACAGTGGGTCTGCATCTTTGATGACCCACCAGTACCATTATCTCTACAAGGACTACAGTGGGTCTGCACCTTTCATGACACACCAATACCATTATCTCTACAAGGACTACAGTGGGTCTACATCTTTGATGATCCATCAATACCATTATTTCTACTAGGACTGCAGTGGGTCTGCACCTCTGGTGGCCCACCAATATCGTAATCTCTACCAGGACTACAGTGGGTCTGCTCTGTGATGACCTACCTACCAATATTCATCAAAACTTCGACTGACTCTGCAGTGAGTTTGCTCTGTTGTGACCCAATACTTGTCTGCATGTCGAGAGTCAGCACTGTCTTTCCGTTGGAAGGACAACACTACTTCTTCAAGACTGCATGGAAATCCACTACTTCTGTGTGCAATTTCTTTTACTAATGAGACTTTGTGAAAAAAAAACCTGTAATTACTGTTATGATGAATGATCAGGACTATCTTTATGGACTGTGAGAAAATTTTAGCTTTTGAGCAACATTGTATCAATAAGTGTGTGCATTTGATTTCTTTGTTATTGTAATTATGAAAAATTTTATCAAATCATTATTGGCCACTGCCCAAAAAAAATTTGTAAAATTTTTTGTGGGGAGCATGGGGGCTATGTAAGTAGGCTGTTTATGTTTTCTTATTGGCAACGTTACGTAGCGCTCAAAATGAAAATCACTGGCTGTGCTGTGTGCAGTCTGTGGCTGCTTTGCATTGTTGTAATACTCGCCATTGTAGTGTTGGGCAGCGGCAGCTGGATGTGAACAGCACGTAGCGTTGCGCAGTTGGAGGTGAGCCGCCAGCAGTGGTGAATGTGGGGAGAGAGATGGCGGAGATTTGTAATTTGTCATGAACTGATATATATATTAAGACTTGTGATGATATTAAGGTAAATACATTGTTTGTTCTCTATTAATATCTTTCATTTGCTAACTATCCCTATCAGTAGTTAGTGCCTTCCATAGTTTGAATCTTTTATTTAGCTGGCAGTAGTGGCGCTCGCTGTATTGCAGTAGCTTGAGCAGCGAAGATTTTTGTGAGGTAAGTGATTTGTGAAAGGTATAGTTTAATGTTAGTCAGGGCCATTCTTTTGTAGGGATTTTTGAAAGTCAGATTGCGTTGCGCTAAAAATATTGTGTGTCAGTTTAAGCACAGTCATGTATAATTGTTAAAAAGGGGACGTTTCAATATGTCACATGACTCCTACCGATTTGAAAATGTCCAGTTGCATCAAAGATGGCAGTCATGTTGGAAACATACCCTAACAGGTTTTCCCCCTCTCCCGTCTCATTCTACTTGACTTTAACTTTCTAATCACTTCTCCTGCTTGATGTTGTTACGGTCCTGAGTCCGAAGACTGGTTTCATGCAGCTCTCAACGACTGTCTACTCTACTGAGCGGAGTGATTAGCACACAAGTGTCGCTTTCGGGAGGACGACGGTTCAAATATGCGTTCGGCCATGCTGATTTAGGTTTTCGTGATTTCCCTAAATCGGTTAAGGCAAATGGCGAGACGCTTCCTTGGAAATGGCAAGGCAGATTTCCTTCTCCATTCTTCCTTAATCTGAGCTTGTGATTCGTCTCTAAGAACCTCGTTATCAACGGGACGTCAAACACAAATCTCCGCCTCCTCCTCGTCCTCCTCCTCCTCCGATTATTTGTTTTTTACAAGCCTTTTCACATTTTCATAATTACTGCAAATTATATCCATCTGAGTCTACTTACTGTACTCAAGCCATGGTCTCCCTTTACAATTTTTAACGTCGCACTTCCTTCTATTACGAAATTTACTTTTCCTTTATGCCTCAGGATGTATCGTATCAGCCTATCCCTTCTTTTAGACGAGATGTGACATAACTTTCTTTTCTATCCATTTCGATTCAGTACCTCCTCATTAGTTATCCGAGATACCCATCAAACCTTCAGCATTCTTCTGTCGTATTAGTTTTCAAAAGGTTCAGTTCAGTTCTTGACTGAACTGTTTATCAGTTCAGTTCTTGACTGAACTGTTTATCGTCCGGCTTTCATTTCCGTACAAGTCTACACTCCATAAAAATACATTTAGAAACTACTTCCTAACATTTAAGTTTATATACGATGTTAAATTTTCTTCTCAGAAACGGTTTACTTGCTGTTATTAATGCTTTCAGTATGCTGTTCTGAGTAACTTATCCGCATTCCTATTTTCCTGTACGTTCTTAGTCACACTATCCTATTTCATTTAGTATTTATAGCCATGTAGTTATCTAATCAGAAGCTCTGTTCTCCTCGCCACCCCACTTTCCAAGATGATACTCTAGGCGGCTGTAAAATGAATGTGCACAACGGAAAATACTGAACACGAAAATTGGCCATGTCTGACTACCCCCTGAAGCAGATCTTAGGATCTCTTAATGGTGATATCTCCTCCTTCTTGCTCTTTAACATATAAATTACAACATAAACATGAATGAATGATTAAGGGAACTAGTAACTACAAAATGATAAATACTGTTTCTGCGTATACATTTATTGTAGATTAAAACCCCTTTTATACAGGCTGTTACAAAAAGGTACGGCCAAACTTTCAGGAAACATTCCTCATACACAAAGAAAGAAAATACGTTATGTGGACATGTGTCCGGAAACGCTTACTTTCCATGTTACAGCTCATTTTATTACTTCTCTTCAAATCACATTAATCATGGAATGGAAACACACAGCAACAGAACGTACCAGCGTGAATTCAAACACTTTGTTACAGGAAATGTTCAAAATGTCCTGCGTTAGCGAGGATACATGCATCCACCCTCCGTCGCATGGAATCCCTGATGCGCTGATGCAGCCCTGGAGAATGGCGTATTGTATCACAGCCGTCCACAATACAAGCACGAAGAGTCTCTACATTTGGTACCGGGGTTGCGTAGACAAGAACTTTCAAATGCCCCCATAAATGAAAGTCAAGAGGGTTGAGGTCAGGAGAGCGTGGAGGCCATGGAATTGGTCCGCCTCTACCAATCCATCGGTCACCGAATCTGTTGTTGAGAAGCGTACGAATACTTCGACTGAAATGTGCAGGAACTCCACCGTGCATGAATCACATGTTGTGTCGTACTTGTAAAGGCACATATTCTAGCAGCACAGGTAGAATGTCCCGTATGAAATCATGATAACGTGCTCCATTGAGCGTAGGTGGAAGATCATGGGGCCCAATCAAGACATCACCAACAATGCCTGCCCAAATGTTCACAGAAAATCTGTGTTGATGACGTGATTGCACAACTGCGTGCGGATTCTCGTCAGCCCACACATGTTGATTGTGAAAATTTACAATTTGATCACGTTGGAATGAAGCCTCATCCGTAATGAGAATATTTGCACTGAAATGAGGATTGACAGATTGTTGGATGAACCATTCGCAGAAGTGTACCCGTGGAGGCCAATCAGCTGCTGATAGTGCCTGCACACGCTGTACACGGTACGGAAACAACTGGTTCTCCCGTAGCACTCTCCATACAGTGACGTGGTCCACGTTACCTTGTACAGCAGCAACTTCTCTGACGCTGACATTAGGGTTATCGTCAACTGCACGAAGAATTGCCTCGTCCATTGCAGATGTCCTCGTCGTTCTAGGTCTTCCCCAGTCGCGAGACATAGGCTGGAATGTTCCGTGCTCCCTAAGACGCCGATCAATTGCTTCGAACGTCTTCCTGTCGGAACACCTTCGTTCTGGAAATCTGTCTCGATACAAACGTACCGCGCCACGGCTATTGCCCCGTGCTAATCCATCCATCAAATGGGCATCTGCCAACTCCGCATTTGTAAACATTGCACTGACTGCAAAACCACGTTCGTGATGAACACTAACCTGTTGATGCTACGTACTGATGTGCTTGATGCTAGTACTGTAGAGCAATGAGTCGCATGTCAACACAAGTACCGAAGTCAACATTACCTTCCTTCAATTGGCCAACTGGCGGTGAATCGAGGAAGTACAGTACATGACGACGAAACTAAAATGAGCTCTAACATGGAAATTAAGTGTTTCTGGACACATGTCCACATAACATCTTTCCTTTATTTGTGTGTGAGGAATGTTTCCTGAATGTTTGACCGTACCTTTTTGTAACACCCTGTATATCACAAATGTTTATATATCAATGTCAAATAGACATAAAGACATACAATTGAATTTCCTAACTAACATGATTCATCAATTGCCCAAATCTGCCCCTTTTTATGGCTACGCGATCTAATATAAATAACACGAGATGACCGATATCATCTACGTACCAAACACTAGAAGACACTACTTACAAAGATGATTTACAGTGTTGTGCAGAATCAGTGGAATTAAAATTTACGTTATTACAGCTGTTTAGCTTTATAGCCCTAATAAGCCGAAGCAATTAGCAATATCACCGTATCTACTGCGTCCAGTGCGTCGGAGTGATGGTTCTCGTACACGTCTACGACGATGGAAGAACTCCAGCCACAAAATAAAAACTCATTCAAACACTAGGACGCCAAAAGGCAGTCTTCTGACTAGTATTATCTGATACTGTCTTCTCCTGTCTGTTTTCTACAGACAAGAAACGCGAGCTCCCAGCCACAGGGACGGAATTCAGATAACGTCTCTACGCGAATATAGACAGAGGAAGTGCTCTCAATCACTGAATGCTGCATGCTTAACGACGACTCCCTACCCGTAGGCGAAGTCCAGAATCTTATAAGTTCGCAACAGTACAGTGCTTAACGGTTCTAACTATAAAATCTCCTGGGAGCAAAGACAGCAAGTCCGTCTATTCCAAGAAAAGCTGATACTAAGCGACCGTCAAACACGGGCGCTCAAAGCGGAAGACCACCTTCTCTCCACTTCTGGCCTCCCAGCTAAGCTCGGCTCTCCTCCCTCGTAGCTGCAGAAGGCGAATCGTATTCTCGAAACCACGGAATATTCTCTCTCTCTACAGATTTTTACGAACGCCGACCAACCATATTTTAGACTTCTGTCGTCCAGCACGGAAAGTTTGCGAGGAAATACCTACACCCTTTAATTAGGAATTCATACAGTGGTATGCTTCTCAAAGTAAAAATCCTCGTAAATAACCCAGCCTGTGTGATTTTCTAGGTAATGCTTCTTCATTCCTCTCTGTGGCATCCAAGATTTTTAGAGTTTCTGGTTATCGTTCCGGCCGCCTTTACAACGCTGTGTTAAGCAGGACCAACGCACCTGTGCGGGCTTTTCCACCCAGGGCCTGAGTCGTGCCTGCCGTTTCATTTTCACTGGCGTTCCATCCTCTACTAGTGTAGGCAATCATTCATTACGCCGTTTTGATAATAAAGACATTCCGTCACCTTAAATTCAATAAGCGTTAACAACTATTTACAAGATGTACGTGGCAATGTCAGTCTTCTTTAAATATTCACATATACGATGTACAACCTATCATATGATATCTAATTCCGGTTGTAAATCACGGCAAAGTATGTAGATGAGTGGTTGTAAGGTGCGAAATTATAGCCACCTTACAACTTCACTAATTCCAATAATATCTAAATTCAATCATATAACGTAAATTATAACCTATCTACCCGATTATGCGATCTAGCGTAAAACTCTCTGACCCTAGAACGCCAGTTTCGTTTATCTTGATATCAACATCCTCCCGAGTATGCCCCGCTTGGAGATCTGATTGGGGTACTATTTCACCTCCGGAACATTTTAGCTAAGAGAATACCACATCATTAAGCCGTACAGTAAAGCTGCATGTCCTCGGGAAATATAATGGCTTAGTTTCCCCCTGCTTTCAGCTGTTCGCAGTACCAACGCAGCAAGGCCATGTTGGCTAATGTTACAAGGGCTGATCAGTGACTCGTCCAGACAGTTGTATAACTGCACAAAATACAAGAAGAAATCAGAAGATTCCAGTGAGGTATCCTCGGCTAAGGGTCGACATATGAAACGTCCCCTTTGAACAATTATGCATGACTGTGCTTAAACTGACACACAATATTTTTAGCGCAACGCAATCTGACTTTCAGAAATCCCTACAAAAGAATGGCCCTGACTAACATTAACCTATGCGTTTCACAAATCGCTTACCTCACAAAAATCTTGGTTACTCGAACTACTGCAATACAGCGAGCGCCACTACTGCCAGCTAAATAAAAGATTGAAACTACGGAAGGCACTAACTACTGATAGGCATAGTTAGCAAATAAAAGATGTTAATAGAGAACAAACAATGTATTTACCTTAATAATCATAATATATATAGCAGTTCATGACAAATTACAAAACTCCGCCATCTCTCTCCCCACATCCTCCACTGCTGGCGGCTCACCTCCAACTGCGCAACGCTACGCGCTGTTCACATCCAGCTGCCGCTGCCCAACACTACTATGGCAGACAACAATGCAAACCAGCCACAGACTGCACACAGCACAGCCAGTGATTCTCACACAGACCGCTACGTAACGTTGCCGATAAGAAAACATAAACAGCCTACTTACATGGTGTCCTCGACTCGTTAACACACCCCTCGGCTACGTGCTTTGGCTGTCCCTAGTAGCCACGAAACGGAAGGAAGAAAAAAGTAGTGGAGAGAAAAGACTTCCACAACCAAAAGTAATTGTAGTATAACGTCATTAGAGTACATAGTACTCAGTCACTGTATCGGTGTATGAAAGATCGGCCCACTCATAGTAAATAAACATTACATAATTGATAAATTGAAAGAGTGATGGGCTTTGGGGTCTTCCGTCCCGGAGATGGACGGACTAGAGTATCTACTGCTTATCTTCGTGCTTGCCAAACCATACCATGCCCAGCAAAGTCGCCGGATCTCTCCCCAGATCAGAACGTTTAGAGCATTATGGACACAGCCCTCCAGTCAGCTCGGGATTTTGACGATCTAAAGTGGACAGAATTTTCTCAGGAGGACATCCAACAACTCTGTCAGTCAACGCCAAGGCGAATAACTGCTTGCATAAGCGCCAGACGTGGAGGAACGCGTTATTGATTTGATCAATTTGCGAAACTCTTTCTCTTGAATGAATTATCCATTTTTGCTGAAACTGTAACCATGTAACCATCTGTTCGTCTGTACAGGTTCATCACATCTACCGATCTCCGTCCCAATTTATTTATTTTTTTTTTGCCTAAGAGATGATATCGTGTGCCCCTCTATCGCAATAAATGTATAAGGGGCGATCAAAAAATGAGGGTGTTTCTACAGCGTATATGTAACGTAGCACGACTCCAATACGGGTATATAAGCAACGACATGTAAGCAAGGGATTAGTTCAGCATTCCTGTTTTTCCGACGTGCGTGTTGTAAATACGGAAAAGTGCACTATGGCGACGCTATTACCAAATGCGTCCAAACAGGATCAACGAGCTGTTAATCTTTTCTTGGCCGCCGAAGGATAGACACGAATAGCGTGTTTTCGGTCCCGACAGGCACGTCAGAGCCAGAGCGCGCAGCATTTTCCTTTTCCCTGCATTGCTACAAGGAAAATTCCTTTCCCCTCATGATGTACAGTTACATATTGACTGGTTAGCCCAAGCTGCAATGTTCTTTATAAATCAGATTATCAAACAGCAAAAAAAAAAAAAAAAAAGATTTTTAGGTTCTTATGATCCACTGATAGTCTCTTTGCGAAAAACCGGGAACCGCAAGAGAGATATAGGCTCTGATGCTCGAAGTCCGTCATATCACAATCAAGATGACAGTGGAAAAAGTGAGTCTCCATCACGGATCAATATCTGACAATTTTCATGACATTTTAAGTATGACGAAATACACCTCCCGCTGCGTTCCGCGACTGCTCACGCCCATTCCAAAAGCCCACTCAAACGAGCAGCAGCGGAAATGTATCAGATACGTCAGCCCAATTCGGATGACTTTTTTGCCGGCTTATCACCGTGGACGTGTACTGGCTGTAGCACTATGACCCTGAGACAAAGTAGAAAAATGAACAGTGGAAACGATAGATTCAACAGTGCCGAAAAAGCAAATACCTAACCATCATCGGGCAAGATTATTCTGAGTATTTTTTGTGAATGACATGGTGTATCTGATGTTAACAGATTGTGGTCATAAGGGGTGAACCGTCTGAGGAGCGAACTATCGCAATCTCCTGAGGAGATTACGGGAAGCTGTAATGACAAAGCGTGGCCAAAAGCTTTCCACTGGGTCGTTTTTGCTCAACGACAACACCATAACTCTTTCTGCTTAGATTATTCACAAATGCTGCTTCCTTATACTATCAAATTTTGCTTCAGACTCGTATTCGCCTTACATGGCGCCCAGTAACTTTTACCTCTTACTTCGGATGACGTGGCATCTGGATGATTTTCGAGGTGGTACGTTTTCTGCAAAGCCCAAATGTATACTCATACAGTCAAGGTCTCCGCCAAGTCATCCATCATTTCGAAAAATACGTTACCTTGAAGGATGCATACATATGGTATAGCAAAAGCTAATGCCAAGTTTCATCGTAGCTGTTGTATCCTGTCTAGTTGCCAAATACGGGGTGTCTAGGAAACCTGTTTTTTTCGGATCGCCAGACAATTCAAGCAAATCATATTAATGAGTTTTTATTACAGAAAATAAGTGATAGTACTTAACTTTGAGAAATAGAGATGTGTCGCAAGCAAAGGGCGACATGCAAATGAGAAATCTCTTCAGTGTATACAAAAATTCGTAATACAAGGGAAGTAACACAGTGGATGCATATATTCAGGTCGCTGGTCTTGATGTTTCTGTAGAACTCGTAGAACTGGGCAGCGGCCAGACGGCACGCTGCTCATTTCCTCTTCGTATAGAGGGTGCTGTCGTCGCTTTGTCGTCTTGGAGATGGGTCGGATAGCGTGCAATTGGCCGACGTCGTCTTACAGCCCACTTTGCCCTAACGTTCCCGCCTGACGTGCCGTCGCTTGATCTTATCCCGGATCAGTAGTCGCTAGATTTCTTTGAGGTTATATTTAAAACTTTATGATTACCGTACGTACAACCATACCTTCTTGTTGATAACAGCACTGTCACCAAACCATCTGTTAGTGTTGCTGACACTGATTGATAAATAACTTTTGTATATCGACAATAGTAGCAGTCCTATATTCCCCGTTGGGGCGCACCCTATGTTTCTTTACTTTCATTTGTATATTCGCATTCACCGCTCATTTCTCCTTTTAGTTACTGTTTACCCCGTCTAGTACGGTCCTCGCTGTACACAAGCTTTGGTAGATTTATGTTGTTTAACTTTGTGGCCGGATGGCCTTTTAGTCAGCGTAGTCGTCAGTTATCTACGGGAGGGAAGTTGTGTGCGGCACTCGTCAGTGATCTGAGTCAACTTTGTTCTGTGTATGACCTTATTTATCTCTTTGTGTATTCTATTTTCTGAGGCAGGAACTGGGGACCAGCCCAGCATTCGCCTAGACGAGCGTGGGAAACAGCCTAAAAGCAACACTCACGAGGGAGGCCACGATGTTCGGATCATGGTGTTTCTTCAAACGCTCTACACTTTTAGTAGTCCATTAGAACAAAATAATGTGCAAATACTAAGGCGTACTGCTTAGGCAGTTCCGAGAAAATGGCAAGAAAAATTTCACACATCGATTATGTACCGGTACATTGTGTCACTGACCACGAGATGGCGGCACTCAAGTGGTTAACGTGCAAGTCCCGTATTCGGTGGATTGCGGTAGCGAGAACCCCCATTTTCTTTTTAATGTGTAGTTTTTTCAACACTGGTCGTATTATTTGATATATATGACATCTGAAAGGTAATATAATGAAAAAAGTGTCTTTGCTTGAACTTTTATTACATTTTCAATGTTATTTGGCTGTTTAGTAATTTTAGTTATTATAATAAGTGTTATATTTATAACTATCGACAAAATGCATAAAGTTTTCCTGAAAATGTATGCCCCTCGTGATATGCGAAATTCTTATACCTAAAATCGCGTAAGGTACCCAGAGCTGTCTTGCACATGGACCCATCGACCTACAGACACAGGCAGGCCCCATCACTGAGACCTTGCTAATGTAGCATAAACGGATGGTGTACATGCGATTTTTTTTTTGAAAACCATAGAATTAAATTTTTACTGTGAAAATGAAGCGGACTCCAGATTTTTCGACTACTGCGAATGACGAATGTCTTAAGGTTTCAATTCATAATGGAATTGCAAAACTTCAATTTAAAGATGCGTTAGAGTACTGTGATAGTTTTCTTAAAGAAGCGGACTTTATTGGTACACAATCATCAGCAACAATTTCTGCAGGTGCAATGGCGATTGGAGAATAACTTTATCTGTCTACCGACAAAATGTTAAGGGAAAATAAACGTATCACTGACGAGAACGTCATTCATTCCGTCGAAGCTTAGGAAGGAGGTCTGTTTCATAAAGCTGAAGATTTTTTCGGCGATGAAGATTATGAGCCAGCCTAAAAGAAGGCATTCCGTTGGAGAAAAAAATAAAAGAAGTGAGACTTGCGAAAGAACATCCAGCATGGAATCTACGAACTCTACCGATAAAAGGAAATCCTGATCTGAAGCGATGGGAAGAAGACATAAAAACTGAAGGAACAGCAAGCAATCAATAAATATGTAATAATTGATTCGTAGACCTATTATCGCTTCGTGGAGGCTCACAAAGACCCCCTGCAAGTGAGCGTAAATTTTTATCAACTTTAAATCAATTTTTCTATCTTCAAAAACCATATTTGAACAATAAATTATGGCACGAAATGAAACTTTAATTTTACTTTTCAGGCAATAACAAGGGAATTGCAGTGGGCTTTGGCTCCTGAAGGCCAACTTCAGCTGGAGCATTTTATCTTTAAAGATCACTCTCACGGGTTAAAAAATTCAAACAAAAGCACATAATTCGGCAGAGGACGATCAAAATAGTTGTAACAGACCATCTGTGACTTGGGAGGGAACACCAGAAGCCGCTACAAAGTTTCTGCTGCAGACCAAGGCTATTTTCCAAAATTTTGACAAAAAATTGTGGTTAATACAAACCAGTCAACGTATGACAGAACTTTTGCTAGAAATAATGTAAGAACTGTTTTTGTTGAAAGGAGCGAAATGAAGAAGGTAACACACTTATACACGGCACAATACCGCGAGAATTTTTGTGCTTGTAAGAAGCTACGGGAAAGTCCAAGGATTCACAAAATGTTGAAAATATAACGAAAGACTTTAGAAATGTCTTTGTAACATGTTCGAAACCTGGGAATCTTACCGCACTGCTCTATAATTCGTTTTTGACCAGCGTTATGCCTCCTTACGCGGGAATAATTGATTCTTGGGGGGGATGGGGGGAGTGGGGATCAAACGAATCGTTGTATGTACGATGCCGTCTTTACCGATGACGCAGGTCTTGGAACTTACACGTTTAAAGTCATAAACCCAAAATGTACTCCGATTTGCCAACCGTGGGACGTTTATTTCTACAGGCAAGTAAAAAAAAATTATGAATTGCCTTCAAATTGGTATGTATTTGATTGACAACGAACGAGGAACTGCTTCTCGTAAAGATGCTATTAAAACACATTCTATTGTCTATCAGCAGTTACCAGTACCGATATTTACGAAAATGTCGCGTAAAGCATGATGTGCATCCAAACTGTCGGAAGAAAGATAATTTTTTTCAAAATGCCGACGACGTTTGTTTTTTCTTAGAGACTCTGAAGATTCCTTGTACATGCGGGGAAACTGCGTTAATGCGATGTAGCAGATGCCGTTTTAATTTATGTTTTCCGTGTCTGTACGAAAAATATTATACTGCAACTTGTAATGTCGAAAGCAGATCCGACGATTAATTAAACATTGCCCTTATATTCTGGCGTATTGTAACTCACTGCATTATTGATTAAAGTTATTTACTCACTTATTTATCGATTTTTGACTTGGGCTTTCCAAGCCTCTCCCTCGTCCTTGAAACCTGTGTCTGTAAGTTGAAGTGTCCAGGGGCAAAGCAGTTCCAGGTACCTCACCCCATTGTACGTATAAGGGATTTCGCTAATCACGACAGGCGTACATTTTCAGGAGAGTTTTATGCTTTTGTTCGCTTACTTACCGAAAGTTATAAACGTAATATTTGTTGCAGTAATTAAAATTAGTAAACAGACAAATACCATTGGGAATTTAATAGATGTTCATACAAATACAAGAGTTTGTCATTATATTATTTTCAGATGCCATATATATAAAATAATGTGACCAGTGTTAAAAAATGTACATTTAAAAATATTAGCAGGACTCGACCTAGCGATCCTCCAATTACTGATCTTGAACGCTAACCAGTTGGTCACTGCCATCTCGCGTTCAGAGATGCGAAGCACCGGTACTTATTCGACTTGTAAAACTTTTATTGCGATTTTCTCAAATTTTCTAAGTAATATGCCTTATTACTTGTGTATTATAATGTCCTACTAAAACTGAGCGAAGTCTGAAGTAAATCTGTGATCCCAACGTCGTGGCCTTTTCTTGTCAGACTGTCCGGTGAACCAGTCACGGTCGTTAATCCACTGTAGACATTCGATCCGTTTCTGGCTCATCATCCGGTCTTGCGTTATAGCACGCTATGCGGTACTCTATAAGAGCAATTGCTACAAGAACTTCATAATTATAAATATTGTGGCTTTATTTATAATTAGTCCAGTATGGTTCGACACCTTACAGACTGATTCCTTAGTAGGCCTACGTCTCATAATTCGTAGCATTTCGTCGCTTTCGCCCAGTAATGTTTACTTCGTAAGACCTATAGATTTTAGAGCAAAGTCAATAAACTTAATTTATTATAGACCCTAATCATTGATTTTCTTTTCAGTAAGTATTTACTACTTTGCATATTTCATGATACATAAATTGATATTGTTTTAATTTAATGAAATTAACTATCAGTTTCAAGAGTAACTACATATACTTTGAGTTACCGAATTACGTTCAGAAATCAATACCAAATGAAGCAAGGCCTTTAACTACAGCTAAAGGATTCATTCGTACCCAAAAGAAACCACCGCTTGGTGATCAAAACATTTAAAAACGGAATTAACCACTTTTTGTAACAATGAAGTGTAATGAATATTATGTGCAGAATGTAAATCAACCTGCTAATAGAAAGCGATGAAAAAAGACAGCTTTTGCGTATCCTACGCAGTTTCCTCGTGAAGCCACTCTTTTAATATCCTAAAAGAATAAAGAATTTGTTATCTTCTTATTACATAGTTTATTCAAATGGCATCAAACGAAATTTGGCAAAATATCTTTTCCAAACCAACAACCGATGAATCATTCAGTGCGCTTTCGTGTATTCTCATATTCATATTTGAGATTTGTTTTTCCAACAATTCACAAAAATCAGTAGCGTGCCAAGGAACAACAGACAGTCGATATCGCTTGCCATCAGAATACATAGTCAGACGATAAACCATTTCCAACAACTTAAAAAAAGACAACAAAGATCAGCACTTCACAGATTATGTTAAGACATATAAGGAAATTTACAAGAAAGTAATTACAAAAAAAGAAACTGTACAATGAAAAAACAATTCTAGAGGCAGGAAACAAATCAAAAACAATATGGAATATAGTAAAAAAGAAATTTAAAAAAATTAAATCAAGATAACACTGTTTTCAAAGATAATAGTGGAGTGTTACTGAGAAATCTAATTCTAGCAAATTACATAAATGACTGAATCACAAATACTTCGGTTAACCCGAGTAACAGATGCTTTCCAAGAGAACAAAGCGTTAATTCATTGTCGCTAAGTTCTACGAATAAATTAAAAGTTATTAGAATAATGAAAAGAAATATGGGTAAAATGTCTTCAGGGATTAGCGAGGTAACTGGCTCAGTCATAATTAAACGTGCTAATGTCGTACCAGAACCACTCTTGCATATCATAAATACATCATTATCAAAGGAGTGTTTCCACAAAGATTAAAAATTTCAGTAGTAAAACCATTGTACAAATAGGGGAATATATATGGAGTGGGAAACTATAGGCCAGTATCTATGTCCTCTGTATTTTCGAAAGTAGTACAGACAGTAATGAAACTTAGAGAAACAAATTCCTTGAAAAGTTCAGTCTATCGTATGTAACTTAATACACGTTTTGCAAAAACGTGGCTACAGAATCAGTTATTACTCAACTCACTGAAAATACTTTATTACGACAAGATAGAAACTGCAGTGCAATTGTTATAAACTTGGGTTTATTGAAATCATTCGATATTGTCCAGAGTGATGTACTGCTAGATAAGTTAGAAGCTATTGGTATACGAGGAGTAGTGAAGAAATGCTCTCAGTCATATCTCCAAAACAGCAGACAGGTAGTTGAAATTACTTGAAGAAACATTACAAACCGAAGTATTGTTTACAGGTGTGATATTCAGACTGTACCAATAACGGTACCACAGGGCAGTGTCATATGATCTCTCGTATTCCTTGTTTATGTAAATACGGACATTCCAGTCAATATCACTCATATAACTCTGTTTGTTAATGACACAAATGTTGTTGTAACTGATATGAATCATGTACTGCCAACAACTGCAACCAGAGTTTTGGA
Organism: Schistocerca piceifrons; assembly: GCF_021461385.2. Classification (NCBI taxonomy): domain Eukaryota; kingdom Metazoa; phylum Arthropoda; class Insecta; order Orthoptera; family Acrididae; genus Schistocerca; species Schistocerca piceifrons. Next base: position 407,747,048 of record NC_060149.1, read on the forward strand.
ATATGTACAAAACTAGTTTGAAATACACAAGTTCACGTTAAATCTTCCGGAAACTAATTACATTCATTATAAAAAAAACAAATTCACGTCATGACGTAGACCTCAGAATTCAAAATAAACGAACTGAGAAGGTAGCTATCACCGAACTTGTTGGTGTTCATATTGGCGAAAATTTAGAGTGGAAAGCTAACATCCTTTGTCCCATTATCTAGCTAAGCTATGCTTGCTTTACATTACGTGTAATTAGTATCGTGTGTAGTCGACAGTTTAGCAAATTTGTCTACTTTGCTTACATCCAGTCCGCTATTACCTATGGCCTCACCTTTTCGTGTCATAATAAGACATACTTGATAACCATCTTCACTATACAAAAACGGGCTGTCACAATAGTTACTACAAGTTTACTGTTAAAACCCTCCAAATAATTATTTCAAGAGCAAATATACTATTCTTGCCGTTCCTCTATATTCGAAAATGTGTAATTAATATAAAAAGGTACAATGACAGTTTCAAAACTAACTCGGCTCTTTATTCTTACAATAGGAGAGAGTTCAATGACATCCATATAAAAGAGTAAACTAGGTTTTAGCACAAAAACAACCAGCATTCAGGGTACATGGTTGTACAAAAAACTGCAAAGCAGGTAAAATAAATAAACAAATTGTTTTCATTTAAGAAGTCAGTATTTAAATTTCTGACCAACAGCTGTTACTACAGTGGAAATGAATATCTACAAGAAACTTGCAGCAAATAACTATATTCATTTACTACAATTTTCTTTGTAGTATTTTAAATAAAATGTTTTCTATAATGTGAATGAATACCTTGATCAAAATAGCTAGAACTCCGATTTATTTATATGTAAATGTCAACTACGTAGTTCATATAAGACAGATTTTCCAAATATTTTTGTAATTAATCAGAGTTGTATATGCAGTTTTGAATGCGATATTGTGTAGTGTACTATGTCCCTTTGTATTGTGTAGCATTCTATACACCCTTGTATTTTTATGCTGTGTATTTTCTGACGAGATCTGTGCAGTATATATTATCCCTGGGTAAATACACAACAAGAAGTACTACATAGTAACAGCTGGTGTGTCCTGGTCTACCGAAAATACGAAGAAACTATAAACATCTTCAAGGGACACAACCAAATTGGTACATCAGTATTTCCATACATGTAGTACGTGTTGATTAAAATCATGATGTGAATTCGTTTTCACTATTTTTAGTACGGAAAAATGGCATTCCTGCAGATTAAGAATTGCGTAAATACATAATGGCTCATGCGTGTGTGAACTGGCACAACATGTATTGCATACATTGCAGGAAATTTCCCAAGATGACATTCGGATTCTGTTTACTACCATCCACAACCTATAAAAGAGTCTATTCATGTTCGGGGGTTACACTTGATACCGATGTTGATGATGGGCCTAAGTTCAGAATGGAATGAAAGTTTCATAATGAAACAGCCGTTATGTGATGGACATATCCACAAAGTTTAACAAATATCGGATTGGTGCTTCATAGTGTAACGCTCTCCATTTCCGTCAGTGTATTTATGAGGATACCAATCCTGTGTGCTGCAGTCCACGGCCTCGCTTGTTCGCATTGCCTCTTCGTACCATCTCGACAATATGGCTATACTGTCACTATATAACACGAGTGTTGATGTTCATGGAAAATTGGAAATTTGTAGCAAGTTCCTATGGGACCAAACTGCTGATGTCATAGGCCCCTGGGCTTACACACTACTTAATCTGACTTAAACTAACTCACGCTAAGGACAACACACACACACACACACACACACACACACACACACACACACACACACATGCCCGAGGAAGGACTCGAACCCCCTACGGGGGAGCCGTGCGAACCGTGGCAAGGCGCCTTAGACCACGCGGCTACAAGCGCGGCTGATGTCCATGTTGAATTTTTCTTTAGTTATTTTCTGTAGTACAAGGCTAGTGATGCTGGCTTTACGAAAGCAGGGGCGCTTCGTTGTCTTAAAGAAGCCCTTCAGTTGCCCTCAAGATACTAAATGCATGCCCCACTTCTCTTTCTAAGAAAAAAATACTTGGCTGTGCCCTGACTCGAACCCGGGCCCATTGTGAGTCCGTCAGAATCTTTGACTGACGAGATGCGGAAGCACAGCTGTTAGTCTGCTTCATCACTTATGCGCAGACGTGAGGGAGTTCACACACAACCTACGAGTGGGGCTTGACATGGCACAGAAGTAGTCAGCTTTGCCCAGTAATAGAGGGAAAACTACAGTTAATTCTCTCGTAATACGTTTCGCACGTGACTCGCTTACTAAATTCTGGAAAGCCTGTCGAGCTGCAAGCGTGTGGAAATGTTCCGGAAATTATGCACGGGCCACCTAGAAGTAGGGCATAGAGTATGCACAAACGCAGCGTAGCTGTTGTCAGCCAGTTACAACACGAAACAAGAGGTCTCTTCGATTATATTCAGACAGCACACATGTCTTAATTGTTTTGACCTCAATTGGCTTCTGCCTTAGTGGGACACTTTTTCATCCTTCTGGGGAATCTAAGATCAGTTATAGGGTGCGACGGAAAGAAATGGTTTTATTTCATTGCCAATTTCGCTATTAGTTTTTATCAGTTTTAGTATTATTTTCGACGGTTTATTTTTCAACTTACGCGTGCCTTTTTTGTCTTATCTCATTGTTTTACAGTGTTCCGTTGAAAATTAAAATATATCTGTCAATCTGGCCGACGTCATATGTAGTGACATCACGCATCACATTTATTAATATTTTTGAAAAACAGAAACATGTATGTTACACTTATTAACTCTAGTCCATTAAGGAAACACTTCTCTGCAAATTTACAGTTGAAAGATTTTTCAGCAGAAAGCATTGAAATAACTTCAAAGCTCTCTTCTCAGACATTTTCCCTCAGATCCGTCAACTCTTCACTATAACGTGAAGACAGCCACCCGGAGTCTGGATTTCGATATGGAATTGTGGTTAGCAAATAGCCGATATTTGACAATATCCATATTTACTGCTAGCATAGAAAGTTGCTGTTCCACTATATTCTAAATAGGTTTGTAATACTTAAGGGTATCTAGAATGCTGAGATGTGCCATTCCAGGTATACATGACAAAGTGTTTGCCGAGTCACAATTAATAGACTTCATTACTATCGTCCTAGTGTTGAAACAAGGATCTAGGAATCTGAATACAGATTTGCATGGATCTGTAGCCGTGAGAGTTGAAAACCTAGTTTGAACGTGCAACACGGTACGTTTCAGTGTTTCCTTTACCTTTTCTTGTGGTATTTATCTCTTCATGTTTTCCAGAATCTTACTGGTTTCATCATAAAAAATTTCTTTTCTAGCAATAGTGTATACATCTTCAACCTCGTTTTGTTTCAGGACAGGTATCAGTTTTACTCGCCGACATTACTTTCTCTATGCTCTTGCACAATGAATCGTACCAAAAGCACGGCGTTTTGAAGAGATTTTTAGTGCGATCGAGCAATTAAACTACACATTTTCGTAGTACGCACGTACAAATAAAAACTAACACTATCAAATATGGCATTTTAGGTTCACAAAAACGTAAATCTACACGGATGCTACTCAGGATCTTGTGCTGCTATTGGCTGAAACATAGCCAATAGGTACTATGTTAGTTCACGTGTTGGTGGTTTTTTAATTTATAGTTGCTTAGTACAAAAACCTGCAATTTAACGGATGCATCACCTTAAAGATCTCTCAAATATGAATCATTTTTGGTATGTTTCTTGTGAAAATTTGTTGGGACATGTGACATCAGCGTGTAAAGCTGTTACCAGAATACAGCTGTTATGAAGCAGGATCTATTCTTCTGACGTAACATCTAGGGAATCAATTCCTTACGCATGAAATGTTGGTCATTTCTACATTTACACCTAAATACACGCTACACCAGCCACCGTACGGCGCGGGTCGGAGGGTAACCTGTACCAGTACTAGTCATTTCCATTCCCGTTTCACTCGCAAATAGTGCGAGGGAGAAACGACTGTCTATATGCCTCCCTATGAGCCCTAGTTTCTCGTATCTTATCTTCGTGGTCCTTACGTGAAATGTATGTTAGCGGCAGTAGAGTTGTTCTGCTGTCAGCTTCAAATGCCGGTCCTCTAACTTTTCCCAATAGTGTTCCTCGAAAAGAACGTCGCCTTACTTCCAGGGATTCGCACTTGTGTTCCTGTGGCACCTCCGTAGCACTTTGCTCGAACCTACAGGTAAAAAATCTAGCAGCCCGCTTCTGAATTGCCTTGATGTCATTATTTAATCCGACACTGTACGCTACTAATGCTGTATTCGAAGATTCCGGGTTCGTTTTTCTACTCATCCGCATTAACTTACATTTTTCTATATTTAAAGCTAGCTGCCATTCATCACACCAACTAGCAAATTTGTCTAAGTCATCTTGTATCCTCATACAGTCACGTAACTTTAACACCTTACTGTACATCACAGCATTATCAGCAAACAACCGTAGATTGCCGACCACCGTGTTCGTCAGATCATTCACGTATATAGAAAATAACAGCCGTGCCATCACGCTTCTTTGGGGCACTCCTGACGATCCCTTGTCTCTGACGAATACTCGCCATCGAGGACAACGTACTGGGTTCTGTTAGTTAAGAAGCCTTCGAGCCACTCACATGTCTGGGAGCCTGTTCCATATGCTCGTATCTTCGTTAACAGTCTGCAGTGGGGCAACGTGTCAAATGCTTTCCGGAAATCTGCTTGTTTCCCTTCATTCGTAGTTCGCAGTATATCATGCGTGAAGAGGGCAAGCTGAGTTTCACACGAGCCATGCTTTCTAAAACCGTGTTGATTCGTGGACATAAACTTCTCGGTATCAAGAAAATAATTTGTATTCGAACTTAGAATATATTCAAGAATTCTGCAGGAAACCGATGTTAGCGATTTGTTCTGTAATTTTGCGGGCCCCTTCTTTTACAGGAGTCACCTGCTCTTCTTTCCAATCACTCGGGACTTTAAGCTGGGCGGGAGATTAGCGACAAATCGAGGCTAAGTAAGGGGCCAATGCCGTAGAGTACTGCGATTCCATCTGGACCTAGGCGCTTCATTCCGGAATCGCGCTGCTGCTACGGTCGCAGGGTTGAATCCTGCCTCGGGCATGGATATGTGTGATGTCCTTAGGCTAGTTAGGTTTAAGTAGTTCTAAGTCTAGGGGACTGATGAGCTCAGATGTTGAGTCCCATAGTGCTCAGAGCCATTTGAACCATCTGGACCTACTAATTTATTTGTTTTCAGTTTTTGCTCTACGCCACGTTATACCCGGACTTAATCCTTAAGAAAATGGACACCACCCAGTTCCAACATTAACTAAGTGTCACTCACAAATATCAGTAAACTAACGTAATTGCAATATTTTTAACAGGACTGGTACAGATACCTTCACGATCCTGTTCAGTTCAGTTACATTTATTTTATGAATAAAAATGGGCAGTACAGACTGTTGGGTGACTGCTGAAAAGTTTTCATGCAAGGACACTAAATTCTGGCACAGCCTATGTTTACTGTCGAGTGCGGCAAAAAATCTTGGCTTGAAGTTGGGTGACACAGTGGGAAGGTGCCCAGGGCCTGCTCGCCATATTCTGAAGTTGCAGCTTCCGGGCGTTAAACCAACATGTGTTGCAGCAAGGGTGTATTAGCCCCCAAGTGCTCACTTGAGATGTAGCAAGTATCTATTCAGTATGGATGTCAACAACAACCCCAATTTTTTGTTCTCATGGAATGGAAGAAATTTCGTACCATCCTAATAATATTTCTGTTTGCCACTCTTGTGTATTACCTCCCCTTCTAGACTCTGTGTGTGTTATCTCAGTCAATAGCAAAAGGCCGGTCAAACTAGGTACCAACCTCGTAAATTGTTTATGCGTATTCGAACGCCATATCAAGGAAACTTTTGCAGTGTTCTCCTCTATTTTCATGCTTCGAGGCGCTTTTACGTTCGGCCCCTTGGCTATAACAGTGCTGTCACATCTCCAACAGAGTCTGGGCTGACAACAAAGAACTCTGAATTCCTATCATTCGCTTCCTGGCTTTCTTCCTATGCTGGCTATTTAGTGTGAAGGTGTAAATGTCGCTTTCCGTTAATAGCATGATGGGTTAGTTTCATATTTAAGAGTCCATACTAAGAGCAGCTCGCAGCGTTATTTTCTCTTGTTCATTTAAGAATGTTAGTTGCACAAAGAGGAACTCTCATTTTATTATGATTTCAGTCTTCCTTACGTCGTCAGTCAAAGTCCCACGTAACTAGCCTCAGTTTCTCGTGTTAGCTTTCTGCGTTTTTGTTTTTTGAAGAGCATCACTGCAATGAGGCTGCATGTTGATCTTTTAAATTAGAATAAATGTTTGGTAATTATGAAATCGACTTCTGTTTATGAAACCTAACCTACATCCTACAAATTCTCCCATGATTTAATAAATATAATCAGAAATACATTAAGGTGTTGTTTCAATATGATGGTGTTTCCGTTGTGTGCAGTGACCAAAATATATGTGTAATTTTGCATAATACTGTATACAAAGCTGTTAACTGTGGTGACGAGTGGGTCGCACTCGCACTCTTATTTCGTAATACAAACCAGTTACCTATTCAGACTAGTTTCAGTTGTCAAACAGAAACCAGTAAAATCGCAAATTTCGTAAATTTCCCAAAAACCGCCGATTTCATGTTATGTCGAGGAAAATACCAAATTTCGGGACATTACGAAAAACCTTCGATTCCGCATTATGTCGCTAATTACTCCTGATTTCGTGTTTTTTTCGCGTTACTTTTTGGCGAAATTTCCATGTCCATAGTTACAGGAAAAGAATAGCCCACTACATACTGCCAATACGTGTAGGTGGTGTTATGTTTAAATACAATGACCAAGCAACAGAAAATGTCACGCCTTACTGCTATGGGGGGAGGGGATAGCAGGAACGAATGAAAATCAGGAATCAAAGCGAAATTACTTTGGAGTAACTCAGGGAAAACGACAGAAAACCGAAATGACGATAGTAAAACATGTAAGACCCTCTTCATGAGGACAAGTTTAGTATTTTACTCCTGAAGCAACTGAACACCACCCACAGCAGTGTTTAAACATTTGAAAATCCCTCAAGGAAATTTACTGTCAAGTGCATCTCTTATGAGCACTTTAATGCTATTGATCTGCCAGTTTTTAGTTTCTGTTAAAATTAAGCACCTTTAATGTTGGTGATCTGTCAATTCTTAGTGTCTATTAAAATTACATTAATGATTTTAAGGCTGGGACCGTCTGTATGCAACTGTATAATGGCAATATTTCTTTTGCCGTACGCGTTTTGTCACAATTTATTAACACGGCATTAGTGGCCTGAAATAAACATAAGGGTGAGTTGCCTTCATTGTAACGCTTTTGAGATTTTATTTATTGTAACCTAAAGAGAAAGTAACAAAATTATTTAAACAATGTTGTTCTCAACCGCAGGAGGTTTATCTTGGCCGCCGAGTAAGTGACGCCAGAAACCATTTCCAGAAAGTTAAGTGATTTAGACAGGAATATATTTTAGTTTAACGCCGACAACAAATTAAATACGTGCATTAGTGTATCGTTTAGTCTTGCCGTTAAAGGTTTGACTTTTCTTTGCGTATTTTTTCAGAAAACACAAGATCGTAACTTCGCGAAGTCGCGCTTAGGCTTAAATTTTGTAAACGTGTTTGTTTTTTATTTCACGGTAATTTAACTAGTTTCTCGGTAACAAATAAGTAAACTACCGTAAATAGCGTATAACTTCATTGTTTTAATACAGATTTCAGAAAAACAGAGTAACTTTATATCAGAAACTTGCCTATATACATTTGTTATAGGCCTAATTCTCGTAATGTTTTTGGAGAATCAAAGTTAAAGTATCTCGTTTAATTGTCCTTTTTTTCATTCCATCGAGTGAAATATATAATAAATAGCGTATACCTTCGTTGTTTTAATACAGATCTCAGAAAAACAGCGGAATTTTAAATCAGAAACTTGCTTATATACATTTGTGAATAGGCTTAATTCTTGTAACGTCTTTTTTTGATTTTCGGTAATTTAATTGATTTATTCTAGCTAAAGTATTATTTTTGCCATGAGTGAGAAGTGCCTGACTTGCCGTAGAATTGTTAGTTCCGGGGTTTGGTGTGATGGATGCAGTAGTTTTCTTCACTAGGGGGACTGCAGTGGCGTGGGTGTTGGGAAAGTGGATCAGGCTCATCAGTGGTTATGTAGGATTTGCAGCAGAGATAGGAAGATAGTGGAACAGGAGGGGAAAATTGCTGCCCTTCAGGCTGAGCTAGATCAGGCTAGGGAAGATCTGGACAGGTTAAGGAGGGAGAAGGGCAAAGAGAGGTGGGAAGTGGCAACAGGTAGCAGAAGGCACAGGCCTAGAACTAAGTCTGACAGTTTTGTGGTGAATGTCAAAAATAAGTTTGACCTGTTGCTTCAGTTAGAAACTGATGAGCCACAAGCAGAGGTAGGTGTAGACAGGACACAACAAACTTTCAATAGGAAATTGAAAAAGAATGTAGGAAAGTCATCGAAAAGGAAGAAAGTTTTGTTGTTAGGCAGTTCTCATGCCAGAGGTGTAGGCCAACTTCTGCAGGAGGAATTAGGACCAGAATACCAGGTCACAAATTTTTTCAAACCAAGTGCTAGTCTGGATCAGGTGACAGAGGATTTAGGTTCACTCTGTAAAGGATTTACCAGGGAAGACACCGTGGTTATTGTGGGAGGGCCAGGGAACAGCATCGACAGAGATCCTGGGTACAGTATAGAGTGTGACCTGGTAAAGATTGCGTCGGCATCGAGACACACCAATGTTGAATTCGTATCTGTCCTGAGACGCCATGACCGGCCTCATTTGAACTCTTCTGTTGGGAGAGTTAATTTGGAGTTGGAACGGCTGCTTGTGTCGGGTGCGGGGGCTCATATTGGTGTGGTTCCTGTTGATTATCTCAGTAGGTGGGACTATACCAGGCACGGCCTACATCTCAACAGGAAAGGGAAGGGGAAACTGGCTGGGGTAATAGCAGGAAAATTAAGGGGGGGAGGCACTGCCATGAATGGTAAAATACCAGTGGTTACAGGTGTTGGAGCAGCACCTTTTTTAGGATAGGTAAGACAGAAAGATGTCGAGTTCTACGAGAGGTCAGGATTGAAACAAATCTTCAGTTTAGGAAAGAAATTAAACAGCACAATTCTAGTACATTGGATCACCAATCACAGCTATGAATTATAACTTTTCACCAATCACCAGAAATTTTATCTCCACCAAGTTGTATCTCAGTCCTAGGTAATTGCATTGATGAATTAAAGTCACCCAACCCAGTTGACATAATCTGCCTCTCTGAACACCATGTGACCACTGGTATAGGAACTAGGCCTAAGCACAATGAGAAACTCAGACAGGAGAGTACTGCAAATGTTAGAATAAGGAAAGGTTCTCATAAAAGTATAATTAAAAATAATGTAAGTATATTTCATCAAAATATTGGGAGTTTAAAGAATAAAGTAGATGAGCTTCTGGTTTGTTTAGAAGATTTAGAAGCTGAGAATAAAATAGATATACTATGCCTGTCTGAGCATCACATTGTTACTGATATGGATAAGGTAAATGTAAGTGGTTATAAGCTCTCTGCACATGTAATGAGAGAAAATATGGAGAAAGGAGCAGTTGCCATATATGTCAAAAGTTATCATTGTGCAAAAAGTATAGAAACAAAAAAGTTTTGTGTAGAGAAACATATAGAAGCATGTGCCTGTGAGCTTAAGTTAAATAAAGGCACATTTATAATTGTAACTGTATATAGGTCCCCATCAGGAAATTTTCATCTATTTCTGAAAAATTTGGACTCCTTGTTGTGCTATCTGTCAGACAGGGGGAAGCAAATTATTATTTGTGGGGACTTCAATGTAGATTCTCTGAAAGAGGGTAATAGGAAAAATGACCTTGAAGTATTACTCGGTTCTTTCAATTTGACACCCGTTATTGATTTTCCTACTCGAGTGGTAAAGGATAGCAGCTCACTGATAGATAACTTCTTTATAGACCAAGATAAGTTTAACCAGATAAATGCTCAGCCTGTTGAGAATGGTCTTTCTGATCATGGTGCACAGCTAGTTACAATATATGACATAGCTCCATTCAGCAATACTAAACAGTCCTCCAAAGTAGTACGTTCAGTCAACGATTTAACAATTACAAATTTCAGGGAAAGCCTACAGCAGTTAGACTGGGATGAGGTGTACCGTGAACCTGATGCCAATTTAAAATATAATTTATTTCATGACATTTTTGTAAATGCATTTGAAAACTGCTTCCCCAAGAAAATAGTTAAATATACTTGTAAGAAACCTTGTAACAAACCATGGCTTACTAAGGATATAAAAATATCTTGTAACCAGAAAAGGGAAATGTATCTGACAGCAAGACAGAGTAGTGACCCAGAAACTATCAAACATTATAAAAACTACTGTGTTATATTAAGAAAAGTTATTAAAAATTCCAGGAGTATGTGTATCATGTCTGAAATCAGCAACTCTGATAATAAAATTAAAACAATTTGGAATATTATTAAAAGAGAAACAGGTCAACCAAGAGCAGAGAAAGACAGTATTACCATCAAATTGAATGAAAACTTTACGAACAAAAAGTCAGAAGTTGAAAATATTTTTAATAATCATTTTCTAAATGTTGTGGATATAGTAGGATCCAGGTGTTCATTAGAAGATGCTAGGCTGTTAATGGAAGAGGCCATACCTATGCAATTTGATACAATTGAAATCTCACCCACTTCTCCCTCTGAAATTAGGAAAATAATAAACTTGCTTAAAAGCAAAAACTCACATGGAATTGATGGCATTACCAGCAAAATACTAAAAACTTGTTCTCAACAGATAAGTAAGATTCTCAGCCACCTGTGTAATAGCTCTCTGGAACAGGGCATTTTCCCTGATAGACTGAAATATGCTATTGTTATACCTTTGCATAAAATGGGGGATAGATCTGATGTCAACAATTACCGTCCAATCTCCCTTCTAACAGCTTTATCCAAAATTTTTGAGAAAGTAATGTATTCAAGAGTAGCTTCACATATCTGTAAAAATGAAGTACTAACAAAATGTCAGTTTGGTTTCCAGAAAGGTTTTTCAACAGAAAATGCCATATATGCTTTCACCAGTCAAATTTTGAATGATCTGAATAACCGAACACCACCCATTGGGATTTTTTGTGATCTCTCAAAGGCTTTTGATTGTGTAAATCATGAAATTCTGCTAGACAAGCTCAAGTATTGTGGCATGAGTGGGACAGTGCACAAATGGTTTAATTCGTACCTAACTGGAAGAGTGCAGAAAGTTGAAATAAGTAGTTCTCGTAACACGCAAAGATCAGCACATTCCTCAAACTGGGGAACTATCAAGAATGGGGTTCCACAAGGGTCAGTCTTGGGTCCTTTGTTGTTCTTATTATATATTAATGACTTGCCATTCTATATTCATGAAGAGGCAAAGTTAGGTCTCTTTGCTGATGATACAAGTATAGTAATCACACCTGAGAAACAAGAATTAACTGATGAAATTGTCAATACTGTCTTTCAGAAAATTACTAAGTGGTTCCTTGTAAACGGACTCTCACTGAATTTTGATAAGACACGGTACATACAGTTCCGTACAGTGAATGGTATGACGCCATTAATAAATATAGACCTTAATCAGAAGCATATAGCTAAGGTAGAATATTCCAAATTTTTAGGTATGTCCATTGATGAGAGATTAAATTGGAAGAAACACATTGATGATCTGCTGAAACGTTTGAGTTCAGCTACTTATGCAATAAGGGTCATTGCAAATTTTGGTGATAAACATCTTAGTAAATTAGCTTACTACGCCTATTTTCACTCATTGCTTTCATATGGCATCATATTTTGGGGTAATTCATCACTGAGGAATAAAGTATTTATTGCACAAAAGCGTGTAATCAGAATAATAGCTGGAGTCCACCCAAGATCATCCTGCAGACATTTATTTAAGGATCTAGGGATATTCACAGTAGCTTCTCAGTGTATATACTCTCTTATGAAATTTGTTATTAACAACCAAACCCAATTCAAAAGTAATAGCAGTGTGCATAACTACAATACTAAGAGAAAGGACGATCTTCACTATTCAAGATTAAATCTAACTTTGGCACAGAAAGGGGTGAATTACACTGGCACTAAAGTCTTTGGTCACTTACCAAGTAGTATCAAAAGTCTGACAGATAACCAACAAGTATTTAAGAAGAAATTAAAAGAATTTCTGAATGACAACTCCTTCTACTCCATAGAGGAATTTTTAGATATAAATTAAGAAAAAAAATATTAAAAAAATAAAAAAAATAAAAATAAAAAATAAAGAAAAACAAAAAACACAAAAAAATAAAGTTGTTATATTAACTTAAGTATGATGTTAAATTAACCTAATTATGTCATGTATTGGAAAATTCGACTCGTTCCACATCATTACGAAATATCGTATTCATGATCCATGGAACTAGTATTAATCTAATCTAATCTAATCTAGACTGAAAATTATGACAAAAAGAGACACAGTACACTTAATTTCCTAAAAATCTGCAACTGCTACAAATTATGAATCTAGTTTTCTGATTTTCATAAATTGTACCACCTCTATAAATTACGTCCCCTTTATTTGGTTGAAGCTTTTAGTACTTCCCTCGGACTTGGCGATATTTCCTCGATGGGCATCTTCAGTCCACTTTTTGTGTGGTATGACTTCTTCTACATTGAAATTTTGCAGGAATCTGTTTCTTCTGAAAAGTACAACGCAATTTTTCTTACGTACGACATGCTGAAACCGAACATCATCTTTTCAAATGTAAGAATATCTCTTCCAATTTGTTTTCATCTTCCTCGGAAAATCCTAGTGCGGCCAAAAATTTTTATATCTCCGTTCGCATTTTTATTTTATTTTCAGCGTGCCTCTTAATTGTTGTCTTAGGCACATTTTATATTTGTGGACATTCATTTAATGCATGATCCTCATATAGAATATTTACAGTTATGTGCAATTTATCTGTGCTCCTACTTTCCATAATGCCCTTCTGTTGCCATTCTGTAATACAAATTAGTTATTTAATTAATAACTCAGGATAAAGAACATATTAGAAAATTCATCACATCGTTTTTAAACATTATTTTGCACTAATAATGCTAAGTGCATTTTTACAGTTTACTATATGAGGAAGTTTCTTACATATTTCAGGTACGATATCGGAGACCTATAGCGGTACATAATAGGCCACGTTGCCATTTTCTCTTCGTCGGTTTCCTACAAATGAACCATACGAATACAGAGTCATTACAGCCTGAAAACTAAGGTTATTTCCTGCATATTTAGCCATATATCAATCAATATGCTGCCACTTGCCTTACAACAGCAATTCTCTTCGCCACACATAGAAAAAGTTAGAAGAAAACTGCAGCAAAATCAACGCTGCCTTCAGACGATTTGTTCCTCGACACACTGATCTTGCAACTGATAATATGCCTCGAAGAATCACCTAGTTGACGCCGACCTCACTAGGTGGTGGATAGTACAAGAAGTAGGAATCTTGTATCAGTGGTAGGAATTTGGATCCAGTACAGTATAGGCAACTCTACCCTACACTTTCATTTGTATGCAATGTTATCAATTTACGTAATCTGCTGTTTGATATATAATTTACCAACAGTTCTGACCTAAGTAACTTTTGTTGAAGATACGTTTCATTGCTTACTGTCTGTCTCGATTTTCATTTCATTTGTGGTAAGTTTCTATAGGACCTAACTGCTGAGGTCATCGGTCCCTAGTGTCTGTGTTGATATTGCTTCACCAGTAGTACAACAAGAGAAATATCAAGACACACAGTAAGTAACAAAACAAGTATGAATACACTGCCCGACAGAAAAAAGTGAATCATCCTCAAGAGGAGGAGGAACTGAAATGAAACTTCATGGATTGAGAAGGTACGCGACATTATTACAGTGATTACAATATCGGGTCAAATACGCAGAGTGTTTAGCAGTATCAGCCCACTTTTCAGAATGGCATTGACCCCTCTGGCCTGGATACACGGACTCATTCGGCTGAGAAATTGAGAAGGGTACAATAAAGCCATTGCATAGTTTTCTGAGTCAGTCTGTCGTCACCCCCCCCCCCCCCTTTTGACATCCTAGATGCTGGCACTGGGACAGAGTTGACGTCTGGGTTGATACCGCACATGTTCCAATCAGGGACATCTGGAGGATCTTGCCGGCCACGGCAGTACCTCAACATAACGCAGATAATTCATGGACACAAGTGTCATGTGTGGACAAGTGGTAACCTGCTGCAAAACGATAACACGATACTGTTGCATGAGAGGTAAAACATGAGAACGTATACCATGTGATCAGAAGTATCAGAACACCTGACTGAAAATGACTTACACGTTCGTGGCGCCGTCCATCGGTAATGTTGGAATTCAATATGATGTTGACCCACCCTTAGCCTTGATGACAGCTTCCACTCTAGCAGGCATACGTTGAATCAGACGCTGGAAGGTTTCTTGGGGAAGGGGAGCCCATTCTTCACGGAGTGCTGCACTGAGGAGAGGTATCAATGTTGGTCGGTAAGGCATGGCACGAAGTCGGCATTCAAAAATATCCCAGAGGTGTTCTCTAGGATTCAGGTCAGGACTCTATGCAGGCCAGTCCATTACAGGGATGTTATTGTCGTGTAACCACTCCGCCAAAGGCCGTGTATTATGGACAAGTGGTCGATCGTGTTGAAAGATTCGATCGTCATCCCCTAATTGCTCTTCAACAGTGGGAAGCAAGAAGGTGCTAAAAAAATCAACGTAGGTCTGTGCTGTGATAGTGCCACGCAAAACAACAAGGGGTGCAAGCCTCCTTCATGAAAAAGACGACCACACCATAAAACCACCGCCTCCGAATTTTACTGTTGGCACTACACACACTGGCAGACGACGTTCCCGGGCATTTGCCATAAGCCACACCCTGCCATCAGATCGACACATTGTGTACCGTGATTCGTCACTCCACACAATGTCTTTCCTCTGTTCAATCGTCCAATGCTTGCGCTCCCTACACCAAGCGAAGCGTCGTTTGGTATTTACTGGTGTGATGTGTGGCTTATGAGGAGCAGCGCGACCATATATGAAATCCAAGTTTTCTCACCTCCCGCCTAACTGTCATAGTACTTGCAGTGGATCCTGATGCAGTTTGGAATTCCTGTGTGATGGTCTGAATAGATGTCTGTCTATTACACATTACGCCCCTCTTGAACCGTCGGCGGTCTCTGTCAGTCAACAGATGAGGGCGGCTTGTACGATTTTGTGCTGTATGTGTCCCTTCACGTTTCCACTTCACTATAGATATTTAGGAGTGTGGAAATCTCGTGCACAGACGTATGGCACAAGTGCCACCCAATGACGTGACCACGTTCGAAGTCCTTGAGTTCCGCGGAGCGCCCCATTCTGCTCTCTCACGATGTCTAATGACGCTCATATGGAGTACCTGGCAGTAGTTGCCAATCACAATGCACCTAATATGAAAGCGTATGTTTTTGGGAGTGTCCGGATACTTTTGATCACATAGTGTACGATGTGCTTGACGTACCGTTCTGCCGTTAAGTGTTCCCTAAATCGCTAACAGCAGTGACCTGAAGTCATACCCGAAAGCTCTCCACACCATGACGCTAGAGGTGAACCCGCTGTGCCTCTTGCGAACATTGGAAGAATAAGACCTTCCCAGGTCGCCACCATACTCGCCGAGAATGGTCATCCAAGATAGTGCAGAACAGCGATTCGTCGCTGATCGCAGTGTGACGTCATTCATCAGCAGTCCGTGCTACCCCGCCATTGCACCACTCCAGACGCAGCCTTTCCAGTTGTGGTGATAACGACAGTCTATGCATAGCACGGCTGCTGCTAGTCTCCGACCAATGGTGCGGCATGGAACAAGACGTTGCAGTA
The DNA here is from genome assembly GCF_021461385.2 of Schistocerca piceifrons. NCBI lineage: Eukaryota > Metazoa > Arthropoda > Insecta > Orthoptera > Acrididae > Schistocerca > Schistocerca piceifrons. The sequence goes on from NC_060149.1 coordinate 407,763,129, forward strand.
TGTCCATTACTGTCTTGTTCTCGGGTGAAAGGTACAGATGTGAAGTGGTTACATTTGCTTGGTGCACAATACGACGATCCTCCATTCTGATGGTCAGGCGAGGTAGATCGTAACCTTGACGACGCGTATGCCTGACCTCACGATCCCATGCTGTCTAACATCGGATCACTGGCACACACGAATGCCCCACAAAACTGGATATGGTACGATTCGACGAGCTGGTTAATGGAGACCCACAATAAGGCCCTTTTCAAACTTTGTCAGGTGGTGATAACGTTGTCTCATACTAATACACGGCATTTCAGTTTCCTTCGCATTGACCACTCAACATTTGTTGCTTTCCACGCTCATTATATGCCCTACCATACCTAATAACACTAATCACGAGGAACGCTAATGCACTCTGGTGGTCGTTCTACCGGTCACAAAGGATTGCAACTATAATCATCTACGTACCCGCCGATCGTGTGGACATTAACAGAATTGCATTGAATCTCAACATGTCTTTTGGATGTAAGTCAAATGCAGGCCACAGATGATGTCCTAATGAAGGGAGACAAAACGCGCGTTTCAAAACAAATATTTCGTGTATGCAGTTGCATACGGGCGGTCCTGTCGTAAAAGTCAGATATTAGGAATATGCTCTGTAGGTGACGTCCAAAACGAGTGATATGTAGTGAACGTCTTGTGACGAGCGCTGGTAAGTTCTACACAAAAAAAATTGCGACAGACTGCCCTTTTTATTGGACCATATAATTAGTTTTCTTTCCTTTCGCAGATGGAGCGTGAGAGGACTGGCTGTACGCCTCTGTTACACTGATCAGCCAAGACATTATGACCAGTGCCCACCGCGAAGTTGGATGCCGCCTGGTGGCGTTGCGGGCACTTGACACGGTAACAGGAGCATGCAAGCGGAGCACACACGACGGGGATCACCCCAGCGAAGATATGAACTGCATATGAACAAATCCATTGAAATAAGCGACTTCGACAGAGGGCACATTATTATTACGCAGAGCCTGTGAACGAGTATCTCGAAAACGGCGAAGCTGGTCGAATGTTCACGTGCTACTCTTGTGAGAATCTACGGAAAGAGGTAGAAGCAAACTGGCACTAGGACCTAAATGGTCGGACGTCCACGACTCCTCACAGAACGTGGGGTCCAGAGGCTTGTCTGCTCTGTAAAGCAGGATAGATGGTAACGCGAATTACAACTGCAGTGGGCACGGGACCATCGAGATTCGACGGTCGATCAATGCAAAGTTGTCGGCTCTTCTGGTGAATCACATTTTTGCTACAGCAGGTCGATAGTCGTCTCCACAAACGCCGTCATCGAGGTGGACGGCGCCTGGAAACGTGCTGCGCCCCACGAACGCAGGCTGGTGGGAGCAGAATTATGCTATGGGAGACATTTTCCTGCGCTCGCATAGGACCTGTAGTAGTAATCGAAGACAGGCTGACAGTTGCGAAACACCTCCCTTGCTTCATGCTTAATGTCATACTGTCGACGATGTCATCTTTCAGCAGCATAATTGTCCGTGTCTCGGAGCCAGAACCGTGCCACAGTGCTCTGAGGAGTACTATAGTGAAAACACGTTGATGTCTCGGCCACAAAATTCGCCTGATGTAAATTCTATGGAACTCGTCTGGGTCGCTATCGGGTGCCATCACCGCGTGCACAAATCAGCGGCCCGTTATTCACGCGAATTACATGATTTGTGGGTAGGCATCTAGTGCCACATACCTCCACCAACCTACCAACAAACTGTCGGATCCCTTATATGCAGAATCAGAGATGTATTTCATTTCAAGGACGAAGAAGCAAGCTACTGAGTAGGTGGTCATAATGTTTTGCCTCATCAGTATATACGCCAAATTTTAACTGCACAGTATCTGCGGAATAAATTCGTAGGAAGCTGCAGAAGAAACGTAGTTCCTGCCCTAAATACGTATGTGGAAAACTTCTACTCAAGTTTCCACGATTTTAAAAGTGTCTTCTTTCCTGTGTCTGAAAGTTAAGATTTTCTAATTTTCTGCTACACTGCTTCGCCAGTTAAACGATCCTGTGACTTGTGGTCTGCGCTGCTATATCTGCATATCAGCTGACGACACAGGAATTGATTTCTGCGACGGCTCGAAAACTAGGGAAGCTCCGCGGATATTTTTGACTGACGGTTCAAAATTGGTTCAAATGGCTCTGAGCACTATGGGACTTAATATCTGTGGTCATCAGTCCCCTAGAACTTAGAACTACTTAAGCCTAACTAACCTAAGGACATCACACACATCCATGCCCGAGGCAGGATTCGAACACGCGACCGTAGCGGTCACGCGGTTCCAGACTGTAGGGCCTAGAACCGCTCGGCCACTGCGGCCAGTCGACTGACGGATCGGGCCCGCTAATCTCAGGCTTGCTGTCTCCCACTAACGAGCAAGGCCTGCCTTCGGATCTAGTGTCTCATGTATGGCCAAAGGCCGAATCGTGTCATGTGTGATGTAAATCGGCGGATTTTCGCGAATTATCCGCCGGCCCAGGTCTGCGGTGCATGCTCGAAAGCCAGACGCCACAGGCGACGGATTCAGATAGTTGCGACAGCATCTTGCGCTCTACGGTACGGCTTTTTTAGGTGTTTTATCGTAATGTATTATCGGATATTGAAACTCGTATACATCAACAGTCGCCGGCAGTTTCACTGCTATGAATCACGTATTTGTCGAAAGAAAAATAGGCTAAAGTGTGTGAAAAAATGGATTGCAGAACGGCAACAATCCAACCATGTCGGTCTGAATCAGAGTCTCAGAGATACTGCACCTGACGACTACACCAACTACTTCAGAATGAGTCAGTATATTTCGACGCACTTTTAGGTGTGTGTATTTCGTATTCGTTAGCACTTCATAATTGATGCAGAGCATATGGCGCAGCAGACTACACCTTAAAGTTACGTTTTAATTTTTTGGAATACGGACTCCATGCTGCGGAAAGAAGAAAGCGTTTCACCAGAACAAAGACTGGCCCCCACATTTTGATGCTCACCTAACAGCCGGATTTACGCGGTTTTAAAAATTCACAACCAGGTCTGCAGCACCAACGCGGGAGTACGTATATGATTCTCCCGTGGTACGTCGTTTTCGATGTGGTTATTAGTCCATTCCTTAACCATACTAGAAGCATCTCATAACCGCTGCACGTGAGGCAGACAGAACAACTCAGGGACTCTCTGAACGTGGACCATAGCAGAAGTCCGTGGAGCTGGGGTCGCCGATTCGATGGCTTGCCTCAGCTATACCTTGAGCCTCTCGCCCTGGTGTGATTCTATAGGGCAAATCTAGCAGCGGCGCTGCATGCCATATAAACTGCGCACCCCTCGTAGTTTCGACAAACACCGACTGTGTTGTGCTTATCGGCACTGCAGTTGTTCAGTGGACGCCAGGAGATAATAAAAGTGTTTACGTTTCGATCGAAGAAGTTTTATACATGCTCAAGAGGAATAACTGAGGTAAGTTTATAAAAATCTCTTCAGAAACTTTTTCAGAGTCACTATTAGTTCTTACTATATGGTTAGGCAAATGTTTCCAGATGTTTCAGTAGTTCTATTAACAATAAGTTCTGTTGGGCGTGTTTTGAATATATTGTAGCCATCTTGACTCTCGACGTCATGAATTTATAAGGCGCGGAGTCTCTCCCCTATGGATCGAGATACATGCCGCGATAAAATCCGGTACATATGCCGCACATTTTTTCGTTAGGGATACTTTATTGCCGGCCGGTGTGCCCGAGCGGTTCTAGGCGCTTCAGTCTGGAACCGCGTGACCGCTACGGTCGCAGGTTCGAATCCTGCCTCGGACTTGGATGTGTGTGATGTCCTTAGTAATTCAAAGTTCTAAGGGACTGATGACCTCAGATGTTAAGTCCCATAGTGCTCAGAGCCATTTGAACCATTTTTTTAATAGTTTACTAAAAGTGCACCATAGCACTTTATATATGTGATTTTGAAAACGTGCGTCATCGCAACCAGATTTACCTTACATAGGTTACTTTACACAGCAGAATGTGCTATCCTCTATGTATACATTTCTCCTACATTCTAATATTAATAGCTTATGAAAGCTTGTTCAGAGAAAGCAGGTAGTGGCCTGAAGATCGCATCTCCACTAAACGAACAGCGGCCTGTGGGTAGTCTAGAAGCCGTCGTTGGAATCGATTCATGTGCTCCCACCTGAAATCCGCATAATACCGATTCTTAAGACAAAAGCCCGCATCCCTACGCTTATCCACTGGTATATCTGCGAATATCCGCAATAGACTGAAGGACAGTCAATATTATGATATTAGTCTATTTTTTGCAAAAAAGTGTTCCCTTGTTGACATCTGTAGGAGCTGAATATGACGACAAGGTGATCTTCCTGATTTTCCGCACAATTACGCGTAAACCTGACAGCACAAAAAACGGCGACGGAAAATCGCGACGAGAGTCAAAGTCCAGTACAGTAATGATGCAAATGATATGCGATATGCCATTTTTCCGCATTGTGTTGAGAACATGCAGGTGAGAAACAGTTGCTTTAAATATTAATCTGAAATGGTCCTGTCCGTATTGTAGACCTATTCCAAGAAGCCGTAGAAGCTTTACTGCAACCAAAATATGTCATTATCAGATATAGATACACTACACATACTCTTAACAGAGAAATTTTCGCTGTTTGTCATTGTAGCTGCCCGTGTTTATACGCCGTGGTGGGCAGACGTACGCTGTAGCGGAGCTCGTGGGATGTCGTTTGTGCTCAACTAAAGGGTAAATTTAATTTGAAAAGGAACACCGAAAAAACTACTCAGATCGTTATTCGGAAATGGTTCATTAGTGATCTGAAGCTGGTTGTTGAAGAAGTGATAGGTACGGAAATTAACAACACCGCGTGTATTCTAAAAGTATAACTAACGAAATTTGTGACGAACGAATAGTCAGGAACGCTAACAACAAAGTAAAATTTAAGCTTAATGATTAATCTATTAGCACAGTATTAATAACATACAACTAAACATAAAACTAGGTGCCGAATGCGTTGACATGTACGCGTTTTTTAAGGCATGGTACATTTCAAAGATTCTTCCACTGAGAAACATATAAAGGCCGGTTGCCCTGGAGATGGATGCTCTTCCGCCTGTCAAGAGAACAGTTAACCCTCTCAACGAACTGTTGCAAATCGGTTACTCCAAGCACGCATCTGAGCCAAGACGCCCTGTAGCGTGCATTTCTCTGACCCAAAATCACCGCCATTTGCGACTTCCGTAGTGTCAAGCGAGAGTTCGTTGGAGGGGAGGGTGGAGGTATGTTGTGTTTTATGATGGACGCCGGTTCTGCCTCGGTGCGTGTGATGGCCGTTGGTTAGAAGGAGGGCAGTTGAGGGCCTGCAACCAACCTGTGTACGTGCTAGATACAATGAACCTACACTTGGAGTTATGGTCTGCCTTGCGATCTCCTACCAGCAGGAGCACTCTCGTAGTTACCTCACGCTGTCATTCACGAACAGCATTTCATGTGGTATTTTCCAACAGGGTGACGCTCGCCCACATACCGCTGTTGTATCTCAATATGCTCTACAGAGTGTCAACATGTTGCCTTGGGTTGCTCGATCGCCTGATTTGTCTCCAGTCGAGCACGTATGGGACACCATCGGATGACAGCTCCAGCCCCATCCACAACTAGCATTAACCGGTTATGTATTGACCGACCAAGTGCAACAGGCGAGGTACTCCATCCCCCAGACTGACATTCGCCACCTGTACAAAACAATTTTTACACGCTTACGTGCTTGCATTCAACATTCTGGCAGTTGAACCGGTTATTAATGTACCAGCATTTCACATTTGCAATGGCTTATCTAGCGCTTATATTAACCTATGATTTTGCACATTAATCACTTAAATATGTTACCTAGACAAGTATATTCCTGAAATTTCATTACTCTACATTAATTATTTTCTGGTGTAGTGATTTTTTTTCGTCAGTGTAGAAACATTAACCAAGCACAGTGCAATGAGTATTATCGCAATTTTGTCATCAGACAAATGAGGGACGCCACATATTCAGTTTATACACTGGAACATTACATGGAGTAACATCTCTGTATAGCTTCAGGCGTACGCTCTGACGCATACATTTTCGTTCACGAACTTTCACTGACTTCAGAGCGATGGCAAAGGATGCACCTAGAGCAGAACCCGTACTGTCTGTACTGCTATAGAAGAACACACAACCATACACAGAACGGTTGAATGGTTGGATGTTTGAAAAGAATGGACACATGAAAATGAAAAAAAAAACAGCAATGTGCCAAATATGCAACGCCAAAGTGAGAACATTAACATGGTTAATTTGTAATTACACGTCGTATGTAATATTGTATAATGAAACAACACGCAGAGGTAAGGAAAGACAGTTGGGAAATACTAACAGTTCCGAAACTTTAACAAAATATAAACCATTCATATACAAGTGATGTAGAACCTACAAAGGCAAAGATCAATGACAGTCCTAACTTTCTATAGAAGTCTTATTTCAACTAATTTCTGAAATGAGAGAGAGTTTCACGTTTAATATTCTGTGTACATAAACTCACCTAATCACACCGAACGAGATGGCGCAGTGGCAAGCACACTGGACTCGTATTCGGGGGGACGACGGTTCAGTCCCGCGTCAGGCCATCCTGATTTAGGTTTTCTGTGATTTCCCTAAATCGCTCCAGGCAGATGCCGGGATGGTCCCTTTGAAAGGACATGCCCGACTTACTTCCCTAATCCGATGAGACTGCTCACCACGCTGTCTGGTCTCCTCCCCCAAACAATCCAATCCATTCACGTAACCACAAAAGGAATTTTTGATTAACAACCCAAAATACAAAAATGGTAATTGAGATTTATACATAGTGTAAGCTAGAAGATCCAGCCATCACTTACGGTTTTCATTCTTTTAATATTTTAATCGGTTGCACTAAGTTTCTAACAAAAAATTTAGTTATAAAATTCGTTTCATCAAGAGGACATCTTACATTTTCTTTCCTTTAATTTTTTTTTCAAATTTAGAAGTTGTCATTTGCACTACTTAAAGAGAATAACACTTCTATTTATTCGCCACAACGAAACTGAACTTTATTTCTCTTTAAGGCAGTGTTATAACTTATCAACAAGAAGGATTTAAAGTTTATCAAGATATCTTACATTTAGTGGCAATGAATAGTGGGGCAAGGCTGGCATGAGGACAATTTGTTAGTGAGGGTTGCCTACATTCAGGGCAAGCATACATTCAGGGGCAAACCGATTGCTCTCTTTTGATTGACAGTTCCTTAAAATATTGCCCTGCTGTGAGTATTATGACCATTGTGGATAATCCTTCCTTTTGATTAACAGGGCCTTAACCTCTTGTTCCCCCACCCATCACCCTCCCCCACCTCCTTCACCTCTATGACCTCCTCCCCCTTTCCTCTGGCAACCCCGTCGCCGATACAAGCACACATTTGACATCAGTTTGATTAACCAATTAATTACATCCACAATTAATTAAACCCCCCTCTGGAACACCCCACAGGCCGGTCGAAGTGGCCGTGCGGTTAAAGGCGCTGCAGTCTGGAACCGCAAGACCGCTACGGTCGCAGGTTCGAATCCTGCCTCGGGCATGGATGTTTGTGATGTCCTTAGGTTAGTTAGGTTTAACTAGTTCTAAGTTCTAGGGGACTAATGACCTCAGCAGTTGAGTCCCATAGTGCCCAGAGCCATTTAGCCATCACCCCACAGACCTCCCCCTCCCCTCCCCACCCGGTAATTCGCGGGAAACGAATCATTTGTTTGGCCATTCGGAGGGAAATCGATTGCAGTGTATGGAATATTGTTTAAACAATTTAGACACTGTGTGGAAAATTGTTTATTTAAACAATTTATAGGATATGAGGCTGTGTATGGAAAATAGTTAAATTATTTATGTTAAGAATTTGGTGAGGAATCGATTGTAGTCTACGGAATATTGTTTAAACAATTTTGACACTCTGTGGAATATTGTTTGTTTAAACAATTTATAGGATACAGGGTGATATATGGAATATTTAAATAGTTGCAATGGTTTTTTATTCCACTCGCAAAAGGACACGTGTATTTACACTGTCACAGATTGTTTAAACATATCTGAAAAACTTCCTCGCTTCTCGCCACGCGCACAGGCTGCCCGGAGGCGGGGCGCACTGGACTGGAGGGTTTGGGGAAACGCCAGCGGGCTCATTGCACCGATGGCAGCTGTCGGCTGACGTCTCTAGTGGGCTGTACGTGTGAACCAACCTGTCAGGTACCAGCGCACGTGGGAGACGCCTTCCTTCCAAAGCAAATAACTGGTTAGTTATCGATCCTGAAATGCTACTGCAGTTAGTAAATAAGTAATTTCCGGTTACATGATCGTGATGTAGGGAATATAACACAGACACGGCAACTGTTTCACACACATGCATATTGACAATGTCACAAAACCAGTAGCAGGCTGATTCTAAATACACTTTTAAAGAAATGCATACAGAGAGAGAGAGAGAGAGAGAGAGAGAGAGAGAGAGAGAGAGAGCGAGAGAGAGTTGTCGTTTGCTTCGCGCGTGATATAGGAGCTAGCATGAGATATTTCATTGCGCCATGGGCTCAAAACTGACCCAGACTTCCTGGCGCACTTCCTTTTGGTGCATTTCATGAACTGCTTGAGGAGTTATTAAATCTGGTGCGGAATATCACATCTTGAAGATGTCACAAATGTTGCTACAGAAGATATGCCACGGGTAATATTAACTAAATCGTTAATATAGCATTTACGCAATTTGCTTCACACAGTTTAAAACTACTCGAAATAAAGGAAGATCGACACTGCACAATAATTTGCGTGCATAAACAAAAGTCTTATCATTTTGACCAGCAAAATCATTAAATAGTCCAAACCCATTATTTTTTGACGTCACGAGTGGAAGCAGTGATATATGAAATGATAGTTGGAATTTCAAATTTTGACGTGAATTTATGCCATCACGGTTATAGAGTTCCCGATCACTACAGGTCTGCTAAGTGTATTTTCTTTTTTAAAGCGCTATAGAATTGCTCAGTTGACAGGTTCTCTCCGCTACACCAGGACAAAGAAAAAGGGAGGAAAGGGCCTACCACGTGATGGGATAGTAGCGACAACAATAAATACCCATACAAGACAGAGTCCACTACGATGTACTGAGAAGCACTCAACACGACTCACACTTAAACTGCAATCCAATCCGTAGTAATAAGTTGTCGTACGCAGATGTCAGAAATCACTGTCGATCGGGATTTGACGCCGCAATTTGGTTTTTCAAGCACTATAAAATTCCTAAATTGGTTCTCTCCACTGCATTCAAATGGAGGAAGACCCACTGCATGATAGGATAGACAAAACAGCAAATACCACTGCAAGACAGATGTACTTAGAACCACTAAACTCGACACATTTAAACCACAATCCAGTCAATAGTAATAAGTTGTCATTGCTAGATGACAGAGATCGCTATCAATTGGTAATCTGGCGTCGCGACGAGGTTTTTAAAGCACTATAGAGTTCCTGAATTGATTCTCTCCACTACATTCGGAAGGAGAAGGGCCTACTGCATGAAAAGATAGAGACAACAGAAAATGTCACTGCAAGACAGAGTCCACTGCAATGTATTGAGAAGCACTAAAAACGACACACTTAAACCGAGATCCAGTTCATGGCAGTAGCTGTCATAGCTAGATGTCGGAGATCGCTGAAACACTCGCACATCCCGAAAGCTCCTGTCCCGATGAACACACGAAGTGCGCTGCCAGCGCCAACGCGCACAGGCCGGTGAAGACTACCTCCGCGGCCGCAGCCGCTCACTTGGACGCGCGTGTATGCAAGAGCGCACCACCCTCGGCCATAAGGGGCATCAGGGGATGATTGGAGAGGTAGGAATCCGGATGTTATCAATACGTCCAGCGCAAACACACACGCATATTTAATATTCTCTCACACAATATATACGTCCGCTTCTGTCGCGCCCACCTAGTACACTGGTCACTTCGCCAGCCCTCGTCGCCATAGACAGAGTCAGACAGGTTGGCGCATTCATTAAACTTGTCACAGGCTGTTTAATCCGTAACCTCCGGTCGCCGAAGTCTCGTGACCGCCCTTTCGGCAAGCAACGGTGCACTGTGAAACAAGTCCACAGCTCGTGGTCGTGCGGTAGCGTCCTCGCTTCTCACGCCCGGGTTCCCGGGTTCGATTCCCGGCGGGGTCAGGGATTTTCTCTGCCTCGTGATGACTGGGTGTTGTATGCTGTCCTTAGGTTAGTTAGGTTTAAGTAGTTCTAAGTTATAGGGAACTGATGACCATAGATTTTAAGTCCCATAGTGCTCAGAGCCATTTGAACCGGTTGAACTGTGAAACAAGCAGCTGCAGCTTGGATGTATATAATAGTTCTAAACAATTCCACCCCGACATTGACCTACCAGTTTAAAAAATCTACTTTACCCAGTCTGAGGCAGCGATGTTCTTGATCATAAAACTAGAATTTCTGAAGTGAAACTTGGATTTCTGCCTTTTATTTTCGAAGACAGAAGATATCGAGGAATACACACTGTTTCACACAGCAAAGTATCGTTATTTATTGTGAAAACCCTGTAACAGTTTGTAATAGGATACATTTCCTCTAAGTATTTTATCATCAGTTTTGAGAAAGTCTCTTATTATGTGTCACATCATGCATCACAGGACTACAATATGAAACTAATTTTTGACTCATGACGGAGTGCTAAGACCCGATTTATCATAGCCGGCCGGAGTGGCCGAGCCGTTCTAGGCGCTACAATCTGGAACCGCGCGACCGCTACGGTCGCAGGTTCGAATCCTGCCTCGGGCATGGATGTGTGTGATGTCCTTAGGTTAGTTAGGTTTAAGTAGTTCTAAGTTCTAGGGGACTGATGACCTCAGAAGTTAAGTCCCATAGCCATTTTCGATTTATCATAGGACTCCTCACTTTCGAACTCTCTTAAAGTAACCAAATGCTCCCCACATGTGAAGCCTCTTAAGGTAACAGCATAGAGAAGTTGTAAATACCAGGTTTATACTATGTATCACTTTATATATTCGTAATGCATCCGATTTTATTACGACGGTCGTCTGCCCCTGCGTAGGTGAGAGATTGAAAATCGCTAAAAGATATCGCCGTAACGAGAAAAACGCTTGTTTATCCTCTAAGTCAAAAACCATACCTGCTGTACCCCAGGTATCACTTCCATCCATCAGGCGGAACGTCATTGATATCAAATTGATAGGCTAATTAATTAAACTGATCATGAGAGTCACTTTGCATGGCAAGTAATTTTTTAAGATAAAGCAAGAGAATCATTTATATAAAATTTTTAAAAAATAGCCTGTAGCCTCTGTATGTAAAGGGGCTGAGTTCGATTCCATGTTACGCTTTAACAGCTTTTTCTCTCCCTTTCTTGCCGTATGAGAAACGTACTCCACGTGGAAAACACAACTAGGCTTCTATTCCGATTATGTGCAGTTTTCTACAAAAGATGTGACATTTTAGAAGCTGTAAATCAACGAGGATTACTTGTTGTGGTAAGTATTATAAAACTGAGCTATATTTACTGTTTGTCCACTAAAATGAGGTCGTTGTACCTTCTGTATATTGGTAATATTGCAGCATACATATTGGATAAAAGACGGATTAGCGCACAAACACAAATTTTGTTTGGTTAATTGCCGCCGGAAAAGAAAACGCTTGTGCGTACTCAATTAATGATAAAAGACTGAGTGAATGGTAATATGAAGTGATATACGTTACGGATATCTACAGGGTGTTTCAAAAATGACCGGTATATTTGAAACGGCAATAAAAACTAAACGAGCAGCGATAGAAATACACCGTTTGTTGCAATATGCTTGGGACAACAGTACATTTTCAGGCGGACAAACTTTCGAAATTACAGTAGTTACAATTTTCAACAACAGATGGCGCTGCAAGTGATGTGAAAGATATAGGAGACAACGCAGTCTGTGGGTGCGCCATTCTGTACGTCGTCTTTCTGCTGTAAGCGTGTGCTGTTCACAACGTGCAAGTGTGCTGTAGACAACACGGTTTGTTCCTTAGAACAGAGGATTTTTCTGGTGTTGGAATTCCACCGCCTAGAACACAGTGTTGTTGCAACAAGACGAAGTTTTCAACGGAGGTATAATGTAACCAAAGGACCGAAAAGCGATACAATAAAGGATCTGTTTGAAAAATTTCAATGGACTGGGAACGTGACGGATGAACGTGCTGGAAAGGTAGGGCGACCGCGTACGGCAACCACAGAGGCTAGTGCAGCAGGTGATCCAACAGCGGCCTCGGGTTTCCGTTCGCCGTGTTGCAGCTGCGGTCCAAATGACGCCAACGTCCACGTATCGTCTCATGCGCCAGAGTTTACACCTCTATCCATACAAAATTCAAACGCGGCAACCCCTCAGCGCCGCTACCATTGCTGCACGAGAGACATTCGCTAACGATATAGTGCACGGGATTGATGACGGCGATATGCACGTGGGCAGCATTTGGTTTACTGACGAAGCTTATTTTTACCTGGACGGCTTCGTCAATAAACAGAACTGGCGCATATGGGGAACGGAAAAGCCCCATGTTGCAGTCCCATCGTCCCTGCATCCTCAAAAAGTACTGGTCTGGGCCGCCCATTTCTTCCAAAGGAATCATTGGCCCATTTTTCAAATCCGAAACGATTACTGCATCACGCTATCTGGACATTCTTCGTGAATTTGTGGCGGTACAAACTGCCTTAGACGACACTGCGAACACCTCGTGGTTTATGCAAGATGGTGCCCGGCCACATCGCATGGCCGACGTCTTTAATTTCCTGAATGAATATTTCGATGATCGTGTGATTGCTTGGGCTATCCGAAACATACAGGAGGCGGCGTGGATTGGCCTCCCTGTTCGCCAGACATGAACCCCTGTGACTTCTTTCTGTGGGGACACGTGAAAGACCAGGTGTACCGCCAGAATCCAGAAACAATTGAACAGCTGAAGCAGTACATCTCATCTGCATGTGAAGCCATTCCGCCAGACACGTTGACAAAAGTTTCGGGTAATTTCATTCAGAGACTACGCCATATTATTGCTACGCATGGTGGATATGTGGAAAATATCGTACTATAGTATCCCAGACCGCAGCACCATCTGTTGTTGAAAATTGTAACTACTGTAATTTCGAAAGTTTGTCTGCCTGAAAATGTACTGTTGTCCCAAGCATATTGCAACAAACGGTGTATTTCTATCGCTGCTCGTTTAGTTTTTATTGCCGTTTCAAATATACCGGTCATTTTTGAAACACCCTGTATAACAGCAAACTGTATTATTCTTTTTTTTATCCTGCAATTATTGTCCAAAGTGAAGTTTTTCCTCAGCTATGTTACATACTTACAGTTCTGGAATGGCGTTGGAGCACGTTACCGTTCTTCCTCTGTCGTCGTGATCACTTTTTGTTCGTGTGTTTGAAAAGAATCCCGGAAAAGTTTGGATTCTGCTTACTGCACCGTATTACATTTCATTTGCTACGCGCTGCCTCCGAAGCGAATCCCTTCGTCACTGCCGCCACGGTGGAACTGCGTACTGTGCTGACGTGGAGCTGATGCACTGCGGGTTCTACGTTGTGTGGCGCTCCCATCTTGGTTGCTCCCGCACGTTCTGCAACACAGTACTCACATTCACATTTTCCACATTACTACGCTGGTGTCCATAATAAAAGCAACAATCGTAAATTTTACAAGGTTGCGTTTATTTTGCCACAAAACAGTATATACAGATGACAGTAAAGCAGAAACAATGTAAAGGACTCAGAACGTAATCAACTGCCATGTATAACAGTAGATGAAAATGTTCTTTTTTTTTTAAACTTAACGGGTTTGCTCACACATTCTGACAACTGGTTAATGTGCTCAGTGTGGGGTATGACCACCCCTGGCACCAATACAGGCCGGACAACGACGGGACATGCTGTGTATGATGTCATCAGTCTCATGTTGAGGCAAAAACGGCCATTCTTCCTACAGAGCTGCTCACAAGTCTTGGAGAGTGGTTGATCGATACTGACCCGATGCAACCCGTCTCCCTAGTGTATCCCAGACATGCCCTGTGGGATTCAAATCGAGAAAGCGAGCAGGCCACGCCATGCGTACAATATCTTCTGTTTCCAAAAAAACATCAACTGCATGTGCTCTGTAATTTCGAGCATTATCGTTCATCAGTACCAAGTCTGGGCCCGCAGCACCCAGCAACAACCGGGCATGAGATCCCGAGATCTCCTCACGCTACCTGACAGCGGTTAAATCTTGCTGATTCACCCACACAATTTCATGAAGAACTATTCAAGTGGTCAACATAATCCCTCCTCACACCATTAGGGATCCTCCTCGATAGTGGTCCGTTTGCACAATGTTTGCCGGCCTCTGTGACCGATCGGTTCTACGCACTTCAGTCTGGAACCGCGCTGTTGCTACGGTCGCAATTTCGAATCCTGCCTCGGGCATGGATGTGTGGGATGTCCTTAGGTTAGTTAGGTTTAAGTAGTTCTAAGTCTAGGGGACTGATGACCTCAAATGTTAAGTCCCATAGTGCTTAGAGCCATTTGAACCATTTTAAGCACGATGTTTGGGTTCCGAAATCGTGTTTCACGTGGCCTCCAGATGCGAATCCGTGGAGAATCGGTTTCCAGGCCAAATCGGGGCTCATCTGTGAAAAAATCCTTGGCCCACAGTTCGACCGTCCAGGTGGCATGTTGACGGCTCTATCGTAGACGATCCCTTCTGTGAAGACACGCCAGAGGTAAGCAGACAGCAGGTCTTCAACAATAAGGACCACCCTGCTGAATCCTTCTTTACACCGTTTGCCTCGATACAACACGGCCAGGGAATGCTGCGAGGTCAGATGCCAGTTGCAGTGCGATACTAAGGCGGTACCGTCGTGCCCTTACAGCCAAATAACGGTCCACTCTTTCTGATGGCACACATGGTCGGCCCTTTCCTGGTCTCCGGGATACAGTTTCGGTCATTGTAAACCGTCACCTCATCCGAAATGTGTTCAAATGTGTGTGAAATCTTATTGGACTTAACTGCTAAGGTCATCAGTCCCCCAAGCTTACACACTACTTAACCTAAATTCTCCTAAGGACTAACACACACACCCATGCCCGAGGGAGGACTCGAACTTCCGCCGGGATCAGCCGCACAGTCCATTACTGCAGCGCCCAAGACCGCTCGGCTAATCTCGCGCGGCACCTCATCCGAGAAACAACAGAACGATTCACACTAAGCCATCAGGCCACATGAGTTTGCAACTCTCCTGCTTCCATTCTTTCTATGGCCCTCCACAGCAGAGAGTCTGTGGGCGTCTTCTCTGTGCCATACCGCATCGTCTGTTACTCTGTACACAGCCGAAGTGGATGTGGGACTACCCCGCGAATACTATGCCACGTGATATATACCCTGACGTCACTGCTAGATGGGTTGTCAATTGATCTGAAAATCATCTTCCGTGCAGAACACGATTGTAATGGCATCTGTTGACAGGTTGTATGATTATATCGTGAATTAGACACAGGACGGGGAAATATCAGTTTGTTGCTTTAATTTTGGGCACTAGTGTAGATGCACTCGCTAGCACTTCGTTATTCACAATGACGCTCTTGTGTTGATGCTGAGCAGGATGCAGGGGAATTTGTAATTGGGGTACCCAGGCAAATTTGTCTTCTTCATGCCGGGAAATGGTGTTAGTAGCATTGTCTATAATGTTTCATTATTCGCAAATTATTATAAGTTCGTATAGTGGTTGGTTAGTCTCTGTTGGTTCCCTAATTTAATTATAGGCATCACAGCTAAAGCTAATGTAGTCGGGTGAACCCTTATGACCACTCTGAGACGTCACTGTCTTTCCTGTTGAACTTGCACAGGTAAACTGGATTTGGGCCCTGCGCCGTTAGGTAACGTACTAAGTACCATACCCTGACTGCGGTTGAAGTGTCCTAGAGCTAGGTAACGTAAGCACGGGAGTTTGAAGCAAAGACGTCCGGGTTGTTAAGTAATCGTTCTAAAAGGTACTTCAGTTCTCCAGTTGAAATTAGCAAGACGCTCAAACGTGATTATTGTTGACCATGACTTTTTCTAACACTGACTGGTAACCTAAACCTTGTATCGACATATGTAGTGATGGTTCAAATGGCTCTAAGCACTATGGGACTTAACATCTGAGGTCATCAGTCCCCTAGACTTAGAACTACTTAAAACTAACTAACCTAAGGACATCACACACATCCATGCCTGAGGCAGGATTCGAACCCGCGACGTAGCGGTCGCGCGGTTCCAGACTGTAGCGCCTAGAACCGCTCGGCTATTCCGAGCGGCATATTTAGTGAGACTAGACTGTTTATCTTCCTTATAGGGAAGGGAACGTCATTAAGGAGTAAGTTATCGCCTTGCAGATACATCACAAACACTGACAACATCCATTCAAAATTAGCGCCACATTGGACAAAAACCGAACGGTGAACAAGTGAGCAGCGATGGCATAACGTCTCTGTATAAGCATGTCGACCCAGGTTTTCTACCAACTCTCATATTTGTTTACGAAAACATACAATACTAAGTGAGAGTGTAGCATGAAAGCGGCGCAAAACAGTGCATGTAACTGAAACCAAAAAAGAAAACACACCAAAAATGCGCATCAGGACGGAAAACATAAGTAGAGGACATACACCACTACTAATTATGGAAGAAGAATTTCAAACTGAGTAACTCTTCGACGAAACTCTTCCCACTACATTGCAAACGACACGCTGTCAAACCATGAAAAGGCACAAAAACAAGCCCAGTCGTACAAATCCATTTTCATAATTAATGTAGTTATAGGTGGACAATCAAAATGAAACAAAGGAAGCACATGTGATGGTTTTTAGCCTTAAAAGTGTTACAACATGAACACCTCGATCGAACGCTTTCATGATACGCCAGTACTTTCGTGCCTGTGGGATATTTTGATTGAAGTTTCAGGGTTACTTTCTGCACAGATAAAGGCCAATGCTACAGATGAAGAATGGTGTGAGTACTTACTGGAATTTCGCAGGTGGTGATCACAACACGACAAGAGCACTTTCATGTGTAGCTTATCGTCACCTTTCCGACTTCGAGGAAGGTCGAATCGTTGGCGTGAAGGACATGGGCAGATCGCACACTCGGTTGTCTGTCGTGTAATTACTGCAGGTGGAGTGGCAACAATACGGACTCCTGACAACAGTTGGGCCCACGTAATAGCCACGTGCCCTTCCAGTGGGACTACACCACCAGAGCATCGTAGGATTGCTCCACTGAATCTGACGCATAGACAGACGCTAACGGCTGAAGTTACATGCAGAATGCCACCAAGAACTGTCGCGAAGCTAGGATGAGCTCTCGAGTTATGATGAGTTGGTTACCGCTGATACCAAACCACAGATCAACAAAGAGTTGACTGATACAGAGCCAGAGTCATCTACATCTACATCTACATGACTACTCTCCAATTCACAATTAAGAGCTGGCAGAGGGTTCATCGAACCACCTTTAAACTTGTTCTCCACCGTTCCACTATCGAACAGCGCCCGGGAAAAACGAACACTTAAATCTATCCATACGAGCTCTGATTTCTCTTATTTTATTATGATGATCATTTCTCGCTATGTAGGTGTGTGCCAATAAAATAGTTTCACACTCAGAGGAGAAAGTTGGAGATTGAAATTTCATGAGAAGATCCAGCCGCAGCGAAAAAGTCTTTGTTTTAATGACTGCCACTTCAATTCGTGTGTCATGTCCGTAGCACTCTCTCCCCTATATCGCGATAATACAAAACGAGTTGCCCTTTTTGAACTTTTTCGATGTCCTGCGTCAATCCTATCTGATGTGGATTCCACACTACACAGCAGTACTCCAGGAGAGGGCGGATAAGCTTAGTGTAAGCAGACAGTAGAGTATTTTCTATGTATTCTGCCAATAAATCGCAGTCTTTAGTTTGCTTTCCCTACATATTATCTATGTAATCGTTCCAATTTAAGTTATTCCTAATTGTAATCACTAAGTATTTACTTGAGTTTAAAGCCTTTAGATTTGTATGATTTATTGTGTAACTGAAATTTGGCAGGTTCTTTGTAGTGCTCTTGTGAATGATTTCACACTTTTCATTATTTAGAGTGAATTGCCACGTTTTGTACCAGGTATCTTGTCTAAATCATTTTGCAATTTGTTTTCATCATCTGAAGACTTCAGATAACGGTAAATGACAGCATCATCTACAAACAGTCGAAGATGACTGCTCAGATTGTGTCCTAGGTCACCAAATTTCGTGAACTGACATGGGGAGGTCAGACGTGTACCCCTCAGCTGGGCGCCCAAAACGCATTACGCCAAGGTCACTTACCATTCTTGCTGAAATATTTACGACGGCAGTTTCCGCCATGGTGACAGTCTCATATAAAAATATTTCACAGGTCAAGAATTTGGGTTACAAATCTGTAGAAACAAAATCCTATAAATATAACAGCGTCCAAAAAAGTTTCGCCAGCATTGTGATACATTCACGCATATACACACATTTCATAACTCTTAAAGTACGATTCTTGGTTTCCAACAACCTTTTTCACAAACCAGAATCCCTAACCACTACTCATTATTCCTTACCTTATTCGTCGACACTTCTTCAATATTTCATCATAACATATACGTAGCATAATCCAATAACTCATATAGCATCAGCTTACTGATCATAAACATACCGCAACAGCATAATACACATAGTCATCGTAACAATAGCATCATAGCACCTCAGTCAAGTCTCAAAATCGTCGTAGCTTTCTGCAATAATTTCAAAACCTAAAAAGAATTCTCTGCTCATTTCAATAGTGTCATCAACCTCAAACGTACTTTAAAAATCATGATCCCATACCAAATACATCATTCAAAGCTCTCGTAGTATCACAATGGTTCCAAAAAATATGAACAGTTTACAAAGTACAGACAAAATACAGTTCATAAGTGTGAAATTATCCAACTGTGTAATTGCGTAAACATGTGTCACTGACATAAAAAAATTCTTTTGTTTCTCTGTTAAATAATCAGATAGCTGTGTAATTCTGTGTTGAAGAAATATGGTACCGATGTGTAAAGTTGTATAAGCAAATACCATATTAGCTAGGGTTCCTTGTGCTTGCCAAACACATGGTACACAAAGTAAGCGTGTTCCCCCCTGAGGATTAATGTAATTATACCCTCAGGTGTTACAGATTACAGCAATGGAATGAAATGTATCACGGAAAACTTTCTTTGTAATTCAAAAATCTTTAAAAATAAATGTTTTAAGTACAAAATTAATCACTCAAATACGTGTCCTGTAGCGCTAAATGTGCGTCTTGCTGTAAGATAATCTCTGTGGAAGTGTCGTAGTTATTGTCCTCCGAAAGCTAAGTTCTGCAAAAGCCAATGTACTTACCTCATGATAAACAAAAGTGAAATGCTTTGCGTATAGATATCTTAGTTATTACGCTTATTGCCGTGATGAAGAAAGTACTGTGCTGTTAGGTATTGTTGTGCTACGGAAAAGGCTGTCTCCTTGTAGCTATACCACAGAAGGTACTACTAAAACATGTTTTACTTTCCAGAATAATTCAGAAAAACTGTGCAGATATAAAACTGATACACCGCAAAAGCAACATTGTAAATTGTCACTCATTAGTAGCGTCATGATAAAATCGTGTAGCTGTCACATAAACTAACCTTTGTGTCATCTGGTATCTCTCAGAAAGCACTTTAAATTCAGAATGTATTTTCAAATAAACCAAAATGTTGCATTAAAATCTCATTAGCAGTACTGGTAAATGTTCTAAGTATGTGAGCCTTATAGTCGTTACGTAATCGTGTAACAAACAAGCAAGAATGTACAAATGCAACACTGTGTCGTCTGTTCACTATAACAATGCATTCGTAATTTCTGTTTAAAAATGTTCCCTAGGTTCTAGACTGGATATTTAACTTCAATCATTGTTGCATGTTAACAGTTTCTCAAGTCTGACAAAGCATACTAGAAATGTGAAGTGAAGAGTTTTATGGCAGAGACAAAGTTAAAAAGCAGATTATCTTTCAATAAACGGTTTTACATGTGAAATGTGGTGTAAACCTTTACTCTTCCTAGTACGCAGAGTTTCAACTTCAACGCAATTATCATGTTGTATACATCGGTAAAGAATGCTAAAATTTTTCTCAAGGCTAGCGTCTTATGTTATTTTTCTCGGAAAGAATTTTTCTGGAGTTTAGCCTTATATTTAAGTGAAACGTTTACAGCAAACAGTTCTGACAAAAAGACAATTGAAGCTTCTTGAAATGTGGTGCTAGAGAAAAATGCTGAAGAGTAGATGCGTAGATCGCTTATCTAATCAAAGGGTACTGAGTCGAGTCTGAGAAGAAAGAATGTTATGACATAGTTTGGCAGAATACATCACGATGCATCAACTTATCATCAGGTTGGTAGAGAGGATAAGTGGGGGAGGGGGAGACGGGAAGTAAAGGGGGTTGACTACTGTCAGCGGGCTCAAGGGTTGAAAGTTGTAATAGCTGTGAAGGGAGGAACAGGCACCCCCAGTGTACACTGCCGCCAGAGCTGCGTCACAGTGCACTGGCGTGCAAAACCTAAGGGCGGAGGTAACTGTAGCATGACGTGTTACTGCCAAGTAACGTAGCTCGATGAAAGCGGACTATACTTGGAAACAGTGGCGCTCATGAATATATATCTTGGGTGTTCACAAATTTTTACATTCAGATAAACTTGGAAGTGTGAAGTAGCATCTGCTGCATAACGGTTATGATATGAATGGTTTTCTACAACTGTAGCCACTGCCAATAATAATAATAATAATAATATGCATAACTTGTATGAGGAAACAAATAATTGTTTTTGTGGAATTTTGTTGTTTTGTACCTAATTAAGTACAGTTTATGGCAAGAACGGCATAATGAGAAAGCTTTCGCTTCTCTCATTCCCGCCAGTCAAATATTAACACTGTATTACTAAAATGTTACCACTCACCAAGTCTCATTCTCTGAAGCAGGGAAATGGCATGATTTCCTCTTACGAAATGTCCTGTCCTTCAATGTAGTCAAAAAATGGCTCTGAGCGCTATGGGACTTCTGAGGTCATCAGTCCCCTAAAACTTAGAACTATTTAAACCTAACTAGCCTACGAACATCACACACATCCATGCCCGAGGCAGGATTCAAACCTGCGACCGTAGCGGTCGCGCGGTTCTAGACTGTGGCGCCTACAACCGCTCGGTCACACAGAAGTTAACGTTAATACACAGTACAGTGCACGGCAGGTACACGTTAAACAGAGAAAACAATATCCCAGCATGACCAACACTGCCTGTTTATAAAAAACAGCCATGCGTCAGTTTTTAAATCGAGCAAGTGTCTCGATTACGATATGATCAAGTCTTTAGTATCATTCACAGCCTTCTCCTCAATTGGCAACACTGCCATTGTCGAAAGCCTATTATCTTTCATTGTGTTTCGAAGGAAGGATTTTATCCTTTTCATTGTTGAGAAACAACGGGATTACTGTATGATAAAATCCAAGACCTAATGTACTATAACACATTCAGAAACTACAAAATAAGTTTTGGTTTTCTCAGCTATTACATTTATTGGCGTTTGATCTAATTTTGCTACGTAGTGAGTGAATTGACATGTCTGAGAAATGTGATATCGTCTAGCGAGATTTATACCGAGCGAACGGAGAGAAACGTCTGCCGCAGTGTGCTACCACCTAGTGGCATTGACGTAAACTTGTGTTTGAGTGGTAAGGGTTAGCTGTACTTGCCATGAAGCGCGTACATTGTTTATCAAATTCCGTATGAATCTGACCATAAGGTAATTACGCCATGTGAGTTGCGCTTGCCCAAATTCTCCTTAAAACGTACACAACTGAAGACGTGCTCGCGACCATGATGCCAAGTTTCACGAAGTCTAGAGGAATAGCAGTTTAGCATGGCGCGTTAGATTTACAGTAAGTGCTGTATATTTCAGGGCTGTAGAGCAGCGTATTAAGCTGCTGTCCGCCCGCCCCTCCCCAGGTGGGGGGAATCGAAAACTCAATAAAGGAATATATATATTTCAGATTATCGCATCCATGTTACATTTAACAGCGTTTAACGAAAGATAACCATTAAGTCTGCAAGGTGTCACGAATTAGGACGTTCATATACTCTTGTGATCTTACACAACTGCCACCACTGCACGGAAAGGATTGCAAGAGTCTAGTGCAGAAGGTAACTGCAAGAAATATGCAATGAGAGGAACAGAAATGACACTATTATTGAAAGACAATAAGTACACTGAAGTCACCGCGATTTATGATTGTCCCGTGGACATTACAAAAGACAGGACATGGTAATTAATAGAGTCTGTTAAGACCTAGAATGAGCTAGATAAGACTTTCACAGAAAAAGTGAGGCCTAAAGAGGACTCTTGCACGTAACACGGCTTTTAAATAGATTTTGCCGGCCGCGGTGGTCTAGCGGTTCAGGCACTCAGTCCGGAACCGCGCGACTGCTACGGTCGCAGGTTCGAATCCTGCCTCGGGCATGGCTGTGTGTGATGTTCTTAGGTTAGTTAGGTTTAAGTAGTTCTAAGTTCTAGGGGACTGATGACCACAGAAGTTAAGTCCCATAGTGCTCAGAGCCATTTGAACCATTTTAAATAGATTTTCTGAATTGTTGTTGTTGTGGTCTTCAGTTCTGAGACTGGTTCGATGCAACTTTACATGCTACTCTATCCTGTGCAAGCTTCTTCATCTCCCAGTACCTACTGCAACCTACATACTTCTGAATCTGTTTAGTGTATTCATCTCTTGGTCTCCCTCTACGATTTTTTCCCTCCACGCTGCCCTCCAATACTAAATTGGTGATCCCTTGATGCCTCAGAATATGCCCCACCAACCGATCCCTTCTCCTAGTCAAGCTGTGCCACAAATTTCTCTTCTCTCCAGTTCTATTCAATACCTCCTAATTAGTTATGTGATCTACCCATCTAATCTTCAGCAGTCTTCTGTAGCACCACATTTCGAAAGCTTCTATTCTCTTCTTGTCTAAACTATTTATCGTCCACGTTTCACCATCCATACATGGCAACACTCCATACAAATACTTTCAGAAACGACTTCCTGACACTTAAATCTATACTCGATGTTAATAAATTTCTCTTCTTCAGAAACGCTTTCCTTGCCATTGCCAGTCTACATTTCATATCCTTTCTACTTCGACCATCATCAGTTATTTTGCTCCCCAAATAGCAAAACTCATTTACTACTGTAAGCCTCTCATTTCCTAATCTCATTCCCGCAGCATCACCCGATTATCCTCGTTTTGCTTCTGTTGATGTTAATCTTACATCCTCCTTTCAAGACACTGTCCATTCCGTTCAGCTGCTCTTCCAGAACCTTTGCTGTCTCTGACAGAATTACAATGCCAACGGCGAACCTCTAAGTTTTTATTTCTTCTCCATGGATTTTAGTACCTACTCCGAATTTTTGTTTTGTTTCCTTTACTGCTTGCTCAATATACAGATTGAATAACATCGGGGATAGGCTACAACCCTGTCTCCCTCCCTTCCCAACCACTGCTTCCCTTTTATGCCCCTCGACTCTTATAACTGCCATCTGGTTTCTGTAAAAATTGTAAATAGCCTTTCGCTCCTTGTATTTTACCCCTGCCACCTTCAGAATTTGAAATAGAGTATTCCAGTCAACATTGTCAAAAGCTTTCTCTAAGTCTACAAATGCTAGAAACGTAGATTTGCCTTTCCTTAATCTATTTTCTAAGATAAGTCGTAGGGTCAGTATTGCCTCACGTGTTTCAGCATTTCTACGGAACCCAAACTGATCTTCCCCGAGGTCCGCTTCCACCAGTTTTTCCATTAATGCTAATGAAAATCAATAATGTGAATTTGCACATTTTAAGAAAAGACATAATAAATAAATTTATACACTTCTCTGAAATCATGAATGTTACGGCGCAATATCGGTTGTATTTACCACTCGATAGGTGTGTCAGTACGCTGCGGCATCGGTAACACTTGAGTCTATTTGTGTTTCTAGTTCGGAAGGTATAAGAAATATGCCCGTATTGAAGTCAACGCTGTGCATGACGCATTGTCGCCGTATTGCCGCTTCGAGAATATGCTCACACGCCGATGCGATGGAACAGATCCAACCAGCCTTTACTTATAATGCTGCCCGAAAATAGAGATGAATATTAAAGGATAAAATCGGTGACACTTGAGTCTTTATTTTTATAGTTATGAAATTGCGTGGTGTATTGACTCACATTGAGTGGTGCGCTTTAGGTGTAATTCTGTCATGCTTAACCGGAAATCGTCAAAAAGTAACCTTCCGGGTTAGACTCCAATTTCATAAGTAGCAGCCAGTAATTTTTTGCCAAGCCTGTCAAAAGCAAATAAGTAAACACAAGTTGTTTTTATCACACATTTTATCTAACGGTCTTCTTACTAAACTTCATTCCTTGGATTTTCAAATCGAAATTTAAATTTGGTTTACTGACATGCAAATGCGATTCTATTGAAGTTAGCAAGCGAGGTAGCGCAGTGGTTAGCACACTGGACTACCACTAGGGGGGTGACGGTTCAAACCCGCGTGCGGCCATGCTGATTTTTCGGTGATTCGCCTAAATCGCTTAAGTCAAATGCCGAGATGATTCCTTTGAAAAGGCACGGATGCTTTCCATCTCCATTCTTCCCCAATCCGAGCCTGTGCTCCATCTCAAACAACTTCGTTGTCGACAGGACGTTAAACACTAATCTCCTCCTCCTCAACTGAAGTCGACATTTTACGTGATCAGTTTCTAATTTTTTTAGTTATTACCATTTTCTTAGTGTTGGTTTGTTTTAATTTTAGGTATGCCACGATAAAAAGTCATATTTCCTCCAACATAGAGATTCAGCAGCTAACACTACGAGCGCCACTAGGAAAGACAAGCAACAGATTCAATCATTAATTTTTTCTATGACAAGTGATACAGTGGACAGCTTTAATCTACTCTTTTGTGGGGCTTTAGTGTCGGCTAGTGTGCCTTGGAACGTGCGAAGAACCCTACTTTTAAGGGCTTGGTAGAGACTATCAGCAGCCACAGTATACCAGATGGGTCGACACTGTGCAAAAATTATTTGAAAGGTGTATGAAATGGTTATTGCTGATATTATAAAGCACACTGGTGACCACTATATCCGACATTCAGTTGACAAGACCTCTAACAGTTGGGCTGATTTACAGCTAACGTCGCAGTGGGTAAATTAGATTCAAGGCCACCAGGAAAAAAAACCCTACTTCTGTGTAAAGAATTGGAGAAGACAAATCAGAGTACTGTAGCCCACAGTATCAGCAATGCCCTACGCTTCATGTGACCAGGACAAGAAGGGGCTGAGAAATTTTTCTTGTTGGTGACAGACTGTGCTGTCTGTATGTTAAAACCGGGAGCAACACTGAAAGAATTCTATCGCAGTACGATCCACTACACCTGCATTGCCCATGGCTTATACCGTGTGGTACAGAAAATAAGAAATAATTTTCCTGAGGTTACTGAGAGGTAGTGGGTATATTCGGCTCTAGTGAATCAGGTTTTATTGAAAACATGAAAATGGTTCAAATGGCTCTGAGCACTATGGGACTTAACATCTGTGGTCATCAGTCCCCTAGAACTTAGAACTACTTAAACCTAACTAACCTAAGGACATCACACACATCCATGCCCGAGGCAGGATTCGAACCTGCGAACGTAGCAGTCGCGCGGTTCCGGACTGAGCGCCTAGAACCGCTAGACCACCGCGGCCGTCTGAAAACATGAGAACGGCCCTTAAGAATAACAGTGATGTTGCATCCTTGGTATTTTTAACAGCTTACTTCCAACTGCAATCCAATTCCTAGAGTCAGCATCTCTGTCACTAAGATGGTGTAGCCGTGATCTGCAAGAAGCAGATGTATTTGGAGGAAACACCTGGTTCAGTGGCCGCAGCATGAGTCACTGAATGAAGGAATATACTTCTGATGAATCCCGGATTCAAAGGCATGAAGAAAGTATCCGTCCTAATTCAGGGGAAAATGTTCGAAGGTGGAATGTATTGGGGCAAGGAGCCACTGCGTCAATTAAATATGCTTCGCTGCTCTCTCGCACAGTATCTTTCTAAATCTACAAATACGAACTGAGGGGCAACAGAAAGAAGTTTCACTTTTCAAAACGTAGAAATATGGTTTATTGGGTACCGCAATAGCAGAATGTAACACAAAATGGTTCAAATGGCTCTGAGCACTATGGGACTCAACTGCTGAGGTCATTAGTCCCCTAGAATTTAGAACTAGTTAAAGCTAACTAACCTAAGGACATCAGAAACATCAATGCCCGAGGCAGGATTCGAACCTGCGACCGTAGCGGTCTCGCGGTTCCAGACTGTAGCGCCTTTAACCGCACGGCCACTTCGGCCGGCAAATGTAACACAAAATTTCTTGTTAGTTGTACAGTTAGGCTACCCAAGTATTGTGGTCAAACATATTCCAAGTGTGTGTTTTTGTATGACTGAAATGTGAAAAGTATTTTTTCAGTAAAAGACTTTCCTTTAAAACATTATAAAAAGCTTTAACAATTTATGCATTTTTACCTGTACCGATTTAAGGAATAGTTAATTTTTTACTTTCCATAAAGAACTGTAATATAATAAAGTGTTCTATATGAAAATGGTGTTCATTATGCAGTAATCAGGCAGAACATTATGACGACCGACATAATGCCGATATAAACCCGTCCATGCGATAGCAGCGTCACCTGGCGAGGAATGATTGCCAGTCAGACACACCCATGGTGCATGTAATACCAGTGAGTCTGCTGTCCGTGTGTAGAATGGGGAAGGCACGCGATCTGTCTGTGTTTGTCTGAGGGTACATTCTAATGGCTCAGAGGCTCGGCACGAACATTTCGGAAATGGCTCGACTTGTCGGGTGTTCAAGGAGTGTTGTGGTGGGAGTCTTCAACACATGGTGAAACTAAGGTGAAACCACGAAAAATGTTCAAATGTGTGTGAATTCCTAAGGGACCAAAATGCTGAGGTCATCGGTCCCTAGACTTACACACTACTTAAACTAACTTATGCTAAGAGCAACGCACACTCCCATGTCCGAGGTAGGACTCCAACATCTGGCGGGAGGAACTGCGCAATCCGTGACATGGCCCCACAAACCACGTGGTCACTCCGCAGCACGTTCACGCGACGTGGGTCTGGGAGGTCACCCCCCATTACAGATGTCGGACGTCGTAGGCTGGGAAGACGGGTGGTGAATTGTGGAAGAAATAACATGAGACTTTAATGCTGGGCAGAATACAAGTGTGTCTGAACATACAGTGGATCGAACACTCCTAATCATGGGCATTCGCAGCCGACGATCCATGCATGTACCAATGTTAAAACTACGACATCGGCAACTAAGACTGAAATGGACACCTGGCCACCGGCTGTGGCAGACCGTTGCATGGTCTGATGAATCCCGGTATCTTCTTCATCATGCCAGTGGGAGGGAGCGAATCCGTCGTCTTCCAGGAGAACAAGTCCTTGACACCTGTATTGTGCGATGGAGTTAAGCTGGCGGTGTATCCATTATGTGCTGGGGAACATTCTCATGGCCATCCATGGATCCAGTGGAGCTCGTGGAAGGCACCATGACAGCCAAGAAGTATCGTAAACTGATTGCAGACCATGTACACCCCTTCATGACGATCATGTTACCCAACAGCAGTGGCATTTATCAACAAGATAATGCGTTATGAGCGGGTCGTAGTGGCCGTGCGGTTCTAGGCGCTACAGTCTGGAACCGCGCTACCGCTACGGTCGCAGGTTCGAATCCTGCCTCGGGCATGGATGTGTGTGATGTCCTTAGGTTAGTTAGGTTTAAGTAGTTCTAAGTTCTAGGGGACTGATGACCTCAGATGTTAAGTCCCATAGTGCTCAGAGCCATTTGAACCATTTTGTAGCAGTTGTTTGTATGTCATTATTCAAAATACAGTCACAATCGCATTATTTATTTTGCCGTCAACCGGTTTGAACCCGTGATGGGGTCATCTTCAGGGCAATTTACACCACTTGGTCGCTCGCTGGAGTCGTCACGCTGCCTGTGCTCGGTTACCAACCGTGCACAGACAGGTTGACGACTCCAGCGAGCGACCAAGTGGTGTAAATTGCCCTGAAGATGACGCCATCATGGGTTGAAACCGGTTGGCGGCAAAATAAATAATGCCATTGTAACTGTCATTTTGAATAATTAATTATAAGTAAATTAATCGCTGTTTATCTCCATACAACTATGTTGTCTAAAAATTTAGTTGTTTTTATGTGTTGTCGAAGTTTGCTCGAGGTATATTACCTGGTAATGACACAACATGCAAAGCTTACTTTCGTACTTACGTTTTGTACATCAGTGTAGTTCAGACTGCAGGCCACAGTAACAAAGCCAAATCAACGACACAGACTGTTGTCTCATGAAGTTATACTCGACATTTCGGAACTTGGTTATTACTTGTTGCTCCTGGCACATACCGGATATTGTGAAATTGGCAAATAGCTGACCTGCTCGTTATAGAGTGTATCGAATAAGATACACTTGACAGTGATTTGGCGCCTGTTGATAGCGAACATAATTTGAATGGATGTATCATATATGAGACAGAGTTGCTAGAGATAATAAAATTTACGAAGTCCACGGAAAATCTGAGTGGACGGGGATTTGAACCCCATTGCTTCCAAATGCAAGAAAGGCTGTGGTTTGCGGTCCATCTTAGCGGGAAGACACTCATCCCAAATTTGTACCTGAGTCAGCACAGGAATTAGACGCGGCGTGTTCTCGGAACGCGATTAACAAGACTAGCCGCGCCTTCAGCGAGAATTGCCGCTGACGGTCGTTTCGCAAAAACTGCAAATTGTTTACGTACATCGCGCCGAGTCTCTCGCTACTTACTTGTTTCCGCTGGATTGTATGCCTAAACATTTTTCTCTTCCATCGCTTCTGCAAAGCGGTTATTAACGCGACAGTGAAAATTATTATCATCAGTAAGTCACTAAGGAAAATAATTTCAAGAAAAATAACCTTCTATGAGCATAATTATCAGTCAAGAAAAACAAAAAATTGTAAGGGTCAAATTTGTGTTACTACGTTTACAAGAAATATGTGTTTTGATAAAAAATACATATTAGTTACGTTTATATACTTTGGAACGATATATACTTGCTTCTCTAGGAATTGAACGTTGGATTCTCAATAATTATATTCCTCACATATGAAAATACACAATAATTCGTTACTTTTGACCTGTACAGTCCTTATTCTTTGTGGGAGTCCAGAAAATCTGTTCCTTTTTTTAAATTTCATTCACCATAATAGAAGTTTCTGGAAAGCCTACGACTGTGCACGAGCGCTGTGTTAAGCACGAAAAAAAAAAATACGTAAATGGTGCAATATTTCATTATTTAAATCATGCAGTTCCTTTCTTGTCCAACATCGTCTTGGTGGACAACTTGTCTCTGAAAGTTACAAAAAAAGTATGCAGATTGTTTTCTTTTGAAAAAAAAATGGTTCAAATGGCTCTGAGGACTATGGGACTTAACATCTATGGTCATCAGTCCCCTAGAACTTAGAACTACTTAAACCTAACTAACCTAAGGACAGCACACAACACCCTCTTTTGAAAAGAAATAGTTCTAAATAGAGCTGTAGTGCATATGCATTTGGTTGAATCGACAACCTTTAAATTTATCTGATTTGTCATGTAACCGAAATTTAACGGAATTTTTTAGTGCACGTGTTGGAGTATCTCACACTTGTGCTTCACGGTCAGTTGTCACTTTTCGCAACATAAAGATATCTTGTATGAGTCATTTTGCAATTCGTTTTAATGTTCTGATTACTTTATTAGACGGTAAGCGACAGCATCGCCTGCAAACAGTCTATGAGGTCCGTTTACACTGTCTCCTAAATCGCTCATATAGATTAGCAACACCAGAGGGCGTATAACACTTCCTCGTGGAACCCCATAATCACTCGACGACTTCCCATCAATTACTACAAACTGGAACCTATCTGATAGTAAATCTCCAATTCAGTCGCACAACTGAGACGGTGCTCCATAGGCATCCAAGTTAATTAAATGGTTCAAATGGCTCTGATCACTATGGGACTCAACTGCTGTGGTCATAAGTCCCCTAGAACTTAGAACTACTTAAACCTAACTAACCTAAGGACATCACACACATCCATGCCCGAGGCAGGATTCGAACCTGCGACCGTAGCGGTCGTGCGGTTCCAGACTGTAGCGCCTTTAACCGCTCGGCCACTCCGGCCGGCCAAGTTAATTAGACGCCGCTTGTGAGAAAGGATGTCAAAACCCTTTCTGAAATCTCGAAATATGGAATCAATTTGAAAACCCCTGCCGATAGCACTCATTACTTTATGTGCATAAAAAGCCAGTTGTGTTTGACAAGAACGATATTTTCTGAATCCGTGCTGGATGTGCATCAATAGATTTGTTTCTTCGAGGCATTTCGCAATGTTCGAACATATTATATGTTCCAATGTTCCAAAGTCCTACAGCAAATTGATGTCAGTGGTATAGGTCTATAGTTCAGTGGATTACTTCTGTTTGCTTTCTTGTGTATTGGTGTGATCAGTGCAACTGTCCAGTCTTTAGGTATGGATCTTTGGTCGAGCGCGCGGGAGTGTATGATTGTTAAAAATGCAGCTGTTTCATCAGCATACTGCGGAAGGAACGTAAATGGTATACAGTCTAGGCCGGAAGGCTAGCCCTGGGGTGACCTAAGTTGTTTCTTTACACCGACGATATTTACTTCTAAATTACTCACGTTGGCAGCTCTTCTAGATTTGAATTCTGGAATATTCACTGGATGCTCTTTGGTGAAGGAATTGCGAAAAACTCAATGTAGTAACACCATTTTAGTGGCGCTGTCATCAATAATATTATCATTGCTATCACAGTGAAGTTACTGATCGTATCTTGCACCTGTTATACTATACATATAATCAGAATCTCTCTGAATTTTCTGCCACATTTCGAGACAAAAATTTCGTTGTGGAAACAATTAAAAGCATCTCAAATGGAAGTCTGGATAAGCTTTGACCTGTTGTTAAACATCGTGAACCTTGGAGACTTTGTGCTCTTTTTCCGTTGCTTCTGCTAAAGTGTTCTGACCTGTTTTGCGTACCACGGAGATTTGTTTCGTTTTTTATTAATGTATTGGTATAAAATACTTTTTCTTTGAGTGTAAGCCATATCTGATCGAATCTTACATGATTTGTTTGGAAGGAATGGAGGCTCTGCCTTTTAAGTAGGCATCAAGGAAATTGGGGAAATTTCAAATAATTTTTTAAACGGACATACTTTGCTCTCGTTTTTGGCTGATCTGGAAGTTACGACCTTGTCGTACTAATCCCGGAATGCGTCATGACATATTCTTTTCCTCAGCATTGTTTGTTGCTAAGAGATTTAATATATTACCACAAAAAATTGTACTTCGTGTGGGCTTCTGAACTAAATGCACAAAATAATTTTGGAACAAAGCATTTAGTACAATTTCAGCTGTTATATTATGTCTATCGCTGACATTAAACATCTTTTTTCGCCAACATATCGAGGGTAGATTGAAATCACCACCAACTACAATTGCATGCGTCGTGTATCAGTTAGAAATGAGACTCAAAGTTTCCGTGAATCTTTCAGTGTTAATATCATATGAGTTGGGTGGTCGATAAAAGGAACTATGAAATAATTATTTCTGGTTGTCGAGTATAACCTCATATTAATTCATAGCAACTATTTGCTTCAGTTACACTAAAAGAGGTGGGCCGTTGTGACCGTGCGGTTCTAGGCGCTTCAGTCTGGAACCGCGCTGATGCTACTGTCGCCGGTTCGAATCCTGCCTTGGGCTTGGATGTGTGTGATGTCCTTAGGTTAGTTAGGTTTAAGTAGTTCTAACTGATAACCTCCGATGTAAACTACAAGATAAACTACTTGCAGCAAGAACAAACACCACCACAATTTCCTTTATTCTTTCTTAACACCGTTAGGTTTTCGATAAAAGTTAGTCTAAATTTCTATTAGTATGTTATGAACACCCGCAGACTAACATTGGGAATGGTGGGCTAAGGTGGCCGCAGGCCTCAAGTACTGACCGTTCCAAGTCGCCACCACTCGGAACACTGCATGTC
This sequence comes from Schistocerca piceifrons, assembly GCF_021461385.2. Taxonomy (NCBI): domain Eukaryota; kingdom Metazoa; phylum Arthropoda; class Insecta; order Orthoptera; family Acrididae; genus Schistocerca; species Schistocerca piceifrons. The sequence continues at coordinate 407,795,535 of NC_060149.1, forward strand.
GACTGTAATTGCCTGACAAGATGTTGTGTATCCTAAGTGAGCCGACGATTATTTGATTAATAGCAATATTTGTATTTCCACACCATTTAAATGCATTATGAGACAAGACCACAAATGAATACACATTACAAAAACGTGCGGTATGTATGTATGCTCCACATCTCCTCCTAAACCACTGTACCGATTTCAACCAAACTTGGTACACATACCACTTGCTGTCTGCAATGAATCGCTGTTGGCGTAAGAACCACCTATCTATCAAAGGGGTGGGAACCGGGGTGGTAAGTAAGTGTTGCTCACGACGTCCGAGTATTTACGCATAATTTCAAGCCTTTACGAAAAATTTTTCATATTGCAAATCCCCACAAAATGATGAAAGGAACAAAGTTTATCACTTATTACATGGTCACTGTTCATGCAGTAAAATTCCCGCATCAGAGATGACGTTTTAATGTATTGTTTCATTGCTATTCACTATGTATGCGACCCATTTTACAGACAGCATTCACATATACCACTGAATGTACTCGCAAAATTATATGATTTTACGGCACGTAGTTCAGGGGATATGACGTCACAAATATTGAGCTCCGTGAAAACGAAATTGCAGGGCGAAGTTCGCTAGAGATACAGGTGAACCATGCGTACAAATATGTGTGAAATATGTTAAGTACACTACTGACCATTGCCGGCCGGTGTGGCCGAGCGGTTCTAGGCGCTTCGGTCTGGAACCGCGCGACCGCTACGCTCGCAGGTTCGAATCCTGCCTCGGGCACGGACGTATGTGATGTCCTTAGGTTAGTTAGGTTCAATTAGTTCTAAGTTCTAGGGGACTGATCATCTCAGATGTTGAGTCCCATAGTGCTCAGAGCCATTTGAACCATTTTTGAACTACTGGCCATTAAAATTGCTACACCACGACGATGACGTGCTAGAGACGCGAAATTTAACCATCAGGAATAAGATGCTGTGATATGCACATTATTAGCTTTTCAGAGCATTCACACAAGGTTGGCGCCGGTGGCGACACCTACAACGTGCTGACATGAGGAAACCGATTTCTCATCCGCCAACAGCAGTTGACCGGCGTTGCCTGTTGAAACGTTGTTGTGATGCCTCGTGCAAGGAGGAGAAATGCGTACCATCACGTTTCCGTCTTTGATAAAGGTCGGATTGTAGCCTATCGTGATTGCAGTTTATCGTATCGCGACACTGCTCCTCGCGTTGGTCGAGATCCTATGACTGTTAGCAGAATATGGAATCGGTGGGTTCAGGAGGGTAATACGGAACGCCGTGCTAGATCCCAACGGCCTCGTATCACTAGCTGTCGAGATGACAGGCATCTTATCCGCATGGCTATAACGGATAGTGCGGCCACGTCTCGATCCCTGAGTCAACAGATGGGGACGTTTGCAAGACAACAACCATCTGCACGAACAGTTCGACGACGTTTGCAGCAGCATGGACTATCAGCTTGGAGACCATGGCTGCGGTTTCCCTTAACGTTGCATCACAGACAGGAGCGCCTGCGATGGTGTACTCAACGACGAACCTGGGTGCACGAATGGCAAAACGTCATTTATTCAGATGATTCCAGGTTCTGTTTACAGCATCATGATGGTCGCATCTGGCGACATCGCGGTGAACGTACATCGGAAGCGCGTATTCGCCATCGCCATACTGGCGTATCACCCGGCGTGATGGTATGGGGTGCCATTGGTTACACGTCTCGGTCACCTCTCGTTCGCATTGACGGCACTTTGAACAGTGGACGTTACATTTCAGATGTGTTACGACCCGTGGCTCTACCCTTCATTCGATCCCTGCGGAACCCTACATTTCAGCAGCATAATGCACGACCGATGTTGCAGGTCCTGTACGGGCCTTTCTGGATACAGAAATTTTCGACTGCTGCCCTGGCCAGCACATTCTCCAGATCTCTCGCCAATTGAAAATGTCTGGTCAATGGTGGCCGAGCAACTGACTCGTCACAATACGCCAGTCACTACTCTTGATGAACTGTGGTATCGTGTTGAAGCTGCATGGGCAGCTGTACCTGTACACGCCATTCAAGCTCTGTGTGACTCAATGCCCAGGCGTATCAAGGCCGTTATTACGGCCAGAGGTGGTTGTTCTGGGTACTGATTTCTCAGGATCAATGCACCCAAATTGCGTGAAAATGTAATCACATGTCAGTTCTAGTATAATATATTTGTCCAATGAATAACCGTTTATCATCTGCATTTCTTCTTGGTGTAGTAATTTTAATGACCAGTAGTGTATATGTGAAATATATGCTGCATGTTTATACGTGGACAAATCTAGGGGTAAAAAACTCCTCTTAAACCCTTAGATCGATTTCAAACAAATTTGGTGGACATACTAAGTACTATCTGGAAAGAGATAATGTGGGGGTAAGAACTAGCAACTTCTTATTGTGGTACGGGTGGTAACGTGGACAGAGAACGAGTCAGGGTGAGTGGACACAGATAATGGGAGGAGGAGACGAATACAGAGAGGGGGAGGGGGACAGAAAGGAAAGAGGAGGAGATGGACAGAGAGAGGATGGAGGGGAAGAGGGATAAACAAGGGGAAGGAGATGGATAGAGAAGCAGGGAAGGAGATGGGTAGAGAAAGGGGGAGTTGGACAGACAGTATGGGAAGGAGGAGACAGAGCAATACAAGACTGGAAAAAGTACATACCCGTGAAACGCCAGGCACTCAGCTAGTGGTAACTAGATATTTTGAATGTAGTTTTCCTTCTACATATTTTGTTGTATAACGACAGCCTTAACTTAATTTCATATTCCTTGCTATAAATACCTATGGCATTTGAAGATGATGCACATTCAAGAATCTGTGTTACTTCCGTTCTAAATTTATACCATAGTGGCCGATTGTTACGAGGCACACACACCGGTGAGGTGTCAGCACTGGAAGACAAACAAGAAAATATTCCCTCTCTCAATCGTCAAGCCCTGCAGTGGCCGAGTTACATATTGATCTACCCTTGAGGTAGGTGGTCAACTTTACTTAGCTCACGACCGAATTCGCCAACGTACATTAAATTTTGGAACGTCTCAAAATGTTACTGTCTCTGTAAGTATTTTCGCTTGTTACAAAGCAGGAAAACTACACTCTTAAGAAACTCTTAAAGTTAGGTGATGTTTTTGACTGCGGTCAATCGTTGCTGTATGCATACCATTATAAAATAGGCTGAGAAACTCGGGCCTCACGAATACTCGATTCTGGCCGCATGCGGCCCAGGACCGCTGCTATAACCTCAAAAACCGCGCAATGCACTCCACACAACCCTCACTGTCCGTGCAGCAGCTTGCTCTGTGTAGTGGACCCCTGAATTCCTCTTCTTTTCATAAAATGCTACAGTATCAATTTTGTATAAAAATAACAGATTTATAGCTAATAGCTATTTGACAGATTTATAACGTTTAAAGAAAACACTCATAAATTTTTGGGCTAACGTCTACCGTAATACTTTTATCCATGTATATAAGTCAAAATTGCCTGTTTCGTATAGAACTCCTTAGAAATTCACAACGAATCCTTTTTAAGATCATTGATTAAAACACTTATAGCTGAAACAAATGTGTCCACGCTACATAGGACTCCCAAGACGCAATTGCTCAAGTAGTTCAATAAATAGTCGTAGTATGGAGTTACTTGCAACAATTATAATGCAAAGCGTTAGAAATCTACGACATGTGGCAAGAGCCAGAAAACGCTCCTCACTACGCAGAAACAACGTTGTATTGGAAGAGCTATAAATTTGTTGAGATTTTCCATCTAGGGACAGACCATAAAAAGATTATCTTCTTTTAAATCGGGAAAACAATTGAAATAAGTGTGGGGGGGGGGGGGGGGTGCACATGCAGTAGCCTCTACGCGATGGAATGGAGACAGAGATGAAATACATGTTGTGTCAGTTCACGAAGACTGCTGTCTGGCGGCTGGTATAAAAGTATACACTGATCAGCCAGAACATCTTGACCACCGACCTACCATCGATACAGGTACGTCCAAGCGACAGCCGCATCACCTGGCGTAGAATCATTTCCAGTCAGACACACGCACGGTGCACGTAGTATCAGTGAGCTTGCTGTGCGTGTGTAGAATGGCGAAAAGGTGCGATCTATCTCAGTTTGACGGAGGGCAGATTATGACGGCCTGGAGGCTCGGTACGAGAATTCAGGAAACAGCTCGACTTGTCGGGTGTTTGAGGAGTGCTGTGATGAGTATCTTCAACACGTGGCGAAAACAAGATGAAACGACGTCCACACTTCATAGGATTGGGCGGCCACCCCTCATTACAGAAGTAGGACGTCGTAGGCTGGGCAGACTGGTAAAACAGGACAGGCGGCGAACTGTGGTGGAACTAACGTAAGATTTTAATGCTAAGAAGAGCACAAGTGTGTCTGAACACACAGTGCACTGAACACTCCTTATGTTGGGTCTCCACAGCCAATTACGCATGTATGTGCCAATATTAACACCATGACATCGGCAACTACGACTGAAATGAGCACGTGACCATCTTCAAGGAACGTTTCCGAACAGCAGTGGCATTTTTCAACAAGATATTGCGCTATGTCACAAGGCCAGAAGTGTGATGGAGTGGTTAGAGGAACACAATGGCGAGTTCCGACTGATGTGCTGGCCTCCCAACTCATCACATCTGGACCCGATCGAAAACATCCGGGATGTGATTGAAAGTTTCGTCAGAGCTCATCGCCCCCTCCCCGGAATTTGCGGGAATTAGGTGACATGTGTGTGTAGATGTGGTACCACCTTCCGCCAGCGATCTAACAAGGCATTATTGCTTCCTTATCAAGATGCGCCGCCGCTGTTATCCGTGCCACAGGTGGACATACCGGTTATTATGTAGGTGGCCATAATGCTCTGGCTGATCGGTGTATGTCTTACCTGCTAGATTGTGACATTCTATGCCCTGGTCGTGAAAGGTGTGATAACAAGTTTTACCATTCAGCCTCCCTTAAACAGTTACCAGATCATTCCAGTTTTCATATCCAATAGCTCCCCACAACATGATTCTTGGGCTTGGAGAAATTCGCTGTTTCCTATGCTTTTTCACGTGGTAGTCTACGGACACATTAGTATCGACCCAACTACCACAAGTAGTAGCAGACAATGCCATTCATTGTCCTAGAAGCAGCTTAAAACACGTAAGAAAGGCTAGGTTACCAGTTCAGATTGTATACCTGTCAGGTTCCTTTCAGAGTATGCTGACCCATTAGCACCATACTTAGCAATCATGTACAACTGCTTGCTCGTAGATAGATCTGTACCCAACGACTGGAAAGTTGCACGAGTAACATCAGTACCCAAGAACGTAAATAGGAATAATCTGCCGAATTACAGACCCATATCACTAACGTCGGTCAGCAGTAGGATTTTGGAAGATATACTGTGCTGGAACATTATGAATCAGCTCAAAGAAAACGGTTTATTGACAAATAACGAACATGGGCTCAGAAAATAACGTTCTTATGAAACACAATCAGCTCTTTCTTCTCACGAAATAATGAGTGTTATCGACAGGGGACGTCAAATTGCTTCAATATTTTTAGATTTCCACAACGCTTTGGACACCGTTCCTCATAAATGACTTCTAATTAAAGTGCGTGCCTATGGAGTATCGTCTCAGCTGTGGAACTGGATTCGTGATTTCCTATCAGAAAGGTCACAGTTCGTAATAACTAATAGAAAGTCATCGAGTAAAACAGAAGTAATATCTGGTGTTCCCAATGAAACAGCCTCCCCATGTCAGTTCACGAAATTTGCTGACCTAGGACACAATCTGAGCAGTCGTCTTCGACTGTTTGTAGATGATGCTGTCATTTACCGTTATCTGAAGTCTTCAGATGATGAAAAGGAATTGCAAAATGATTTAGACAAGATACCTGGTACAAAACGTGGCAATTCACTCTAAATAATGAAAAGTGTGAAATCATTCACAAGAGCACTACAAAGAACCTGCCAAATTTCAGTTACACAATAAATCATACAAATCTAAAGGCTTTAAACTCAAGTAAATACTTAGTGATTACAATTAGGAATAACTTAAATTGGAACGATTACATAGATAATATGTAAGGAAAGCAAACTAAAGACTGCGATTTATTGGCAGAATACGTAGAAAATGCTCTACTGACTGCTTACACTAAGCTTATCCGCCCTCTCCTGGAGTACTGCTGTGTAGTGTGGAATCCACATCAAATAGGATTGACGCAGGACATCGAAAAAGTTCAAAAAGGGCAACTCGTTTTGTATTATCGCGATATAGGGGAGAGAGTGCTACGGACATGACACAGGAATTGAGGTGGCAGTCATTAAAACAAAGACCTTTTCGCTGCGGCTGGATCTTCTCATGAAATTTCAATCTCCAACTTTCTCCTCTGAGTGTGAAACTATTTTATTGGCACACACCTACATAGCGAGAAATGATTATCATAATAAAATAAGAGAAATCAGAGCTCGTATGGATAGATTTAAGTGTTCGTTTTTCCCGGGCGCTGTTCGATAGTGGAAAGGTGGAGAACAAGTTTAAAGGTGGTTCGATGAACCCTCTGCCAGCTCTTAATTGTGAATTGGAGTGTAGTCATGTAGATGTAGATGTAGATGACTCTGGCTCTGTATCAGTCAACTCTTTGTTGATCTGTGGTTTGGTATCAGCGGTAACCAACACATCGTAACTCGAGAGCTCATCCTAGCTTCGCGACAGTTCTTGGTGGCATTCTGCATGTAACCTCAGCCGTTAGCGTCTGTCTATGGGTCAGATTCAGTGGAGCAATCCTACGATGCTCTGGTGGTGTAGTCCCACTGGAAGGGCACGTGGCTATTACGCGGGCCCAACTGTTGTCAGGAGTCCGTATTGTTGCCGCTCCACCTGCAGTAATTACACGACAGACAACCGAGTGTGCGATCTGCCCATGTCCTTCACGCCAACGATTCGACCTTCCTCGAAGTCGGAAAGGTGACGATAAGCTACACATGAAAGTGCTCTTGTCGTGTTGTGATCACCACCTGCGAAATTCCAGTAAGTACTCACATCATTCTTCATCTGTAGCATTGGCCTTTATCTGTGCAGAAAGTAACCCTGAAACTTCAATCAAAATATCCCACAGGCACGAAAGTACTGGCGTATCATGAAAGCGTTCGATCGAAGTGTTTTAAGGCTAAAAACCATCACATGTGCTTCCTTTGTTTCATTTTGATTGTCCACCTATAACTACATTAATAATGAAAATGGATTTGTACGACTGGGCTTGTTTTTATGCCTTTTTATGGTTTGACAGCGTGTCACGTGCAATGTAGTGGGAAGAGTTTCGTCGAAGAGTTACTCAGTTTGAAATTCTTCTTCCATAATTAGTAGTGGTGTATGTCCTGAACTCATATTTTCCGTCCTGATGCGCATTTTTGGTGTGTTTTCTTTTTTGGTTTCAATTACATGCACTGTTTTGCGCCGCTTTCATGCTACACTCTCACTTAGTATTGTATGTTTTCGTAAACAAATTTGAGAGTTGGTAGAAAACCTAGGTCGACATGCTTATACAGAGACGTTATGCCATCGCTGCTCACTTGTTCATCGTTCGGTTTTTGTCCAATGTGGCGCTAATTTTGAATGGATGTTGTCAGTGTTTGTGATGTATCTGCAAGGCGATCACTTACTCCTTAATGACGTTCCCTTCCCTATAAGGAAGATAAACAGTCTAGTCTCACTACATATGCCGGCCGGAATGGCCGAGCGGTTCTAGGCGCTACAGTCTGGAACCGCGCGACCGCTACGGTCGCGGGTTCGAATCCTGCCTCGGGCATGGATGTGTATGATGTCCTTAGGTTAGTTAGGTTTAAGTAGTTCTAAGTCTAGGGGACTGATGACCTCAGATGTTAAGTCCCATAGTGCTTAGAGCCATTTGAACCATCACTACATATGTCGATACAAGGTTTAGGTTACCAGTCAGTGTTAGAAAAAGTCATGGTCAACAATAATCACGTTTGAGCGTCTTTCTAAATTCAATTGGAAAACTGGAGTACCTTTTAGAACGATTACTTAACAACCCGGACGTCTTTGCTTCAAACTCCCGTGCTTACGTTATTTTTTTATTTAATTATTTATTTTTGTGTAGATAGTTAAAAGTGATGCGGGTCCAAGACTGTACCAACTATTCCTGTGCTGAGAACACCTAGCTCTAGGACACTTCAACCGCAGTCAGGGCATGGTACTTAGTACGTTACCTAACGGCGCAGGGCCCAAATCCAGTTTACCTGTGCAAGTTCAACTGGAAAGACAGTGACGTCTCAGAGTGGTCATAAGGGTTCACCCGACTACATTAGCTTTAGCTGTGATGCCTATAATTAAATTAGGGAACCAACAGAGACTAACCAACCACTATACGAACTTATAATAATTTGCGAATAATGAAAAATTATAGACAATGCTACTAACACCATTTCCCGGCATGAAGAAGACAAATTTGCCTGGGTACCCCAATTACAAATTCCCTTGCATCCTGCTCAGCATCAACACAAGAGCGTCATTGTGAATAACGAAGTGCTAGCGAGTGCATCTACACTAGTGCCCAAAATGAAAGCAACAAACTGATATTTCCCCGTCCTGTGTCTAATTCACGATATAATCATACAACCTGTCAACAGATGCCGTTACAATCGTGTTCTGCACGGAAGATGATTTTCAGATCAACTGACAACCCATCTAGCAGTGAAGTCAGGGTATATATCACGTGGGGTAGTATTCGCGGGGTAGTCCCACATCCACTTCGGCTGTGTACACAGTAACAGACGATGCGGTATGGCACAGAGAAGACGCCCACAGACTCTCTGCTGTGGAGGGCCATAGAAAGAATGGAAGCAGGAGAGTCGCAAACTCATGTGGCCTGATGGCTTAGTGTGAATCGTTCTGTTGTTTCTCGGATGAGGTGCCGCGCGAGATTAGTCGAGCGGTCTTGGGCGCTGCAGTAATGGACTGTGCGGCTGATCCCGGCGGAAGTTCGAGTCCTCCCTCGGGCATGGGTGTGTGTGTTAGTCCTTAGGAGAATTTAGATTAAGTAGTGTGTAAGCTTAGGGACTGATGACCTTAGAAGTTAAGTCCAATAAGATTTCACACACATTTGAACACATTTCGGATGAGGTGACGGTTTACAATGACCGAAACTGTATCCCGGAGACCAGGTATGGCCGATCATGTGTGCCATCAGAAAGAGTGGACCGTTATTTGGCTGTAAGGGCACGACGGTACCGCCTTAGTATCGCACTGCAACTGGCATCTGACCTCGCAGCATCCCCTGGCCGTGTTGTGTCGAGGCAAACGGTGTACAGAAGGATTCAGCAGGGTGGCCCTTATTGTTGACGTCCTGCTGTCTGCTTACCTCTGGCGTGTCTTCACAGAAGGGATCGTCTACGATAGAGCCGTCAACATGCCACCTGGACGGTCGAACTGTGGCCCAAGGTTTTTTTCACAGCTGAGCCCCGATTTGGCCTGGAGACCGATTCTCCACGGATTCGCATCTGGAGGCCACGTGAAACACGATTTCGGAACCCAAACATGGTGCAAAAAATGGTTCAAATGGCTCTAAGCACTATGAGACTTAACATTTGAGGTCATCAGTCCCCTAGACTTAGAACTACTTAAACCTAACTAACCTAAGAACATCACACACATCCATGCCGGAGGCAGGATTCGAAATTGCGACCGTAGCAACAGCGCGGTTCCAGACTGAAGTGCGTAGAACCGATCGGTCACAGCGGCCAGCAAACATTGTGCAAACGGACCACTATCGAGGAGGATCCCTAATGGTGTGAGGAGGGATTATGTTGACCACTTGAATAGTTCTTCATGAAATTGTGTGGGTGAATCAGCAAGATTTAACTGCTGTCAGGTAGCTTGAGGAGATCTCGGGATCTCATGCCCGGTTGTTGCGGGGTGCTGCGGGCCCAGACTTGGTACTGATGAACGATAATGCTCGACCTTACAGAGCACATGCAGTTGATGTTTTTTTGGAAACAGAAGATATTGCACGCATGGCGTGGCCTGCTCGCGCTCTCGATTTGAGTCCCATAGAGCATGTCTGGGATACACTAGGGAGACGGGTTGCATCGGGTCAGTATCGATCAACCACTCTCCAAGACTTGTGAGCAGCTCTGTAGGAAGAATGGGCGTTATTCCCTCAACATGAGACTGATGACATCATACACAGCATGTCCCGTCGTTGTCCGGCCTGTATTGGTGCCAGGGGTGGTCATACACCACACTGAGCACATTAACCAGTTGTCAGAATGTGTGAGCAAACCCGTTAAGTTGAAAAAAAGAGAACATTTTCATCTACTGTTATACATGGCAGTTGATTACGTTCTGAGTTCTTTACATAGTTTCTACTTTACTGTCATCTGTATATACTGTTTTGTGGCAAAATAAACGCAACCTTGTAAAATTTACGATTGTTGCTTTTATTATGGACACCAGCGTAGTAATGTGGAAAATGTGAATGTGAGTACTGTGTTGCAGAACGTGCGGGAGCAACCAAGATGGGAGCGCCACACGACGTAGAACCCGCAGTGCATCAGCTCCACGTCAGCACAGTACGCAGTTCCACCGTGGCGGCAGTGACGAAGGGATTCGCTTCGGAGGCAGCGCGTAGCAAATGAAATGTAATACGGTGCAGTAAGCAGAATCCAAACTTTTCCGGGATTCTTTTCAAACACACGAACAAAAAGTGATCACGACGACAGAGGAAGAACGGTAACGTGCTCCAACGCCATTCCAGAACTGTAAGTATGTAACATAGCTGAGGAAAAACTTCACTTTGGACAATAATTGCAGGATAAAAAAAAGAATAATACAGTTTGCTGTTATAGATAACCGTAACGTATATCACTTCATATTACCATTCACTCAGTCTTTTATCATTAATTGAGTACGCACAAGCGTTTCCTTTTCCGGAGGCAATTAATCAAACAAAATTTGTGTTTGTGTGCTAATCCGTCTTTTATCCAACATGTATGCTGCAATATTACCAATATACAGAAGCTACAACGACCTCATTTTAGTGGACAAACAGTAAATATAGCGTCAGTTTTATAATACTTGCCACAACAAGTAATCCTCGTTGATTTACAGCTTCTAAAATGTCACATCTTTTGTAGAAAACTGCACATAATCGGAATAGAAGCCTAGTTGTGTTTTCCACGTGGAGTACGTTTCTCATACGGCAAGAAAGGGAGAGAAAAAGCTGTTAAAGCGTAACATGGAATCGAACTCAGCCCCTTTACATACAGAGGCTACAGGCTATTTCTTTAAAATTTTATATAAATGATTCTCTTGCTTTATCTTAAAAAATTACTTGCCATGCAAAGTGACTCTCATGATCAGTTTAATTAATTAGCTTATCAATTTGATATCAATGACGTTCCGCCTGATGGATGGAAGTGATACCTGGGGTACAGCAGGTATTGTTTTTGACTTAGAGGTTAAACAAGCGTTTTTCTCGTTACGGCGATATCTTTTAGCGATTTTCAATCTCTCACCTACGCAGGGGCAGACGACCGTCGTAATAAAATCGGATGTATTACGAATATATAAAGTGATGCATAGTATAAACCTGGTATTTACAACTTCTCTATGCTGTTACCATAAGAGGCTTCACATGTGGGGAGCAGGCTATGGGACTTAACTTCTGAGGCCATCAGTCCCCTAGAACTTAGAACTACTTAAACCTAACTAACCTAAGGACATCACACACATCCATGCCCGAGGCAGGACTCGAACCTGCGACCGTAGCGGTCGCGCGGTTCCAGATTGTAGCGCCTAGAACGGCTCGGCCACTCCGGCCGGCTATGAAAAATCTGGTCTTAGCACTCCGTCATGAGTCAAAAATTAGTTTCATATTGTAGTCCTGTGATGCATGATGTGACACATAATAAGACACTTTCTCAAACCTGATGACAAAATACTTAGAGGAAATGTATCCTATTACATACTGTTACAGGGTTTTCACAATAAATAACGATACTTTGCTGTGTGAAACAGCGTGTATTCCTCGATATCTTCTGTCTTCGAAAATAAAAGGTAGAAATTCGAGTTTTATGATCAAGAACATCGCTGCCTCAGACTGGGTAAAGTAGATTTTTTAAACTGGTAGGTCTATGTCGGTGTGGAATTGTTTAGAACTATTATATACATCCAAGCTGCAGCTGCTTGTTTCACAGTTCAAACGGTTCAAATGGCTCTGAGCACTATGGGACTTAACATCTATGGTCATCAGTCCCCTAGAACTTAGAACTACTTAAACCTAACTAACCTAAGGACAGCACACAACACCCAGTCATCACGAGGCAGAGAAAATCCCTGACCCCGCCGGGAATCGAACCCGGGAACCCGGGCGTGAGAAGCGAGAACGCTACCGCACGACCACGAGCTGCGGACTTGTTTCACAGTGCACCGTTGCTTACCGAAAGGGCGGTCACGAGACTTCGGCGACCGGAGGTTACGGATTAAACAGCCTGTGACAAGTTTAATGAATGCGCCAACCTGTCTGACCCTGTCTATGGCGACGAGGGCTGGCGAAGTGACCAGTGTACTAGGTGGGCGCGACAGAAGCGGACGTATGTATTGTGTGAGAGAATATTAAATATGCGTGTGTGTTTGCGCTGGACGTATTGATAACATCCGGATTCCTACCTCTCCAATCATCCCCTGATGCCCCCTATGGCCGAGGGTGGTGCGCTCTTGCATACACGCGCGTCCAAGTGAGCGGCTGCGGCCGCGGAGGTAGTCTTCACCGGCCTCTGCGCGTTGGCGCTGGCAGCGCACTTCGTGTGTTCATCGGGACAGGAGCCTTCGGGATGTGCGAGTGTTTCAGCGATCTCCGACATCTAGTTATGACAGCTACTGCCATGAACTGGATCTCGGTCTAAGTGTGTAGTTTTTAGTGCTTCTCAATACATTGCAGTGGACTCTGTCTTGCAGTGACATTTTCTGTTGTCTCTATCTTTTCATGCAGTAGGCCCTTCTCCTTCCGAATGTAGTGGAGAGAATCAATTCAGGAACTCTATAGTGCTTTAAAAACCTCGTCGCGACGCCAAATTACCAATTGATAGCGATCTCTGTCATCTAGCAATGACAACTTATTACTATTGACTGGATTGTGGTTTAAGTGTGTCGAGTTTAGTGGTTCTTAATACATCTGTCTTGCAGTGGTATTTGCTGTTGTGTCTATCCTATCATGCAGTGGGTCTTCCTCCATTCGAATGTAGTGGAGAGAACCAATTTAGGAATTTTATAGTACTTGAAAAACCAAATTGCGGTGTCAAATCCCGATCGACAGTGATTTCTGACATCTGCGTACGACAACTTATTATTACGGATTGGATTGCAGTTTAAGTGTGAGTCGTGTTGAGTGCTTCTCAGTACATCGTAGTGGACTCTGTCTTGTATGGGTATTTATTGTTGTCGCTACTATCCCATCACGTGGTAGGCCCTTTCCTCCCTTTTTCTTTGTCCTGGTGTAGCGGAGAGAACCTGTCAACTGAGCAATTCTACAGCGCTTTAAAAAAGAAAATACTTAGCAGACCTGTAGTGATCGGGAACTCTGTAACCGTGATGGCATAAATTCACTTCAAAATTTGAAATTCCAACTATCATTTCATATATCACTGCTTCCACTCGTGACGTCAAAAAATAATGGGTTTGGACTATTTAATGATTTTGCTCGTCAAAAAGATAAGACTTTTGTTTATGCACGCAAATTATTGAGCAGTCCCGATCTTTCTTTATTTCGAGTAGTTTTAAACTGTGTGAAGCAAATTGCGTAAATGATATATTAACGATTTAGTTAATATTACCCGTGGCATATCTTCTGTAGCAACATTTGTGACATCTTCAAGATGTGATATTCCGCACCAGATTTAATAACTCCTCAAGCAGTTCATGAAATGCACCAAAAGGAAGTGCGCCAGGAAGGCTGGGTCAGTTTTGAGCCCATGGCGCAATGAAATATCTCATGCTAGTTCCTATATCATGCGCGAAGCAAACGACAACTCTCTCTCGCTCTCTCTCTCTCTCTCTCTCTCTCTCTCTCTGTATGCATTTCTTTAAAAGTGTATTTAGAATCAGCCTGCTACTGGTTTTGTGACATAGTCAATATGCATGTGTGTGAAACAGTTGCCGTGTCTGTGTTATATTCCCTACATCACGATCATGTAACCGGAAATTGCTTATTTACTAACTTCAGTAGCATTTCAGGATCGATTACTAACCAGTTATTTGCTTTGGAAGGAAGGCGTCTCCCACGTGCGCTGGTACCTGACAGGTTGGTTCACACGTACAGCCCACTAGAGACGTCAGCCGACAGCTGCCATCGGTGCAATGAGCCCGCTGGCGTTTCCCCAAACCCTCCAGTCCAGTGCACCCCGCCTCCGGGCAGCCTGTGCGCGTGGCGAGAAGCGAGGAAGTTTTTCAGATATGTTTAAACAATCTGTGACAGTGTAAATACACGTGTCCTTTTGCGAGTGGAATAAAAAAACCATTGCAACTGTTTACATATTCCATACATCACCCTGTATCCTATAAATTGTTTAAAGAAACAATATTCCACAGATTGTCTAAATTGTTTAAACAATATTCCGTAGACTACAATCGATTCCTCACCAAATTATTAACATAAATAATTTAACTATTTTCCATACACAGCCTCATATCCTATAAATTGTTTAAATAAACAATTTTCCACACAGTGTCTAAATTGTTTAAACAATATTCCATACACTGCAATCGATTTCCCTCCAAATGGCCAAACAAATGATTCGTTTCCCGCGAATTACCGGGTGGGGAGGGGAGGGGGAGGTCTGTGGGGTGTTCCAGAGAGGGGTTTACTTAATTGTGGATGTAATTAATTGGTTAATCAAACTGATGTCAAATGTGTGCTTGTATCAGCGACGGGGTAGCCAGAGGAAAGGGGGAGGAGGTCATAGAGTTGAAGGAGGTGGGGGAGGGTGATGGGTGGGGGTACAAGAGGTTAAGGCCCTGTTAATCAAAAGGAAGGATTATCCACAATGGTCATAATACTCACAGCAGGGCAATATTTTAAGGACCTGTCAATCAAAAGAGAGCAATCGGTTTGCCCCTGAATGTATGCTTGCCCTGAATGTAGGCAACCCTCACTAACAAATTGTCCTCATGCCAGCCTTGCCCCACTATTCATTGCCACTAAATGTAAGATATCTTGATAAACTTTAAATCCTTCTTGTTGATAAGTTATAACACTGCCTTAAAGAGAAATAAAGTTCAGTTTCGTTGTGGCGAATAAATAGAAGTGTTATTCTCTTTAAGTAGTGCAAATGACAACTTCTAAATTTGAAAAAAAAATTAAAGGAAAGAAAATGTAAGATGTCCCCTTGATGAAACGAATTTTATAACTAAATTTTTTGTTAGAAACTTAGTGCAACCGATTAAAATATTAAAAGAATGAAAACCGTAAGTGATGGCTGGATCTTCTAGCTTACACTATGTATAAATCTCAATTACCATTTTTGTATTTTGGGTTGTTAATCAAAAATTCCTTTTGTGGTTACGTGATTGGATTGGATTGTTTGGGGTGAGGAGACCAGACAGCGTGGTCATCAGTCTCATCGGATTAGGGAAGTAAGTCGGGCATGTCCTTTCAAAGGGACCATCCCGGCATCTGCCTGGAGCGATTTAGGGAAATCACAGAAAACCTAAATCAGGATGGCCTGACGCGGGACTGAATCGTCGTCCCCCCGAATACGAGTCCAGTGTGCTTGCCGCTGCGCCATCTCGTTCGGTGTGATTAGGTGAGTTTATGTACACAGAATATTAAACGTGAAACTCTCTCTCATTTCAGAAATTAGTTGAAATAAGACTTCTATAGAAAGTTAGGACTGTCATTGATCTTTGCCTTTGTAGTTGGTTCTACATCACTTGTATATGAATGGTTTATATTTTGTTAAAGTTTCGGAACTGTTAGTATTTCCCAACTGTCTTTCCTTACCTCTGCGTGTTGTTTCATTATACAATATTACATACGACGTGTAATTACAAATTAACCATGTTAATGTTCTCACTTTGGCGTTGCATATTTGGCACATTGCTGTTTTTTTTTTTCATTTTCATGTGTCCACTCTTTTCAAACATCCAACCATTCAACCGTTCTGTGTATGGTTGTGTGTTCTTCTATAGCAGTACAGACAGTACGGGTTCTGCTCTAGGTGCATCCTTTGCCATCGTTCTGAAGTCAATGAAAGTTCGTGAACGAAAATGTATGCGTCAGAGCGTACGCTTGAAGCTATACAGAGATGTTACTCCATGTAATGTTCCAGTGTATAAACTGAATATGTGGCGTCCCTCATTTGTCTGATGACAAAATTGCGATAATACTCATTGCACTGTGCTTGGTTAATGTTTCTACACTGACGAAAAAAAATCACTACACCAGAAAATAATTAATGTAGAGTAATGAAATTTCAGGAATACACTTGTCTAGGTAACATATTTAAGTGATTAATGTGCAAAATCATAGGTTAATATAAGCGCTAGATAAGCCATTGCAAATGTGAAATGCTGGTACATTAATAACCGGTTCAACTGCCAGAATGTTGAATGCAAGCACGTAAGCGTGTAAACATTGTTTTGTACAGGTGGCGAATGTCAGTCTGGTGGATGGAGTACCTCGCCTGTTGCACTTGGTCGGTCAATACATGAACGGTTAATGCTAGTTGTGGATGGGGCTGGAGCTGTCATCCGATGGAGTCCCATACGTGCTCGACTGGAGACAAATCAGGCGATCGAGCAACCCAAGGCAACATGTTGACACTCTGTAGAGCATATTGAGATACAACAGCGGTATGTGGGCAGACCATAACTCCAAGTGTAGGTTCATTGTATCTAGCACGTACACAGGTTGGTTGCAGGCCCTCAACTGCCCTCCTTCTAACCAACGGCCATCACACGCACCGAGGCAGAACCGGCGTCCATCATAAAACACAACATACCTCCACCCTCCCCTCCAACGAACTCTCGCTTGACACTACGGAAGTCGCAAATGGCGGTGATTTTGGGTCAGAGAAATGCACGCTACAGGGCGTCTTGGCTCAGATGCGTGCTTGGAGTAACCGATTTGCAACAGTTCGTTGAGAGGGTTAACTGTTCTCTTGACAGGTGGAAGAGCATCCATCTCCAGGGCAACCAGCCTTTATATGTTTCTCAGTGGAAGAATCTTTGAAATGTACCATGCCTTAGAAAACGCGTACATGTCAACGCATTCGGCACCTAGTTTTATGTTTAGTTGTGTGTTATTAATACTGTGCTAATAGATTAATCATTAAGCTTAAATTTTACTTTGTTGTTAGCGTTCCTAACTATTCGTTCGTCACAAATTTCGTTAGTTATACTTTTAGAATACACGCGGTGTTGTTAATTTCCGTACCTATTACTTCTTCAACAACCAGTTTCAGATCACTAATGAACCATTTCCGAATAACGATCTGAGTAGTTTTTTCGGTGTTCCTTTTCAAATTAAATTTACCCTTTAGTTGAGCACAAACGACATCCCACGAGCTCCGCTACAGCGTACGTCTGCCCACCACGGCGTATAAACACGGGCAGCTACAATGACAAACAGCGAAAATTTCTCTGTTAAGAGTATATGTAGTGTATCTATATCTGATAATGACATATTTTGGTTGCAGTAAAGCTTCTACGGCTTCTTGGAATAGGTCTACAATACGGACAGGACCATTTCAGATTAATATTTAAAGCAACTGTTCCTCACCTGCATGTTCTCAACACAATGCGGAAAAATGGCATATCGCATATCATTTGCATCATTACTGTACTGGACTTTGACTCTCGTCGCGATTTTCCGTCGCCGTTTTTGTGCTGTCAGGTTTACGCGTAATTGTGCGGAAAATCAGGAAAATCACCTTGTCGTCATATTCAGCTCCTACAGATGTCAACAAGGGAACACTTTTTTGCAAAAAATAGACTAATATCATAATATTGACTGTCCTTCAGTCTATTGCGGATATTCGTAGATATACCGGTGGATAAGCGTAGGGATGCGGGCTTTTGTCTTAAGAATCGGTATAATGCGGATTTCTGGTGGGAGCACATGAATCGATTCCAACGACGGCTTCTAGACTACCCACAGGCCGCTGTTCGTTTAGTGGAGATGCGATCTTCAAGCCATTACCTGCTTTCTCTGAACAAGCTTTCATAAGCTATTAATATTAGAATGTAGGAGAAATGTATATATAGAGGATAGCACACTCTGCTGTGTAAAGTAACCTATGTAAGGTAAATCTGGTTGCGATGACGCACGTTTTCAAAATCACATATAAAAAGTGCTATGGTGCAATTTTAATAAACTATTAAAAAAATGGTTCAAATGGCTCTGAGCACTATGGGACTTAACATCTGAGGTCATCAGTCCCTTAGAACTTTGAATTACTAAGGACATCACACACATCCAAGTCCGAGGCAGGATTCGAACCTGCGACCGTAGCGGTCACGCGGTTCCAGACTGAAGCGCCTAGAACCGCTCGGGCACACCAGCCGGCAATAAAGTATCCCTAACGAAAAAATGTGCGGCATATGTACCGGATTTTATCGCGGCATGTATCTCGATCCATAGGGGAGAGACTCCGCGCCTTATAAATTCATGACGTCGAGAGTCAAGATGGCTGCAATATAGTCAAAACACGCCCAACAGAACTTATTGTTAATAGAACTACTGAAACATCTGGAAACATTTGCCTAACCATATAGTAAGAACTAATAGTGACTCTGAAAAAGTTTCTGAAGAGATTTTTATAAACTTACCTCAGTTATTCCTCTTGAGCATGTATAAAACTTCCTCGATCGAAACGTAAACACTTTTATTATCTCCTGGCGTCCACTGAACAACTGCAGTGCCGATAAGCACAACACAGTCGGTGTTTGTCGAAACTACGAGGGGTGCGCAGTTTATATGGCATGCAGCGCCGCTGCTAGATTTGCCCTATAGAATCACACCAGGGCGAGAGGCTCAAGGTATAGCTGAGGCAAGCCATCGAATCGGCGACCCCAGCTCCACGGACTTCTGCTATGGTCCACGTTCAGAGAGTCCCTGAGTTGTTCTGTCTTCCTCACGTGCAGCAGTTACGAGATGCTTCTAGTATGGTTAAGGAATGGACTAATAACCACATCGAAAACGACGTACCACGGGAGAATCATATACGTACTCCCGCGTTGGTGCTGCAGACCTGGTTGTGAATTTTTAAAACCGCGTAAATCCGGCTGTTAGGTGAGCATCAAAATGTGAGGGCCAGTCTTTGTTCTGGTGAAACGCTTTCTTCTTTCCGCAGCATGGAGTCCGTATTCCAAAAAATTAAAACGTAACTTTAAGGTGTAGTCTGCTGCGCCATATGCTCTGCATCAATTATGAAGTGCTAACGAATACGAAATACACACACCTAAAAGTGCGTCGAAATATACTGACTCATTCTGAAGTAGTTGGTGTAGTCGTCAGGTGCAGTATCTCTGAGACTCTGATTCAGACCGACATGGTTGGATTGTTGCCGTTCTGCAATCCATTTTTTCACACACTTTAGCCTATTTTTCTTTCGACAAATACGTGATTCATAGCAGTGAAACTGCCGGTGACTGTTGATGTATACGAGTTTCAATATCCGATAATACATTACGATAAAACACCTAAAAAAGCCGTACCGTAGAGCGCAAGATGCTGTCGCAACTATCTGAATCCGTCGCCTGTGGCGTCTGGCTTTCGAGCATGCACCGCAGACCTGGGCCGGCGGATAATTCGCGAAAATCCGCCGATTTACATCACACATGACACGATTCGGCCTTTGGCCATACATGAGACACTAGATCCGAAGGCAGGCCTTGCTCGTTAGTGGGAGACAGCAAGCCTGAGATTAGCGGGCCCGATCCGTCAGTCGACTGGCCGTTGTGGCCGAGCGGTTCTAGGCCCTACAGTCTGGAACCGCGTGACCGCTACGGTCGCGTGTTCGAATCCTGCCTCGGGCATGGATGTGTGTGATGTCCTTAGGTTAGTTAGGCTTAAGTAGTTCTAAGTTCTAGGGGACTGATGACCACAGATATTAAGTCCCATAGTGCTCAGAGCCATTTGAACCATTTTAGAACCGTCAGTCAAAAATATCCGCGGAGCTTCCCTAGTTTTCGAGCCGTTGCAGAAATCCGTTCCTGTGTCGTCAGCTGATATGCAGATATAGCAGCGCAGACCACAAGTCACAGGATCGTTTAACTGGCGAAGCAGTGTAGCAGAAAATTAGAAAATCTTAACTTTCAGACACAGGAAAGAAGACACTTTTAAAATCGTGGAAACTTGAGTAGAAGTTTTCCACATACGTATTTAGGGCAGGAACTACGTTTCTTCTGCAGCTTCCTACGAATTTATTCCGCAGATACTGTGCAGTTAAAATTTGGCGTATATACTGATGAGGCAAAACATTATGACCACCTACTCAGTAGCTTGCTTCTTCGTCCTTGAAATGAAATACATCTCTGATTCTGCATATAAGGGATCCGACAGTTTGTTGGTAGGTTGGTGGAGGTATGTGGCACTAGATGCCTACCCACAAATCATGTAATTCGCGTGAATAACGGGCCGCTGATTTGTGCACGCGGTGATGGCACCCGAAAGCGACCCAGATGAGTTCCATAGGATTTACATCAGGCGAATTTTGTGGCCGAGACATCAACGTGTTTTCACTATAGTACTCCTCAGAGCACTGTGGCACGGTTCTGGCTCCGAGACACGGACAATTATGCTGCTGAAAGATGACATCGTCGACAGTATGACATTAAGCATGAAGCAAGGGAGGTATTTCGCAACTGTCAGCCTGTCTTCGATTACTACTACAGGTCCTATGTGAGCGCAGGAAAATGTCTCCCATAGCATAATTCTGCTCCCACGAGCCTGCGTTCGTGGGGCGCAGCACGTTTCCAGGCGCCGTCCACCTCGATGACGGCGTTTGTGGAGACGACTATCGACCTGCTGTAGCAAAAATGTGATTCACCAGAAGAGCCGACAACTTTGCATTGATCGACCGTCGAATCTCGATGGTCCCGTGCCCACTGCAGTTGTAATTCGCGTTACCATCCATCCTGCTTTACAGAGCAGACAAGCCTCTGGACCCCACGTTCTGTGAGGAGTCGTGGACGTCCGACCATTTAGGTCCTAGTGCCAGTTTGCTTATACCTCTTTCCGTAGATTCTCACAAGAGTAGCACGTGAACATTCGACCAGCTTCGCCGTTTTCGAGATACTCGTTCACAGGCTCTGCGTAATAATAATGTGCCCTCTGTCGAAGTCGCTTATTTCAATGGATTTGCCCAGATGCAGTTCATATCTTCGCTAGGGTGATCCCCGTCGTGTGTGCTCCGCTTGCATGCTCCTGTTACCGTGTCAAGTGCCCGCAACGCCACCAGGCGGCATCCAACTTCGCGGTGGGCACTGGTCATAATGTCTTGGCTGATCAGTGTAACAGAGGCGTACAGCCAGTCCTCTCACGCTCCATCTGTGAAAGGAAAGAAAACTAATAATATAGTCCAATAAAAAGGGCGGTCTGTCGCAATTTTTTGTGTGTAGAACTTACCAGCGCTCGTCACAAGACATTCACTACATATCACTCGTTTTGGACGTCACCTACAGAGCATATTCCTAATATCTGACTTTTACGACAGGACCGCCTGTATGCAACTGAATACATGAAATATTTGTTTTGAAACGCGCGTTTTGTCTCCCTTCATTAGGACATCATCTGTGACCTGAATTTGACTTACATCCAAAAGACATGGTGAGATTCAATGCAATTCTGTTAATGTCCACACGATCGGCGGGTACGTAGATGATTATAGTTGCAATCCTTTGTGACCGGTAGAACGACCACCAGAGTGCGTTAGTGTTGCTCGTGATTAGTGTTATTAGGTATGGTAGGGCATATAATGAGCGTGGAAAGCAACAAATGTTGAGTGGTCAATGCGAAGGAAACTGAAATGCCGTGTATTAGTATGAGACAACGTTATCACCACCTGACAAAGTTTGAAAAGGGCCTTACTGTGGGTCTCCATTAACCAGCTCGTCGAATCGTGCCATATCCAGTTCTGTGGAGCATTAGTGTGTGCCAATGATCCGATGTTAGACAGCATGGGATCGTGAGGTCAGGCATACGCGTCGTCAAGGTTACGATCTACCTCGCCTGACCATCAGAATGGAGGATCGTCGTATTGTGCACCAAGCAAATGTAACCACTTCACATCTATACCTTTCACCCGAGAGCAAGACAGTAATGGACATACTGCAACGTCTTGTTCCATGCCGCACCATTGGTCGGAGACTAGCAGCAGCCGTGCTATGCATAGACTTTCGTTATCACCACAACTGGAAAGGCTGCGTCTGGACTGGTGCAATGGCGGGGTAGCACGGACTGCTGATGAATGACGTCACACTGCGATCAGCGACGAATCGCTGTTCTGCACTATCTTGGATGACCATTCTCGGCGAGTATGGTGGCGACCTGGGAAGGTCTTATTCTTCCAATGTTCGCAAGAGGCACAGCGGGTTCACCTCTAGCGTCATGGTGTGGAGAGCCTTCGGGTATGACTTCAGGTCACTGCTGTTAGCGATTTAGGGAACACTTAACGGCAGAACGGTACGTCAAGCACATCGTACACTATGTGATCAAAAGTATCCGGACACTCCCAAAAACATACGCTTTCATATTAGGTGCATTGTGATTGGCAACTACTGCCAGGTACTCCATATGAGCGTCATTAGACATCGTGAGAGAGCAGAATGGGGCGCGCCGCGGATCTCAAGGACTTCGAACGTGGTCACGTCATTGGGTGGCACTTGTGCCATACGTCTGTGCACGAGATTTCCACACTCCTAAATATCTATAGTGAAGTGGAAACGTGAAGGGACACATACAGCACAAAATCGTACAAGCCGCCCTCATCTGTTGACTGACAGAGACCGCCGACGGTTCAAGAGGGGCGTAATGTGTAATAGACAGACATCTATTCAGACCATCACACAGGAATTCCAAACTGCATCAGGATCCACTGCAAGTACTATGACAGTTAGGCGGGAGGTGAGAAAACTTGGATTTCATACATGGTCGCGCTGCTCCTCATAAGCCACACATCACACCAGTAAATACCAAACGACGCTTCGCTTGGTGTAGGAAGCGCAAGCATTGGACGATTGAACAGAGGAAAGACATTGTGTGGAGTGACGAATCACGGTACACAATGTGTCGATCTGATGGCAGGGTGTGGCTTATGGCAAATGCCCGGGAACGTCGTCTGCCAGTGTGTGTAGTGCCAACAGTAAAATTCGGAGGTTTTATGGCGTGGTCGTCTTTTTCATGAAGGAGGCTTGCACCCCTTGTTGTTTTGCGTGGCACTATCACAGCACAGACCTACGTTGCTTTTTTTAGCACCTTCTTGCTTCCCACTGTTGAAGAGCAATTAGGGGATGACGATCGAATCTTTCAACACGATCGACCACTTGTCCATAATACACGGCCTTTGGCGGAGTGGTTACACGACAATAACATCCCTGTAATGGACTGGCCTGCATAGAGTCCTGACCTGAATCCTAGAGAACACCTCTGGGATATTTTTGAATGCCGACTTCGTGCCATGCCTTACCGACCAACATTGATACCTCTCCTCAGTGCAGCACTCCGTGAAGAATGGGCTCCCCTTCCCCAAGAAACCTTCCAGCGTCTGATTCAACGTATGCCTGCTAGAGTGGAAGCTGTCATCAAGGCTAAGGGTGGGTCAACATCATATTGAATTCCAACATTACCGATGGACGGCTCCACGAACGTGTAAGTCATTTTGTCAGGTGTTCTGATACTTTTGATCACATGGTATACGTTCTCATGTTTTACCTCTCATGCAACAGTATCGTGTTATCGTTTTGCAGCAGGTTAACACTTGTCCACACATGACACTTGTGTCCATGAATTATCTGCGTTATGTTGAGGTACTGCCGTGGCCGGCAAGATCCTCCAGATGTCCCTGATTGGAACATGTGCGGTATCAACCCAGACGTCAACTCTGTCCCAGTGGATGTCAAAGGGTGGGGGGGAGGGGGGGGGGTGACGACAGACTGACTCAGAAAACTATGCAATGGCTTTATTGTACCCTTCTCAATTTCTCAGCCGAATGAGTGCGTGTATCCAGGCCAGAGGGGTCAATGCCATTCTGAAAAGTGGGCTGATACTGCTAAACACTCTGCGTATTTGACCCGATATTGTAATCACTGTAATAATGTCGCGTACCTTCTCAATCCATGAAGTTTCATTTCAGTTCCTCCTCCTCTTGAGGATGATTCACTGTTTTTTGCCGGGCAGTGTATTCATGCTTGTTTTGTTACTTACTGTGTGTCTTGATATTTCTCTTGTTGTACTACTGGTGAAGCAATATCAACACAGACACTAGGGACCGATGACCTCAGCAGTTAGGTCCTATAGAAACTTACCACAAATGAAATGAAAATCGAGACAGACAGTAAGCAATGAAACGTATCTTCAACAAAAGTTACTTAGGTCAGAACTGTTGGTAAATTATATATCAAACAGCAGATTACGTAAATTGATAGCATTGCATACAAATGAAAGTGTAGGGTAGAGTTGCTATACTGTACTGGATCCAAATTTCTACCACTGATACAAGATTCCTACTTCTTGTACTATCCACCATCTAGTGAGGTCGGCGTCAACTAGGTGATTCTTCGAGGCATATTATCAGTTGCAAGATCAGTGTGTCGAGGAACAAATCGTCTGAAGGCAATTTGCTGCAGTTTTCCTCTAACTTTTTTTATGTGTGGCGAAGAGAATTGCTGTTGTAAGGCAAGTGGCAGCATATTGATTGATATATGGCTAAATATGCAGGAAATAACCTTAGTTTTCAGGCTGTAATGACTCTGTATTCGTATGGTTCATTTGTAGGAAACCGACGAAGAGAAAATGGCAACGTGGCCTATTATGTACCACTATAGGTCTCCGATATCGTACCTGAAATATGTAAGAAACTTCCTCATATAGTAAACTGTAAAAAAGCACTTAGCATTATTAGTGCAAAATAATGTTTAAAAACGATGTGATGAATTTTCTAATATGTTCTTTATCCTGAGTTATAGTTAAATAATTACTTTGTATTACAGAATGGCAACAGAAAGGCATTATGGAAAGTAGGAGCACAGATAAATTGCACATAACTGTAAATATTCTATCTGAGGATCATGCATTAAATGAATGTCCACAAATATAAAATGTGCCTAAGACAACAATTAAGAGGCACGCTGAAAATAAAATAAAAATGCGAACGGAGATATAAAAATTTTTGGCCGCACTAGGATTTTCCGAGGAAGATGAAAACAAATTGGAAGAGATATTCTTACATTTGAAAAGATGATGTTCGGTTTCAGCATGTCGGACGTAAGAAAAATTGCGTTTTACTTTTCAGAAGAAACAGATTCCTGCAAAATTTCAATGCAGAAGAAGTGATACCAGACAAAAAGTGGACTGAAGATGCCCATCGAGGAAATATCGCCGAGTCCGATGGAAGTGCTGAAAGCTTCAACCAAATACAGGGGACGTAATTTATAGAGGTGGTACAATTTATGAAAATCAGAAAACTAGATTCATAATTTGTAGCACTTGCAGATTTTTAGGAAATTAAGTGTACTGTGTCTCTTTTTGTCATAACTTTCAGTCTTTAAACCAGATGCCAAGATAAACCTCCTGCGGTTGCGAACAACATTGTTTAAATAATTTTGTGACTTTCTCTTTAGATTACAATAAATAAAATCTCAAAAGCGTTACAATGAAGGCAATTCACCCTTACGTTTATTTCAGGCCACTAATGCCGTGTTAATAAATTGTGACAAAACGCGTACGGCAAAAGAAATATTGCCATTATACAGTTGCAAACAGACGGTCCCAGCCTTAAAATCATTAATGTAATTTTAATAGACACTAAGAATTGACAGATCACCAACATTAAAGGTGCTTAATTTTAACAGAAACTAAAAACTGGCAGATCAATAGCATTAAAGTGCTCATAAGAGATGCACTTGACAGTAAATTTCCTTGAGGGATTTTCAAATGTTTAAACACTGCTGTGGGTGGTGTTCAGTTGCTTCAAGAGTAAAATACTAAACATGTCCTCATGAAGAGGGTCTTACATGTTTTACTATCGTCATTTCGATTTTCTGTCGTTTTCCCTGAGTTACTCCAAAGTAATTTCGCTTTGATTCCTGATTTTCATTCGTTCCTGCTACCCCCTCCCCCCATAGCAGTAAGGCGTGACATTTTCTGTTGCTTGGTCATTGTATTTAAACATAACACCACCTACACGTATTGGCAGTATGTAGTGGGCTATTCTTTTCCTGTAACTATGGACATGGAAATTTCGCCAAAAAGTAACGCGAAAAAAACACGAAATCAGGAGTAATTAGCGACATAATGCGGAATCGAAGGTTTTTCGTAATGTCCCGAAATTTGGTATTTTCCTCGACATAACATGAAATCGGCGGTTTTTGGGAAATTTACGAAATTTGGGATTTTACTGGTTTCTGTTTGGCAACTGAAACTAGTCTGAATAGGTAACTGGTTTGTATTACGAAATAAGAGTGCGAGTGCGACCCACTCGTCACCACAATTAACAGCTTTGTATACAGTATTATGCAAAATTACACATATACTTTGGTCACTGCACACAACGGAAACACCATCATATTGAAACAACACCTTAATGTATTTCTGATTATATTTATTAAATCATGGGAGAATTTGTAGGATGTAGGTTAGGTTTCATAAACAGAAGTCGATTTCATATTTACCAAATATTTATTCTAATTTAAAAGATCAACATGCAACCTCACTGCAGTGATGCTCTTGAAAAAACAAAAACGCAGAAAGCTAACACGAGAAACTGAGGCTAGTTACGTGGAACTTTGACTGACGACGTAAGGAAGACTGAAATCATAATTAAATTAGAGCTCCTCTTTGTGCAACTAACATTCTTAAATGAACAAGAGAAAATAACGCTGCGAGCTGCTCTTAGTATGGACTCTTAAATATGAAACTAACCCATCATGCTATTAACGGAAAGCGACATTTACACCTTCACACTAAATAGCCAGCATAGGAAGAAAGCCAGGAAGCGAATGATAGGAATTCAGAGTTCTTTGTTGTCAGCCCAGACTCTGTTGGAGATGTGACAGCACTGTTATAGCCAAGGGGCCGAACGTAAAAGCGCCTCGAAGCATGAAAATAGAGGAGAACACTGCAAAAGTTTCCTTGATATGGCGTTCGAATACGCATAAACAATTTACGAGGTTGGTACCTAGTTTGAGCGGCCTTTTGCTATTGACTGAGATAACACACACAGAGTCTAGAAGGGGAGGTAATACACAAGAGTGGCAAACAGAAATATTATTAAGATGGTAAGAAATTTCTTCCATTCCATGAGAACAAAAATTTGGGGTTGTTGTTGACATCCATACTGAATAGATACTTGCTACATCTCAAGTGAGCACTTGGGAGCTAATACACCCTTGCTGCAACACATGTTGGTTTAACGCCCGGAAGCTGCAACTTCAGAATATGGCGAGCAGGCCCTGGGCACCTTCCCACTGTGTCACCCAACTTCAAGCCAAGATTTTTTGCCGCACTCGACAGTAAACATAGGCTGTGCCATAATTTAGTGTCCTTGCATGAAAACTTTTCAGCAGTCACCCAACAGTCTGTACTGCCCATTTTTATTCATAAAATAAATGTAACTGAACTGAACAGGATCGTGAAGGTATCTGTACCAGTCCTGTTAAAAATATTGCAATTACGTTAGTTTACTGATATTTGTGAGTGACACTTAGTTAATGTTGGAACTGGGTGGTGTCCATTTTCTTAAGGATTAAGTCCGGGTATAACGTGGCGTAGAGCAAAAACTGAAAACAAATAAATTAGTAGGTCCAGATGGTTCAAATGGCTCTGAGCACTATGGGACTCAACATCTGAGCTCATCAGTCCCCTAGACTTAGAACTACTTAAACCTAACTAGCCTAAGGACATCACACATATCCATGCCCGAGGCACGATTCAATCCTGCGACCGTAGGAGCAGCGCGATTCCGGGATGAAGCGCCTAGGTCCAGATGGAATCACAGTACTCTACGGCATTGGCCCCTTACTTAGCCTGGATTTGTCGCTAATCTCCCGCTCAGCTTAAAGTCCCGAGTGATTGGAAAGAAGAGCTGGTGACTCCTGTAAAAGAAGGGGCCCGCAAAATTACAGAACAAATCGCTAACATCGGTTTCCTGCAGAATTCTTGAATATATTCTAAGTTCGAATACAAAATATTTTCTTGATACCGAGAAGTTTATGTCCACGAATCAACACGGTTTTAGAAAGCATGGCTCGTGTGAAACTCAGCTTGCCCTCTTCACGCATGATATACTGCGAACTACGAATGAAGGGAAACAAGCAGATTTCCGGAAAGCATTTGACACGTTGCCCCACTGCAGACTGTTAACGAAGATACGAGCATATGGAACAGGCTCCCAGACATGTGAGTGGCACGACGGCTTCTTAAGTAACAGAACCCAGCACGTTGTCCTCGATGGCGAGTATTCGTCAGAGACAAGGGATCGTCAGGAGTGCACTGCTGTTATTTTCTATATACGTGAATGATCTGACGAACACGGTGGTCGGCAATCTACGGTTGTTTGCTGATAATGCTGTGATGTACAGTAAGGTGTTAAAGTTATGTGACTGTATGAGGATACAAGATGACTTAGACAAATTTGCTAGTTGGTGTGATGAATGGCAGCTAGCTTTAAATATAGAAAAATGTAAGTTAATGCGGATGAGTAGAAAAACGAACCCGGAATCTTCGGATACAGCATTAGTAGCGTACAGTGTCGGGTTAAATAATGACATCAAGGCAATTCAGAAGCGGGCTGCTAGATTTTTTACCTGTAGGTTCGAGCAAAGTGCTACGGAGGTGCCACAGGAACACAAGTGGGAATCCCTGGAAGTAAGGCGACGTTCTTTTCGAGGAACACTATTGAGAAAAGTTAGAGGACCGGCATTTGAAGCTGACAGCAGAACAACTCTACTGCCGCTAACATACATTTCACGTAAGGACCACGAAGATAAGATACGAGAAACTAGGGCTCATAGGGAGGCATATAGACAGTCGTTTCTCCCTCGCACTATTTGCGAGTGAAACGGGAATGGAAATGACTAGTACTGGTACAGGTTACCCTCCGACCCGCGCCGTACGGTGGCTGGTGTAGCGTGTATTTAGGTGTAAATGTAGAAATGACCAACATTTCATGCGTAAGGAATTGAGTCCCTAGATGCTACGTCAGAAGAATAGATCCTGCTTCATAACAGCTGTATTCTGGTAACAGCTTTACACGCTGATGTCACATGTCCCAACAAATTTTCACAAGAAACATACCAAAAATGATTCATATTTGAGAGATCTTTAAGGTGATGCATCCGTTCAATTGCAGGTTTTTGTACTAAGCAACTATAAATTAAAAAACTACCAATACGTGAACTAACATAGTACCTATTGGCTATGTTTCAGCCAATAGCCCGCGCGACTGCTACGGTCGCAGGTTCGAATCTTGCTTCGGGCATGGATGTGTGTGATGTCCTTAGGTTAGTTAGGTTTAAGTAGTTCTAAGTTCTAGGGGACTGATGACCACAGAAGTTAAGTCCCATAGTGCTCAGAGCCATTTGAACATTTGAACCATCAGCCAATAGCAGCACAAGATTCTGAGTAGCATCCATGTAGATTTACGTTTTTGTGAACTTAAATTGCCATATTTGATAGTGTTAGTTTTTATTTGTACATGCGTACTACGAAAATGTGTAGTTTAATTGCTGGATCGCACTAAAAATCTCTTCAAAACGCCGTGCTTTTGGTACGATTCATTGTGCAAGAGCATAGAGAAAGTAATGTTGGCGAGTAAAACTGATACCTGTCCTGAAACAAAACGAGGTTGAAGATGTGTGACGTCACCGCCAGACACCACACTTGCTAGGTGGTAGTTTAAATCGGCCGCGGTCCATTTAGTACATGTCGGACCCGCGTGTCGCCACGGTGTGATCGCAGACCTAGCGCCACCACAAGGCAGGTCTCGAGATACGAACAAGCACTCGCCCCAGTTGTACGACGAGATTGGTAGCGACAATACGGACGAAGCCTTCCTCTCATTTGCCGAGAGACAGTTAGAATAGCCTTCTGCTAAGTCCATGGCTACGACCTAGCAAGGCGCCAATTGTAACAGTGCATGTATCTTACGAGTCGCATTTGTATAGTCAAGAGAGATGTATCACAAGTCCCAGACAGTAAAGTTAAGTATAAAGCAGCTACGTACTTTTCTTGCTACCATTCAATAGTTATCCTGTTCCAGACTTGACGCCTGTCGGCGTGTGTGTACGCGTGCCTTTCAATCGGCTACTTCAAGTGGCGTAACAGTCTTGTTACGTCACTACAGATTGGCGATGAGTAAAAACTTCTTTCTGATTGCTTACATTTATTTGTGTCATGGCTTCGCCACATTCTCCAGATGTACTGTCCGAATTTTATCGCTTGCAGAATCAGCAGACGCAGGCGTTATTGGATGCCCTTGGACAGCTCGTCCAGGGTCAACGTGCCATTCAAACCGATGCGGTGGCCGCCGCTTCACCGCTACCGCAGCCACAACTCGCAGTTGCACCGCCTTTTAGGCACTACGACCCGAACCACGAGTCGTGGCCAGAATGGTCCCGACAGTTCGGCTTCCATCTGGCCGCCTACAGAATTCAAGGTAATGAGCGGCAGCCGTTTTTGCTTTCTTGTGTTGGTGTGTCCACCTACCGTGTGATAGTGAAATTGTTTCCCCGACGCGATGTAGCAACTCTGTCCTACGAGGAAATTTTGTCTGCTTTAGATGCCTATTTCAAAGAAACAGTTAATGTGGTTGCAAAACGGTATACGTTTTTTCGTACAAAACGTACGGCTGGTCAAACTAATAGGGAGTGGGTAGCAACATTGCAAGGACTTACTAGGGACTGTGCCTTTGACTGTGACTGTGGCCTTTCTTATTCAGATACCATGGTACGTGATGCTATTGCACAGAACGTTTCTGATGTTCGCATACGGGAGCACATTTTGAAACTAGTTAATCCCTCCCTTCAACAAGTGATAGACATATTGGATAGACAAGACACACTTGACTGTGCTCAGGAATCTTTTGAAACTTCGCCAACAGTGTGCAACATTAACCGGCCCGCCGGGCGAGCTGCACGGCCCGGTCAACTGCCGTGCAAACAAACGCAGCTGCCGCCGCGCTCTAAACCAGGTGTGCCGCGCCAGCCCACAAATGCAGTGAAATCATGCCCGCGGTGTGCTACTAGACATTCGCGTGAACATTGCCCGTCACGCCAAGCTATTTGCTTTTTCTGCAATAGGAAAGGACGTGTTCAAAGTGTTTGCCAGAAAAAGCTCCGATCAGACAATCACAATCATTCCAGGCCCTTTGCTTCGCGCTGGAATCGAACCAAGGACACTCAGGCTCGTGGACCTTCGCCCATGGACATTCATGTCGTTAATTCCACTTCGTCCAGTGACGCTTTCTCTAACAGTGACTGTGTTCTTCCCACAAAAACTGTGCGTCGACGTCGCCGGAAATCACGTCAATTAGCATGTGATTCTGTACCAGTGTCTGTTCAAATTGCACAAAACAGTCGCTCTTGTCGTCAGCAGGACAATAAACTTTTTGTGGACTTAGACTTTGAAGGCAAAGTGATACCATTCCAGCTCGATACCGGAGCTGCAGTTTCATTGCTCAATCACGACACGTACAAACAACTGGGCAAACCTCCGTTGCGTGCCGCAAATGTTAAGCTAACCACATATTCCGGACAGACAATTCCTGTCTTAGGACAGTGCAGCCTTCTTGCAACATATAAAGGACAAACAAAACTTGTCATTTTACGTTCTTCGTTCTTCTACTGCAGTGAACTTGTTTGGCTTAGATTTATTTCAATTGTTTAACATGTCTATTGTAAATCAGGTCCTATCAGTGAATCAGACTGTGCCTTCAGACAGTGTTTCTCGCTTATGTGACGAATTTGCGGACATTTTTGCACCGGGCTTAGGTTGCGCTAAAAACTATGCAGCACATTTGGAACTGAAAGTAAACGCGCAACCGAAATTTTTCCGAGCGCGCAATGTTCGCCACGCATTGCGTGATGAGGTCACAAGAACATTGAACAATCTAGAATCACAGGGTGTAATTGAACGTGTGCAAGCTTCTCTCTGGGCCTCACCCTTAGTAATTTTGCCAAAACCTTCCGGAAAATTGAGACTTTGCGTAGACTTCAAGGCCACAGTGAATCCACAACTAGTGACTGCTACTTTTCCTTTGCCCCGCCCGGAAGATCTTTTTGCTAAACTGTGCCCGGGAAAATATTTTTCAAAGTTGGATCTCGCCGATGCGTACTTGCAAATACCTGTGGACGACGAATCCCAGCGCGTATTGGTGGTTAACACGCATCTTGGATTGTACAGGTTCAAAAGACTGCCGTTCGGGTTTGCATCCGCCCCTGCCTTGTTTCAGCAATATTTACAAACTATTTGTGCGTCGGTCCCTACTGCAGCAAACTATCTGGACGATATAGTGATCTCCGGACAGACAGAAGCAGATCATCTTGCGAACCTACGAACGTTATTTCAGGTCTTGCGACAAAATGGTCTTCGCTTGAGGAAGGACAAATGTGTGTTTTTTGCTCGTGACTTACCATACCCGGGCCATGTCATCAATGCCCAAGGCATACATCCGAGTCCAGAGCACCTCCGTGCCATACAAGAATTGCCTTCCCCTCAAAATGTGAAACAGCTGCAGAGTGTGCTGGGTAAAATTACTTACTATCATCGCTTTCTTCACAATGCTTCTTCCATTTCAGCTCCGCTTCATCGCTTACGCCGTAAAGGTGTTCCGTTCGTCTGGACGACGGAATGCGAACGCGCCTTTCGCCAGTTGAAATCGGCGTTGCTTTCTAATACTTGCCTCACGCCTTTCGATCCCCAGAAACCCCTTTTGTTGATGGTAGATGCATCGGATTTCGGGATCGGTGCTGTGCTTGCGCACAAAGTTGGCTCGCATGATCGCCCTATTGCCTTTGCGTCAAAATTGCTCTCATCTGCGCAAAGAAATTACTCGCAGATAGAGAAAGAAGCTTTGGCTCTCGTGTTTAGTGTTACTAAGTTCCATGACTTCTTGTATGGTCTTCACTTTACCATCATCACAGACCACAAACCTTTGACATCGCTTTTTCATCCGAACAAGCCTGTACCTCCGCGTACAGCGCAGAAATTCATTCGCTGGTCTATTTTCCTCTCGCAGTACCGCTACGATATCTTGTATCGGTCCACTGCTAAGCACGGAAACGCCGATGCGTTGTCCCGTTTGCCTGTTGCTGAGGATAAAGCATTCGATTCTTCCGAACTTGCTTGCCTGTTCATTGATTCGGAAACGGATGAAGTGGTCGAATCGTTTCCGATTGATTTTTCGTGTAGCTACAGCCACAGCTGCTGACCCTGTCCTTGCTACTGTTTTGCGTTTTGTTGCTACGCAATGGCCTTTGTCAAAGTCTAGGATCGAGGATCCGTTGGTTCGCCGATTTTTTGCTCACAAGGAGACTTTTTGTTCGACGTGGTGTTTTGTTGTTGCGTTCTGATAATGATCAGTCAAGAGTCGTGGTCCCACGTTCGTTACAGTCCTCTGTTTTACGGCTTCTTCACCAAGGACATTGGGGTATAGTGCGAACGAAACAAGTTGCTCGTCAGCACTGTACTTGGTTCGGAATCGATGCTGCGATTACGAATCTGTGTTCTTCTTGCATGGCCTGTGCCGAACAACAATCCGCACCGCCGCGGAGAGTCTTTGCATGGCCAAAAGCCACTTCCCCTTGGCAACGCTTGCACATTGATTTTGCTGGTCCATTCTGGAATGCTCGATGGTTGGTTCTGGTAGATGCCTTCAGTAATTTTCCTTTTGTTGTCCGGATGTCTTCCACGACGTCCTCCGCCACCATCCAAGCGTTGTCTGCTGTCTTTTGCATTGAAGGTCTTCCGCAGACTATTGTTTCCGACAATGGCCCACAATTCATGTCCGCAGAATTTCAGTCATTCTGCCAGGCCAATGGTATTCAACATCTGACGTCCGCGCCGTTTTCGCCTCAGTCAAACGGTGCCGCTGAACGATTGGTCCGGACTTTCAAGTCACAGATGTTGAAATTGAAAGAGTCGCATTCTCGGGAGGACGCATTGTTGCTCTTTTTGTCTTCGTATCGCTCTCAGCCCCGAGAGGGTCGCTCGCCAGCTGAGTTGCTCCACGGTCGTCCTCATCGCACCTTGATGTCTTTGCTGCATCCGCCGCATCAGGTTCCTGTGCAGCGGCAGACTCCTGCTTTTGCTCCAGGCGACGTTGTATTTTATCGCAACTATCGAGGTTCACGGCGTTGGCTCGCAGGGCGCATTCTTCGCTGCCTCGGCCGCGCGATGTATTTGGTTTTGGGGGCCTCTGGTGAGGTGCGTCGGCATCTTAATCAGCTGCGCCTCTGTCGTCGCACGGATTCTGCCGCTCCCCGTCTGCTTTCAGCGACGGTGCCGTCCGGTCAGCGCCCTGGGGACCCATCTACTGGCTCGCCTCATCCCCAGGTGTTACCGACGATGCCTTCCATTTTGCCCCATGGCGACGCGAAGCCGCCGCCGCCGCCGCCGCCGCCGCCGCCGCCTGTTCTCCCGCCGGCGCCGCACGCATTCGACGCTTCGCTGCAGCCGCCAAGCGCCTCCCAGGGTCACGCGCCGCCGATCGCTTCCCGTGACCAGCTGTCCCCCGCCATGGAACTCTTGCCCGCTCCGGACCACATGTCATCGCGCGTCGGCTACCCCGACGCAATGGAGGTCGACCCTTTGGCCCCTCCTGTCTCTTTATGGGCGCATACACCGCATGTTGACGTGCACCCTGGACTAAGTTTTCAGGCGTTTCCTAGCTCCCCTCGGACCGAATGGCCGGGTGCGGGTGGCACAGTCTCGCCTGTTGTTAGGCTCCCCACCTCATCGCATACGTCAACATGGGGTCCTCCCCACGGCGGGCGGAAGCCTTATCTCACGACCGTTCGCCGATTTGCGGGGGAGGAATGTGGTGTCACCGCCAGACACCACACTTGCTAGGTGGTAGTTTAAATCGGCCGCGGTCCATTTAGCACATGTCGGACCCGCGTGTCGCCACGGTGTGATCGCAGACCTAGCGCCACCACAAGGCAGGTCTCGAGATACGAACAAGCACTCGCCCCAGTTGTACGACGAGATTGCTAGCGACAATACGGACGAAGCCTTCCTCTCATTTGCCGAGAGACAGTTAGAATAGCCTTCTGCTAAGTCCATGGCTACGACCTAGCAAGGCGCCAATTGTAACAGTGCATGTATCTCACGAGTCGCATTTGTATAGTCAAGAGAGATGTATCACAAGTCCCAGACAGTAAAGTTAAGTATAAAGCAGCTACGTACTTTTCTTGCTACCATTCAATAGTTATCCTGTTCCAGACTTGACGCCCGTCGGCGTGTGTGTACGCGTGCCTTTCAATCGGCTACTTCAAGTGGCGTAACAGTCTTGTTACGTCACTACAAGATGTATACACTATTGCTAGAAAAGAAATTTTTTATGATGAAACCAGTAAGATTCTGGAAAACGTGAAGAGATAAATACCACAAGAAAAGGTAAAGGAAACACTGAAACGTACTGTGTTGCACGTTCAAACTAGGTTTTCAACTCTCACGGCTACAGATCCATGCAAATCTGTATTCAGATTCCTAGATCCTTGTTTCAACACTAGGACGATAGTAATGAAGTCTATTAATTGTGACTCGGCAAACACTTTGTCATGTATACCTGGAATGGCACATCTCAGCATTCTAGATACCCTTAAGTATTACAAACCTATTTATAATATAGTGGAACAGCAACTTCCTATGCTAGCAGTAATTATGGATATTGTCAAATATCGGCTATTTGCTAACCACAATTCCATATCGAAATCAAGACTCCGGGTGGCTGTCTTCACGTTATAGTGAAGAGTTGACGGATCTGAGGAAAAATGTCTGAGAAGAGAGCTTTGAAGTTATTTCAATGCTTTCTGCTGAAAAATCTTTCAACTGTAAATTTGCAGAGAAGTGTTTCCTTAATGGACTAGAGTTAATAAGTGTAACATACATGTTTCTGTTTTTCAAAAATATTAATAAATGTGATGCGTGATGTCACTACATATGACGTCAGCCAGAGTGACAGATATATTTTAATTTTCAACGGAACACTGTAAAACAATGAGATAAGACAAAAAAGGCACGCGTAAGTTGAGAAATAAACCGTCGAAAATAATACTAAAACTGATAAAAACTAATAGCGGAATTGGCAATAAAATAAAACCATTTCTTTCCGTCGCACCCTATAACTGATCTTAGATTCCCCAGAAGGATGAAAGTGTCCCACTAAGGCAGAAGCCAATTGAGATCAAAACAATTAAGACATGTGTGCTGTCTGAATATAATCGAAGAGACCTCTTGTTTCGTGTTGTAACTGGCTGACAACAGCTACGCTGCGTTTGTGCATACTCTATGCCCTACTTCTAGGTGGCCCGTGCATAATTTCCGGAACATTTCCACACGCTTGCAGCTCGGCAGGCTTTCCAGACTTTAGTAAGCGAGTCACGTGCGAAACGTATTACGAGAGAATTAACTGTAGTTTTCCCTCTATTACTGGGCAAAGCTGACTACTTCTGTGCCATGTCAAGCCCCACTCGTAGGTTGTGTGTGAACTCCCTCACGTCTGCGCATAAGTGATGAAGCAGACTAACAGCTGTGCTTCCGCATCTCGTCAGTCAAAGATTCTGACGGACTCACAATGGGCCCGGGTTCGAGTCAGGGCACAGCCAAGTATTTTTTTCTTAGAAGGAGAAGTGGGGCATGCATTTAGTATCTTGAGGGCAACTGAAGGGCTTCTTTAAGACGACGAAGCGCCCCTGCTTTCGTAAAGCCAGCATCACTAGCCTTGCACTACAGAAAATAACTAAAGAAAAATTCAACATGGACATCAACCGCGCTTGTAGCCGCGCGGTCTAAGGCGCCTTGCCACGGTTCGCGCGGCTCCCTCGTAGGGGGTTCGGGTCCTTCCTCGGCAAGTGTGTGTGTGTGTGTGTGTGTGTGTGTGTGTGTGTGTGTGTGTGTGTGTGTGTATGTGTGTTGTCCTTAGCGTGAGTTAGTTTAAGTCAGATTAAGTAGTGTGTAAGCCCAGGGGCCTATGACATCAGCAGTTTGGTCCCATAGGAACTTGCTACAAATTTCCAATTTTCCATGAACATCAACACTCGTGTTATATAGTGACAGTATAGCCATATTGTCGAGATGGTACGAAGAGGCAATGCGAACAAGCGACGCCGTGGACTGCAGCACACAGGATGGGTATCCTCATAAATACACTGACGGAAATGGAGAGCGTTACACTATGAAGCACCAATCCGATATTTGTTAAACTTTGTGGATATGTCCATCACATAACAGCTGTTTCATTATGAAACTTTCATTCCATTCTGAACTTAGGCCCATCATCAACATCGGTATCAAGTGCAACCCCCGAACATGAATAGACTCTTTTATAGGTTGTGGATGGTAGTAAAAAGAATCCGAATGTCATCTTGAGAAATTTCCTGCAATGTCTGCAATACATGTTGAGTCAGTTCACACACCCAAGAGCCATTATGTATTTACGCAATTCTTAATCTGCAGGAATGCCATTTCTCCGTACTAAAAATAGTGAAAACGAATTCACATCATGATTTTAATCAAGACGTACTACATGTATGGAAATATTGATGTATCAGTTTGGTTGTGTCCCTTGAAGATGTTTATAGTTTCTTCGTATTTTCGGTAGACCAGGACACACCAGCTGTTACTATGTAGTACTTCTTGTTGTGTATTTACCCAGGGATAATATATACTGCACAGATCTCGTCAGAAAATACACAGCATAAAAATACAAGGGTGTGTAGAATGCTACACAATACAAAGGGACATAGTACACTATACAATATAGCATTCAAAACTGCATATACAACTCTGATTAATTACAAAAATATTTGGAAAATCTGTCTTATATGAACTACATAGTTGACATTTACATATAAATAAATCGGAGTTCTAGCTATTTTGATCAAGGTATTCATTCACATTATAGAAAACATTTTATTTAAAATACTACAAAGAAAATTGTAGTAAATGAATATAGTTATTTGCTGCAAGTTTCTTGTAGATATTCATTTCCACTGTAGTAACAGCTGTTGGTCAGAAATTTAAATACTGACTTCTTAAATGAAAACAATTTGTTTATTTATTTTACCTGCTTTGCAGTTTTTTGTACAACCATGTACCCTGAATGCTGGTTGTTTTTGTGCTAAAACCTAGTTTACTCTTTTATATGGATGTCATTGAACTCTCTCCTATTGTAAGAATAAAGAGCCGAGTTAGTTTTGAAACTGTCATTGTACCTTTTTATATTAATTACACATCTTCGAATATAGAGGAACGGCAAGAATAGTATATTTGCTCTTGAAATAATTATTTGGAGGGTTTTAACAGTAAACTTGTAGTAACTATTGTGACAGCCCGTTTTTGTATAGTGAAGATGGTTATCAAGTATGTCTTATTATGACACGAAAAGGTGAGGCCATAGGTAATAGCGGACTGGATGTAAGCAAAGTAGACAAATTTGCTAAACTGTCGACTACACACGATACTAATTACACGTAATGTAAAGCAAGCATAGCTTAGCTTGATAATGGGACAAAGGATGTTAGCTTTCCACTCTACATTTTCGCCAATATGAACACCAACAAGTTCGGTGATAGCTACCTTCTCAGTTCGTTTATTTTGAATTCTGAGGTCTACGTCATGACGTGAATTTGTTTTTTTTATAATGAATGTAATTAGTTTCCGGAAGATTTAACGTGAACTTGTGTATTTCAAACTAGTTTTGTACATATTCCAAAACTCTGGTTGCAGATGTTGGCAGTACATGATTCATATCAGTTACAACAACATTTGTGTCATTAACAGAGTTATATGAGTGATATTGACTGGAATGTCCGTATTTACATAAACAAGGAATACGAGAGATCATATGACACTGCCCTGTGGTACCGTTATTGGTACAGTCTGAATATCACACCTGTAAACAATACTTCGATTTGTAATGTTTCTTCAAGTAATTTCAACTACCTGTCTGCTGTTTTGGAGATATGACTGAAAGCATTTCTTCACAACTCCTCGTATACCAATAGCTTCTAACTTATCTAGCAGTACATCACTCTGGACAATATCGAATGATTTCAATAAACCCAAGTTTATAACAATTGCACTGCAGTTTCTATCTTGTCGTAATAAAGTATTTTCAGTGAGTTGAGTAATAGCTGATTCTGTAGCCACGTTTTTGCAAAACGTGTATTAAGTTACACACGATAGACTGAACTTTTCAAGGAATTTGTTACTCTAAGTTTCATTACTGTCTGTACTACTTTCGAAAATACAGAGGACAAAGATACTGGCCTATAGTTTCCCACTCCATATATATTCCCCTATTTGTACAATGGTTTTACTACTGAAATTTTTAATCTTTGTGGAAACACTCCTTTGATAATGATGTATTTATGATATGCGATAGTGGTTCTGGTACGACATTAGCTCGTTTAATTATGACTGAGCCAGTTACCTCGCTAATCCCTGAAGACATTTTATCCATATTTCTTTTCATTATTCTAATAACTTTTAATTTATTCGTAGAACTTAGCGACAATGAATTAACGCTTTGTTCTCTTGGAAAGCATCTGTTACTCGGGTTAACCGGAGTATTTGTGATTCAGTCATTTATGTAATTTGCTAGAATTAGATTTCTCAGTAACACTCCATTATTATCTTTGAAAACAGTGTTATCTTGATTTAATTTTTTTAAATTTCTTTTTACTATATTCCATATTGTTTTTGATTTGTTTCCTGCCTCTAGAATTGTTTTTTCATTGTACAGTTTCTTTTTTTTGTAATCACTTTCTTGTAAATTTCCTTATATGTCTTAACATAATCTGCGAAGTGCTGATCTTTGTTGTCTTTTTTAAGTTGTTGGAAATGGTTTATCGTCTGACTATATAATTATTAAGTTCTTGTACCAATTGCTCTTATAGAGTACCGCATAGCGTGCTATAACGCAAGACCGGATGATGAGCCAGAAACGGATCGAATGTCTACAGTGGATTAACGACCGTGACTGGTTCACCGGACAGTCTGACAAGAAAAGGCCACGACGTTGGGATCACAGATTTACTTCAGACTTTGCTCAGTTTTAGTAGTACATTATAATACACAAGTAATAAGGCATATTACTTAGAAAATTGAGAAAATCGCAATAAAAATTTTACAAGTCGAATAAGTACCGGTGCTTCGCATCTCTGAACGCGAGATGGCAGTGACCAACTGGTTAGCGTTCAAGATCAGTAATTGGAGGATCGCTAGGTCGAGTCCTGCTAATTTTTTTAAATGTACATTTTTTAACACTGGTCACATTATTTTATATATATGACATCTGAAAATAATATGACAAACTCTTGTATTTGTATGAACATTTATTAAATTCCCAATGGTATTTGTCTGTTTACTAATTTTAATTACTACAACAAATATTACGTTTATAACTTTCGGAAAGTAAGCGAACAAAAGCATAAAACTCTCCTGAAAATGTACGCCTGTCGTGATTAGCGAAATCCCTTATACGTACAATGGGGTGAGGTACCTGGAACTGCTTTGCCCCTGGACACTTCAACTTACAGACACAGGTTTCAAGGACGAGGGAGAGGCTTGGAAAGCCCTAGTCAAAAATCGATAAATAAATGAGTAAATAACTTTAATCAATAATGCAGTGAGTTACAATACGCCAGAATATAAGGGCAATGTTTAATTAATCGTGGGATCTGCTTTCGACATTACAAGTTGCAGTACAATA
Source organism: Schistocerca piceifrons (assembly GCF_021461385.2). NCBI lineage: Eukaryota > Metazoa > Arthropoda > Insecta > Orthoptera > Acrididae > Schistocerca > Schistocerca piceifrons. The sequence goes on from NC_060149.1 coordinate 407,836,746, forward strand.
TTTTTCGTACAGACACGGAAAACATAAATTAAAACGGCATCTGCTACATCGCATTAACCCAGTTTCCCCGCATGTACAAGGAATCTTCAGAGTCTCTAAGAAAAAACAAACGTCGTCGGCATTTTGAAAAAATTATCTTTCTTCCGACAGTTTGGATGCACATCATGCTTTACGTGACATTTTCGTAAATATCGGTACTGGTAACTGCTGATAGACAATAGAATGTGTTTTAATAGCATCTTTACGAGAAGCAGTTCCTCGTTCGTTGTCAATCAAATACATACCAATTTGAAGGCAATTTATAATTTTTTTTTACTTGCCTATAGAAATAAACGTCCCACGGTTGGCAAATCGGAGTACATTTTGGGTTTATGACTTTAAACGTGTAAGTTCCAAGACCTGCGTCATCGGTAAAGACGGCATCGTACATACAACGATTCGTTTGATCCCCACTCCCCCCATCCCCCCAAGAATCAATTATTCCCGCGTAAGGAGGCATAACGCTGGTCAAAAACGAATTATAGAGCAGTGCGGTAAGATTCCTAGGTTTCGAACATGTTACAAAGACATTTCTAAAGTCTTTCGTTATATTTTCAACATTTTGTGAATCCTTGGACTTTCCCGTAGCTTCTTACAAGCACAAAAATTCTCGCGGTATTGTGCCGTGTATGAGTGTGTTACCTTGTTCATTTCGCTCCTTTCAACAAAAACAGTTCTTACATTATTTCTAGCAAAAGTTCTGTCATACGTTGACTGGTTTGTATTAACCACAATTTTTTGTCAAAATTTTGGAAAATAGCCTTGGTCTGCAGCAGAAACTTTGTAGCGGCTTCTGGTGTTCCCTCCCAAGTCACAGATGGTCTGTTACAACTATTTTGATCGTCCTCTGCCGAATTATGTGCTTTTGTTTGAATTTTTTAACCCGTGAGAGTGATCTTTAAAGATAAAATGCTCCAGCTGAAGTTGGCCTTCAGGAGCCAAAGCCCACTGCAATTCCCTTGTTATCGCCTGAAAAGTAAAATTAAAGTTTCATTTCATTGCCATAATTTATTGTTCAAATATGGTTTTTGAAGATAGAAAAATTGATTTAAAGTTGATAAAAATTTACGCTCACTTGCAGGGGGTCTTTGTGAGCCTCCACGAAGCGATAATAGGTCTACGAATCAATTATTACATATTTATTGATTGCTTTCTGTTCCTTCAGTTTTTATGTCTTCTTCCCATCGCTTCAGATCAGGATTTCCTTTTATCGGTAGAGTTCGTAGATTCCATGCTGGATGTTCTTTCGCAAGTCTCACTTCTTTTATTTTTTTCTCCAACGGAATGCCTTCTTTTAGGCTGGCTCATAATCTTCATCGCCGAAAAAATCTTCAGCTTTATGAAACAGACCTCCTTCCTAAGCTTCGACGGAATGAATGACGTCCTCGTCAGTGATACGTTTATTTTCCCTTAACATTTTGTCGGTAGACAGATAAAGTTATTCTCCAATCGCCATTGCACCTGCAGAAATTGTTGCTGATGATTGTGTACCAATAAAGTCCGCTTCTTTAAGAAGACTATCACAGTACTCTAACGCATCTTTAAATTGAAGTTTTGCAATTCCATTATGAATTGAAACCTTAAGACATTCGTCATTCGCAGTAGTCGAAAAATCTGGAGTCCGCTTCATTTTTAAAGTAAAAATTTAATTCTATGGTTTTCAAAAAAAAATCGCATGTACACCATCCGTTTATGCTACATTAGCAAGGTCTCAGTGATGGGGCCTGCCTGTGTCTGTAGGTCGATGGGTCCATGTGCAAGACAGCTCTGGGTACCTTACGCGATTTTAGGTATAAGAATTTCGCATATCACGAGGGGCATACATTTTCAGGAAAACTTTATGCATTTTGTCGATAGTTATAAATATAACACTTATTATAATAACTAAAATTACTAAACAGCCAAATAACATTGAAAATGTAATAAAAGTTCAAGCAAAGACACTTTTTTCATTATATTACCTTTCAGATGTCATATATATCAAATAATACGACCAGTGTTGAAAAAACTACACATTAAAAAGAAAATGGGGGTACTCGCTACCGCAATCCACCGAATACGGGACTTGCACGTTAACCACTTGAGTGCCGCCATCTCGTGGTCAGTGACACAATGTACCGGTACATAATCGATGTGTGAAATTTTTCTTGCCATTTTCTCGGAACCGCCTAAGCAGTACGCCTTAGTATTTGCACATTATTTTGTTCTAATGGACTACTAAAAGTGTAGAGCGTTTGAAGAAACACCATGATCCGAACATCGTGGCCTCATTCGTGAGTGTTGCTTTTAGGCCGTTTCCCACGCTCGTCTAGGCGAATGCTGGGCTGGCCCCCAGTTCCTGCCTCAGAAAATAGAATACACAAAGAGAGAAATAAGGTCATACACAGAACAAAGTTGACTCAGATCACTGACGAGTGCCGCACACAACTTCCCTCCCGTAGATAACTGACGACTACGCTGACTAAAAGGCCATCCGGCCACAAAGTTAAACAACATAAATCTACCAAAGCTCGTGTACAGCGAGGACCGTACTAGACGGGGTAAACAGTAACTAAAAGGAGAAATGAACGGTGAATGCGAATATACAAATGAAAGTAAAGAAACATAGGGTGCGCCCCAACGGGGAATATAGGACTGCTAATATTGTCGATATACAAAAGTTATTTATCAATCAGTGTCAACAACACTAACAGATGGTTTGGTGACAGTGCTGTTATCAACAAGAAGGTATCGTTGTACGTACGGTAATCATAAAGTTTTAAATATAACCTCAAAGAAATCTAGCGGCTACTGATCCGGGGTAAGGTCAAGCGACGGCACGTCAGGCGGGAACGTTAGGGCAAAGTGGGCTGTAAGACGACGTCGGCCAATTGCACGCTATCCGACCCATCTCCAAGACGACAAAGCGACGACAGCACCCTCTACACGAAGAGGAAATGAGCAGCGTGCCGTCTGGCCGCTGCCCAGTTCTACGAGTTCTACAGAAACATCAAGACCAGCGACCTGAATATATGCATCCACTGTGTTGCTTCCCTTGTATTACGAATTTTTGTATATACTGAAGAGATTTCTCATTTGCATGTCGCCCTTTGCTTGCGACACATCTCTATTTCTCAAAGTTAAGTACTATCATGTATTTTCTGTAACAAAAACTCATTAATACGATTTGCTTGAATTGTCTGGCGATCCGAAAAATACAGGTTTCCTAGAGACCCCGTATTTGGCAACTAGACAGGATACAACAGCTACGATGAAACTTGGCATTAGCTTTTGCCATACCATATGTATGCATCCTTCAAGGTAACGTATTTTTCGAAATGATGGATGACTTGGCGGAGACCTTGACTGTATGAGTATACATTTGGGCTTTGCAGAAAACGTTCCACCTCGAAAATCATCTAGATGCCACGTCATCCGAAGAAAGAGGTAAAAGTTACTGGGCGCCATGTAAGGCGAATACGAGTCTGAAGCAAAATTTGATAGTAGAAGGAAGCAGCATTTGTGAATAATCTAAGCAGAAAGAGTTATGGTGTTGTCGTTGAGCAAAAACGACCCAGTGGAAAGCTTTTGGCCACGCTTTGTCCTTACAGCTTCCCGTAATCTCCTCAGGAGATTGCGATAGTTCGCTCCTGAGACGGTTCACCCCTTATGACCACAATCTGTTAACATCAGATACACCATGTCATTCACAAAAAATACTCAGAATAATCTTGCCCGATGATGGTTAGGTATTTGCTTTTTCGGCACTGTTGAATCTATCGTTTCCACTGTTCATTTTTCTACTTTGTCTCAGGGTCATAGTGCAACACCCAGTACACGTCCACGGTGATAAGCCGGCAAAAAAAGTCATCCGAATTGGGCTGACGTATCTGATACATTTCCGCTGCTGCTCGGTTGAGTGGGCTTTTGGAATGGGCGTGAGCAGTCGCGGAACGCAGCGGGAGGTGTATTTCGTCATACTTAAAATGTCATGAAAATTGTCAGATATTGATCCGTGACGGAGACTCACTTTTTCCACTGTCATCTTGATTGTGATATGACGGACTTCGAGCTGTTTGATAATCTGATTTATAAAGAACATTGCAGCTTGGGCTAACCAGTCAATATGTAACTGTACATCATGAGGGGAAAGGAATTTTTCTTGTAGCAATGCAGGGAAAAGGAAAATGCTGCGCGCTCTTGCTCTGACGTGCCTGTCGGGACCGAAAACACGCTATTCGTGTCTATCCTTCGGCGGCCAAGAAAAGATTAACAGCTCGTTGATCCTGTTTGGACGCATTTGGTAATACCGTCGCCATAGTTCACTTTTCCGTATTTACAACACGCACGTCGGAAAGACACGAATGCTGAACTAATCCCTTGCTTACATGTCGTTGCTTATATACCCGTATTGGAGTCGCGCTACGTTACATATACCCTGTAGAAACACCCTCATTTTTTGATCGCTCCTTATACATTTATTGCGATAGAGGGGCACACGACATCCTCTCAGAGGCAAAAAAAAAAAAAAAAAAAATTGGGACGGAGATCGGTAGATGTGATGAACCTGTACAGACGAACAGAAGGTTACATGGTTACAGTTTCAGCAAAAATGGATAATTCATTCAAGAGAAAGAGTTTCGCAAATTGATCAAATCAATAACGCGTTCCTCCACGTCTGGCGCTTATGCAAGGAGTTATTCGCCTTGGCGTTGACTGACAGAGTTGATGGATGTCCTCCTGAGAAAATTCTGCCCACTTTAGATCGTCAAAATCCCGAGCTGACTGGAGGGCTGTGTCCATAATGCTCTAAACGTTCTGAACTGGGGAGAGATCCGGCGACCTTGCTGGGCATGGTATGGTTTGGCAAGCACGAAGATAAGCACTAGATACTCTCGCCGTGTTGAAAGACGGCAGGCTCTTCTAGTCCGTCCATCTCCGGGACGGAAGGCCCTAAAGCCCATTACTCTTTCAATTTATCAATTATGTAATGTTTATTTACTATGAGTGGGCCGATCTTTCATACACCGATACAGTGACTGAGTACTATGTACTCTAATGACGTTATATTACAATTACTTTTGGTTGTGGAAGTCTTTTCTCTCCATTGCTTTTTTCTTCCTTCCGTTTCGTGACTACTAGGGACAGCCGAAGCACGTAGCCGAGGGGTGCGTTAACGAGTCGAGGACACCGGACCAGTTCTTGGTAGAGCGGGAGGAACGAACGGCAGCGGTTTTGATGGGCGCTGAGGTAACCATAGAACGGTGGTGTTCAACAGTCGATGGACTGGCGACTGCAGCCGTGGCCTTGTGGCAGCGCACGTGGCTCGCTTTGGGGTTCTGCCGGCCGTCCTGCCCTGGCGCGTTCGCTAATAGTTTTACAGCGGTGTTGGTGTGTTCGATGGTCGCATGTTGTGTTTGCAGAATGACGAGGCTCCGGCTACAGAGCCAGAAGGATTTGTTTGGTGGCCTTCGCAGGACTGTGTCTGGACCCGCAGGATACGCGACCCTCTGTCACCACATGTAGGCCGCCTTCTTTGCACACTGTGTTCGCGTGCTCCCACGCCTATCGCTTCCCTGCGAGCTCGGTGATGGATCGTCTGGCTGCTACGTCAGCTCAAGTTCGCAGGCGCCGCTTACTCTGGTGGGAAGCCATTCCAGTGGAGGTTGTTGTTTAACTGTTTGTGTGGAGGGAATCCAGCGCACAAGTATAGTTGGCGCGGAGTTTAGCGCATAGACAGGATTCACAGTACGGGCTTTTGGTGGACTCACCACTGTGGGTTTTGATGGTCGCAGGAGGGGCAGTTCTGTCTTGGACCGACGGAGTGCATCTGGACCACTGGATGCAAAACTTAGAAATTTCGTAGACGCGCTTCTTTAGCAGACTTTGCTCTTGAGACCTATGATCGAAGTGGTGCTCAGTCACTCTGATCGCAATATCAGTCTCCACCCAAAGGAGCCATCTCCTGCACGTACGACGACAACAGTAGTGGTAATATCCACAGGTCCAGTGTTTAGTGAATTAACAGGCTATCGAAATGCCCTCTTTGTAGCAGACTCAATCGTGCCGAAGCTGCAGTGCGAGTTAATTGTCTGTGCACCGAAGTATCATTCGAGAGGGCTCAATCACTGTTGCATAGGATGCTAATTCACGTCTGGTCTTATTGTCCTCCAGTACACTCTAGATTGCACGGTAATTCACATAGAGCCATAGGGACCTGCGATGAATCTTACCAACTACACAGTCTCGGATTTCACTTGTACTTAACGTTTAAGACTAATGTTTATTTAATATTCAAGTGCGTAATCACTATTCACATGAATGCTTTTGATTTAAATGAATCTTATCGTGGTAGCAAGACTTTATGTAATTTCAATAGTGAAAAAAGTTTCCATACCTGCTCTCCGAGCACAGATTTTGGTAAATATCAATTAATTTTTCTAATAATTATTTATGTGAATTTGATCCAACTCAACTGGCGTTGCACAAGGGCCAACATCTAAATTTGCTTATTCAAATACGTGTTTAACACTTATGTACAGTCACTTGAGGGTCGTGGGTATTAATGAGCTCGGCTCTGGTACTGGTTTATTCAAACCACGCAGTCTCCAGCTGTCCCCCCCCCTCCCCTCCCCCTCCCCCCCCCCCCCCAAGGAACTCAAGAAGGGCAACAAAACGGTCTGTAGAATATCGCCCACGTACCGCTGTGCTGTAAGGGTTCCGCGGATGACCACCAAAGAGGTCCTGCTGTGAAATGAAATGGCACCCTAGACAATCACTCCAGGTTGTCAGGCCGTATGATGGGTGGCAATTGTGTTGGTATCCCACAACTGTCTGGGGCGTCTTTGCTGGTCACCAGGGCTCAGTTCCAGGCGGGAATCATCACTGAAGACAATTCCATTTCAGTCAACGAGGTTCCAGGCAAAAGACTTGTCTGGAGACAGAGATGGGATACCAGCCTGACTATCAACTGCCATACAGCCCGATGACCAGCAGTGATGATCTGGGGTGCCATAGCAGGACCCCTTGGTTGTCACCCGCAGCACTCTTGCACCACAGCAATACATCGACGATATTTTATTGTAATTTTGTTGCTCTTCATGGCAAGTCATTCTGGGCTTACATTTCAGCAAGATAATTCCCGCCTGCACATGACGAGAGTTTCTATTGCTTGTCTTCGTGCTTATAAAACCTTCAGTTGTCAGGAAGGCTGCAGGACCTCACCCCAACTGAGAACATTTGCAGCATTCTGGGCAGGGTCCTCCAACCAACTCGGGGTTTGGACGATCTAACGCGCCAATTGAACAGAATTTGGAATGTTATCCCTCAGGAGGACATCCAACAACTCTATCGGTCAGTGCCAATCCGAAAACTGCTTGCATATGGGCCAGATGTGAACCAACGCGTTACTGACTTGCTCAAGTCTTGAAGTTCTTTCTCTTTAATAAATCATCCAGTTTTTCTGAAATTGTAATCATTTGTCCCTCTGTACATGTGCATCACATTTACCGATTTCCGTCTCAATCGGATAATTCGTTTTTTTTTTTTTTTCTTTCGAGTGCATTCGACAGATCACTAAAACCGTGCATCCTATGTTGTGGGATAAACGCCAGGAAGGTAAAAGCTTCCTTATAGTTTCCATTTGCTTATCCGTACAAGAAAATTATGTGCGCTAAGTCCATAACTCGGTACAATTAGAGTTGATTTGCTGCGAACACAGACTGCAGTGTGGCAGACCATTACTCTGGATATAACCATTGAAACGCCGCCTGCAAAAATGGGGGCGCAGTTTCGTGACCGCATGCCTGGGAATGGACGCCTCAAGTGTTTCAGGTTAGCTTATCTTGAGATATATCCACAGTTTAATGTGTCCCTCCTAATAATCTAGATTTCCAAATATAACAGTCCTGTGAAAATACTTACCTTGTCGCCTTTTGTTGTCTAGCTCTGTAGGACTACGGTTCCATGCTGCAGGGTGTAAACGATAACTGTTTGCAATGTTCTATGGTGGAGTAGAGGGAGTCAACACGAAAAATTTGGTAGGGGACGTTTTTGGTCCAGCAAGCAAGGGAACAACCTCAAACTGGCCTACAAAAGCCACGTAAGCTACAGCGCAAAAGCGCTGCGCGAGATTTTCGATATCCTGTCGCTCCATCACGCCACCAGGTTAGTCGCCTATTTCCTTAGCATTATTAATTTAAACTTTCCCTGAAGGCCATTAAAGAAAAAAGAGTTTTGTAAACGGTATGCAAAAACTAATTACTGTTACATTACTTTTTCAGTTCGATCTAAATTTAACACTTACAAACATTTAGTTTCGTAGTATGAATGCCAGATTTAAAAAAACGATTTAAAATTCACAACATTTTCAGGGAAAATTTACAAATATATCAACTGTACATAATGTAAGTGCAAGAACAAGGGATTTTTTAATATTAAAGACGGTTTTAGTAAAAATCACGCGAGGCAGGTATGCGCTTTATCTTGGGTGGCCAATTTGGAGCTGTTTCCTGGCTTGAGAGACCACGTGTCTTGTATCAATTTGTTCTTCTGAGCTTCACCTACACTACTGTGGTACGTTGTAAACAATTAACGCTTGCTCCCTGTATATCTGATGTGATCTTAGCTTTATACCGTCGTTAATCGCCGCGTTGTCGATGAGGCGTCTGAGACGGGTGTTGCGATTAATCAAGGAAAACCCCCAGTTGGGAAACGGGGCCAAAATTAGTTGGTTACTATCGAGTTACAATTTACAATTTCTTTATTGATTACTTCAACCATTAAAAGTCATTTCTTTATAACTTGACCATGAACAGATCCAAAAAAGCTAGTAGGCGTGAGTGCCTTTTCAAAACAATTTACTTTACAGTTAACGGCCAAGCTATTTTGTTTAAAACCGACTTTGATAAAACATTTGATAACAAATAAAATTTTCCAAGTAATGAAATTAAAAAACCTTTTACTTAAAACAGACTTTGATAACGCATTTAATAACAAAATTAAAACTTTCCAAGTAATGAAACAAAAATCCAACAATTTGCATACAATTTCGCTACCGAACATGTAGGGAGCCAACTTCTTTTAAACTTTGGCACAACAAGATATTAAATTACAACGGCTCGCCAACAGGGAGGCAGAACTAACATTTTCAAAGGATGCCAAGTAGATTAAAACATTCAAAGTAAAGATACAGTCATTCACCTTTTACAGTAACTAACAATTTTAAAGCCACGTAATTTTAAAAACCCACCAATGAAAGGCAAACTTAACCTTTTTAAACAGTGGCCAAAAACAACCAGAGTAAAATACAACCATTTAACATTGTACAATAACTAACAACTTTAATACCATGTCCTGCCACCAAAATGTCCTGGGATAGAAATAATTAACCGACCGGGTGTAAGGGCGGCCACAATTGTCTTCCGAAGGATGCTCAGGCTAGAAGCGGACTAACAGACTCACAATGCCTCACATTCAGCAATCACATCGACCTCACGCGAGGCCAGGGGAGGAGTAGGAATCAAATAAGGAACCATAATCCCTGCCCAAAAATACACTTCCTCCCAGGCAGTACTAATAAGAAGCCAAAAGATCACTGTCTATAAATACACCGGCGACAGGGACAGGAAATCCGAACGCAGGAGGCCACAAGGCAGAAAAAATATAATCTAAAACAGACGCTGGTTGCACAAACCAAAATTCTTCAATTAACATCTAAACCTTTAACCAACTTAACTTGCAGTTCATCAGAGAAACAGCAGGTGAACTCCGATGCAAAGGTTCCTCACACCCGACCGTGTCCACGTCGCCAGCGTACTCTACTGGGCACAGTCACGCAGCCACGCGCTCTGTCACCGGAGCCCTCGTCTTCTCTGCACCCACAGCGGCGAAATACCACTCCTCAGGTTAGGCGAGTTACTAGTCCATCATTCCCGCCTCCAGACGGAAAATTTAAAGACATTCGTTGCCGCTCCCACCAAGAAGTGACTCGGAACCACAGCCGTGGCCCCCGGGTGCTCACAGCAAGAGCTTACAGCCTTGTCCCGTCAACTCGTCCCACTCGTCTCCCACCGCCAGGATAGACCACGCGGCTTCTCGTAACAATAGCCAACTCTCCACCGCCACGCCACGCCGCGGTTTCATCGTACGACATTCTCTAATTCCCGATTTTAAAAACCGACCGACAGACTCGTCACCGCTAGGCAATCAACCGGCTATCCCCCAAAAGATCTTACTCCCTTACACAAGTCTAACAGGAAGCAGCGACTCGAAGATCGACTAGACCAGACACGCCACCGGAGGGGAATCTCAACAGAATCGCACGCAGCATAACGATAAATATGAAAGAATCAATTAACGCTGGAATGGAAGGACTCAGAACAATCTTTACAGCGTGGTATATGTTGAGAGCCAACACACGATTCAGCGTCAAACACTAATCTTTTTTCCTTTGAGTTTATACATAACAAGGATGAACTTACAGTACTGTATTTTTATTATTGTTCAGCATCAAACCAGTAATACGAGTACAATGCTCTGCAATACGTCGCTGCCTCAGCGTTCCTACTGTTACTCTCAGCAAAGACAACACAGCGTCATCTTGGAAATATACGTCTATTTGCAGCTGTCAATGCGTCTGATAGCTACACTCGTCGATAGTGTGTCAATACTGTCCCATTGCTGTCCAAATACATCATTTCAGATGAGGCTGCTGCTTTTATTCTAGTGGCTTGTGACGTCAGACCCCTGTGTCAAACTAGAGCTACGTCAGAATTATGTCGTGTCTTATGACCCATGTTTCAGTTATACTTATGGCCAATTATACAGATAATTCATTGGATCCAAATGACATTGGTAGTCCCTTTAAAATTGTCGGTTCCATTAGCATGCAAATCGTGTTTATAAAATGGTGATTGGACCGGGCAGAATGGTAGTGAATGGGCTAAAAACACATAAGATCGAAAATTACTAGAAAATGGCAAAATAAAAATCAATCTGAGTGTTACTGTGATGTATATCAAACGATTCTGTTCGATCAGAGGAGTACGAAACTGAAATTGGTTTCTGTTTTGGCAAAGTATTCCAGAAGATATACACATGTCTACTCTGTATTAAGAAAAGTTATTATAAAGTCCACAAGTATAAGCATTATGTCTGAGTGCAGCATCTCTGATAATAAAATTAAAACAATTTGGAGTATTGTTAAAAGGGAAAACGGGCAACTGAGAGCACAGGAAGACTGTATTTCTATCAAATTCAATGAAAAATTTGTTAACAAAAAGGCAGAAGTAGGAAATATATTAAATAACCATTTTTAATTTTTTTTGAGAAAATAGGATCCAGCTATTCATTAAAAAATGCAAGGCAATATATGGAAGAGGCAATACCTAAGCAGTTTGATAAAATTGAAATTCAGCCCACCCCTCCTACTGAAATTAGCAAAATAATAAATTCACTCTGAATTAAAAGCTCACATGGAACTGAGGACATTTCGAACAGAGTACTAAAAACTTGTTCCCAATAGATGAGAAGAATTCTCAGCTATTTTTGTAGTAGCTAACTAAAACAGGGCATTTTTTCCACACAGACTAAAATATGATACAGTTAAACCACTGCATAGAAAATGGGATAGGTCTAATGCTAACAGCCACCGCCATATCTCGTTTCTGACAGATTTATCCAATAATCTTGACAAAATAATGTATTCAAGAGTAGCTTCACATATTTGTAAAAATTAAGTACTAACAACATGTCAGTTTGGTTTTCAGAAACGGTTTTCAACAGCAACTGCAACACATGCTTTCACTGATCAAATATTAAATGCTCTGAATAACCAAACATCACCCATTTAGATTTCTTGTAATCTCTCAAAGGCTTTTGACTCAGTGACTCAAGTAATTCTTCTAGATAAGCTAAAGTATTGTGGTATGAGTGGGACAGTGCACAAATAGTTTAATTCATATTGAACTGGAAGATTGCAGAAGGTTGAAACTAACAGTTCAGATATTCCTGCAAAAATCAGCAGAAGCCTCTAACTGGGGAGGTATCAAGAATGGTGTCCCACAGGGTTCAGTCTTGTGTCCCTTATTGTTCTTAATCTATATTAATGCTTGCCACTCTATATTCATGAGGATGCAATGCTAGTCCTTCTTGCTGATGATACAAGTATAGTAATCACACCCAACGAAGGAGAATTAACTGAGTAAATTGTAAAAAATGTCTTTCAGAAAATTATTCTCCAAAATGGACTCTCACTACATTTTGAGGAAACCCAGTATACAGGGTGCCCCATTGATCGTGACTGGGCCAAATATCTCACGAAATAAGCGTCAAACGAAAAAACTACAAAGAACGATACCTATCTAGCTTGAACGGGGAAACCAGATGGCGATATGGTTGGCCCGCTAGATGGCGCTGCCATAGGTCAAACGGATATGAACTGCGTTTCTTTTTAAATAGGAACCCCCATTTTTTATTACATATTCGAGTAGTACGTAAAGAAATATGAATGTTTTAGTTGGACCACTTTTTTCGCTTTGTGATAGATGGCACTGTAATAGTCACAAACGTGTAAGTACGTGGTATCACGTAACATTCCGCCAGGTAAAGAATCAGATCAGGAACCTTCACAATTGTTCTTATTTCATTGAGAAAGAAATAAAAATCGAAATCACATTCCGAGTAGACTGCATCACAATACACTCTACTTTACATCACCGCCATTGTTTGGCTACATAATGGGTTACGTGTGCTTTGCTCTATACTGTGCGATGAGAGCGAACCTTTTAAGAACGCAAGCCAAGTTGGTTTCTCTACACAAACTTTAGAACAACCATTTAATTGTATTAATGCGACGTCTATGACGTACGTAGCCTGCGGAGAAAACTACTGCGTTCCCTATTTTTACGACAAATATCACCCTAGCAAATATAAATCATCAACTGCAAAACAATAAAAGCATCTAATTTTATATACAAAGTTTTCGTTTACAGCTTGTAACACATATCGATTAGAAGTAGGTTTATAGTATGTAACTGTGTACCTGCAATTATGGAGTGTATATTCTGATTTATTTAAACTCCTTGGTATGTGACAAGAAAATTAGTTTTGTAATGTCTATTTGATCGAAGCAAAAGAATATGTTAAAATGATAAATTATTATAATATGTCTATGTTCATAAAAAGAAAATGTTTACTGAAAGCAGGTTCATGCTTAGGGCACTTGTATTTGTAACATGTAAAAGCTGTAGGGCAGTCCCCCCGCAGCGGAATTGGAATGGTGCGTTGTAAAAGGTGGTTCTGGCGGTCGAACTGAGCGGCTCCTTTGTGTGAAAGGTACGCAGTATGCAGCTATCCGTAGCACGGTACACTTAGGCGGTGCTAAGAGAGGTAATTGGAAGCTGCTTTATAAAGGATTTGCCTCGGATGTGGATCCGTCTGTTATTTGGTATTCTCGGCATAAAGGAATGGCTCTAATATGTTGAAAATCCGATGCCTAGAAGAGATTTTATAGAGCATTCGAACATCAAGAGCCGTGAGTACAGTTAGCCGCCATGTCGCTTGCCACCAATCTTTGTCACTGCTTCACTAACGTCATACATTCAGTAATGCATATGGACATGGAATAGTTAATTTATCTGTGGTTTTTAATAATAATCAGAACATTATAAATCCGTGTCAGGAACCATATTTTCTATCCTGATCACGAACCTGTGCAGGGTCCTCACTAAACCTACTAAAACCTAGTATCCTGATTTAAATGAACAATTCTTGCATTCAAGTGTTTAAAAGTGATTTTTGTCTAATATAAAGGGAGTAGTAAAAGTTAAAGTTAGAACCACAAAAGTGAAGTTGGAGAGACTTGTGCTAAAGTATCCTTACTTTATTAAAAATATAGTTTTGTAGGATTACAGTGCAAGATAGTGTAAATGTTATTGTCTAGAATACCTGCTTCACAGGTGATAAAAAGACAAATAAGTTAAGCTCATTTTCAAAAATTGTATGGTTTTGATTTCTATCATGAATGGTCCCTTTTTTGACGTTAATTGAGCCCAGTTTTGTATTTTATTGTTTTGCAAAGTAAATCATTGAGCTACTCCAAGTGAAGTGAATGACTAGCTTTTTGAATTAATCTTTTCTTCTGTAATAATCAGAGAGTGTTGACGAGTGAAACTATACTAGTTTATGGGTCCCCATCATATTCTCCACCTATTAGAAAAAAAGACTGAACTATTACTGTTGCTAAGGAAAACTGATATACGTAGAGGAGTTTTAACAGTGTATTTATGATAATATTCATCTTTATTTGTTTTTGTCATGTCAGTTAAGATAAAAGCCCCTCACATCCAAATTCAGTTTTCTGCACTTCATGCAGTAACATTTCAGTAATTGATTAAGTAATGATCTTGAGTGTAGCTGTCATTAGTATGAGCTTGGTACAGATTTGCTTCGTATAATTCAATGATGTGTGCGTTATTGGTAACTGCTGCTACACACAGTTCAGAGTGCATTGTGTCAGTTCGTGTCCTGTGTGCTATTCAAAGGGAAATATCACCAAAAGTAACTTTAATAACCAATATTCGATTTTCTTAAACATATACTTCCAAATTAATGTGCCTAATTGGGCTGGCGGCCGTTAATTTTTTTTTTTTTTTTTCATTCACTTATGAAACTGCTTACACCGCACTTGTCCGCCCTATTCTGGAGTATTGCTGTGCGGTGTGGGATCTGCATCAGGTGGGACTGACGGATGACATCGAAAAAGTACAAACAAGGGCAGCTTAGTTTGTATTATCGCGAAATGGGGGAGACAGTGTCACAGACATGATACGTGAATTGGAGTGGCAATCATTAAAACAAAGGCGTTTTTCATTGCGACGGGATCTTATCATGCAATTTCAATCATCAGTTTTCTCCTCCGATTGCGAAAACATTCTGTTGGTACCCACCTACATAGGGAGAAATGATCATCAAGATAAAATTAGAGAAATCAGGGCTCGCACTGAAAAATTTAAGTGCTCGTTTTTTCCGCGCACCGTTCGAGAGTGTAACGGTAGAGAGACAGGTTGTTCATTGAACCCTCCGTCAGGCACTTAATTGTGAATATCAGACAGACAAACTCTCGAAATTACAGTAGTTACAATTTTCAACAACAGATGGCGCTGCGGTCTGGGAAACTCTATAGTACGATATTTTCCACATATCCACCATGCGTAGCAATAATATGGCGTAGTCTCTGAATGAAATTACCCGAAACTTTTGACAACGTGTCTGACGGAATGGCTTCACATGCAGATGAGATGTACTGCTTCAGCTGTTCAATTGTTTCTGGATTCTGGCGGTACACCTGGTCTTTCACGTGTCCCCACAGAAAGAAGTCACAGGGGTTCATGTCTGGCGAATAGGGAGGCCAATCCACGCCGCCTCCTGTATCTTTCGGATAGCCCAAGCAATCACACGATCATCGAAATATTCATTCAGGAAATTAAAGACGTCGGCCATGCGATGTGGCCGGGCACCATCTTGCATAAACCACGAGGTGTTCGCAGTGTTGTCTAAGGCAGTTTGTACCGCCACAAATTCACGAAGAATGTCCAGATAGCATGATGCAGTAATCGTTTCGGATCTGAAAAATGGGCCAATGATTCCTTTGGAAGAAATGGCGGCCCAGACCAGTACTTTTTGAGGATGCAGGGACGATGGGACTGCAACATGGGGCTTTTCGGTTCCCCATATGCGCCAGTTCTGTTTATTGACGAAGCCGTCCAGGTAAAAATAAGCTTCGTCAGTATACCAAATGCTGCCCACATGCATATCGCCGTCATCAATCCTGTGCACTATATCGTTAGCGAATGTCTCTCGTGCAGCAATGGTAGCGGTGCTGAGGGGTTGCCGCGTTTGAATTTTGTATGGATAGAGGTGTAAACTCTGGCGCATGAGACGATACGTGGACGTTGGCGTCATTTGGACTGCAGCTGCAACACGGCGAACGGAAACCCGAGGCCGCTGTTGGATCACCTGCTGCACTAGCTGCGCGTTGCCCTCTTTGGTTGCCGTACGCGGTCGCCCTACCTTTCCAGCACGTTCATCCGTCACGTTCCCAGTCCGTTGAAATTGTTCAAGCAGATCCTTTATTGTATCGCTTTTCGGTCCTTTGGTTACATTAAACCTCCGTTGAAAACTTCGTCTTGTTGCAACAACACTGTGTTCTAGGTGGTGGAATTCCAACTCCAGAAAAATCCTCTGTTCTAAGGAATAAACCATGTTGTCTACAGCACACTTGCACGTTGTGAACAGCACACGCTTACAGCAGAAAGACGACGTACAGAATGGCGCACCCACAGACTGCGTTGTTTTCTATATCTTTCACATCACTTGCAGCGCCATCTGTTGTTGAAAATTGTAACTACTGTAATTTCGAACGTTTGTCCGCCTGAAAATGTACTGTTGTCCCAAGCATATTGCAACAAACGGTGTATTTCTATCGCTGCTCGTTTAGTTTTTATTGCCGTTTCAAATATACCGGTCATTTTTGAAACACCCTGTAACATTAGCGTGTTTCACGGCACGTTAGTGTTATATGGGGCTTATCCCGTGACAGGACTAAAGGTTCGGTTGTTAGGGAAGAGTAACATACACGCTAGGGTTTAAGCTTACAATCGCTTCCTGGAAAACTGTATGGAATCCGATACTTTTGTTTGCCTTTCCTTTTCATGCCCTTTATGAATGTACTACTAATACATCATATTAAACCTTATTTCCGTTTATTTTGCAGGGAAAATAGCGTAAAAATTGAAATTATGAAAGATTAAATAGTTTCCACAGAGGGTCTCGAACCCACGACCTTCGGCTTACCGTTCTGTAATCTTACAACTTTGTTTTCCTTAGGTTTTGTCAACTTTGTTCAGGAGCTTTACTAATCTTCTCTGTGTAGTTCCAGTTTTAGTATATGTACCACCATAACGAGTACAATCCACTCAGCCAACCCAATTTACGTGCGTTGCTACCATTAATGTGTCATGTCTAGCCCAAGCCGCACCAAAATTGCCATTTTCTTTTAAACGCCTGGCCATCAGGAGCTCCCACTTGTGGTACTGTCATCTCTAACCAAGCCCTGCAAATACCACAAACTTGGACGAAATCGGTGACGAGTAAGTGCGGTCTCCTTGTGAGCTGCAGGTTACTTTATGTGTTGCGCTGAAGAAGTGCGCTCAAGTAAAATACTTTAGCGTCTATTTTCTCCATTCTGTAGTTAGATGTGGCTTTCCTTCCGCTTTTGAAGACAAGTACTATATGTTAGCTACATTTAGAATAAAGCTACATACAACCTAAAACGAACCAAATGTTAAGCATCCAGCGACCACCTTTTTTCACTGAAAACCGTTCAACTTTTACTCTACAGAGTATTTGGAAATTAATTATCACAGCAGTTATGCCCATATCGAAAAAATAGGCACATCATCACAAAGCTGTGATATGAAACTATAAGATACGACCGAAAGAAAGTTTGCCTGACAATTATTTTCCTCAGAATGGAATGAGATATATTATACACAGAACTGATGAATATGCCCAAATGAGAAAACAGTCGTTTTTAATTTTTTTAAAGGAAGAAGGGAACCTCTACCGAAAAATTAACTCCAGGAGTTGATGTAGCTTTGCTTCATTTACATGCAGTATTTTTTACAGTTTAATGGGCTTTTACTATTTACAGCAAGAAAATCTGAAAACTCATTTTTCTCATGTACTGCTACTTCGTGGGAATCGCTCGTTACTTTCCTGTGTGGTATTTTGTCTTACTACTGCTGATTTCTATGTTTCTATCTTTTACAGTACATCAAGCAACTGCTTACTTGTAGGTAAGCCCAGCAGGTGAAATGCACATTTAATAAAATAAACAGAACCTTTCCGTTCCCCTCAGGCTTCAAACACAGCTAGCTGTTTACTCGTTTTCAATATGGCAGACTTCGTGCGTGAGCACTAAATTGTGGTGCATGGATTTCAGCTGAGTTACCATTCTGGATACTCTCTATTCTGCGCCTGGACATTACAGAAGGCGGGACGTTACACTTAACAGGGCGTATGACCACCACGGACCGCAGTGTCTTTTCTGCAACGTACTCCCATGCTGGCTACGAGATTTATAAAGAGTTCTTGTGGTAGGGCGTCTCATCCCTCACATGGGCGGTTGACAAGAGCTGGATGGTCGTTCTGGACGCGCTGTAATACTTTCCAGCGCATCCCACACGTGCTCGGTTGGATTGAAGTTGGGGGAACGAAAAGGCCAGTCCATTCACAAGATGTTCTATCATTCCAAGAGTTCCTCCACCTGGGCAGTTCGTTGCCGTCGCGTATTGTCATCAATAGAAATGAAGTCAGCGCCGAATGGACCCCTGAGAAGAGGCACATGGGGAATGAGTATTGTACCACAATAACATTGACCGGTGAGTGTACCGTGTTCAAAGACTTGTAAGATAAAAATTATGTCTCTCCATAGCGTAACACCTAGAACACCAAAACCATAATGTTCGATAATGATACTAGATGCATTACGTGTTCCCACCCATCGCCATATGAGAGTCCGTCCAACCTTCTGTCCTATAATGTAATGTATAATGTAATACAATCTTTGTATGGTCTAAGTTTCATCGAGCTACGTTACTTGGCAGTGACACATCATGCGAAAGTTACATTCGTCCCTAAGTTTTGCACACTAGTGTATTTTATCAAGTTTCACAAATGTTACGTCGTTGAAGCCCTGTTCGAAGAATTTTGTACGATGCCACATTAGAAAGTGTGCAATCCCATCAAAGAAAACAAGGTCAGACTCGAAATCCGGCAGCGAACATCATAAGTTCAAAGATCGACATATAAAGGGAAGGATAATTTCGAGCAATTTTATGTAGTGGCCGAAAGTCTCTTTTATGTTACATTAGAACCAACTTTTATTGCTTAGAATTTAGGTTACGAAGAATAAAGCAGTTTTCATATGAAGCAGTCGACTTTAAGTGAATCGACTGGTCGCAAGCGATTTCAGATTTCTCAAAAGAGCGATGGGTTCAACAGAGTCATATCGCGACGTAGAGTCACGCGAATATATTGCTGGAAGGGTAATGTTGAGTAAATGAGGACTTTATACATTTTCTTGTACGTCAGTTTTTATATCTGACATGAGCGAGGGAGATGACGGAGAACACCATGGTGAACATTTGGCGACACATGGTTTCGGTAGCATGTTGGAGCGATTTAACTCGGCGAAGAAGACAAAGACGGTGCCATTCTCAGGCCTCGTACAAAATAAGCAGAACCAGGGGACGTAACAGAGAAAAATTCTAGTGTTCCCCGTGTGAGAGGAGCATGCTTAAGACATTAACTGGGTTGGTAGCTTGGCAGGAGCCAGTGCAACCAATTCTCTGAAGCCAACCGCGAAACGAAGAAACAGCTCAGAGCTCACTTGTAGACAGCCTGTGGACACGAGACGTTTTGTGCCGCCGTTTCCGTGATGGACGAGCCTCTGATTCCGACACCGTGTCCTTGCGGCGCTGAGGTGATGGCCGCCGCAGCAAGGAACGTAGCAATATGCACGTAAACCTTCTGTGCGTAGCAAAACCGTTGTGTCATTGTTCCTGTAGTTTCTCCTACGCTCATCGTGTTTCTGCGCGGTTTGGTCATTACAACTTGCGCACTGAAATGCGTTAAAATACACTGAGGTGACAAAAGTCATGAAATATCTCCTAATATGGTGTCGGACCTCCTTTTGGCCAGCGTAGTGCAGCATCTGGACGTGGCATGGACTCAACAAGTCAGTGGAAATTCTCTTCATAAATACCGAGCCATGCTGCCTCTATAGCCGTCCACAATTGCGAAAGTATTCCCGATGCTGGATTTTGTGCACCAACTGACCTCTCGCTTATACCCCATAAATGTTCGATCGGATTTTTGTCGTGCGATATGGATGGCCATATCATTCGCTCCAGCTATCCAGAATGTTCTTCAAACAGGTAAGAAACAACTGTCGCCCGATGACATGGCGCATTGTCATCAATAAAACTCTCATCGTTGTTTGGAAACATGAAGTACTTGAATGGCTACAAATTGTCTCCATGTAGCTAAACATAGCCATTTCCAGTCCACGACCCAGCCCATTCCACGTAAACACAGTCCATACCATCGTGCAGCCAACAACAGCTTGCACAGTGCCTTGTTTAACAATCTGAGTCCGTGGCTTCGTGCCGCCTGCGCCACTCTCGAAACTCACCATCAGCGTTTACCATCTGAAATCGGGACTCACCTCACCAGGCCTCGATATTCCACTCCTCTAGGGTCCATCCGATATGGTCACGATCCCAGGGGAGGTGCTACACTGGATGTAATACTGTTAGCAAAGGCACCCGCGTCGGTCGTCTGCTACCATAGCACATTAATGCCAAATTTCCCCGCCCTGTCCTAACGGACACGTTCGTCGTACGTCCCACATTGATTTCTGCGGTTATTTCACGCAGTGTTGTTTGACTGTTAGCACAGGCAACTCTATGTGAACGCTGCTACTCTCGCTCGTTAAGTGAAACCTCTCAGTCACTGTGTCGTCCCTGGTAGGAGGTAACGCGTGAAATGTGGTCTCCTCGGCGCGCTCTTGCCACTGTGGATCTCAGAATGCTCATGTGTCTAGCTCCAATTTCCATTACGCGTTCAAAGTCTGTTGATTCCGGTTGCCGGCCACAATCACGGTTCAAATGGTTCAAATGGCTCTGAGCACTATGGGACTTAACTTCTGAGGTCATCAGTCTCCGAGAACTTAGAACTAATTAAACCTAACTAACCTAAGGACATCACACACATCCATGCCCGAGGCAGGATTCGAACCTGCGACCGTAGCGGTCGCTCGGTTCCAGACTGTAGCGCCCTGAACCACACGGCCACTCCGGCCGGCCCACAATCACGTCGGAAACCTTTTCACATGAATCACCCAAGTACAAATGGCAGCTCCACCAATGCACTGCTCTTTTAGACCTCGTGTACGCGATACTACCGCCATCTGTATTTGTGAAGATCGCTATCCCATAACTTTTGTTACCTCAGTATATATGCAGTTTTAATAAGATTACCATGTGAATACATTTTTTACATGGCCAGCTATGGCCAGCTCTGCAGCTCTTGCAACTGTGAAATATATCCTTGGTCATCATGCTGGTGTCCAACATTGCAAGCAGGATCGAACCGATGTTCTTTGATCCAGAGCATTTATATTACTACTAGTGTGAACAATTACTCTGTGAGGGGAAAGCCTGTTTCAGGGTAGGGAGAACTACATAACAATGTAGGTAACCCATCCCTCTCACATTTCATTTTTCCATTAAATGCATCTGGTTTTGACTAGGAGAACTGTTCGCTGGGGTGTAAACGGGAGGAACGCACGCACGCTCTGGAAGAGCTGCCGGGCAGTGCCGGGCACCATAGGGTCTCACGCTAGTGGGCCACATGGTCAGTCGGAAGATCGTTTGAAGGGGTTATTCTCCTGGCTAAGCTTCTGCGAACGGTGAGTGGCAGAAGGAAAAACTGATGTCCTCAATAAAAGAACCGGAAACACTGTGGAAAGGGGTGAGATCTCTGCATTGCTTGTAAACTTCGAGTGGAGTCCTCAGCTGTCCACTTGCCATTATGCTGTGTATGGTCTCCAGACACGTTCCATCAAGCAAAATATAAAACCACTCGTGTTATGCAAATTTCCAAAATTTGCCCTTCCCGAGGGAACGGTGTGCTGGACTTGGGAATGGAGCCACGCATGTCTTCCTTTTCCATATACACGTGCCTGTTTAGTGAATACATTTTAACTTAATGGTGGAAACTACGGAGCTGACTTCCACATTCGTAACTGGAAGATCAGTTAGGCTCTTTTCTGGGGCTGGATAGAAAGGATTGTTTGGGGTGCCTTTCTGAAGTCTTAAAGGAAGGCTACCAAAATTCAGGAAGGCGTCGGCACTGGTATCCTGATTCGAACGTCTCCTTGGTTATGATAATCTGGACTGCACTCTCATACGTGTTTTACTTGACTTTGATCCTCTGCCATGTCTTCAAAGTTTCACTTTGAGCTTACGCGTATCCGCAACGAGTAATCAGGAGCATGATGAGATCCGCGATTCGCAGTCACATCACAACGGCTCAGCCCAGAAACAGCAGCGGCCAGAGTTCGGCGCTCCCCGACTTGTAGGTAACCACCTCAATGGCAGTCACGATTAGATGGTATTTGCAATGCACTCTCTCGCCTTCGGAAATCGCGATATGTTGAGGGAAGGGGAGTCCATTCCTAGTTTCTGTTTTTTAGTCTTTATAACTTGATCTACGCGCTTCACGCGTGTTATGTAAGTTTTTTTCAAATCCAATTCTTGCTTCAACGGGAATTTTTCTCGTGACCACTCATGTTTGTTTCGCTATCGAATTAACTCATTGGAGCCCACCCACCTAGTGATGTTTCTTTCAGCTTATTCCTTTATTCACTGATCTGTTGTACGCTCTGTTCGAATTTATTTCATTTTTGTGCAATTTTAAAGTTTTGCAATCACTCTTGAAAGCATAATGCTTGTCCTTCATGTGTCTGGGCACCATCTCAATCGTAATTGTCCAGCATCATGCTGATGGCGACTCTAACTACCATTCATTTTCTTATCATTGTTCTATTTTAATTATCTAATTTCATTCTCAAATTGTTTTATAACTTCGACGTTTGTAGTCCTGAGTAATTTTTACACACTTTTTGAATGAATGGTATTTTACCAAATCAAACTCAATCATTTCACAACCATTAAAGTAAGTTATTCAGCTGAAATGCCCGGTTTCTCCAGCTGTAAGTGTGAGGTGAGCCCCCTGACGCGTTCAGGTATTTATCAAATAACGTTTCCCGAAGTATGTGACTGTTGATTTTTCAATTAGCCTGTTAGCTTCGTGGGGGTAATATATCGATTTATATGATCTAGGAGAATAGATTCAGCATGAGTCCAATTTGCATACCCACGGAGCATCTGGTGAGCAAGAGGTTGTGTTCACAGCACACTCGGTTTCTGGCAGCTCTTTCAGAGGAATTCTTGAGTAACATTCATCTAGCGACCGTGTTTTATTCAATTATTTCAACTAGCCATAAAGGCACAGTCGCCTTCATGGGTAATTTACTGAGGAGTGGAAACGTAAAACGTTCTAAAAGCCATCTTTCCAATACCGCGTTTTCAGTGCTATTGTATTCTCGGTAGTCTTTTCCAAGTCCATAGACTTTTTACATCTGTTAGATCATGAAGAAAATGTTTCGCATTCGTTACTAGATGGTGCATGGTAGAAGAAAGATAAGCGAGGCCTTTGTTCTGCAAGGTTTCCAAGAGACTGTTGAGTCAACTAAAGCTATGAACCCATCTCATTTGATTCCTATGCATACAACTGACTTCTTTGACTTTAAAGATGCTACTGAAAGATTATTGTCAATGTAACCATCTAAGATCCCCACGTTCACTGTAATCAAAGTGCCTCATCCATCTCAAATAGCCATTAAAAATTTCTTTGAAAAAGAGTAACGGAAAATCTCAATTTCTTCAAAAGAGCAAAGACCGTGGCTGATGTATACCATGCCATACTTCATTTGAAAGACCAGCCATGTCTATCAGTTGTAAAACAGAAGGAATTACTGACAATGTCACCATTTTTCCCTCTACAGTACATGGAGTTCCACTATACGTTTTGCAGTATCTGATCCCAAGAATGGATCTATGTAAGAAACGGAAGTCAGCACTAAAAGATTTTTTCTTGAAATAAATATTTTCAATCTCTTGTAAAAATTTAAAAGATATGAGCTATGATTCTTTTAGCACAGTTCTAATAGTTGACACATTACTGTTGTATTGTACTTGTGTTATCACTTGAAACTAAAACTTTCTTATTGGCACTTAGAACCACTCAGTTCCCTGCGGTAGCAGTTAGAACATTCTTAATGAAGTATTTATTTTCCACTTTCAAAAATGGTTCAAATGGCTCTGAGCACTATGGGACTTAACATCTCAGGTCATCAGTCCCCTAGAATTTAGAACTACTTAAACCTAACTAACCTAAGGACATCACACACATCCATGCCCGAGGCAGGATTCGAACCTGCGACCGTAGCGGTCGCGTGGTTCCAGACTGAAGCGCCTAGAACCGCTCGGATACCAGTGGCCGGCTTTTTCACTTTGTCTCATTATTTTTTGCAGTGGCGAGGTGAGCAGCAAAATGCTGGGGTATAAGAATACCTTCTAAATTTTTTTGATAGCAATAAGAGATATGGTGTTTTCTTTATCCTCCTGAAAAATGTGAGATTTTGATAGTTTACCGTCTAACCTCCTTGCCTAGGAACGCCAGATGAAAGTTGAAATCGTCAAGTCCTGAATGAAAATTGCGCAACGGATAACTGGGGAGGGGAGCTTGAGAGTGCTACCTAGAGAGCGTGCCCTTTCTGTACGATACTAGGCAAGGGGCTGGAGGGCTCACGCTGATGTGTGGGTCCCTGCATTCTATATCTTTTATTTTAAGTGAATTCCTTTAGCTTGACTTCTTTGTGATTTTTAAGGTATGTTAAAGATTGATGACAATTGATTACGTATTTATTTTAAATATTATCACTAGATTTTACAGCGATTGCAGCAGTTGTTCCAGTTTACAGATATTACAATTTTACAACTTATGGCACGGGTATATTATATACCAATCTGCACGCACTTTTCTACGGGCAAGACGGAATTGCGTTGGCCAAATGTATATCACCAAATCCTCCCAATATTTTACATAGGACATCCACTACGTGAGGAGGATAACAGGCAAACTGGGGACCAGATACATTAACACAGGGGGCCAAATTTCCTAAATTAACGAGATCATTCATTTCTTTACACAATCCGAAGCTGGAAATAAAAGAATTAGTACAAATATTCAAATACCTCTCTTCCATGCGTGAACATTGAGGCAGACGCACTGAGGGCACGTCTGCTCACTTACCCGTCTTCTGTAAGCCTCCTAGAATATGGCGAGCACCCGGAGGTCTTCCTGGGCCCCGGTGGAGGGGGTAGTCGAACCACTTGGCCGTGACCAACCTCTCCATCCCAGATCTTGTGACACTGGAAAGTCTTTGACTTTCACCTGCCTGTGCTGTCTCTCTGATCCTCTACCCAGGAATAAGGTTGGCACTACTATACTACAGAACTACTTCCCAACAAGGATTTGGCCACGCTTTACGGGCCGGCCGTGTGGCCGTGCGGTTCTAGGCGCTTCAGTCTGGAACCGTGTGATTGCTACGGTCGCAGGTTCAAATCCTGCCTCGGGCATGGATGTGTGTGATGTCCTTAGGTTAGTTAGGTTTAAGTAGTTCTAAGTTTTAGGGAACTGATGACCACAGATGTTAAGTCCCATAGTGCTCAGAGGCATTTGAACCATTTTTGAACGCTTTACGGAAAGGTGTGAGGAGGATTAGGAAAGTTCATGTGCAGATTCACATTCACGTACAAGAAATGCATAATACACGACACATATAAATACGTATTATGAAGCCTGACACATTTCTTTCCACCCGTCCACATGGGTTCTGTTGCATCCGCGGCCGGCCGCGTCGTGTAATAAAACTGGCTGCGGAGCCGCCTCTGTTTCTATTTCCCGGTGCGAGCGAGCAGCGAAACCTGCTGCTTATAGCGCGGAAACTACTGCACCGTTTCAATTTGACACTTGGCTCGTTTGACATTTACACTCTTCAGTTGATCTCAGGCTGAGATCCAAAACAATGCATAAAACATCATTTTATTACATTGTAGAAACAACGATTCATATGTTGTCGTATATCACAACTCGTTGAAACCGTAATTTCCGACGCAGTGGTTTCCAAACAAGGCTGCCCTGAAAGCCTTTATAGTCGTCATCTCATCAGCTGCCGTCGGTCACATAGCCTGACATCAACGGTGACACACGCACAGTGCGTAAGTCCAGCAAGTCATCTGCTTAACTTCTTTGTTTACACATTTATTTCACATGGCCCGATTAGGTCCTTCAGGACCCTCTTGTATCTACTGAGGCATCCTTACTCTGTTAACAATTCAGACTGTGTAGTATATGAACAGTATGTGATTACAAGTTTTGAAGTTTGATTACAAGTTTTACAAGCGGCGTCTCTCAGCTCGAACAGGAATTTGTATTTATACATTTGTACACAGACCCATCTCACATCTGAATGCAGATAATTCGTAGTTTTTTACCTAATCTGGATATTACAAGGTAATGATGAGGAGCACTCTCGAACGTACCACACAGCTGTATAGATACTGATCTGTGTCGGTATTTCATATATCTGAAATGAATGTAATGCCCTAGAGCATGACAATTTGTAATTTGAACTTGTGGAATGCTCTCAGACTAGATTGATTTTTCTCATAAATCTATTACAAATCGACTGTATCTATTCTCATGGTATCATGACTGTTTTTATAATTATCGTAATGACTGTGTTTCAAAAAATGTATTACTGCAAGTTTTCTGTTATTTCATACTTCATAGCCTCTAATTAAAAAGTAGACACAAATTGAATTATAGCTCACTGTGGAATCTAGAAATGATAGCATTTTACCCAAAATATGAGTATACTGCGTGAAACAGGCTGTTCTGTGATCACCATATTGCTTAAGAAACTGCAACGCAGGAATCTGCTACCATTGTGAATGATGGTCTACTGGATGACTCTACACAAAGGTCGCTAGAGGCGAGTTATGGAGCAAAAAATGTCACCTGTCAGCACACATACGGTATATATTTTAGATGTTTCAGTGGCGTCTTACAGGGTTCGCCACTACGTGATGTCAGGACGTTCTATTACAAGTCACACTCTCACGTTTTGTTTTGTACGTTTCATAACGCCAGTGCAACATAGCATCGCACTGGTAAAATTGGACCTGCAGTCATGTACAGAACAACAACATTCTCTTGAATTACAGCCTGTTGTTGCTGAACATAAAAGAATTTTTCCCCAACATGTTGTAAAAGGCTGTAGTCTGTAATATTATTTCATGTGTCTGAAGGGTCTATAATACCCACATGCATTTCAGTTTATTTACAGACACTGACTAGAACGCCAGGGACGCTCTCAAGCCATGCATTTTGCAGTTTAAATTCTCGCATTTTCTTTACTCCGATGACAGTTTCGAAATAATGAGGACATTCTGCAGTGATCAGTAGTTTTTGCAGGAAAATTAGGATTTTTTTCGATTTTACGCAGGGTGTGATTGTATAGGAGATATGACGCTGTAAAGTACTGACCTCTATATCTTGATCATCTGTAATCAGTGGCAATGCTGTAGTTTTTTTGCATGTCGTTGGATATCGCAAAATAATGGGGGTGAGGTGAGAGAGAGAGATGCAAACTGTATCCTGCAGTTGAATGTAGAAAACTATGCCGATTTAGTTCATAAAACTGAAAGAACATGGACTGCTCCTATTTTCGTGGAAACAAGATTGCTTTTTACTGTCATAACGATTGTGTGTGTTTTTCGTGTATGCTCGTTTATAAGAAGTGCATTGATGTTAAATGTAATTGTGACAGCGAAGTGTTTTCCACCAGAGAAAAGCGAGTTCTTGCAGGAACAGTCTGCTGAAGGCATGGGAGCATGTTCCATAGTAGGTTGCAGCAGACAAACAGATTTCAGTCAGGGTAGTTGTCATTTGTCTCTTGTTCCATGGCCCGCCGGCGTCGGAGCCTATTGTGTGTGTCAGCATTGTTGGCACTGACAAACCGGCTGGACCACGCAGCCACATGCTCCGCCGGGGATGTATTGGACTGAAGACTCTGCTGCCAGATACGGTGGGGGGCTGCAATCAGCATAGGTGGTGGCAGTGGCCTGTTCCCTAAGCAGCAGTCACGTGAAAAAGCGAGCTGGAGAGTTCTCTGGAATTTCGTTATTGTTACGGGGGGGGACTCCAATCTTTGCAAGAAATACATTTAACTGATTGCAGGAATCATCCATCTGTAACTGATTTCCACAGACGAGAGGCAGCATATCTCTCTGCAGACCATCAGCAACAAGATAGAACAGGCCTTTATTCCTACCTACAGTGGAGAGCGGTAGTATGGGGGAGGTAAGACTGGTTCTAAGTTGGTTTGTGAAGACTGCACATCGAGGAGAATACATGTGCAACTGCCGCCACACTCTCCTGTTGCAATCTCTTCGGATGATGATTTTTTCCAATACCCAGTACATGTGTTGCATTATAACCTGTTGTTTATGAGTGCTGGTTTTTTCAAGACTATTTCGATGTGTAATTAGAACACTGAAGCAATTTCCATTAGTTGTGGCAGCATGTATTGGCATTCCTGAATTTCGACCATCTGGGCTGCAGGGTGATTGTTGAACAATGCAGCGGGGGGGCTCATGTAGCAAACTCTTATGTCAAACAGCGATAGACTCAATTCTCAGCTGTATGCTTACAGGTAATACAGTTATGGAACTCCTATCACCGGCCGCTGGTGGCCGAGCGGTTCTAGGCGCTTCAGTCTGGAATCGTGTGACCGCTACGGTCGCAGGTTCGAATCCTGCCTCGGGCATGGATGTGTGTGATGTCCTTAGGTTAGTTAGATTTAAGTAGTTCTAAGTTCTAGGGGACTGATGACCTGAGATGTTAAGTCCCATAGTGCTCAGAGCCATTTGAACCATTTTTTTGAACTCCTATCTGTCCAACACCAGCATCTTGTCAGTTGACCACAATTCCCACCAAAAACAAAGATATTACCTTTCACTACAGCCTAATTACATAACTGGTACCAATATTTAATTCATGTTCCCAACCAAAAAAGAAAGTACACCAATCTAACCTTCCTCACCTGCATCTGGACAGTTTCTATGTGCTGGAGGGGTACACTTGGGCTCCCTGTGAAGAAGGACTGGAGTTCAGGTCCCAGAAGGGGCACCACCGTTTTGAATTTCCCGCCAAACCACTGGGGCGGGGGGGGGGGGGGGGGGGGAGGACGGGGACGTCAGCAAAGATATTCCCGCCATTTCTGAAATTGCCACCATTTTTTGAATTTGTCACCAAAATTCTAAATTCCCACCAGTAGTTTAGGTGGGCGAAAAGAAGGGGTAGGAAGGGGGAGGGGGCAGAAAACCATGTGCCAGCTGGGGAAAACACATGACATCGTCTGAGGTGGGGCGTGGGTGTGGGAGTGGGGTGTGGGGGTGGGGGTAATTAATTGATCTATTTAATTAATTTGAATATCAGTTTGATATCGAAAGTAGGGCAGAGCCCCATCACCCTACTACCATAGCAATCAACCCATGCACCACCTTGCCTGATGGTGAAATAGTGCTTATGAGGGCGTTCTGAAAAGCAATGCCTCCGAATTTTTTATGTGGAAGCTCTTAGGGCCCAAAGCTCTTTAAATAAAACAAACGTAGTTAACATTCAGTATCTTTATTGTTGATGTCTACATATTTTCAGCCCTCTGCCACTAGAGGGCTGAGAACTGTAGCGTGTAACATGGTGATGTCTGAAGTAATTATGTTGGCGTATAAGTAACCTATGTTCAAATTCGAAGATTCTTTCACACCCGCTCCTTTAGCATGAAAATACCAGGCCGCACACGAGCCCTGCGATGTCTACAACTATCGGACGCCTTAGATTCACTGTCATCGATCATCCACCATACAGTCCCGCCTTGGCCCCATCCAGTTTTCATCTGTTTCCAGAACTGAATTACCACGTTCATGGATTTTACTTTGATAGTGATGAAGCGGTACAACCAGAGATGAGGCTGTGTCTCCGTCAATACAGTCAAACCTTCTACAGTGGCGGTATGAACAAACTGATCTCTCTTTGGGAGAAATGTGTTCGTCGCCAGGGTGACTATTGAGGAATAAACATGTAGATATGAAGAATAAGGATGTAGAATCTTAATAGCGTTTATTGTATTTAAATAATTTTATGAGTTTTCAGATAAAAAATTTGGCGGCGTTACTTTTCAGTACGCCCTCGTAGATTTGTGGTTAATGAAGAAATTGTTGCGAGATTCAATAACAGATAACTCTGAATACACTTGCTACTAGTCAGTATGCATTACACACTCTGGTTTTCTTAAAACTGATACTGGAAGAATTATACGTCTGTGTGGCGCGGCTGTTTGCTGGTTCGGTTTGCAAAGATTTTTGACGTGAACATGTCTGTTCCCTCGTCGTTCAAACTCTTTTGTGACAAAGTACCATCAGATTTGAATTACCTGTAAGACCAATAATGCATAAACAGCGGCTGAGTTTGCAACGGATAAATCATGTCTTGTATTCGTTTGTCTCGCAATATTTGTTTTGCCTGAGAAGTCATCGTGACAGTGTAGGCGCACGCTCGTCACTGTTAAGAATTAACTTTGTTTAAAGTTATACACCGATGAGCCAAAGCTTTACGACCACTGCCCACCGTGAGGTTGAATGCCTCCTGGTGATGATCAGCAGCAACGAAAAAATGTAAGTGGAAGAGAGATGAACAGACAGTCATTATAGCGAAGACACGAATGGGCAGTCATTATAGCGAAGACACGAATGGGCAGTCATTATAGCGAAGACACGGGCAGCAGAAGCGGAAATCCCCTGATACAAGCGGTTCTGAAAAAGGGCACATTGTTGTGGCGCTGCAGTTGGAGACGAGAATCTCCGAAATGGCGAAGCTGGTCGCCTGTTGGCGTACTACTGTCGTGAGCACCTATGGAAAGCGACTGAAGGATGGTGAAATAACGCGTAAGTCGTATGGCATTAGACGATCACGTCGCAACACAAAACGCAGAGGTCGGAGGATCCCCCACTGTGTAATACAGGATAGGCAGCTATCTGTGGCAGATCCGAAGACAGAATGCAATGCTGGTGTAGGCAAAAGTGTTTCCGAGCACACCGTCCAAAGGCCATTGTAGACCATGGAGCTCCACATCGTACGACTCCTGCGTGTTCCTGTGTTGACCCAACGACATCGTCAGCTATGAGTGCAGTGCGCACAGCATCACTCGGTTTTCACAATGAATCGATAGAAACGTGTCGCCTGTCGAATTAATCGCATTTCTTATTACACCTGGCCGTCATCCAGGCAAGTGGCTGCACGAAACATGCACCGTGCAGCAGATACAGGCCGGTGAGGGCAGAATTATCCTACGGTGTACACTGAGTAGGACTTCCATGGGATCTGTGATGGTAATCGAAGGTATCATGACAGCAGTGAACTTCGTGAACATTATTGAGCACCATCTGCATCGCTTCATGTTTGAAGTCTCCCCCTATGGCGATGAAATCTTTCAGCAGGATAGTTGTCCGTGTTGCAAGGTCAGAATCGTGCTGCAGTGGTTTGAGAGGCAATATATTGAACTCACACTGATGTCTTGACCAGCAAATATGCCTGATCTGTGTCCATTGGAAGACATATCAGACGCCAGCAGCGTGCCCGTAAACCACCACCCTGTAATCTATGGAAATTGCTTCGCCTGTGCATAGATATCTGGTGTCACATTCTTCTGGAATCCAGAAAAGGACATGTAGAATCCGTGACAAGCAGAATCGCTGTTGTAAAGTGTCTGCAAAGTGGAACGACACACTATTAAACAGGTGATAATAATGTTTTGGCTCATCGGTGTATCTTGGCGTGGCGTCAAAACATGTGTAACTAGATAGTTGCATCTTGTACCATTATGAAGAGCTTACAGAGCGTTAATAGGACCAAAAGTGATAAAATAAGAATATTCGCCAGAGTGTAAGTAAAAATTTGATGTTAAATTGAAAATTTCAAAGTAATGAAAGATTTCATTTCATGTGACTCTCGCATACGCTAGGAATTTACAGAAAACGCAAATCAGCGGCTAGCTCGCTTCGAAAGGAATCCAAAAAGCCAGAAAACCTAGTGTGTGAGCTGTGGCAGAGTCGAAAAGAAAACGAAAAAGAAGTAAAAGCGGTTAGGTAGCCGGTCCATCGAACATACCGCTGCCATCAAGAGTCCAAACTCGTGATTTATGTATTCTGTAACCATTGAAACACTCTTTATAAGAACTGTATTAAAGAGACTGATACTTAAATTACATATTAATACGAAACATTTGTTATGATATTATGGCGAAGTTTCCATCAAAAATCTAAGGTGCGGATCCAAACGGGAACATTTTTTAAATTTTTTTTATGACGGTGCAGCTGCCCTCCACTGACCCTTGCTGGATATGTTACTTCGCCGGTAACGAGGCAGATATCACAGTGGTTAGCACGCAAGATTCGCATTCGGGAGGAGATTCACTTCCGGCCATCCAGATATAGGTTTTTCATGATTCCGCTAAATCACTCGGGGTAGAGGCCGGGATAGTTCCTCTGAAAAGGCACAGCCGATTTCCTTTCCCATCTTTGACACCGTCCAAGCCTGCACTCCGTCTCTGTTGACCTCGTTGTCAACAGGACGTTAAACCCTGAACTTCCTATCTCCCTTTCTTTCCTTCGGCTCTGTATATCGTAGTGCAGAACACCTGTGTGGGTGGCAAACGCGAGGGGCCTCGAGGGCGTCCAGAAGTGACGAAGCTACGGCCTCTAGAGTCGCAGTAAACTTTTACCCAACTATCCGTACAGATCTGCATTTCATTTTTGAGCGACTGCAAACACACAGAGCCAAGAATTTGCCCACTGCGTAGTGCAAAATTCGCAGCCGGCGAGCAAACGAATCTTGCGATGAGCTGTTCCGTTTACTTTCCATGCACGGCACATCAGAAGCCGACTTTTTTCCTCAGCAGCAGACAGGATTCAGCAGAATCTGCAACTCTCCACAGTGACGAAGCGAAGTTACCAACTCCGCTGATGTTGAACAAACAGACGTGACACCAAGTGCCAACACCTGCGAAACATCCACAGTGAGGGACATCTTCACTCTGTCTGGGCAGCACGTTTCACGGCCATAGAATGTTCTTACTCTGCATTAAGAGGAATCAGCTTAGAGGTTAATGTCCTGTCGATGACGAGGTCATTAGAGATGGAGAATAAGATGGTTCTGTATTTACATTTACATTCATTGACGAGCTAAAACATTATGACCACCTGTTTAATAGCGTGTTGGTGCACCTCTAGAACGCAGTACACCTACGGTTCTAAGGGGCGTTGCTTCAAAAAGACCTAGGATGGTTTCCGCCACTAGATATATACACAAAGATCATGCAGTTCCTGCAAGTTAAGGACCAGTGGTTTGTGAGAGCAGACCTGACGTCCCACATCTATCGGGTTCAGATCAAATTAATTTGATGCTCAAGAAATCAACTTCAGTTAATTATTATAATCTTCAAGCCACTGTAGCATTACTCCGATTTTGTGACACGGACAGCTATACTGCTGGAATATGCCATCGCCGCCGGGGTATTCATCAAACATGAAGGGATGCGGGTGGTCAGCAATAATGTTCGCGTAATTTTGAGGGTACAGATATCGATACATGGCCGTACGTATCGAATCTTATCCTTGATCATCTCTGTCGGACCGTATCTCAAAGGTGGCGCGAGCATGCCTCATCACCCGAGTAGAGGAGCATTTTGACGCCTGCCTATTTGATACACGGCAGCTGGTCGGAGGAAGTCCGGCGAATGAGTTGCAGGTGAGCACGGTGTGAACACAATCACGGATCCGAATGCGGTAAGTAGGCGTGAATGTTAATAACTGTCGATTCACGTCAGTTTTTTATGAAATGAGGCAACAAATGATACACAATCTGATCAGAAGTATACAACTCCCATATGTAATGACATGCGCACTAGATTCCACAAGAGGCGGACCCGTCAGTATAAAAGGAGGTGGCGAGTATTGTGTAGTCATTAGAGAGGCAGTAACAGCAAAATGGGTCGACCAGGAGAGCTCAGTGACATCGAACGTAGACTAGACATTGGATGTGACACGAATAACAAATCCCTAAGCGATATTTCAACCCTTCTGAAGTTGCCCAAGACGACTATTCGTGATGTGATTGTGAAGTGAAACTCGAAGGAACAACCACAACTAAACCAAGACCGGGCAGATCCCACGTACTTACTGACAGGAACCGTTGAGCATCACCGAAATTTGTTGGAAATTTGTGGTAAGTTCCTATGGGACTAATCTGCTGAGGTCATCGGTCCCTAGGCTTACACACTACTTAATCTAACTTAAACTAACTGACGCTAAGGACAACACACACACCCATGCCCGAGGGAGGATTCTAACCTCCGACGGGGGGAGCTGCGCGAACTGTGGTAAGGCACCCCTGACCGTGCGGCTACCCCGCGCGGAAGCATTACCGAGGTTGGTTCTAAAAAGTCGCATGAAGTTAGGGGACGGAATCACTCGTGAGGTCCAAAGTACTATCAACAGTTCAGCTAACACAATTACTGTGCGTAGGGAGTTACAAAGAACAGGATACAATGGTCGAGCAACTCCTCATAAGCCACACATTTATGAAGCGACACTTGATGCTCTGTAAAGAGCGATGTCGCTGTACAACGGATGAATGGAAGCGGTTGATGTGGAGCGATGAATCTCCCTACACCCTGTGGCAATCCGATGGAAGAGTATGGGTTTTGCGAGTGCCTGGAAAAAGTTACCTGCCATCATTTCTAGTGCCAACACTGAAGTATGGAGGAGCTGATGTTACGATATGGGAGTAGTTTTGATGGTTAGGGTGTGGTCCCCTTACTGCGCTTAAGAAAACGCTAAATGCCGAAGTATACGGACACAGTACAGTAGAGGAATAGTTCGGAGACGATGATTAATTGTGTCAGCATGGCAATTCACCCCATCATAAAGCAGCATCTTTGAGGCAATATTTTGAGGACAATAACTTTCTTGAAATGGACTGCCCCGCCAAGAGTCCCGACCTGAACCCAATGGAACACGTTTTGATTAGTTAGAATGTCAGCTTTGCTCGAGACCCCACTGTCTTGCATCACTACTCTGATTTCGTCTCTGGAGGATGAATGGGCTGCCATTCCCCCACAGACATTCAGACAGGTCTGTGATAGTGTCCCCAGCAACGTCCAAGCCGTCATAAGGGCGAAGGATGGACTGGTCCCATATTAATTTTCACTAACAGATGTCCGGACACTGTTAATCAGATAGTGTATTTTGCGGCGACCTGACTGAATCAGAAAAGCAATGGCTAACTCGAGTGGAATTGTGGAATCGTTTTAATGCTAAAGTGCTGTGAATTAACTTTAACCATCACAGAGACTCTATATATAAACGTAGAGTATATTGAGTATGGCGCCTACTAAACACTGTTCTGGTTTCAAGAGATCTTTATTATCATTTTGATGTGTTACTTAGTTATCTAGAGTAATGAGAGGAGGAGTTGATGGGTCACGTCTTATTTAAGCAAATAGTTTTGAGCATTAGAAGAGTAATACGTGTACTTTGGGAGCAAAGCTGTTCGTCAAGCTGTCAATATCAAGAGTGTGATTCCAAACCAATACGACAGCAAATTAAACTAATGTGTATTCAAAAACCCACACTAATCTAAAACCGGTTTGGGGTGATACACAGTCCAAAGCTGTCATGGTGCTTTCGATTACAACAGCAGGTCCCATGGCAGAACAGCGGAATAAACCAACCACTCCCTCGCTCCGAGAGCATAATACTGCCCCCATCGTCTTGCGGCTGTGGCGCGGTGCATGTTTCGAGCAACCATTCGTCTGAATAACAGGGTATCTGGACACGAACATCGATTTTGAGTAACAAAAAGCATAGTTAATCTGACCAGGTGAGACATTTCCATTGATCCTCTGTCCAATCTCGATGATTCTGCGCTCTCTGCAAGCGTAAATACCGACGTCGTTGGATCAAACTCAGAACACGTAGGTGTCCACTGCGGAGCTCCGTGCATTGAACGGTGTCCCTTAAATACCTTTGTCTGCAGTAGAGTTGTACGCTGTCGACAGATCTATCACAAAGGACAGACTATCCGCTGATAGCCACATTTTGTGATGAACCTGTATTGACAGAGAATCACTTCGTTTGTGAGGGGAGGGGATTGTCTCCATCTTGCATCCTGTCCACGGAAAAATGAATTATGATTTCCCATCTCAGTTCTGATCACGTAAGGAAATTGAACACGTCCCTACTGAAAGATGTTCTGGAGTGTTTAACTAAGAAAGTGAGGATTTGGATAGGGCTTTAAATACTCAATGAGAAAGTTTATGATAAAATATTCATGTATTAAAACAAAGGCCTTTCGTATTACCGAGGACAGCCTTCACGAAAGTGCAACCGAAACTAAAAATCCACTCCATAAAATCATACTCAAAAGACTGACACATAAATGGAAACAGATATGGTTGATAAATTACTAAACAAGTCGAGGTTACAGATTGATGTACGACGTGTCGTTACTCTAGAAGCTAAATTTAGCCTCTACAGTGCATCTACTGTTGGGGAAAGCTTTTTTCTTAAACCAGAGAGATCTTAGCACTCATGAGAATTCGCTTGAGGTGACAAAGAGGAGTGGTTGCGAGGTCTTCTTACAACATGAAGGTTTTGAAGGTTGTTTGCAGAATCCAGCATGCTGCTGCAATACTCGCGCCACGTTAAAACAGGGACGCACTATCGGTGGCGTCACTACGTGTCTTCGTCCGTGGTAATGAAAATCAAACTCTGACAAGACTTTAGGCGACAAGTGCCTCAAACTGAATGCGATAATCCTTGGAGCTTTCCGAACGTGCAGTCGATGACGTACAAACAAAGAGTACGGGGGCCTGAAACGGCCGCAGCCCGAAGTTTTGCGATTTCGGAGTAACCGGTACTCAGTAATAAATAGGTTTCTACCTACTGCTAAGATTATCAGCCGCCAAGTTGTGCTTGCTGGGAGACAAAAAAAAATAAAAGCTAATGCTTTCGTTTCCCAGAGGTTTCCCGTCTTGCCTAGGCGTCAACCGACCCGAAAGGGGATGTTTTCCTTACCAGAATGCCTCATTTAAGAAGAAGGTCCCATTTAAATTTTAGACCGATTCTGACGGTTATCGTCATTTTGGATAAATAACGAAGTTCTCTCATGCTGATTGCATCACAGATAAGATTGTGGGGTACTGTTCAGCACTATGTAATGAATCGCGCTATGAGAGACCCTTTCCTCTGCCATTTATCTTAATCGTGTAAAATAACACGTACGTAAAAATAAAATTACTATTAAGTAAAGAAATACAGCAGAGAATTAATTGCATGTAGATGTTGATGAGGACAATACAACACCAAACCCCCAAGCAGGGAAAATCTCCGAGCTGCCCGGGAATCAGCCCCGGGTCGGCTGAATGGCAGTTATATGTGCTGACCACTGGACTAAGGGGATGGAGAGAGTGTTAATTATAAAGAGGCGATCAATATTCTGCAGGAGTGTAAATGTGAATGTAATCAGTTGTGGCCTCTTTCTTTCTTATTTGACAGCGTTCGAGTGCCATTTGCGTCTCCGCACGTCGTGGGACTGGTTCCTGTTTTAGTGTCACAAGGAATGGACGTCCAACACGCTGCAGCATTTTCGTGGTTTCACTGTCCTTCACTGTCTTTCCATAAATACTCACGTGAACTGCATGCGAACTGTTGACCAGCTGTGCTCTTCGTGAGATGGTCTTGCCCAGGCGCCGGGCTATAACAGTCCGTCCTCCTCAAAGTCGGTCATGTCAGCGGGTTTTCCCCATTTGTGCCCGATTCGTCGCTAGGATAGTTCCCCATTCTTCCGTTTTTCATCCTCTTTTCCGAGTTTATTTGAAGTCCCATCGCCTCCATGTTACTTTCAGTTCATTATTGCGTGTTAGAGCTAACATATGCTCACATTATTTCAGAGAAAGGCACACGAGCCTACCTCCGACAATTTATATGCCATGTGGGCTGTCGTCTTAGGAACTTCGAAGCTGTGGATCAGGTACGTGGATTCGTTCCGTATTTGTGATGCAGCTGTCTGATGATCCTAAGGACCTGGCCGATCTTCCTACGTAGGTTCGTTGATCACTTCTGAATTCCTATCTCTAACAGACCCATGTCGGAGTCGTGGTGCAGGTCAGTGATTCTCAAGTATCTGTTCACTCTCAAAAGCCATGAAATACTTTTATTTCGGATTATATGTATTTCGCTGTATCGGTTTCTTGGTTAAGTGCCAGACAGTACTGCCACAGAGTATCTTTGATAACATCGCACTCTTGTATAGTCTAAGTATAATAGAGTCTTTTAGCTCACTACTGAGGAAATCGGGGATGAATTTCTTTTCCATTAAGAACATTTTTGTACATAGTTCTCCCACATGTTTGAGGAAGAACAGATGTTGACAGCGGGGCTCAAAAAATGGCTCTGAGAACTATGGGACTTAACATCTGAGGTTATCAGTCCCCTGGAACTTAGAACTACTGAAACCTAACTAACCTAAGGACATCAAACACATCCATGCCCGAGGCAGGATTCGAACCTGCGACTGAAGCGCCTAGAACCGCTCGGCCACACCGGCCGGCGCAGCGGGGCTCCTTGAGACGTTCCTGTTTTGTAGTCATGCTGAAGTACCCCGTAGTTCTCTTCTTTACGTTCAATTAAACTTTGTTCTTTCGGTACGATGGTTAGTAAGGTGTAATTGGCGTTGGAGACTCATGTCTCCATCGGGTTCTGAAAAACGCCATATGCTCACCGAATTAGGCTATTTGTACATTTGGAGCACTGGAAATGTCGCTGATATAGATTATGAATAAAAGAGAGGACAACACTGATCCCTGGGGTAGGCCAGCGTTTGAAGTTGTGTCTTCTGAATGTTGTCCTTCAACGTGTATGGAAATACATCTTCTGTGGAAGAGGCAATTAGTCAGGTATGACAGTCCGTTATACTCATGGCCTCCTGAATTTTCCTGAGCATGTTCTCTTTCCGACCTGCCGGAGGTTCGAGTCCTCCTTCGGGCATGGGTGTGTGTGTTTATCCTTAGAATAATTTAGGTTAAGTAGTGTGTAAGCTTAGGGACTGATGACCTTTGCAGTTATGTCCCATAAGATTTCACACACATTTGAACATCTCTTTCCGAAATTTATCATTGGCGCATGCAATGTCCAGGAAGACGGCGGCTGTTGACTCTGTTGACTTTGTGCACTTTTATTTCTCTGTGATATGCTTAGTTAGTAACAGCAGTTGAACTTTTGTAGAGACCTATGATAGGGAATTGTTCTGGGAATTTATTTTCGTCTTATGCGAGGGGTTCTTCTTGATTACCCGTTCGCATATCTTGCTGAGGCAACTAAGAAGACTTATATAGGTCGATGGTTTGCAGCTTTTGTGAGATCTCTGGCTCTCTTTGGCATCGGAATTACCTTCCCTTCTTTATATGTGTCTGTTCATTGTAAATGCGAGTTAATGGTACCAATGGCTTCTTTGGGAAATTTTCAGCGTGCGTGTTTGAGACTTTATCAGGACCTGGCGCACTGGCATTGTTCACTTTTCTGAAGATACTTCTCATTAGTGATGGTGTAGTGAGACATGGAGGTGGAATCGTTGTCTCGGTGCGAATACGTTCGGCTGTTTGAGTTTTGGTACATGCGTATTCCCTATCCACAATGCCCAGTAACTCTTGCAGGAGTGGTGATTTCTACTCGAATATTGTCACGAAGGTCACTGCTTTCCACAGAGTGTCCGCTGACAGACCTTGTGGTGTGAGCAGCGGTTGTTCAGGTGTGTTTTTTTCCGTAAGTGCTGCACCAGGCGACATTCATCTTCTCCTTTTAGCGGAAAGCTGGACATCATGTTTTCCCATACTTCAGTTTTTCTTTCACAGCGATGTTTCCCTAAGTTCCATTGGAAATGGTGCATCTTCCTGTGGTGCCGAGAGTTTCTTGCCATAGTTTTCGATAATGATGTTCTGGAAATTTATTTCTTCGATCTAGCTACCAACTGTCTCTGGTAGATTGTATTTTGGGTTATTGTTGTCGAGGCTAACTTGTCTGCCTTTTGTATCTCATTGGTTATGTACTCAGCTGCTGTTTCAGTCTCTTCAGTCATGGTGAAGGTATATGAAAGACAAGTATTTTTACTTAGGTACCGTTTACACTAGTGCCAGTTTGTACCCTTTTGCATCCAGCTCCGTGCGATCGTGGTGGCTCGAAGGAGTACTCCTAGGACCGGGTCGTGATCAGACGTGAGTTCATTTATCGTTTTTAGCAATGGGTCTCTTTCTATTATTTTTGTAACTGCCATGTCCAGGTCATCAGGACGATGGTTAGCCACCATTGACACATGTATTGGTTCTTCTGGCCGAAAGCTTCTATGTCCACCTACCTTTCAAGCGCAGCCAGTTGTACTCCTTTCGGACTGACACACGATTTCCAGAGTTTGCGCTTTGCGTTTATGTCTCCTCCAATAAAAACATTGCCATAGTTGGTATTTATTGTCTAAAGTATTGGCCTTCCATTGCGGGGTCTGGTCATTGGTACATTGCAGTGAAGGTTACATTCCCCATACTCGTATAAGCTGTAACTGCTGTAGCTTCTAGTTCTAGCAACTGAGGCTTTATTGGACATGCACTGGTGGAGGAAGATGGCAGTTCCACCTCCCAGCTTGTTTCTCCTGTCTGATCTGTAACCAGTCATGTTTCACAGGCGGAGCTCTACTGTAGCCTTGAGATGCCTTTAGGAGAGTAGGAGAATGTCTATCTTGTGCTGAGTCATAAAGTGCTCTCGTTCTTCCTTTTTATTTCTCATACCAATTGCGTTCCAGGTGCCAATTACGATGCCTTTTCGAGACTGATTTGCTTTAAACTGGTAATGAAGTGAGTGCTTCCACTAGGATTAATATTTTTGACAATGTATCCTTAACTTCTTTCATTTTCTTCCCAGTTGCGATTAGAGTAGCCAGAAGGTTTCCTTTTTTGATTGTTCAGATTAGTTAAGTAATTTCTCTAACGGCATCACTGTCTTGTATGTGCTTCGAAACCGCCGTGACTGTCGTTCTCGTCGGTATGCTGTCGCTCAGCTGTACGATCGTGTTCTTTGTTGTGTCCTCAATGCTGACTTTTTTGACTTGCTCTGGTGTGGTTCGATAGTATCGAACGACTTTCGGCGGTGTCGACTTCTTCGTTTGTTTTAAATCGTTACCTTGTTCTTTTCCTGGTGTTAGGATTAATACTTGTCTGCCTCTATATAACGCAGGATGATTTTCTGGGTAGATGGAACATTTTTCTGGGCCTCTCTTGGCAATTAACGCTTTCTAGTGTATTGTTGCTTTCTGTATTCGACTCATCGTCACGGTAGCCAGGAGTAATTGTTTGCGTGTGTCCGTTGCTGGCAACGTTTACATTTTAGTGGTTAAGTTCTTGGCGTATGGTCTTGCGCCTGCAGTATGTAACAAAAGACGTAACGTACATCACACATGGCATCAGACGTCGTGGAATTAGGTAACGTTACTGCGAAAGTTATTAATGGGATTAGTTTTCCACATTCCGAATCTTCTCGTTTGTGTTAGTGGACTTCCAGTACATCCTGGCCTTGCTCTGTTATGTCCTTTTCAACCTCTTTTCCGTTGCTTCGGGAGGGAGGTCTTTGATCACCACTTCCTTCAGTGTCTTTGATGGATCCTTGTAAGTATGGAAGGACTGGTGCGTGTCCTGACAGAATCTGAAAATTATCCCATAGTCTTCCGTATAGTCTAGGTAATATTTAATTCAATCGCTTTGACAGTGCGCTCTGAGGCTGCTGTTGACCACATTTTGAGCTTCCTAGTCAACTGCAATGGGGTGTCGACGTTATGCAATGCTAATGAAGCAATGTTATATCTTCTCAATTTTATTCTTCTCTTTGTCTTGGGTTGCCTGTTCCGTTTCTTCTTCCCCAAGGTTCTCAAATTTATTTTGTGTCTCGTTGCTCTGTCTCCCATTTTGGGATTCTAAATGTTGTGCTACTTTTAAGCACTGTGTCATTTTTCCCGTAACTTGTCGGAAAAGTTGTTCCTCTTCAGCTACAGTCTCGTTCTGATATTCCATTTCTTCCTAGTAAGTTGCTTCTTTGCTTTCATTCGTCTCAGAATCACTTCTAAGGTCGTCGATCCCGCCCTCAGACAGCGGCACGTTTTGTTATGCTCGTCTATTCAACACCTACATTAGTTGTCCTCAGCCGCCTAACGGTGTGTGGCACAGAGTACTTCTCGTACCACTACTCCATTCGAGAATGGCGGTTCGAGTCCTCCCTCGGGCATGGATGTGTGTGTTGTCCTCAGCGTAAGTTAGTTTAAGTTAGATCAAGGACTCCGTAAACTTAGGGACCGATGACCTGAGCAGTTTGGTCCCATAAGACGTTCCCACAAATTTCCAAATTTTCGAGAATGGCGCTTGGGAGGAATGATTGTCGGCAAGTCTTTGTATTAGCTCTAATTTCTTAAATTTTCTCGTCGTTGTCACTCCGCGAGATGTACTTGGGAGGAAGTAACATGTTGTCCGATTCTTCCCGGAAAGTCCACTCCCGAAATTTCAATAAGTAAACCTCTCCGTGACGCACTGCGCATTTCTTGTAGCGTCTGCCACTCGAGTTTGTTGTACTCTGTAACGCTCTCGTGCCGATTAAACAATTCCGTGATGAAAAGGCCCTCTTTTCGTTGGATCCTCCCTATCTCCTCTATCAATATACCAGGTAAGGGTCCCAGGTTGACTAACAAAACTCAAGAATCGTTCGAACAAATGCATTGCAAGGCACCTCTTTCTTGGATGAGTTACATTTCCTTAAGATTCTTCCTGTGAATCGCAGACTGGCATCTGCTTTCCTTCCTATTTGTTTTATGTGGTCATTCGACTTAAGATCGCCCTGAATAGTTACTCCTAGATATTTTATGGTAGATACTGTTTTCAGCAATTTGTCGCCAGTATTGTAGTTGTACAGTACTGGATTTCTTTTCCTTTGTACGTGCAATATGTTTCATTTTTTGACGTTCAGCGTCAACGGGCAGAGCCTGTATCATTCATCAGTTCTCTGTACGTTATTCTGCAAATCGCTGTTGTCTTCTGGCGTTGCTACTTTCTTACAGTCAACCACATTATCTGCGAACAGTTTTAAAGAGCTTCCGATGGTTTCAACTAGATCATTTATATGCATTATAAATTGTAACGGTCCTATCACACCTCCTTGGGGTGCTCCGGAAATTATCATAACATCTGTCAATTTTGTTACATTAAGAGCTACGTGTTGAGTTCTGTCTGCAAGGAAGTCTTGAATCCAGTCGAAAATCTGGTCTGATACCCGGTAATAACATACTTTTTCACCAAACAGGAGTGCAGGACGGTGTCAAATGCCTTCTTGAAGTGAAGCGGCATCGATCCGAGCGCCGTTGGCCACAGTGCTATGGATCTCGTGGAAGAAGAGAGCGCCTTGAGTTTCGCAAAATCTCTACTTGCGGAATCCGTGTTGATTTTTATAGAGGAGATTTTCGTTCTCCAAAAACGTCATAATTCGTTACCATAACATATGATCCATAACTCTACAACCGATCGACGTCAACGATGTAGACCTAGAAGCATGTGCATCTGTCCTAGTAGCCTTCTTGGAAACGGGAATGACCTGCTCTCTTTTCCATTCGCTAGGTACCTTCCGTTACTCCATCGAACTATACGATAATATTTGTAACATCTTACAGGTAATTCATTGTTACTGTAGTCTTTCTACTACTAAGCGATTGTTGTTGCTTCTCTATTCCGCGATCACTTATCTCAATGTCTTCCATTTCGATGGCTGTACGATGATTAAATAGAGGGACAGTATTACGATACATGGCGAAACACTTTCGGAAGGCGGAATTCAGAATTTCGGTCTCCTCTCTGTTATCTTCCATTTCGATACCAGTATAGTGTCTGAGTGATTGAATAGATGATTTCCAACCGCTTACTGATTTTACATAAGACCACAACCTCTTATGGGTTTTACTCATATCGGTTGACAAAATTTTGATTTCAAAATCATGGACCGCTTCTCTCATTGCTCTCTTTAGGCTCATTTTCGCTTCGTTCAGCTTTTGTTTGTCAGCTAGGTTTTGACTTCTCTTGACTCTGCGATAAAGCTTTCTTCGTATACGTAGCAGTTTTCTAACTAACATGGCTCGTAAACCACGGTGGGTCTTTCCCATCCCTTGAGACCTTGCTCCGAAAGTACATTTCTAAGGCTTACTGAACAACGTTTTTGTGTCTTTTCCTTTTTGCTGCACATCTTCGTGCTCAGCACTGAATATTTGATGTTGACTATTCACATACTCTGTATCTATTCACTCTTGCTAAGAAAAAATATTTTCCCATCTTTCTTAACATTCTATTTAATATCCGTAGTCATAGTTGCTATCACAGCCATATGATCGTTGATACCTTCGTCTACGTTACATTACTCAATATGTTCAGATCTTTTTGTTGCTAGGAGGTCTAAGACTTTGCCTTCACGAGTTGGTTCTCTCATTATCTGCTCGAAG
The DNA here is from genome assembly GCF_021461385.2 of Schistocerca piceifrons. Classification (NCBI taxonomy): domain Eukaryota; kingdom Metazoa; phylum Arthropoda; class Insecta; order Orthoptera; family Acrididae; genus Schistocerca; species Schistocerca piceifrons. The sequence continues at coordinate 407,881,206 of NC_060149.1, forward strand.
TAATTTTCGGACACGACATTCACAATAACGTCACACGAATCCCTGTCTCTGGCACCAGTTTTGATGCTATAAGTCTCCCAATCTATACCTGGTAAGTTGAAGTCACCCCATTTTACAACGGCATGATCAAAAACGTTATTAATGATATTCTGCAAGCTCTCTCTGAAGCGCTCTAACACTACAGCTCCTGACATGGGCAGTCTATAAAAGCACTCCAAATACCATTTTTAACCTGCCTTTGATGCTTAACTTTACCCAGATTAATTCACATTCGGGATCTGTGATAACCTCGCTAGGTACTATTCAGTTCTTTACTGCAAAAAATTAGCCGGCACCACTGGCGACTAACCTGCCCTAATGATAAATATTCCAGTCCAAAATTCGGGTTCAGTTGCTATTCACTACTGGTTTCAACCAGCTTTCTGTTCTTAGTACTACCTGAGTATTGTAAGCTTCAATTAGTGGTGTTATTTCTAGGACCTTACCCTGATACTTCTGCAGTTTACAAATATTATATCAACTTTTTCTATACCCGATCTGCGAGGACTGTAATATTTCTGACTTTATAGCCATCATTTTGAGCTGCAAGAAGCTTTATTGGAGCAGTTGAGAAGGCAGCAGTGGGAAGATGACGTAATGTGATGTGAGATACCGGTGACATATAGTTTATTCGGTATTGGTATCGTGAGAAAGACCGCGTAAATTGTGGTCGTTCTCCGCCATTGGTTGCTGTGTTCCGAAGTAACGCACCAAAATGATAAACTTCTGTTATTAATGTTAAGAAAACTAAACAGTGAATTTACTCTCATTTCATATAAAACCTCTGTCAATAGCAGGGTATCATTCCATTATTTTAAAATTGTTAATTACCTGCAGAATAATAAACAACTGCTAAATGAAAAGGCAGACGAAACACTTCGGCGATCTTCGGGTCGCTCCTAACTTGGTTGACGGATGAGTTGGTTTGGCTGTCAGATCAGAGCTCCATCGCCAGTCTCGGAGAACAGACATGTTGTCTGCAGCGGTCGGTATCAGTTAAGACTTAATTAGCAATCTCTAGTCTGTAAATGTAAGAGCTCGATCGGCAGTTAAGGAGGACAGACATGTTTTCTGACACGGGTTTTCTGACACGGTCGTTATTGGTTGAGAACTTATTAGCAGTCTCTCGTGTTTGCACATGTAATTGAAAACTAGTTTGATAGTAATTACGCAAACATGTAGTTCATTATTTTGTTTATTCTCTGTGAGAGTGTGAAAAATGGAATTTATTCGTAATTCATAAAGTGGACTATAATTGTGCAGTTTCTCGTATTTTGCTAGCAAAAACGAGTAGCATCTCGTTTATACAGACCAATTCGAAATTTAATTATTCACACAATACCAGTTTTTCGCTAACAGTTTCGGATTGACGATCTCGCTAACAGTTTCGGATTGACGACCGAAGTGTTGTTTTTTGCCCAGGGGACAAAAACTGTAGAAGACTGCAGCTTGGTGAACATTATTCAGAACTTATACATTCCACTCGGGGCGGTGGAAGCAACTAGGCATCTCACGTGTACTGCAATCTTAGTACAAGTGAGATCAGTGACACGTCACCTGTGGTAGTACAAAGAATGTATCAAAAAAGGAAATTTTCGATGAAAGGGATTTATCACTCTCACATAAATCACTCTCGCTATCTCACTCTTTAACTTGCCATAGGACGAGCATTTTCTGAGAACATTGTCACTGATGTATCTTCAATTTGGCAGGCAATTCGTCTATTCATTATGTCCTTTCCCTTTCTCGCTTCATTTGTCTCTTCGCTCGTCGTTTTGTTCTTTCCTGATTCGGCGCTGGTAGGTTGAATTTCTTCATAAACTGCGTGTAGTACGGTGTCTTCTGTTCTGTTGGCTCGTGATTCATGGTGGCAGATGGGGTCACTTATCCTACTCGCCGTTTCTAATGCTCCCTGTGGCAGATCTCACCTCACAGGCCTCGGGCTGGTCCGATGTGAAGGTGGCCTAGGACTTGATTCCAGCTGGTCTGGATATCTCGCCTGTATTCTCACTAACACACTGACACAATGAATTTTGCAGCATGAAAACACAATTTTGCGTGTGGAGCACGGTAAACGCGCGTGCAGCATGATACGTTTGCGAACGTTATCTCAGAACAAATCGAATATGACCGCAGCAGCTCTCTCAATTGTCCGCGTTATCAGGATTCCTATTCTGGACCGCTTATAGAGGGTGGTCGGAAACAGTCTGATTAGCTCGTCAGGATGTTGCAGGGTAGGTTGCGCTGAGAAATAATTGTTAAGAAAAAAATCGATACGTGGTGCCATTTCCGAGTTAATTCGTATTGGAGTTACCCAATCGGGCCGTTGCGAGTGTAAACTGAAGCGGCCCGCAGATAGAATGTCAGTTGTTTTCATAGCACAGATCATAGCCCTCGAGACTACTCAACCTTTGGGGCGGATTCGATCCTTACTACCGTTCGATGTACAATCTTTGTATCGCTGTCTTGTTCGGTTTTAGGAAACCAAACAAAGGACATATTTGGCGACACTGTCTCTGGCGGGTCGCTTCAATTTGCGCTCGGAGGGGCCTTATCGGATAACTTCAGTGCTAATTAACTCGGAAACGATACAACGTCCGGAACTTTGTTCTTAACAGTAATATCTCAGCACAGCCTATCCTGCAACACGTTGCAAGCTTTTCAAGCTGTTTCTGACCACCCTGCATATTTTCCTTAACGTTCCATGTGCCGACAACGCCACCAATCGGCATTCAATGTCGCGGTGGTAAGTGTTCATACAGTTTTGGCTAATCAATGAATTTGCAGAACCGAAGATATTTTACTTTTTGTGGTGGTTACACATAGTGATATAACAAGTATGATTTATCATACTGTATAAATGAAAAAAAAGAGGTACGGAAAGTTTGCGTTTAACGTTTCGTCAACGGCGGGGTCGTTAGAGACGGAGGAAATACAATTTGCTTTATCGTTTGTAAGGAAACATCCGACACTTGCCTTAACCGATGTAGGCAAATCACGGAAAACGTAACTCTCGATGGGAGGATGAAGATTTAAACTGTCGTCTTCACGAAGGCGAGGCCGTTATTGCCTTCCAATGCGCTTGGTTTGTATAAATCAGTGAGTGACTCTTGTGTCATGCTGGTCTTGTTGAATGCGTCACTGTATTTACTGTAAGTTTCCTCTTTTTGTACACCATCTGCCTTTTGGTGTTCTGAACGGTGTTGTATTGTTATTCGTCGTGCCTTGTCTTGAGGTAGAAATGATCATTTTCAGTGGAGCTGTCGGTACTTTTAGCTTGTGTCGATCCTTTCAGTATTTGGAAGGGCTATATGTTTGTGATCGGCAGTGCTGATGACACATTGTGTAATGAGAGCAATATAAGATCTATTAATATCATTGCGGAGCAAATAATTTTCTTTCCCCGTTGGGATGTATTACGTTGTAATTTTTATGCGTACATTTCAGTGACCAATTTCACAAAATGATGACTGGGTGTTGTGTGATGTCCTTAGGTTAGTTAGGTTTAAGTAGTTCTAAGTTCTAGGGGACTGATGACCATAGATGTTAAGTCCCATAGTGCTCAGAGCCATTTGAACCAACTTCACAAAAGCCTTTTCCGTTTATCGTTTAACGGAGTTGTTGCTTATTCAAGTATCCGCTCAATAAGCGCCACGATGCTTTATGGACCCCGTTCCAATCCACCCACCAAGGAAATTCCACGGTAGTATCTGGACCTGAACACGGAGCCTCCTCAAGCCAGTCAAACGTACTGATTACTCAGCTGAGACAGAGATTCTAAAGTACTACTAAAGAAATAATAGGATGAGAGAAAGTAGAAATGGATATGCACTCCGTCTTCAGGCCACAAGTGGCCCATCGGGACCATCCGACCTTCGTGTCATCCTCAGTGAGAATGTGGATATGAGGGGCGGGTGGTCAGCACACCGCTCTCCCGGTCGTTATGATGGTTTTCTTTGACCGCAGCCGCTACTATTCGGTCGAGTAGCACCTCAATTGGCATCACGAGGCTGAGTGCACCCCGAAAAATGGCAACAGCTCATGGCGGCCTGGATAGTCACCCATCCAAGTGCTGAGCACGCGCGACAGCGCTTAACTTCGATGATCTGACGGGAAGCGGTGTATCCACTGCGGCAAGGCTGTTGGCCAGAAATGGATATGACTAAGTTATATTTCGTTGTAAACATCGTAATAACGCATCTTGAATAAAAGGAAAAAAATATTGTGACTTCGTTTACAGTTATCCGCAGAATGTCCAGATGGTACTATCGTAGGTCCATAAAGAAGAGCGAAGAGTGCGTGTAAGATACGCCTGTCACTTATACGCTTCCGGTGATCTGGAGCAGAAGCGCTTAATTCCGCTGCGCAGAATATCACAAAACATTATATATGCTTTAAAGAGCACACTGATCGCTTTGATGTAGAACTGATACCAGGCGGTCAGGTCACCCTCCACTGCTGACTAAAGTCAAGCATGGCAAAGAAGTGGTGTGTATGGTGTGTATATGCCAGTCAGTTGTGTAGTGGAAAGAGCCGAACATGAGACACACTTTCTTTAAACATATTTTAAAGCACAAAAATTAAATGCAGTTATATTTTTTATCATATTAATAACATATCACGCTATTTAACTTAATCACACATTTATCATATTTGCAATAATACACAAACTTTCAAAGTTATAATTTAATCTTCACAAACAATGCATTTCATAGAAGTGAGGTAAAGGTTTCCTAATGTCAGGTAGTAAACATATTGTATTTGCTACTGAATAATATGACCCTGAACATACACTTTCTACACCTTCATTGTTTTCTGTTATCCTTCATTCATTCGTATTATTTATGTTTATTTTTACGACATTGCTGGCATACAGAAATGTCTTCTTCGACACCGTAATCTTCATGGATCAGTGCTCTGTGCCCATTTTTCCTGTGTTTGTCGTCAGAAAAGCGCCCTGCACAGAATAAGCATTCCACATCATCGCCATCACTGCAGTCTGAATCATCAGTTTCATCAAGATAGGCGTAGGATGCAGAGTCATGAGACGATTCTTCTGCTTCACGATTTGAAGATGTTTCACTCTTCTTCCCGAATAGATTTTTGGCTGATTTATTCTTAGCTTCAGCTGGTGATTTCTTCTGTATAGATTTCTATAATCGCTCCTCGAAAGGAGATGATATTTTTAACTCAGAAGAGAGCGAACACGATGTTACTTGTGCGGTCGCATCTACAGGCGGGTTTGAGATCTGTGAAAGACATCTGATGCCGGTACTGCTGACAGCTTGACCAACATCGCTATGACTAGTTTCATTTTTGACATCACTCTCTTGAGGAGCGTCAGCATGATAAAGAATTGAAAATTTGCACGCCCTAAAGATGTTTCTGTTGCATGGGATGAGGCCTGTTTTTCTGAAGGCATTCACAGACGTTGCCATTGTTGCTGCTCGGTTGTAAGCTGACCCAAGGCTACTAATAATGGCGTGACAATTTGACCTGGGTTATTTGCCAGTCAAGTTTTTGTCTCTCAGAACAGCAGGTTTTCAAGCGCCCCATAAATTCCATCAGAAATAGAACTCAAAACCCTTCAACTTTTGTGATTTTATTTGTTACATTATTTTTTATAAGTGCTGTGAGTTGAGTACTTCGAATTTGGAGGAATATTGCTTACCTTATGTACAAGTTGCTGCCCTAATTATTTGTTACATTATTTTTTATAAGTGCTGTGAGTTGAGTACTTCGAATTTGGAGGAATATTGCTCATCATATGTACAAGTTGCTGCCCTAATAGAAAGGTCGAGAAAACTTCCAAGTTTCCGTCATGTGACTATTCAGGGTAACCCCTTTATGGTAATTTAGTAAAGTAAAAATAAACGCAAATGTTATTGTTTTACTATAAGAAACGATGGAATATTTTCGTCTTATGATACACTTGTGTATATTACAGATAACAAATTCTGAGAGAATATGCGATAGATATCTCAATATGCGACACTATTGCATATTTGGATCCCCATGCATTCCCATAGGTATTAGGCAACTCATCATCTTGCACAAACAGTCACGTTCATACTAACAAAGTTCGTTGGAAAATGTAACTGCCTGTCACTTATTATAGGTTATTCCGTTACAAATAAGAGCAATAAAAGAATACAGTAACATCAGCTCGCCTTTAAACACAAATATTAACTTAGCAGCGATGTCACAAAAACTCTGAAGACTACAAATTTTATAACAGCCTCTACGCACTGTGTCCAACTCAGCAATGGCATCCTCGTCGCTGTGTCGTCCTCGGACACACTACTGACTTTTTTAAGAAAATCTCCACCAGTGTTCAGCACTTACTATAAGCAAAGTCGAGGTGTCGCACATTAGGAAACCATAGCATAATAGGCACCCTTCCTCTATATAAATGAAAAGGTGCCTACTACATCCCTAGAGTCTGCCATGTGTTATCGAGTGCTTGGCCGTATTTAAACGTGCAGCTATGAAGTATTAGACTGGTGTGAAATTGTAACTCGCTTCCAGCCGGACATGGTCCACCGCAACTCGCCAGATCTGTAGTGTAACGTACTGAGATGCACGCCACAGGGCCTGTATATCTCGTTGGACCCAAGTCGACACGGAGACTTGACAAAGCGACATAAAACAGCTGTCGTGTTTTGACGTGTCCATAACCACACAGTTTGTTGGTATACGAACACAGACTGTCAAATTTGTCAACAAATAGTGGTGTACGCCTCGTCGTAGCCGTCCAACACGGCGTAAGGACAGCGGTTGAAAAAAGAAGCCAGGCGACAGGTTGTTAATCCGTGTCAGTGACAAGCGGTTTCAAATCCGACTGAAATTGCTTCTTTCAGCGAATACAATTCAATTTGAACCAGTTTTCAGGCGAATATTGGAAAGGAAATTACATGCAATGGGTGACTAGAGTCGTACCCCGTTTGTAGCGCCAGATAAGGCATAAAATGGACAGGAGCTGGATGAAAGCTCGTAGTATGAGCCCATGAGTGCGATTAATCCTCTTTTTGAGTCATTAAAGACGTCAAGTACACCAACATTCCCTTGAGGAGTTTAATCGGCAATGTGTGAAGGATGTAGTTCTGGCCAAAGCTGGTTCTGTGATATTTTGGTGTTTCCTTTCGTACCAAGATTTGGGCGCACTCATGCAGGTTACCTTGAAAATAAAGCAGCATATTTATTTCAACATTCTCTGTCACCAGGTTCTGCCCTCTCTTCTACATCGACATGCTGAGTATGCTAAAGACAATCTCGTCTTCAAAGGAGACGACAGCCGTGTACAGAGGCTTGAACGCTTATCTTTCTGATTTGACCAACATCTGGGCATCCTGTCGCACCTTGACCAAGCCGCTAAATCACCCAGCGTTAATCTACAGGGTGAAAAGTATTTAAACCGACAAACTCTGGGAGGTTGTAGGGGACATCAAAACAAATATTTTTCCCAAATGCTATTTTTTCCTATGAGGAGTATTTAAACCGGTAGAGGAAGATTTCTCTGGTGGCAAATTAATTAAACCAATAAATACTTTTCCATTTCTTTATGACCAAGAGACAACACATTAACACAACCCAATTTCAATTACAGTAGATTTTCAAAAATGCCTCCATTGACACGTAAACAAAGGTTACACCGTCGGATCATGTTCTGTCTGACACGGGCAAAAACCCCAGGAGTATCCTGAATTGTTGCTGCTGCTGCTACTATCCGGGCAACCAGATCGTCTTCTGATGCAACAGGAGTTGCGTAAACAAGTTTTCGCGTCTCTCCCCATACAAAAAAGGCCAGAGGGGACATATCTGGGGATCGAGCAGGCCATGGTACAGGACAGCCTCTGCCAACCCACGTTTCTGGGAACCGTCGGTCCAGGAATCGACGCACACGATGACTGAAATGTGCCGGCGCCCCGTCGTGTTGGAACTACATTTGTTGTCTTGTAGGGAGCGGGACGTCTTCCAGCAATTCTGGCAATGCTCTGGAGAGAAAATTGTAATAGTGCTTGCCATTTAATGGCCTAGGTAGCAGATATGGCCCAGTCAAACAGTCCCCAACAACACCGACCCACACATTAACGAAGAACCGCACATGATGAGCGCTAGTAACTGTGACATGTGGGTTATCCTCGCTTCAAACACGCGAATTGTGCATGTTGAAGACTCCATCACGCCCGAACGTTGCTTCATAGGTAAACAACACAGAGGCTGGAAATGTAGCATGCATTTCACACTATTCCAGGTACCACTGCGAAAACTGCGCGCTGGGTGGATAATCAAAATGGTTCAAATGGCTCTGAGCACTATGGGACTTAACATCTGAGGTCATAAGTCACCTAGAACTTAGAACTACTTGAACCTAACTAACCTAAGGACATCACACACATCCATGCCCGAGGTAGGATTCGAACCTGCGACCGTAGCGGTCGCGCGGTTCCGAACTGAAGCGCCTAGACCCGCTCTGCCACACTGGCCGGCGGTGGATAATCAACTGGTTCCAGGTTGTGGACACACTGTAAGTGAAATGGACGTTACAATTGCTCTCGAAGGACTGTTCTTACAGTCGTCTGATTCGTCTCCATGTTGCGTGCAATTGCACGAGTGCTGATTGAAGGATCGCGCTCCACATGCTGCAAGACAGCTTCCTCAAATTGCAGCGTTCTTAAAGTGCGACGCCGTCCCTGTCTAGGTGATCTGCTAAATGACCCGGTCTCACGCAGACGTTGGTACACAGTAACAAATGTCATATGATGCGGGATAGGCGATTAGGAAATTGTTGATAAACCCGCTGTGCAGCTCGTTCGTTGTGGTGCGCTACGTAGTACGCACCAACCATATCAGTGAACTCACTCCAAGTGTATCGTTCCATTATTGTGGCGGTTCTAGGCGCTACAGTCTGGAACCGCACGACCGCTATGGTCGCAGGTTCGAATCCTGCCTCGGGCATGGATGTGTGTGATGTCCTTAGGTTAGTTAGGTTTAAGTAGTTCTAAGTTCTAGAGGACTGATGACGTCAGAAGTTAAGTCCCACAGTGCTCAGGGCCATTTGAACCACTTGAACGCTACATTAGTAAACAGAGACAATGCACTACTACACTGGTCGACAGCAGTTGCCTACAACTGAAGAGCGTAATACGGCCTCTAACAACTGAAGAGCGTAATACGGTCTCCACTGGTTTAAATAATCCCCATAGGAAAAAATGACATTAGGGAAAAATATTTTTTTGATGTCCCCTACAACCTCCCAGAGTTTGTCGGTTTAAATACTTTTCACCCTGTATAGAAAATATTTTGGACTATTTTCAACAGTGGGTGAAACGTAGCCACCGACATACTGCAATTTGCTAGCTCTATGGGCTCTAATCATCAAAGAGTGGCAACAGCTGGTTATGGCATACACGAAGAAGCTCGCGAACTCTCTTCCCCGTAGAATACAGACCATTGTCGAGGGTAGTAGCGGTCTTCACGGTATTATCGTGGTGTTTCCTGGGGATGACCAGTTATTGTCCTCTGTGCTTGGGAACTACTGGGAATGTAACTCCAATCAAATATGGGATGCAGGTTTTGCGCCTGTGGCAGTATTTGTCACCTCTGGTGTTGCGATACAACGACGCTCTTGACCACCGCGACACTCGCGTAGCCGCTAATCACTTACACTGTGTGCTCTTGACCGTGGAGCTGTGGCTACAGCTGACAGTTCATCGGGATGTCCCTGACGCCGCGCAGAGCTGTGCACGAGCTGGAACTTTCTCATCTCTTTTTCAAAGTCGTCCCCAATAATCTGCGAATTCCGTATCACGCAGACTATTGCATTCTCCAGTTGCACATGGAAAGGCACTCGCTCTTTTGCTGCGCCATACACGAGAATTTACAGAGAATGATAGTTTTTATTTCAAATGCGAATTTACACTCTTGCCCTTTCCGTGCCATTTCTCAAATGTAGAGCTCCTGGTGGTTCTCAGATCTTATCCAAAGGTTCGATGAGGCATCCAAAATTGATTTACTTTTCCACTTGTCATATCTTCGAACCAAAGAAACTAGAGCAGCCGGTGAGATTGAACCACGTTCTGTAGTGCTCCCTGCGGGGCCAGTCCATGCTACAACCCACCATATTTTAGGACAATTAATCTGTAAAAAAACGCACCACATGTTATAATGAAAACATGAAAAGCGCCTTAACACGAATCGTAGGGGTTCGAAACCGAAAACGGTACCCTTTGAATAAAGGAACTGAAAATAAATTTGTGGTTGGTTGCTGTCTCAGCCGGCCGGGGTGTCAGAGCGGTTCTAGGCGCTACAGTCTGGAACCGCGCGACCGCTACGGTCGCAGGTTCGAATCCTACCTCGGGCATGGTGTGTGTGATGTCCTTAGGTTAGTTAGGTTTAATTAGTTCTAAGTTCTAGGGGACTGATGACCTCAGAAGTTAAGTCCCATAGTGCTCAGAGCCATTTTTGCTGTCTCAACACCATTTATTTTATTTTATTTATCGTATCCAAGACATCACCATTTTACAAAAAAAAAAGAAAAAAACTATATTACAATGCAAGAGAAGCAGTTATAATACAATAATACATGGTTATAAGGTAAATTAACTACAATAATATAGAAAAGTATGTAACATAAAATGATAAGCGCTAAGGATGCGAAACAGCGATTTTCATATCCCACGTGAAGCCCAATATACTGCAGCTTGAATAGCCTTGTCATTTGCTTCAAATAGGTCTTGAGTCGAACACGGGTTGTTTAGTTTCCTGCAGACCAGTAGGTGTTGTGGGTCTTGCTGTTCTCCACACTCGCAGGGCTCGTCTGCACTGATGTAGCCCCATTTTTCCAAGTTTGCTCTGCATCTTGATACGCCTGTTCGTAGTCTATTCAGGGCTTTCCAGGTCGTATATGGGAGTTCAGAGCCAGCTGTGGGTTCTTCCCTGGGGCTATTCCCTGGTCTTCCTGGATCCACATTGTACCACAGCTCTTCTCGTCGTGCTCTAGGCGATAAAAGAGTAGCTTCAGTTGTTCGTAGGAAACTCTTCCTTGATTTAAGTCGGCGAGGTTGAAGATTGTATCCGAACATTGGATGCCTGGGATCTGTCTCGTGTTTATGTTTCTCGATTTCTACGGCAGTCCTTCTTCTGATGTCTGGCGGGGCTATGCCCATGAGGTGGTACAGCTGCTTTGTGAGAGTTGGGCGGAGGCATCCTGTCACGATGCGTCCAGTCTCATTCAATGCTATATTTACTTGTTCAGCGTGGGTGGAATTTTGCCAACATTTGTCTTCAAATAACAGCCACGGTCTCCAACCATGTCATCATATGACAAAATTGCATTAAGCTTACCTCGCCAGGTAATGAGAAATATATATGCTTTCAAGAAACATAAAATTAACCCGATGAAAACGTCTCTTAACATTAAACTCAACTAAGAGTGTATGTCACTTAAAATAGTTCTGAAATATGTCAAAGTCAAAGTGAACTACAAAACTAAAGCTGCCAGATTTGCTAAGGAAAAATGCGAAAATGTATGGCTAAAAACAGAGAGAAAAATGCAATACAAGAAAAAAGAAAACTTAAACAATGTCATGTACAACTTGCATCTGCAGTTAGGACACAGCCTCTCACCCTTACAATTCTCACGCATCCTACAGCACATTGGATAAGATAATCTTTTGTTCTTTATCTACTTTATCGTCTAACACAAAAAGAAAATAGAAGCCTTAAAATCTATGAACAATTCCGAGTGAGATAAAAATAAACTGCTAAGCCAACACAAATTTTTTGACAGCTATTAATACAACTGACATCCAATTCAGCAACAGTGCTACTTTTTTACTTTATTAAATAAAGGTCTGAAACATAATCTTGAAGCAAATCTCAATAATCACAGTGTTAAAAATCTCATAGACTGCACGAAACTTGCTTGCGACACAGCAAAACTAGACACGTGAGAAAAATGCTTTGCATACAAGACGATTAAACTGATAATGGAACAACTACAAACAAATAATACCCACAAAAATACTGATCTTAAAGATTTGAAAAGTATTAACAGCAAACTATCTGAAAGCAAAGCACTCATAGTAAAAGCTGACAAAGGAAATTCTTTAATCGTAATGCATGAAAGAGAATACGTGGACAAAACCTTGCAATTTTTCCATAGTATCAATATTACTGAAATAAAGTCAGATCCTACAATAAAATTCCAAACTAAACTCCGTAAGCTACTACAAAACTGTAACTTTTTACTGAACAAATATGAAATACGTAACTGCATAGCAATGAATCCCTCAGCACCAAAACTGCGTGCACAGCCAAAGGTTCATACAGAAAATTGTCCCATTCCCCCGATTGTTAACTCAAGAAACAGCCCTGAATACTTCATAAGCCGTAAACCAAAATACCTCATTACCAAATACTATACATTTCAAATAAATACACCATACATAACACACATGAACTCATAAGCTTAATTAAAGACATCCATATCCCACCAACAGCTAAATTGGCATCACTAGACATAGTCAACCTACGCACGAACATCCCTGTCAAAGAGACTATTAACATTATAAGAAACAATCTGCTTGGATACAAGAAAATTAGTATTGCAGAGATCTGTGAACTCATAGAAATACTTTCACTCATTCTAGAGCATAATTACTTTAGCTACAACAACATGATGGTTTGGCAATGGGAAGTAACTTAGCTGGGATATTGGCTCATACTTACATCAACCACATAGAACAAAAATTCTTCTCAACCAACCAGCACATCTCAAACAAAATAATCTACTACAGAAGATATGTTGATGATCCAATCTTGATTTTTGATGGTACAAACAATGAAATTGATACATTAGCAGCAGATCTAAGAAAAATGCACAAAAATATTAAATTCACAGTTGAACATGAAACTAATAAAAGCATTAACTTTCTTGACCTGAAGATTTGCGATAGTAACAATAAACATCAATTTCGTATTTACAGAAAACGTACCACCAGAGATGTCAGTATTGACAACTCATCTTGCCACCCCCGCCAACAAAAAATGGCATATTTCAGAGCAATGGACACCGAATCAAAAAAGTACCAATGAGAGACACAGACCAACAAAATGAAATCAATATAATTAAAACAGTTGCTTATAGTAATGGATATAAACCCGTAATAATAGAAAAACTCCACAACAAAATGCAGACAAAAACCACAGTTCCACTTGCAGCAACCCACACAACATGCACTCCAAGCGAAATCGGTGTGCCACAGAAGCCAAATCTAAATATGCTACTTTCCCATACATAGGTCCACTATCAAACCAAATGGCAAACTTATTTAAAAAGAAAAATATCACAATCAGCTTTTCCAAAAATAATAAATTACAACAAAACGTTATCCATGATGTAAATACCTCCAAGAGTCCCTACAGTAAATCAGGAATGTACAAACTCAGATGCGATACATGCCCAAAATTCCACATTGGACAGACAGGCAGAAGTTTTGAAGTTAGGTACATAGAACACATTGATGCTTTAAGGCTTGGCAACTTGAACAAATCTACATTTGCAGCCCATATTGCTGAAGAAAACAATTCAGTGAGAAACATTTAGAACAACTTAAAAATTTTACATCTAGAAGAAAAGGAGCCACTATGAATATATTAGAAGAAATAGAAATACACACACACAAAAACAGCACCCCAGACTATATCCTTAATTAACAAACCGAGTTATCTAACACCCCTTCCCTGAAAAATTTCCAAAAATTACTTCCCGCCCTCAAAAGAAAATAATATTCCTACGCCTATCTGCAGATCAAGTAGCAGATTTATAGGTTACTACAGCTCTCATGATGCTAAATATAAATAAATAATGTATTGTCTTATCTATACAGTACTCAAAAACAAGATGGAACAACTTTATAATTAATGTAACAGTATTCGCTCTAAAACTCACAAAATCAATGTCTCTCTGAACCAGTGTAAAAGGCATTTCAGTTGCATAAGTGCATATACGACCTTTTTCCGAACATGGGACATCTTCATAATGTTACTATATATCATAGCATCTCTGTCACTCATATGTTTGTAAGCAATTTGTATGTATCAAAACATGCGGTGCGTGTTAGAAACCTTTTCTGTGACAACTCTAAAGTGTTCAGTGAGAAAAATTTACGAGTGCAACGATAAGAATGCAGCGGGAATGTATTCACATCTGTTGGACGAATGTTATGTAAACAAACACTCCAAACCGACATTTCACGTAAGTCACATCCAATGAAAATCTGTAACGCAACCATCTGTGTGGCGTGCTTATAATTATGTATTATTTATATTTTAGGACAGTTAATCTGTAAAAAAAAAACGTAGCACATGTTGTAATGAAAGCATGAAAACCGTCTGAAGATGAATCGTAATGATTTGAAACCGGTAACGGTACCCTTTGAATAAAGGAACTGAAAATAAATTTGTGGCTGGTTGCTGTCTCAACACCATCAACATATTACAGCCATTCCGCAGTTGTCAGAAGGTAGAGAGTTCGTGTCTGAGTTTGTAGGGAATTTAGTAGTTTAGTATTACCTAGCTCGTTTCCTGTTCTCGGTGTATAATGTACGCACAGATAGATACTGATTCATGGAAAGTATGTGTGTAAGTATGGTTCACTAAGTAACATGTACACAAGTACTCTCACAGGTGTATGAAGACCCTGTGCGAATTAAATTCCATATCTAGATGGAAGAGACCAAATTTCATCAAAGCATCCACTAATTGCCTTAGCTTCTCCGAGAGGTCTTGTGCATTTTTTGATAAATGTTAATTTTCCGACGCCAACACTGTCAGTCACAGCCTTCGCCACCAGTCATTGCCTCACCTGTCATCGCCATCGCTGTTAGTCGGTGCTTAGCCTATCATCATCTTCGTTGACAGTAATCATCTTGCCTGTCATCGCCTTTGCTGCCAGTCATTAGCTAACAATTTTCTGTCCTCATCTTCACCGTCTGTCATTGCTTCACCGGCCGTCACTTTCACCACCAGTCATCGCCTCATCTGTCGTCATCTACACCACCAATCATTGCCTCATCTATGATCACCTTCACTGCCAGTCATCATCTCAACTATCGTCACCTCTGCTGTTATCATTGCCAAGCGTGTTACTGCCTTCATCGACAGACGTTGCTATAGCCAGTCAATATCTTCATCATCAGTCCTCGCCTTACACGTAATCGCTTTCATCACCAGTGATTACCTCACCTGTCACCACCTTCGTCGCCGGTCATCACCTGGCCTGTCATCACCATCACTGTCATCCGATGCCCCTCCTCTCATCATCTTCATTTTCAGTGTTTGCCTTATTTGTCATCGCCCTTCAACACAAGTCATCTCATTGCCTGGCATCACCCTCATCGCTAGTCATTTTCTTCCTTGCCATAGCCTAAATTATCCAGTCAGATCCTTGCCTGTTATCATCTTCATTGCCACTCATTGCTTTGCCTGTCATAACGTTTGGTGTCCACTATTGCCATACCTTGCATCGCTTTTGCTGTCTGTCTTTGTCTCACCAATCACACTCTTAGTTGCTATTCTTCTCCCTACCTGTAATCTACTTCGCCACCAGTCATTGACTTGTCTGTCGTCGCCTTCATCTCCAAAATTTCCTTGCCTACCGTCCGTCACCTTCGTCATCGGTCATCTCCTTGCCTGGTGTCAACTTCGTCACCAATCACCTTCTCACCTGGCATCACCTTCGTCATCTCCTTGCTGATATCACCTTTGTCGCCAATCATCTCCTTGCCAGGCATTGTTTTCATCGTGAGCCATTGCCTTGCCCAGTGTCACATTTGTCGCCAGTTACCTTCTTACCTGTTGTCACCTTTGTTGCCAGTCATTTTCTTGGTGATGTCACATTTGTTACCAGTCATTTCCTTGCCTAGAATCACCTTCGTCACAGTCATCTTGAGTGGTGTCATCTTCGTCGCCAGTCATCTCATTGCCTCGTGTCACCTTCGTTGCCAATCACCTTCTTGTCTATCATCATCTTCGACGCCAGTCATTTCCTTGCTTACATCACCTTCGTCGTCTGTAATCTCCTTGCCTGCAATCGTCTTCATCACTAGTCTTTTGCCTGGCATCACCTTTGTCGCCAGCTATCTCATAGCCTGTCATTCACATACGTTGCCAGTCATCTTCTAGCCTGACGTCGGCTTCGTTTCCAGTCATCTCTTTGACTGAAGTCGCCAATCATCTCCTTGCCTGACATCACATTCGTCGCTAGTCATCTACTTTCCTGGCGTCGTCTTCATCGCCAGTTACGTTGTCCTCTGGCGTCACCTTTACTGACAGTCGTCCCATTGCCTTTCGATACCATCAGCAGCAGTCATCACGTCGCGTATGGTGCACAGTTAGGTACAACTTGTGATCTCGACTGTCTAGTGATAAGAATAAGCTGAAAATTAGTAATTATGTCAGATGAGTTTCTGACCCCTCTTTCAGGCAGCTCTGAATAGAACATTTCAATAGGAGTATGTCCCCATATGAAATGTACAAGCCGTCTGCAAACAATGGCGGGTGCGTCAGCCCGCGTATTCGCCTGGCATATCACCCATACAACATTTATGGCTTATGTTTGATTAGCTACTTGGTCTGATACGAACCGCCAGCAATCGCAGTTGATGAATTGTACAGTCTACCAAGTGATGTGTTGCATTGGTAAGATACTATATAGGCTTTCGGAAATTTGGTGCTTCGTATCCCTGTCCAGCGATCCAGATTCCGTTTCCCTAAATCATTTAAGACAACTGCCAGATAGTTCCTTTGAAAACGACGTGGTCGGTTTCCTCTCCTATCCTTTCGAAATACAAGTTCTAAATAACCGGCATTAAATTTTCTGACGTGTGTAACAATACATACTTCTCATGTATTTGTAAATATTAATGATTTACTATTTAGGTGGGACACGAATTCTCTAGAGAATGATTTTAGATAGACTCACTGAGGGTACAAAAGTTTACCCACCCTACAGGGCCGACAATCGACGTGCACCATCGTCAGTACTGTGAGAATTCACCCCTGGAAGTCAGACTCTGGCCTGACAAGTAAGCTAAATAAAGGGAGTTCCGAAACTATTCGTTCAAATTAATGTATGAGATACATAAGGTGAAAAAAATATACTTCGGCAAGGAACATATGGTCTATGAAGTCAAGTTGTAAGATTAGGGAACATTTTGTTAGTAGTGGGGGCGTAAGCTGTTATGTGGGTCTCGCTGACAAGGAATATGTACTGTCATTCAAAACCTTTTTGTGTACGGATGGTTGGCTCTGAGGTCTGCTTGGAAACACACAGCATCACCGCCTTGTGACAACAACGGTGACTTCCTTGTAAACACACCGATTCTGTCGCAGTTACTGCCGCCTTATGATAACAATAGTAAACATGTAACAGTTTACGTATGCTGAAATGGCTGACATGCATCTGGTACACGAGTCTATGATGGAAACGGATGGGCTGCAGTGAGAGAGTATTGACAGCGCTTTCCTAACCGACGGGTTGCACAGCACTAGATATTCAGACGTCTGCATCGCCTACTACGTGAAACCGGCATTTACCGCACAAGTCTGCATGATACTGACCGGAATCGAACAGTGCGAACTCCTGAAATGGAAGACGTGATTCTGTGACGTATTGAAGACACTCCATCTGCCAGTGCACGACGTATTGCACACATTCTTAGAGTCGGGCCAGAGCCTTGTGTGGAATGTTACATGACCGGCAGTTTCATCCTTTCCAGTTTCAGCGCGTGCCACTTCACTTGAAGATGTTTCCCAATGCGTGCAGTAATCGTTTTTAGAGCAGAATGCCTTCTGTACACCGAAGACGCTTTGTTTACTCGTGAAGGCTGTTTCAGTGTCCACAGTTCGCATGTTTGGGCACATGTGAATCAACGAGGTACTCGACCTTGTGCTCATCAACAGCGATTCGGTGTTAATGTGCGGGCTGGCATTCTCGATGATAGGTTGACTGGACCATACATTCTTCATTCTACCTCAACGGAGGGAGGGAGTTGTCACACCTTCGTGGAACATGTGTTGCCAAAAATGTTGGAGGACATATCTCTTAATGTTAGACAAAGGGTGTATTTCCAGCATGAGGGGGCGCCAGCCCATTTCATCATTGCTCTGAGGAATCATCTGAGAGCCACCTTCTGGAATCGACGGATCAGCCGAAGTTGCCCTTTAGCCTGGCCACCAAGGTCACCTGACCTCACGTGCCTGGATTTCTTCTTTTGAGGGCATATGAAGCAGCTGGTGTATGAAACCATTGTGGAAACAGAAGAAGGCCTCATCTTGTAACGGACACAACAGTCAGTGGTCCGACTATGTACTCCGTGCATATAGGCCAATGGTCACGCGTCCGAACGGATGCTGAAACTGCCACTCCTGTAATTAGCATGCTAAACTAGCTTTTGTGTAAATTGTCCCTAACGTCAGAGGTTATCGTCAGGGGCCATACGTACCTTAACTACATATATTGGTTTTGATGTTCTCTACCTTCTGTATTAACTCCTTTAAAGGAGCTCACTTGTTGCTACGGACCGGAGCAGATGGTGCAGAGGTGGTATCAGGCTACCATGTGACTCTCCACCGCCGAATACAGTCATGGCAGTCGCGTTATGTGTATGTGCCTGTCGGTAGTATGGAGTCAGCACAATAGCGTGGGTCGATGTGGAGACGTACAGTGTCATAAAGAAACTAACGTGTTTCGACGTACTCATGGCCATACCGTGAATAAAGCTGCTGTATTTGTTAGTATTTTAACGCGGCCTGTCCAACGCATCTGCAAGGAATGGTGTACGATTCGCAACCGTCTAATAAAGTGAAAGTATGGTGATCTCAAAAACATCCTAACCGACACACGGGAGGCGAGTGACGCGCTTTTTCAGTGCAAATCCGCTTGGAAACGATGGTACAAAGTAATACAAATGCAACCAATTTCCGAGCGAATACTGGAAAGTGAACTGCATGCAATAGATATCTGGAGGGAAGGGGGGTGGGGGTCGCATATTTGCGCGTGAACACAGCTAAACCGACTCAGCAAATCAGCGAGCAGATAGGAATTAATGTAACTGGGATCGAATTACGAGGCTCATTCTAAAAGTAATGAACGATTTGGTCTGTGGAGTTGCACAATTCTGCCGCCACCACAGCCGGCGTCTCATAGAGCTTCCTAATCGTTCATAACAGGATGACGCTAACAGGAGCAGGAACGATCGTTCACTGTTTAGTTGTGTGATTTTAAAATGTACCACTGAATTACTGATCCGCCCAAGTGTAAAGTTCGCAGTGTACAATAGAGAATACAAAAAAAAGTCACTACTATAAAAATTTACAGACAGATAACCGAATTTCATAGAAACGTAATTAATGAAGCTTCAATTTGAAAATGGTGCATAGTTTTTAATGACGGACGAAAGAATTTTAATGATGATGAATGATCAGGCCGATCTTCAGTTGTGACGGACGCACTAAGAACAATAATTGAGGAAATAAATTCAACAGGATAGACGTTTCACTATTTATGGACTGACCTTGTGATTGCCTGAAACTTCGCAATCAGTTTTTTATCAGACTGGTAGTGGTGATCTGGGCTATAGAAAATGTGTGGCAGGTCGACTCCTCGACTTCTGACAGATGAACATTAAAAACAACGCACTGGCCTTTCTGTCTCGGTACGACAAGGATGGCGAGGAGTTTTTGAACCACACTGTTACTGGTGACGAAATTTGGGAAAGCCCAGAAACAAAATGACATATTCCCACCAAAACAAAGATGCCCAACAAAATCTGAACACATGAAAGCTTATGGCTCCCGTATAGACGACTTTATGCCTAAAGTGAACCAGTAACACCTTAAGGTCGAGGCAAAGCTGACAGACGTTTGAAATGCTGAAACTGATGATCTAAGTGATGAAATATCAGTATCAAAATTACACAGCTTGGGAGCAGAGCCACCCTTTAATGGGTGATGTATCTATGCAGCGTAGTCTGCTCACTACCATGTTAGAGAAAGACTTGATTCTTTTTCCAGGGTGCAGCTAGACGAATAAGACCGGTTGGTAGGCTGACCGGGTAATTGAGTTACGAATATAGAATATGGTTCTAACCGCAATAAATGACCTTATTTTCTTTCAATATTAAGATATATTATTGTTTTAGGTCTGTTCATAGTTAGCTTTACAAGTCACTGCGTAATAAATTGTGTTGTCACCAATAACGCAGCATTAGTAAGCCGTACATCAGATTTTCTGGTGGTTTTATTCGAGTATCGACGCTCCTGAGGACCGTTTATTTAATACAGGATGTTTAACAGTTCCTGTCACAGGCTTATAAGAGTTGTAGAGGGGACGAGGGGGCTTAGTAGATACTGTTTTGATCCTGGGCCATTGTATAGAAATGTACCATTTAGATAGAAAATAAAATTAAGATCACATCTCTTTCAAGTCTCGCGCATCACGGTACGCTCACAGCATGGACATTGAGGTCTGAGTTGTGTGCTCTACAAGAGTCCATGGTATGGGCAGTAATGTTTCGAGTACGGGTCGTCTTCCCTTCTACGTGACGAGGCACATCACCTTCAAAGTGGAGAGTGCGGAGCGTCCGTAGAGTACCACAGTCAACTCTCCAGCTGTGAACGCCCCAGTTTCTCGCAACCTTCTGTAGTCGGAAGAAAACGTTATGGGATTTCATAAATACAAAGGTGACAGACGACGGCGTCCTCTTCTCAGTTAATGTGAGTACCGTGAACCGGCAGATTTTAAAATGATCTGGTTTTCAAACCTATTTTATATCCAAATTGTACATTTCCAGATATGAGTTATTTATCAAAACTATATGTGCTAAGTCCATCCAACAACCTCTAGAACCCGGCAACGGAACTGTAAGACACCCTGTAGAAAGGGTCAGGCAACTAAGACACGCTGCCCTATATAAATAAAGAATGAGTAAATACGTGGAAGTGGACAATTTGGCAACATTTCGTACGTACACAAGCAAGTTTTAACATTTATACCGCCGATTTATAACAGCGATCTTTTTTATTGAACTACGAGGGCGTGCTGGGAGGTAATGCCTATGAAATCTTTATGTAAGAACTTTTAAAGCTTTCTAAATAAAACAAACTCTATTAGTGTTCTGCATCTTTCTTCTTCGTGTCTACATATTTATTTGTCATCAAAGTCACGCTTCAGACGAAAGGATTTCTCCCAACAAGAGATAAGTTGATAAAATTCTCTCGAGTTTCCAGCCGCGTTAAGTGGTTTAAAATACACGGGCGTTCGGTCGAACACTACTCGGCCATCGTCAAGTGATGACTGTAGTTTGGTTGCTGCTGCCGTCCTTATGTAGTCGCACTGCGTTCTGTGACGTCACTGGTGCTGGCTCCACCGCCATAAAAGGTAATGTTTTTGTTGTGCGCCCGCCGCGCCCGCTTCAAAATTCCGAAGGCCGGTCCCAGGCCGCGGATAGCTGTAGCCCGCCGTCTTGATTGAGTGTGTTATCTCAAATTTGTATCTCGATCGCTTCTTTTATGATGCTGGCCCTAAACTATTAGTATGTGCAGTAACAGATGTCTCGTCGTATGGAATAAGATATCCGTTTTCTACAGCATGCCGCACTACCGCTGATTTCTCAGGGTACTGAGGGCGAAAACATCTCCCGTGTTCTGCGCAACACTGTTTAGTTGCACGCACGGTCTGTCCGACATAAAGCTGTCCACACCCGTACCGTATTTTATATAAACCTGGCGTTATGAGGCCAATATCTGCTTTCACAATCCTCATGAGTCGTCGAATTTTTGTTGGAAACCTGAAGACCGAATCGATTTTACGCCCTTTTAGGAGCCGGCTAATCTTTCCTGTTACTGAGCCACAGAACGGTAAAAACGCAGGCTTCTTCGAGTCCTCTGCGGAGTCCTTCTGCTTACGTGTTTTCTGAACAATGGTTTGCGAAATCTGGCGGTTGTTGCAGCCGTTTTCCTTGAATGCTTCGCGTAAGTGACTCAGTCCCTTCGGCAGGTTTGCAACGTCTGGGATTGCATCCGCTCGATGCACCAAGGTAATCAGAACAAAACGTTTCTGCGACGGGTGTTGATAGCTGTTGGAGTCTAAATCAAATATTGGTTCGCATGGGTGAATTTCCGACCAAACACTGTACACCTATTTGCTTTATGGCGCATGAGGATATCAAGGAAGGGCAAGGTACCATATGTTGTACCTCCATCGTAAACGTCATGTTGTCATGCATATAGTTGATGTAGTCCAATAACTACCCCGGCTTCTCACGTTCTTTCGGTGATATGAGACGTGGTGTGGAACAAGCAGTTCGCAAGATGACCAGTGAAACTACAGAAAAAATTCGTCGAGAAAGGAGCCGCGTCCTTTCAGCATCCAAACTGCCAACAACCAACAGGACAAGAGCTCAGAGTAATGGCCTCTCCCCACAGTCCTGCCAGCTGACAAAGGAAATGCAGCCGTCATTACGGTACGAGCCGACTATGACGAGAAGATTTGGTTGATGGAACCAATATCAAGAATAATGAGCAAGACTACGGAGCTTCTGAAGAGATCTTCACTGCAAAAGAATGTCATTAAAAATCTCTTTCTTCCTTCTTCACCCATACTGTATGGCCCTACAAACGTTCGCAACAAGAACGCATCTCTACGTCCCATTGTCATAACCAATGGACCGTCGACTTACAGACTCGCGAAACATCTTGCCAGCCTCCTTACTCCGCACGTTGGTGAGTGTGTGCACTACACCAAGAATACGACTGACCTCATCAGACGAATTAAATGTCTGCGTTTTGGAAAAGGAGATATTATGATCAGTTTTGATGTGGTGACCTTATTCACACGCTTTCAGATAAAAGATTCTATAGATCTGCTCTCCCAGTTACCTGACGACATTGTTGTGGATTTATTTAAGCATACTCTCACGTCATCGTATCTTTTGTATCATGGAGAATATTTTTATCAGACGGACGGCATCGCGATGGGGAGCCCATTAGCTACAGTTATAGCCAACCTGGTTATGGAGTTCTTTGGGGACATTGCCCTGGATATAGCTGCTGAAAACGTAGTTGCTTTTATCGATACGTCGATGACACGTTCGTTTTCTAGTCTCATGGACGTGAAAAGCTAGGACATTCTTGGACCATATCAGGTGCATCAGTGACAACTTCACGTTCGCTGACGGTGCCTTGCCGTTCTTTGACGTCCTCGCCAGCTGTAAAGCAAATGGGTGTCTCAACCACAGTCTTTATCGGAAAGTTCTGTTCTTAGAACGTTGGCGCATCGAGCGGAAGCCGTCTCAGACGCTGGAAACTTGTCGAAGGAACTGAACCACTTAATGTTTTATACCGCCAAGGGACCGTGGGACTTAGTATTTGACATAAATTTCAACTTCGTACCTTCACCGATTCCAGAGAAAAAGTGGTCTTAACGAATGGACAGGGAGACAGCTAACAAAGTAATGCTATAAAGGTTCTGTTTTTAGCGGTTGAGGTACGGAACATTAATAAAAAATCAAGAAACTGGAAGTGTGATGATTAAAATACACTAACGTAAAAGAGCAGCAAACTATGAAAATTGGAAACAACATTTTAACAGCAGTAACGCACATCTCCACCTGTCACCACGAATCAGCGTCAGTGAGAGTGAGATTAGCCAAAAGAATGTTTTGCGAATCTACATTCCAATGCATTTCTTTCGTTTCACATTTTGCTTAATATCAGCTTAATGACTGTGAATTTCAACATCGGTTCACGTTCTCCTAATGGTGTCTACGAAAACTGCAAAGTGATGCAGTAATTGTACATAAAATTTTGTTTGCCATGGGCAAATCAGTCTTAGCAAAATGTATTACTGGTCGTCCGAAAAGCTAAATTGGCTAAAAGAAGCTGATAAATAATAATCTTGGTCTATCAACGGCTGTTATACATTGGCCACTGTTTTATAAGTGGGATCCTAAATAGCCACAAGTATTTACTGTTAGCAGCTCACATGCTGCCACAGTTGCTAGAAGACATCCCTCCAGACATAATGCAGTCTGTGAGGTAACAACATGACGGATGTCCCTTCCATTCCGTACAGGTCTTGTTAGAACATTTGGAGAAAGTTTGACCGATTGTTCGAGAAACATGAAATTGCCTGCACGCTTACCTGACTCTGAACTTTTATCTCTGAGGGATATTAAAACAAGAGCTCTACAAGGAAATACCAGTGACTCTGACAATCACGAAATGCCACAAAAAAGCCTGTGACACGATAAGTCTAGGTGAAAGTCAACGTGCAGTGTGTTTCCAAGAATTGCTTTATAACATGTATCAGTACTAAAGATCAACACTTTGAGCATTATATACAACAGCCCTAATAATGAAAACACCAACAATAAGGGGACGATGACAGACATTAGTGTCTTTCAGTGCGGTTGCACATCGTGGTCGACCTCTTATGGCAGTCATGTACTGCGAGTAAAGGATTCGTAGGTTGGTGTCGCTACGTCAGCAGTGGCTAATAGGCTGAGAATTTGGGTCAGAAAGGAATCGTGCTAAAGATGGCCGAGGCTGTTAAGACGACCGCTCGCCTGAGCTGGGGAATCCGCGTTCGAGTCCTGGTCCGGTAATTAAAATCTTTGAATGAACGTAGAAGACTTCTTGATGAATGGGCATGCAGTGAAATATATGTCTTGAAAGGGCATTGTAAGTAAGGTTCTAGTATCACTGCTGAAAACCTTTATTGATTATTAAGACAGTTGTTTCGGAAGATTTCCATCTTCAGGCACGTCTACTTTGTCCTGACACATATATAACATCAGGTGTGACTATATCTGGTGACTGTTCGCCTTATACTCACGTGAAATTTTAAAATATCGATTCAACGTCGATTTTGTGCTCTTTTATCCGTTGTGGCGTAATATTTTGATATAATATTGTAAATGTTTGCTGTTATTTTGTTGACAGTCCACACCTTAGATGTTTAATGGTGTGAACTGTCAAAACCAGACATAGTCACACCAGATATAGTCACACCAGATGTTAAATATATATCGTGACAACGTAGGCGTACTTGAAAATGGAAATCTTCCGAAATAGCTATCGTAATAATCAAGAAATGTTTTAAGCAGTGATATTGGAAACTCAGTTACAATGTCCTTACAAGAACGTAGAAGAATTTGTAGGGAGCCAAGCGTGCAGATAAGCCGACGGTAAAACCTATACTATTTGTTTGGGATAGAATACCAGCTACTGTTGAACAGTCTACATCTCTGCCTGTAGATCTAAGGGTGACAATTATTGATCTATATGGAATAAAATTGTCATAACTTCTGAATGGTTTGTGTTACGACGTTGAAACTGTACAGTTAGCCGCGGGGCATGATGGGAATTAGTACGCGCATGCGAACGGATCTTGTTGTTGTCTGCCATTTGCACGTGATAATATCATGATACAGTGTACCTGAGCGTATAGCGCTTGTGAAGGCTACTATGAGAGCAATAACAGCCCAACTGCGGGTCAAAGGAAATTTGCAACCGATTTTAAGCTGAAGAAGCCGGTCAATGTGTGCTAACGATCAAGAATTTGATTCGCAAGTTTGAGAGAACGGGTAGTGTTCGAGACGACAGTGTTGGCAATGTCGGTCGTTCGACAAGGATGAAAACGCCTGAATACATCGAGAAGGCACGCGCTGTCTTTCAAACCAGCCCCAGGAAATCGATCAGACGAACTGTACAACAGGTGGGAATCAACTGGGAGACACTGCAACAAATTATTGTTGAAGACCTGCATCTGCAAAATTCAAACTCATAAGCCATGAAGCCCCAGGGCCATGGATCAGTGGTTGGGTTTCTCCAACACTATTGTCCACAGAAATGACGAAAAGGACTGTGATGTGAATATGGTTTGCTTTAGCGACGAAGTCCACTTTCATTTGGCTGGGTTCGTCAATAACAAAAATTGGCGCATGTGAGGGGTTAAGAACCCGCATTCCGCGATCGAGTAGTTTCTTCACTCTCAACAGCTGTACTATCTCCAGTCACGGAATAATCGGTGCGACGGTCCTTGATGGCACGGTGACTACCGAACGGTACGTGAAGGTTTATGGAAGATGATTTCATATCCATTATCCAAAGTGACCCTGATTTCGACAAGATGTACTTCGTGCAAGGCTGAGCTCGTCCCCATCGAAGAAGGAGAGTGTTTGATGTACTGGAGGAGCACTTTGGGGACCGCATTCTGGCTCTGGGGTACCAAGAGGCCACTGACATGGGCCTCGATTGGCCGCCATATTCTCCAGATCTGAACACATGCGACTTCTTTTTGTCGGGCTATATTAAATATAAGGCATGCAGCAATAAACCGAAAACCATTGCTGAGATGAAAACAGCCTTTCAGGAGGTCTTCGACAACATCGATGTTCCGACACATGCTGGTCATGCAGAATTTCGCTATTCGTCTACGACACATCATCGCCAGTGATGGCAGGCATATCGAACATTTCATAACCTAAATCCGAATATCTATAGTGACGTTTACATGTTGAATAAAGTGTGTTAACGCGATGGTTTACAACTAATTTACGCGTTTTTACCATATAGTTAAATAATTGTCACCCTGTATCACTAAAGTATCAGATGGAGGGAAGTGGTCCATAAGTGATGGCATATTTGTCCCCGAGACGTTAGGTGCTGAACTTCCTTCCATTGTGTAATGCACGCTTAAGGGAAAATGATTTGAAGACATTACTGGAGTTTCCTCATATTTGACTAATGTTGTGCGTGGTACGTTTCCGTCAGCAATCAACATGTCATCTGTAGACCTCATTCCCATTTCAGTTTGCTACTTAGCAGAGCTGCATAGATTCCACGATAGATTATTGCCACGTTCATGGCTTTTTACTTTCTTCAGAAACTTACCGACTGGTGTGGTGCTGTGCCTGAGACTATGGAACAGTATCTATTTGGAACAATCATTTGATTCAAGCAGCATTATTATTATTTCGTGTGGCTCAACAGCCTGGTGCCACTCTTTCAATTGAACGCCGCTTCGGCGGCTTTTGTGTCAATAATCTAATTTTTGAACAGTACGCTACTGGCTATTAAAATTGCTACACCAAGAAGAAATGCAGATGGTAGACGGGCAGTCTTTGGACAAATACATTATACTAGAACTGACATGTGATTACATTTTCACGCAATTTGGGTGCATAGATCCTAAGAAATCAGTACCCAGAACAACCACCTCTGGCCGTAATAACGGCCTTGATACGCCTGGGAATTGAGTCAAACAGAGCTTGGATGGCGTGTACAGGTACAGCTGCCCACGCAGCTTCAACACGATACCACAGTTCATCAAGAGTAGTGACCGGCGTATTGTCACGAGCCAGTTGCTCTGCCACCATTTCCCAGACGTTTTCAATTGGTGAGAAATGTGGAGAATGTGCTGGCCAGGGCAGCAGTCGAACATTTTCTGTATCCAGAAAGGCCCATTCAGGACCTGCAACATGCGGTCGTGGATTATCCTGCTAAAATGTAGGGTTTCACAGGGATAGAGTGAAGGGTAGAGCCACGGGTCGTAACACATCTGAAATGTAACGTCCACTGTTCAGAGTGCCGTCAATGCGAACAAGATGTGACAAAGTCGTGTAACCAATTGCACCCCATGCCATCACGCTGGGTGATACGCCAGTATGTGATGACGAATACACTCTTCCAATGTGCGTTCACCGCGATGTCGCCAAACACGGACGCGACCATCATGATGTTGTAAACAGAACCTGGATTCATTCGAAAAAATGACGTTATGCCATTCGTGCATCCAGGTTCGTCGTTGAGTACACCATCGCAGACGCTCCTGTCTGTGATGTAGCGTCAAGGGTAACCGCAGCCATGGTCTCCGACATGACAGTCCATGCTGCTGGAAACGTCGTCGAACTGTTCGTGCAGATGGTTGTTGTCTTGCAAACGTCCCCATCTGTTGACTCAGGGATCGAGACGTTACAGCCATGCGGATAAGATGCCTGTCATCTCGACTGCTAGTGATACGAGGCCGTTAGGATCCAGCTCGGCGTTCCGTATTACCCTCTTGAACCCACCGATTCCATATTCTGCTTACAGTCATTGCATCTCGAGCAACGCGAACAGCAATGTCGCGATACAATAAACCGCAATCGCTATAGGCAACAATCCGGCCTTTATCAAAGTCGGAAACGTGATGGTACGCATTTCTCCTCCTTACACGAGGCATGCGCGGGATTAGCTGAGCGGTCTACGCGCTGCAGTCATGGACTATGCAGCTAGTCCCGGCGGAGGCTCAAGTCCTCCCTCGGGCATGAGTGTGTGTTCTTCCTTAGGATAATTTAGCTTAAGTAGTGTGTAAGCTTAGGGACTGATGACCTTAGTAGTTAAGTCCCATAAGATTTAACACACATTCGAACATATTCACACAAGCCATCACAACAACGTTTCACCAGGCAACGCCGGTCAACTGCTGTTTATGTATGAGGAATCGGTTGGAAAGTTTCCTCATGTCAGCACGTTGTAGGTGTCGCCACCGGCGCCAATCTTCTGTGAATGCTCTGAAAAGCTAATCATTTGCATATCACAGCATCTGCTTCCTGTCGGTTAAATTTCGCGTCTGTAGCACGTCATCTTTTTGGTATAGCAGTTTTAATGGCCAATAGTGTATTAACAAACAAATGAAACAATTCATCGTGAGACAGTTTAAAAGTGTCATATTCTTATTAAAACTAATATCCTTCTTCTTTTTCTAGTGATAGTTTTATCATAGAACGAAATGATTTTTTTTCCTTCGTAGAAAATAAATTAAAATATTCTTGTCTTCCATTAGAGCAATGTTTTGTTTTATGTCGGATAAAAGGTTAAGAGAAAGACGATTGAAAATATGGTTTTTAAGACGTGTATGTCCAATAATTACAAGCGGTTCATTAAAATGTATAAAAAGAACGAACTGCAAAACAGTGACCGCTCCTTCGTGGTTTATCTTCCGTACTTTGGCACAGCACTTTTCACACAAATCGTTAAACGTTCTACTTGACTGTTATTTTTAGGAAATTGTTTACTTTTCTTTGTACCTTTTCGTCTTAGTCAACATATGATGTGTAGTGAGAGGTATCCAGTTATCTTCTTTCGTATTGTTACTCTCTTGCAAAGTGAAATAAATTGCGTGTCCATTAATCCAGTTAGGTTTATTCCTTTTTCTTTTTGCGTTAGAGAACGATTTCGTCTAGATTTAGGATAGCTGCTTGCCTTACAGTGTTTGGGAAGTATCTATTGATGCTGGCGACTTTGTGTCTGCTGCAGTTCCATATTTCTTCCAGGCTCTTTCAAATACGAGGGTTGGCCAGAAAGTGATGTACCGTTTATTTTTTCTTCAACAATTCTTTATTGAAAATAATGTGAATTACTCATATGAAAGAATGGTGATTTATCTACCCCCCATATTTTTCCACGTAATCTCCATCCTGTTCTACGGCCTTCCTCCAGCGCGAAACAAGGACGTGTATGTCCTGTCGGTACCAATCCTTTTCGTGATGGCGGAGCCAGTGGTTCACTGTGTGAATCAGCTCCTCATCGTCCTCAAAATATCTTTCACGAATGGCATCTTGTAATGGCCGAAACAAGTGGAAATCCGACGGGTCTAGGTCAAGGCTATAGGGTGGATTTCGTAACACTGTCCAACCTTGCTTTGCGATGTGTTCAGCAGTCCTCAGATTTGCGTGGGGTCGAGCGTTATTCTGCTGCAGCGAAACGTCTCCTGAGTTGCTGTGGCGCCAAAGTCGCCGGAAGTGCGTTTTGAGTTATGTTAATGTGTTGACATATGATTCTGAGTTAATGGTACCGCCTCTTGGCATAATTTCAGTGAGAATCACACCTTCACAGTCCCAGAACACGGGGATCATGATCTTATTGGCGGAAGCAGTTGCTTTGAATTTTTTCTTCTGTGGGAAGTGGGCATGGTGCCATTCCATTTACTGTCGTTTTGTTTCGGTTCAAAAATGGCTCTGAGCACTATGCGACTTAACTTCTGAGGTCATCAGTCGCCTAGAACTTAGAACTAACTAAACCTAACTAACCTAAGGACATCACACACATCCATGCCCGAGGCAGGATTCGAACCTGCGACCGTAGCGGACGCTCGGTTCCAGACTGCAGCGCCTAGAACCGCACACCACTCCGGCTGGCCTTTTGTTTCGGGCTCAAAATGGTGAACTCAAGTTTCATCACCTGTCACAGTCCAGGACAAGAAAGCCTCCCCTAAGCTCCAAAACGTTGCAACAAATAAACACAAACGTTTTGTCTGTGCGATTTGTGATCCACAATTAGACACCGCGAGACCCATCTTGCACACTCTTTGAATGCCCAAGAGTGCGGATAATTGCAGCCACACTTCATTTACTGGTTTACTGATGCAGCGCCAACTGCCGAGTCGTAATGCGCCTGTCCTCGCGAATGACAAAATCAGCTCACTGCAACATGTCAGGTGTGAGAGCCGTGGATGGTCTCAGCGGCCGCTACAAATCGTGGAGCTCCGCCGAACCGCATTCTGCTCCGTGCCCAGAGACTAACTGTACTTCGTCGACAGCAGATGCTCCATAGACTTTGCACAAGCGTTTGTGAATGTTTCCCACAGTTTCTTTCTCTGCAGTGAGAAATTCAATGACGACACGTTGCTTGTAGCGTATATCACCTACAGACGCCATTTTGAAACTGTCCTGCAGCTACGATATCTGGTGGACGTAACGCTAACTTAGGAAACTTTAAATAATACGTAAGTAACGTTTCGCATTCGTAGCACTGTTTTCGGCTGAGAAAAAAAATGCGGTGCATTACTTTCTCGACAACCCTCGTAATTCTATGCTTTTCAGTATCTGTTGAATTACATATGAAACTGTTGATAGTTATTTTTTCTTAACCGCGAAATACCAGGAAGATTTCACTTTAGAAGGTGGATCACGATTGTTGAGCCGGCCGAAGTGGCCGTACGGTTCTAGGCGCTACAGTCTGGAACCGCGCTACCGCTACGGTCGCAGGTTCGAATCCTGCCTCGGGCATGGATGTGTGTGATGTCCTTAGGTTAGTTAGGTTTAATTAGTTCTAAGTTCTAGGTGACTGATGACCTCAGAAGTTAAGTCGCATAGTACTCAGAGCCATTCTAGGGGATTGATGACCTCAGAAATTAAGTCCCATAGTGCTCAAAGCCACTTGAACCATTTTTGAACGATTGTTGATGTTTTCCAAACTGACGGCCAGTCATAATTTTGATATTTCTATTCTATTATGTTGCTATCTTTGCCTTCAATTTGGTTCATATACGTTCCTTTCACTTTGCTCCTCGCCTTTTCTCGAAATTGAGGCTGAACGTAGTTATTTTCTGTTAAAAATATTTAAGGTGAAAGAGTTCATCGGGTATTGTAAATTAAATGAGAGTTGCACGCTAGATGGAACTACCTCGTTGAGCAAATGGGCCTTTAAGCCTTTTGTTGTCTTTTTCCACTGTTTATACGTATTGCACACATATATCGTTCTTAACGTATTAAATACATAATTAAGATTTAATTCTACTTTCTCCGCAGCTAGTGTTAATGTGTCGTATTTTTTTCCCCGTGTCACAAAGTGCCCTACCGCCGACATAATTCTTTTCACTTTGCTCTGTGTTAGTGGCAGGGGTTGTGCAACATAGGTAATTTTTGATGTTGTGTATACTTTCGCCGCTGCCTTTTGAATTTTATCTAGTCTTCTTTCACCATGTTCTCGTATACACGCCCGTATGTTGGTTAACAGTTTATTACAATTAGCAGCGTTGGTGAGCTGTTTGTTATTCCTGAATTCGACAGGTAGGTACTTCATATCCGATAATTTGTTTACCTGTACTTGATCATGTATTTATACGCCTTGACCGGTATTATTCTGCCGGACTTCTTTTTATTTACTTTGCCTCCATAAGCGAGCTCATATTTGGAGGTAAAATATAGAACTGCCTATACTTACTCATTATGTTGGACCAAGAAGCCTATATCGTCGGAATACATATTACAGACAGTTTTTTTCCATTGATGTTGAATTCCTGTAATTTTTTCGTTACAGTGGGCCACAGAGGTGCAACGGCGATGGTGAAGAGGGCTATGGAGAGCCGACATACCTAACTCAAAGTGTTGTTTATTGGAATGTATTCAAGTGAGCCGTTCCATTGACTTTGCAAAGCCAACTTCGGTTTTGCTATATGTTTTCGCACCTCCGATGTTCGGTGCGCCTGCGGTTGGAATTGGCGAGAAAGATGAATGGGAGAGTGCGTGATTTAATAGCCTCATAGGGATTTCATCACTTAAGAGAGGGTAATTTCTCAGTTTACAATTTATGTTTCATGTTCTGTAAGAGCTCATATAACTTGTTTATCGTGTACACATACCGTCCTAATTACGTCTACTGGAGTGAATGTGTGGGTTGTCTGTGTGTGGTATTTCGGAATTCTTTGATTGCAAGACGGTTTCTGTGGACCTTACGAGTAGATTAGCCATCCCTTCTGTAGAGTTTGAATAGTGCTACGTTGAGTCAAAGAGACATCAGTGGCCACCAGTCAACAGCATTTGTAAAGTTGGTACATGTAGCGACCGCGTAGGCTCTCTGCGAGGTTCCGGCTTCTGCGAGGTCCCCGGCTTCAGTAGCGTGTAAGCTGTGCTTTTCCATAGGTCACCAGTGAGCAAGAATGTTCTGAGCCAGGGCGGATTATAAGGAGGGAGTTAACACTAAATTAAAATCGAATGGTTATTTTTGTAATCTGCTTCAAAGTTAAGCAAGTGGATTTAGACTCTTGGTCAGTGAATTTAGTCAATTCAGTTTTCCCCAAGCCATCTTACTTCGTGTGCCAGAGAGAATGTACTACATGCACTGGTGACTTGTGCTCCCCCTCCTGTTCGAATTGTGGGCGCCAAATGTTAGCAGGGCTTCCCAATCAGCCCCAGCAGCACGATTTACAATTATAATTTTCAAAATATAAGTCTATTTATGAACTAAACTGGCCAAAATATAACTGTCAACAAATTAAGAAATACAGTTTTAAAAGTATTTTATTCTAATTTCACTTTATTTGCTTTCAATTTGGTTATCAACTCTGTGTTAACAAAAGGCTTATGAGCTTGTTGCTGTGTGTTAACAATTATATAAAATAAGTTACTCAGAAAAAGGCTGTGAATGCTACACATTTAAGAAATTCAGAACTTTTTTGCATAAAATATAACACATTTTTGCAATTGTTTGGTATTTTTAAGTATCAAAACAGCTTAAAACAGCAGTTTTTGGAGGATTTTTCCTTAACTTTCAAGAAGAGGACCACTGGGTCTTCTTTCTCTTGTAGGCTACCGCCCCCACTCACAAAACTTTACTAATCCGCCCCTGGGTTTGAGTGATCATCTCTAGCAGCGTAAGTTCGTATGTGTAAGACTTAGTTTTCTTTGAGTTTCTAGTAGCCCTTTTTAAACGTTGGCATCGGTAATCATGCTACACAAATCATTTCAGTTTACTTAATGTGATCCTCTGTTCAATTGCAACTTGGCGGCGACGAGTAGTGATGCCAAGTGATGTAACAACTCACCTACTTCTGTATAGAGTGTATGAATGTATCGCGTATTTTCTGTGTGCTTGCCCTAAATTTTTTTCGCATTTCATTTTCATGGACTTAGTAACTTGCATTCTGCTGCACCACGTGTGTTCCCTTGTACGTAATGAGGCTAAGAGCCGATGTAATAACCTCTCGTGATCGGATTGAAAGTGAAATTAGTGAATTTGAACCGAATTTCTGGAACGAGACTTTGTCCTCAGCAGTTGACGGTCAAAACTAATATGGGAACTTTTTTCCAAATTCTATTCATTTTGCTGTATGGATTTTCAGTGTGAATGTTCGTGTGTGCATCAACTAAATTTCTGTGTTCTTCCGACAGATCATGTACTATGGGTCGAAGTTTAAGCACCAGCATTACAAACAATTGTGTTTCATTTAATATCCTGGTGTACTGTTATATCTCACAGCGCAGCTCTGCTTCCTAGTCGGGATCCTTAAAATCATTCATTTTGTAATCTTCTCTTAATAATGATCAGCTAAAATTTTAATGTTGTCTTGTTTATCCAGTACGAGGATATTTAATTCTTTCGATCACATAACGATATGAGAGGTGGTGTATTTTTGGCAATGTGTTAACCAGTATTTAAATGAATTTGAGGAAGCAACGGCCTTGCTGCAGTGGATACACCGGTTCCCGTCAGATCACCGAAATTAAGCGCTGTCGGGCGTGGCCGGCAGTTGGATGGGAGACCATGTGCGCTGTTGCCGTGTTTCGCAGTGCACTCAGCCTCGTGATGCCACTTGAGGAGCTACTCGACCGAACAGTGGCGGCTCCGGTCACCGAAAAACATCCTAACGTCCGGGAGAACGGTGTGGTGACCACACGCCCCTTCTATCTGCATCATCAACTGAGGATGACACGGCGGTCGGATGGTCCCGATGGGCCACTTGTGGCTTGAAGACGGAGTGCTTTTAAATGAATTTGAGCCTCCAGTCAAAATTTTTGTATCTGGTTGTCGTTCAAAGCGAGCGAGAGTAAGATGAGTTTTGCATAATGGTTGTTGATAACAAAAGTCAGGTGCAGGTTTTATCCAGAATACCGACTTTGTCATTAAATCTGAGTTTTGAGGAGACCAGGTATCATTCATTATCATCATCTCTTTGTTTACCTGACCATTGATTGTTGTTTTGGTCGCAATATTATGTAAATTATTTTGTATTATATTGGTGAATCGGCATGGAAATCCCATTAAATATATGGTGGTAAGCAAAATTGGTGATATACTCTGTAAATGTTTTCTCCAAGCGTTTTAGACATGATTACGCACTTTATTTTATAAGTTTCTGCGGTTGACATTACGTCACAGTATTCGCATGCGTTATGCAGTATTTTCCTGCCTTTCACAAAGGTTCGTTTGGTACCGCACAACTAAGATCCACGGCCGTTTTCGCTAAGGTCCACTCAATAATTTTGTAGTCGCATTTGAAGAGGGTAACTAGTTCTCGATTACTGTTTTGTTTCCTGTTTTTTGGGAGACTAGGGATGTTATTCCACCTAAGAGCGAATTTGAAAGTGCACTATGCAGATTTATTTATCTAATTACAAATGTGCAGTAGTTTGGTGTTTAATTCCGATATGAATATTTGGTAAAACTCCGCGATGATACCGTCTGGTTCAAGTGTTTTGTCTTTTGGAATTTGTAAGATAGCATCTTCGACTTCATCTTCATCGATTTCCATAGTTAAGTTCTATATTTCCTTGACAATGAGTTTACCTCTTAATTTCCTTTTTAATTGTTGCTGAGCATCTTCGACAGGTTGTTTAGTCAACAGTTCTGTAAGTAGGTTAAATATTGCTGTACCAATATTTCTTCGTTTAGTGAGAGTTGTTCCACCATTTAGCTTAATTTCAATGAATATATTCCCATTCACTCGTTTACTCTCTCTCGTATCTCATGGCATATCAGTGCGTCCTCTCCGAGCATCCTGTTGTGTGTGTGTGTGTGTGTGTGTGTGTGTGTGTGTGTGTGTGTGTGTGTGCGTATGTGAATTCCTAAGGGACGAAACTGCTGAGGTCATCGGTCCCTAGACTTACAACTACTTAAACTAACGTATGCTAGAAACAACACACACACCCATGCCCGAGGGAGGACTCAACCTTCGGCGGGAGGGGCCGCGCAATCCGTGACATGGCGCCTCAAACCGCGCAGCCACTCCGCGCGTCACATCCTGTTGTGCGTCTACATCCTGTAGCCTTCTGTTTGTTGCCTCTTCCGTGTTATTTGTTTTATCTTCACGCACACTGTCCAGTCACATTATTGTGACCACCTTTCAAGAGCTACGAGACGTGCAGGAACAGTTAGAGGTTTCGGAAGGTACCGACGGGGATGTGTGGTACCATTGTAATATTTCTGTCCTTACAGTCATCATATTCAGCCCTAAGGAGCTCTTCTTGGAGCAGCTGAGCAGGCAGGAATTGGAAGATGACGTAATGTGGTGTGACGTTCCGGTGACAGTGGTTTACTGGCTTCAAGTGGTTCAAATGGCTCCGAGCACTATGGGACTTAACATCTTTGGTCATCAGTCCCCTAGAACTTAGAACTACTTAAACCTAACTAACCTAAGGACATCACACACATCCGTGCCCGAGGCAGGATTCGAACCTGCGACCGTAGCAGCCGCGCGGTTCCGGACTGCGCGCCTAGAACCGCTAGACCACCGCGGCCGGCACAGGTGGTTTATTCGGTGCGGGTATCGTGAGAGAGAGAACTTCATTAGCAATCTGTGGTTTTTGGATATGTAATGAAGGACAAGTCTGATAGTAACTAAGCAAACACGCAGTTAACTGTTTTGTTTATTCTCTGTGAAAATGTGAAGATTGCAAATTATTTGTGATTCATAAAATGAAACATAGTTGTACAGTTTCTCGAATTCTGCTAACGAAAAGCGATTAAAATTTTAATTATTTATACAATACCAGTTCCTCGCTAACAGTTTCTGACAGCCTCAAGATAACGGATTCACGACTTGCGTGCTGTTTTCTGTGCAGGGGACAACAACGAAAGAAGACTGCAGGTTGGTGAACATTATTCAGAACTAAAGCATTTCATTCATGGCGACGGAAGCAACTAGGCACCTCGCGTGTGTACAAATGAGTCAGTGAGATATCATCTGTGGTAACACATAGGAGGTGTAAAGGAAGGATATTTTCTAGGGAAAGGGTTTACGGTAAACACAAAAATCAATTTCACTCTGTCTGTCTCCCTCTCTTCACTTGCCCCACACAGTATCCCTGGTGGGGATATCTTTGAAGGAGAAGTGCTTTGTAATTATGATGTTAGATCTTATTAGCGAGAACTGTGAACTTTAAACCGACCAGTGAACTGTGTACGGATTGTGATACGAGTGAACTGTAAATGACTAGAGAACTGCATAAGAATTGTAATAAGTAGGCTTTGAAATGTGTTGAACTGTTTTTGGACTTCAGTTGAACTATAATAATTGAAGCCGCAAAGTCTAATTTTTTGTAACCGTGTAGGTAGTATCAGTATAAAGCAGGAATAGGAAGTCGTAAAGGACTATGAGAATTAAAGTTAACGGTGTGTGCGCGGTCTATGGGATTACGTTAGTAATCATAGCCTCCATGCTGCAAGACTGTGCAGCGTGCGGAGCAGCGAGAAGCAGGCATGGACAACAGGTGCGGCTGCTGCAAGCAACGGCCGGCGCACTCAGCAGTGCTGGGTGCTTCTGACGTTTCAGCTTCGGCACCTCACGACAGCGGAGTTGCAGCCAGCGCCGCAGCCCACACCCACGTGAAACAGTGGCAGTACGTCGAGGAAGAAAATTAGTGTAAGTGTTACGCTTGAATATAGCAGTCTAAGGTTTGTAATTGGAACATCAGTATTAGCAAAATGTCTAGGGGAAAGGAAGTGAAATACGCTCTCAGAAAGAGAAAAGGAGTTCAGCCTCAGACTAGTAGTGACGACCTGGTGGATCCGATACAAATAAATGGTAGTAAAATCAGATATGGGTTTAATGATATGTCAGATTTAGTAAAAAATAATTCAAGTGAGAATGTAGATTCAAACTTTAGTGATGAGTCCGAAATAGTAAACTTAAATACCAATGATCTCACTGAGAATTCTGAAGTAGTGATGAATGTTTTCGTTGTGAATGTAGAGTTAACGTACAATGATGACAGTGAATACGTAGATTTAGTGGCAAATTATGTTAATGTAAAATCAGAATATGTGGTTTATAGGAATGACGATGCCAGAGAAAATTAGCCTGATGTCAACATAACCAGTCGGCCATCAGATGAGTTGCGTACATTAAGTCATGGTACAGAATCAAATGACGCTTTGCCAACACAGAATCATGATCAGAATATAAAATCTATGCCACAGTTAATTTTGTAAGAAGGAAAAGTAGCAAAAAATGGCTCTGAGCACTATGAGACTTAACACCTGAGGTCATCAGTCCCCTAAAACTTAGAACTACTTGACCCTAACTAACCTAAGGACGTCACACACATCCATGTCCGAGGCAGGATTCGAACCTGTGACCGTAGCGGTCGCGCGTTGCCAGACTGAAGCGCCTAGAACCGCTCGGTATCCGGATACTTTTGATCACATGGTGTATATCAGAACAACAAAAAATCAAATTCGTGCATATAAAGAATTTCTTCAAGCATTATTGAATCAGCACTGGACTTGCAGCACACAAAACAGAGCAAGAGTTGTAGTATTTATGGACAGAAGATTTGATGGTGAAAAAAAGAAAAAAAAACATTATATCACAAAGGGATAGGAGTAAGATATTAGGTCATGTACCGAAGTTCAGTATCGTGAAAATATCAATAAACATTGACTTGGCAGCCAACTTGTGGCACAGGCCGCTTCCAAAAAATGTTAAAATGTATACTGCATTCGTCTATGGGAAACAAAGCTATTAGTTCAGTTCTAAGAAGCGTGATATGGGGGTAGATTATGTAGTTGAATATGAAAAAGTTGTGAATGAAGTGTCTCATTCTACCACGGAAATACCGCCATAACAATCATTATATGAAATGTCAATCAGAAACATTAAAAAAATATTATGATTACTAAACCCCAGGGGGCAATAATGTTCTTTGTCGTCATTTTTAGCTGTTTTCCGTATTTCCCTTAGTTGCTCTAAATTCGTGGAGGTATGTACCGTCTATGCAACTAAATGAAGGCAATTTGTTTATTGCCATACGAGTTTCGCTTCTTTTATTTGGGAAGCATTATCAGTGGCCTGAAATACATGTTTCATTTTATACATACAATAAACGTATTATATCTATCACATAATACGTTTATTGTATGTATAAAAAGAAACATGTATTTAAGGCCACTGATGATGTTTCCCAAAGAAAAGAAGTGAAACGTTTATGGCAATAAACAAACTACTTTCATTTAGTTGCACAGACGGTACATGCCTCTACGATTGTTCTTTGTATTTCTAGGTTATAGACGATAACCAGGTGCCTGAGATAACAAACAGCATACTTCATTTTATTTTCCTGTTATTAGTTCTTCCTCTTCTTTCTTTCAGAACTGTATCTGTCTTCTTTAACATACTATCAACCTAAAATGAGAAAATCTCTTTGCTCTGGATGCGACAACAAAGAAACGAGCTACGACAAAAACAAAATAACGTAGCAGACTAAACATCTGCATAGCATGGGTGAAAAACAGACATTTGATGGACTATATGTGGACAGGTCAGAATGTACGAAATATAAGACTCCAGACAAGAGGACACAGTATCCAGGTGCAACAAGACACCACTACCATATTAATGCACATAACAGAAAACATAGTACAAAATATTTAGTGGAACAGTTTTTAGATATTTATAACAACGATAAAATAACCTTAAAGTTTGAAGACAATCTAAGAATAGGAAAGCAAGACGAGGGCTGCTATACAGGGTGTTACAAAAAGGTACGGCCAAACTTTCAGGAAACATTTCTCACACACAAATAAAGAAAAGATGTTATGTGGACATGTGTCCGGAAACGCTTAATTTCCGTGTTAGAGCTCATTTTAGTTTCGTCCACCCACGCTCAATGGAGCACGTTATCATGATTTCATACGGGATACCTGTGCTGCTAGAACATGTGCCTTTACAAGTACGATACAACATGTGGTTCATGCGCGATGGAGCTCCTGCACATGTCAGTCGAAGTGTTCGTACGCTTCTCAACAACAGATTCGGTGAGCGATGGATTGGTAGAGGCGGACCAATTCCATGGCCTCCACGCCCTCCTGACCTCAACCCTCTTGACTTTCATTTATGGGGGCATTTGAAAGCTCTTGTCTACGCAACCCCGGTACCAAATGTAAAGACTCTTCGTGCTCGTATTGTGGACGGTTGTGATACAATACGCCATTCTCCAGGGCTGCATCAGCGCATCAGGGATTCCATGCGACGGAGGGTGGATGCATGTATCCTCGCTAACGGAGGACATTTTGAACATTTCCTGTAAAAAAGTGTTTGAAGTCACGCTGGTACGTTCTGTTGCTGTGTGTTTCCATTCCATGATTAATGTGATTTGAAGAGAAGTAATAAAATGAGCTCTAACATGGAAAGTAAGCTTTTCCGGACACATGTCCACATAACATATTTTCTTTCTTTGTGTGTGAGGAATGTTTCCTGAAAGTTTGCCGTACCTTTTTGTAACACCCTGTATATTACACAGACGAAATAACGTATAAAAATAAGCTGAAGGTTGCAAAAGAAGAGGACGATGCTAAACCACAAGTGAATAAAATAAAGTAAAATAGAAGAAATTCTGGTGGTAAATAATGGAAATAACAAAATGTTGTCTTGAGATGATGTACAGATTGTGTCAAAATAAGCATACCAACACTCTTTAGTAGGAATTGAAATATGATACACTAAAAGTTTAGGAATAGACCTGCCAGAGAGATCTGCAGTAAATGGAGGGTTAAGTTTAGTAGGCTACAGGAAGGTCGGACAATTATTTACGAAGAGAGGAAAGAGGTAAATGGAGAGTTGTAGATTAGGCGACAGAAAAGTCGGAAGACAGTAAAGAGGTAAATCGAGAGTTATAGATTAGGTGACAGAAAAGTCGACCAATTATTCACATACGCAGAGAAGGCAGAAGTATGGTTATCTTGCAACAGGAAAGTCGGCCAATTACTTATGAAGAGAGAGGGAGCAAAGGCAAAAGGCGACGTGTAAGTCGACCATTAAGTGGTATTTACGGGCAAAGTGGTTTCCGCCAACTATTTCATGAAGTACAAGGATGTAGACATGCTGTCGACATAACACACAACACTAATATGGAAGTCTCATAAAAGAGATAAATGTAATAAACAAGGCCACGTAATATGAAGTGTAGAGAGTAATGACATTGACTGGTCTGTGGAATAAAGGTCTAGCTAAGAATAACCTAATTAGCCCCAACGTATTACAAAGTTACATAATGCTCGTATATAGAAATCAGTAGAAAATACACAGTCATTACATGAATACAGTTTCACTAGTATGGTTAGCAACAACGACACTCAAATATAGACGGAATTATACCTCACACTGTGGAATGAAGCAACGATTTGGTAAACGATGTTTTGTATTACGCTTGAAGCAATATTCTAAAACGTTTCCTCAATGTATCTGTGAATCGCAGTTGTAAGCCTCCGTATGTAAGATTTTAAGAACATAGCAAGAGACGCCGTGTGAAGGCGTGAGTCATTACCAATGCTGTTCAGTAGTACCAAGCTCTTAAGAATGCGAAGGGTAATGCCTCAGCAGTATTTGAACAGTGGATACAGCTCTGATCTATACAAAAAACAATGATAAACCGCTCTCACAGAAGGATGTAAACAGTGGCATTGTTGGTAAACAGCCAAAATCAAAACAAAACATCACATGCTATGTATTTATATTGTAATAGTTCATGTAGATATGTTTATTTAAAATTTCTTTAACTTTATTAGGAAACTAATTTAAGGTATTGTGTATTGTTACATGGAATTCTACTGGAGCTGTACGCTGAGGTTGGCTGTGGGAGAATTGGACTGACAGTTGTTGAACTTAACGCCAGTTAGGAAAGTCTCGAGTTTTAGAATGCAACACCACATCACGTATAACAGAACCATCAATATGGGCTGCTAGCATATGTTCTGCTAAAAGATGTGAGAGTATCGATCTTCCGATTTCCGGCCGAAGTGGCCGAGCGGTTCTAGGCGCTTCAGTCTGGAACCGCTACGGTCGCAGGTTCGAATCCTGCCTCGGGTATGGGTGTTGTGATGTCCTTAGGTTGGTTAGGTTTAAGTAGTTCTAGGGGACTGATGACCTCAGTTGTTAAGTACCATAGTGCTCAGAGCCATTCGAACAATTTTTATCTTCCGATTCCACGTATTTGTGAAAGTACAGGTGTTGCCATATAGTAATTTCTTGGAATGTCTCGATCGCTAAATAAGAGGGTGACTCAAAAGTAACAGTAAACTATTTTTTGCGAGGCATATATTTCGCTTACAGAGACAAATAAGATGTATTTTTCAACTTAAACACCCCCCCCCCCCCCTCTTTTCAATACACTTCTCACATCGTTGCACAAACTTTTCTATTTCATTCGAATAAAAGGTTTTCTGTTGTGCCCACAACCAAGAGTGCACCGCTTCTGTAACCTCATCTTTATTTTCAAATCTTCGTCCTCTGAGAGCGCCGGCCGCGGTGGTCTCGCGGTTAAGGCGCTCAGTCCGGAACCGCGCGACTGCTACGGTCGCAGGTTCGAATGCTGCCTCGGGCATGGATGTGTGTGATTTCCTTAGGTTAGTTAGGTTTAAGTAGTTCTAAGTTCTAGGGGACTGATGACCACAGATGTTAAGTCCCATAGTGCTCAGAGCCATTTGAACCATTTTTTTTGAACCTCTGAGAGCGTCCTTCAGGAGTCCAAACACATGGTAATCCGAAAGAGCGAGAGCAGGGCGGTATGAGAGATGCAGTACGACATGACATCTCAGTTTCCGAATGACGGCAAGAGTTGCAGCGACGGTGTGGGGGCTCGTGCGTTTTCGTGAAGGATAAGAACGCCTGTAGACAGACGTTCTCTGCGACGGCTCCGTACTGATAGCTTTAGCTAATTCTTCAACATAGCACTGTACCGGGCACTGCTCACTCTTTCAACCCTTTCCTATTCGTGCCCCAGAATCGCTCATTCAAGTCCCAGAAGAGGGTGAAAAGGACCTTTCCGGCAGTGTATGGCTCTGAGCACT
Organism: Schistocerca piceifrons; assembly: GCF_021461385.2. Lineage (NCBI taxonomy): Eukaryota > Metazoa > Arthropoda > Insecta > Orthoptera > Acrididae > Schistocerca > Schistocerca piceifrons. The sequence continues at coordinate 407,924,139 of NC_060149.1, forward strand.
ATGGGACTTAACATCTATGGTCATCAGTCCCCTAGAACTTAGAACTACTTAAACCTAACTAACTTAAGGACAGCACACAACAACAACAAAAAAAATGGCTCTGAGCGCTATGGGACTCAACTGCTGAGGTCATTAGTCCCATAGAACTTAGAACTAGTTAAACCTAACTAACCTAAGGACATCACAAACATCCATGCCCGAGGCAGGATTCGAACCTGCGACCGTAGCGGTCTTGCGGTTCCAGACTGCAGCGCCTTTAACCGCACGGCCACTTCGGCTGGCCAGCACACAACACCCAGTCATCACGAGGCAGAGAAAATCCCTACCCCGCCGGGAATCGAACCCGGAAACCCGGGTGTGGGAAGCGAGAACGCTACCGCACGACCACGAGCTGCGACAGTGTATTGAGGCTTGAGTTTCTTCTTGGCTAAAGAAAATGTGTGTCGCCATTCTGAAGACTGTCTTTAGCTTTGTGGTTCATAGTGATGCAGCCAGGTTTCGTCTCCTTCTCCTTTCGCGTCCTTCAGCGTTATATAGCGCCAGAAATGATGTGGCAACCTGAACACGCTTCATCTTGCTTTCATCAGTGAGCATCCTAGGCACCCACCGAGCACACAAAACATGGTGCTTGAGAACCTCACTAATAATGGTATTATCGAATCCGACACTGTTACTCAGTTCATTGGCTAAAGCCTCAACAGAAATACGCCAGTTCTTATGAACCACGGCGTCAGCGCGTCCCACGTTCTCGTTAGTAACGGCCGTGCTGGGACAACGAGAGTGTTGCTCATCTGTGACTGACGTACGTCCTCTTTTACAGGCATCAGCCCAATCGTACACTTATCTTTCACTAATACAACTATCTCCATAACTTTATAACCTCCTTCTAAGGGTTTGTTGAGGTTTTACGCCTGCCGAAAGAAAAAAAGAAGCGTACAGCTAGGGACGCGGCCATTTTGTTTCAACCTTCAACTGCCTCTCCTATTCAGCTTGTCATACCATCTGTCGGCATATGTCGGAACTTTCTCAAAGAATGTCACAACAATTCGAGCAAGTTTCAAATGCCTGTCGTGTTAATTGCATTTAATACTGATAGTTTGCTGGTATTTTTTAATTGCCCTCGTACTTTATTTACGACGTATTTTAGGGAACTGCAGGGAAGGGCTCCCTCCACCCCATCATGCTACCCTTCCCTCCAGTTTCTCGATTCTCTACCCCTACCCGTCATCCATTGCCTGCTTTTCTACTCCCCCCCTCCATTCCTGTCCCTCCCCCCCCTCCCCAACTATTTCAACATCTGTCTCATCTGCCTCCGACCCATCTCTGGTCTGAACAGGTTGAAGTTTGCTTGCTTTGTTTGGAAAACAGTAATAGAAAATTGCAGTGCCTGCCTTTATAATGATGGCCTTCACGCTGCTGTTTCTCGATAGAATATTTGGACACTGTGCCTAGCGTGCTGTACGTTCTTTGTACAGGGTGTTTCAAAAGTGACCGGTATATTTGAAATGGCAATAAAAACTAAACGAGCAGCGATAGAAATACACCGTTTGTTGCAATATGCTTGGGACAACAGTACATTTTCAGGCGGACAAACTTTCGAAATTACAGTAGTTACAATTTTCAACACCAGATGGCGCTGCAAGTGATGTGAAAGATATAGAAGACAACGCAGTCTGTGGGTGCGCCATTCTGTACGTCGTCTTTCTGCTGTAAGCGTGTGCTGTTCACAACGTGCAAGTGTGCTGTAGACAACATGGTTTATTCCTTAGAACAGAGGATTTTTCTGGTGTTGGAATTCCACCGCCTAGAACACAGTGTTGTTGCAACAAGACGAAGTTTTCAACGGAGGTTTAATGTAACCAAAGGACCGAAAAGCGATACAATAAAGGATCTGTTTGAAAAATTTCAACGGACTGGGAACGTGACGGATGAACGTGCTGGAAAGGTAGGGCGACCGCGTACGGCAACCACAGAGGCTTGTGCAGCAGGTGATCCAACAGCGGCCTCGGGTTTCCGTTCGCCGTGTTGCAGCTGCGGTCCAAATGACGCCAACGTCCACGTATCGTCTCATGCGCCAGAGTTTACACCTCTATCCATACAAAATTCAAACGCGGCAACCCCTCAGCGCCGCTACCATTGCTGCACGAGAGACATTCGCTAACGATATAGTGCACAGGATTGATGACGGCGATATGCACGTGGGCAGCATTTGGTTTACTGACGAAGCTTATTTTTACCTGGACGGCTTCGTCAATAAACAGAACTGACGCATATGGGGAACCGAAAAGCCCCATGTTGCAGTCCCATCGTCCCTGCATCCTCAAAAAGTACTGGTCTGGGCCGCCATTTCTTCCAAAGGAATCATTGGCCCATTTTTCAAATCCGAAACGATTACTGCATCACGCTGTCTGGACATTCTTCGTGAATTTGTGGCGGTACAAACTGCCTTAGACGACACTGTGAACACCTCGTCGTTTGTGCAAGATGGTGCCCGGCCATTCCGCACTGCCGACGTCTTTAATTTCCTGAATGAATATTTCGATGATCGCGTGATTGCTTTGGGCTATCCGAAACATACAGGAGGCGTCGTGGATTGGCCTCCCTATTCGCCAGACATGAACCCCTGTGACTTCTTTCTGTGGGGACACGTGAAAGACCAGGTGTACCGCCAGAATCCAGAAACAATTGAACAGCTGAAGCAGTACATCTCATCTGCATGTGAAGCCATTCCGCCAGACACGTTGTCAAAGGTTTCGGGTAATTTCATTCAGAGACTACGCCATATTATTGCTACGCATGGTGGATATGTGGAAAATATCGTGCTATAGTTTCCCAGATCGCAGCGCCATCTGTTGTTGAAAATTGTAACTACTGTAATTTCGAAAGTTTGTCTGCCTGAAAATGTACTGTTGTCCCAAGCATATTGCAACAAACGGTGTATTTCTATCGCTGCTCGTTTAGTTTTTATTGCCGTTTCAAATATACCGGTCATTTTTGAAACACCCTGTATATGTCGCATGGCAGGTGTCACTCATAATGTACCCTATGCTTTACTTTTCCGTTGACAACATGACGCTTATTGCAAAAAAAGGTGTGGTGTGGTAAGAGATCTTTACGATGTTTTGTATATTGTAAGCACTGTGTTCTTGGTATGTTTCGATCTTTGAGATCAACGCCATCTGATGCCGAGTTAAAGTAATATAGTCTTCAAGTCTGCTGCATTCAGTCTGGCATGCGACATATCAAAATAACATCTTTTGCAAATGCGTCTAACGGCAATTTTACATGATAGCGTACATTTTTCTCGTATTGCTCACTTGCAGGAGAGTTCATAAGCATATTGTAAGTACTTGTAGTCAATGTGGACTTTCGTTCCTGATGTTACACTGGTCTTTTAATATTTATATGTTAGCTTTCCTCATTTGTGTTTTGTGAGCGCGCCGGAGATCATCGCCATCAGTGTTTAGTGTGTGTGCATCGTTTTGTGTTTCGTGCAGTTACAACTCAACTGTTCACATGTGCCGTCGCCGTTCTCCGTGTTTTGTGCGCCGTGTCTCCAAGTGTTAGTGTTTTTTTCGTCCAACGTGAACGGCTTCTTGTTTCTTGTTTTTTTGTATCTCCATTTTTTGCCCGCCGTTTTTTGTATTGTATATATCACCTCTCTGTCATGTTTATTGTTCCACTTAAGGCTGAAGAGCAGCGTACTATGCTGCTGACAGCCCGCCTGTATAGGTGTTTAAAATTACATTAAAGGAAAAAAAAAAAGGTTTGTGTTTTGTGCACCACCTTCCTAGTTCTCTATCCTACTTTGCAACCGTCCCAACGCACTCTCCAAACCCACCAGTCCACCACTTGGTGCAATCAGTGATTCCTTCGTATCAACCCCTCCAAAACACAGGCAATCATCATAGGCCGCTCCACCTGTTCCTTCTGTCTCCATGATTTCTACCTCACCATTTATGGTCGTCCGATCCAGCTCACCCTCACGCTGAGATACCTTGGCCTCACTCTTGACTGTCACCTCATCTGGACCCCTCATCTCCTGACCACCCAGCAGAAAGCCCATTCCTGCCTCTGCCTCCTGAAACTCCTGTCTGGCCGGACATGGGGATTGCATCCTTCCACCATCTTCCACACCTACAAATCCCTCATCCATTCTATCCTCTGTTATGCCAGCGTTGCTTGTATCTTCGCCCTCACCGACATAGTATCGAGAAAAAATGTAAAGAATAGCATGATAAAGGCATATGAGGATGCAAAGGGTTCATCAAATTGAAAGGACGGCAATGCGCTATAGTAGTTGTTATTCCCAGCTTCTATTTGTTTAAGTTAACAAAAGACCACCAACAGCATAAAGGTGCAGAATAATGGTCCTTTTAAAATTTTTACTATTAAAAGAATAATATAATTAGTGCTGAAAGTGTAACTAAAGATGAATGATTTTGGGATATAAAGTTGTAAACGAATATGTTGAGGATAATTATTAGTTTTTCTAATCACAAAATAATTGAGTCTATCGTCATACAAATTAATTAATGATTAGAGATTGAAAAAATGTAATACCTATTCAAGTTTTAGGAAACAATAACATATCACAAGTATAGTGGAACTGTATGGCTCTTGAGAGATAACTGAAAAATTTATAAATATTTACGTATTTCCAAAATTGATTGTTGTCTGATAGAACATCTCAATTTATGAAACTCACAGAAGAAAGGGCATGTGTAATATTCCTGGCTTTACAGCCATGATATTCTGCTACAAGAAGCTCTTCTTAGAGCAGTTGAGAAGGCAGCACTGGGAAGATGACGTAATGTAGTGTGAGGTACCGGTGAAAGATGGTTTATTCAGTACGTATATCGTGAGAAAGACTGCCTAAATTATGAAACTGTGGTCCTTCTCTGCGATTGGCTGCTGTGTTCGGAAGTATCACGCCAAAATGATAAAATTCTGTTATAAATATTAGAAAAACTAAACTGTAGATTTACTTGTATTTCATCTAAAAGCATCTCTTAATAGTAGGTTATCATTCCATTATTTCAAAAGTTTTAATTACGAGCAGAATAATGAAAAATTTCTAAACGAAAAGGCAGACGACATATTTCGGAGATCTTCGAGTGACACCTAACTTGGAAGGCAGGTGAGGTGACTCGGAGGACAGACAAGCTGTCTGCCGCGTTATGTATTGGTTAAGAACTTATTAGCAATCTGCGGTTCTTGGACTTGTAATTGAGAACTGGTTTGATAGTAATTATGCAAACAATCAGTTAACTATTTTGTTTATTCTCTATGGAAATGTGAACATTGGAAGTCATTTGTGATTCATAAAATGGACTATAATTGTGCATTTTCGCGTATTCTGCTAATAAAAGGCGAGTGGCATCCAGTTTAAATAAACCAGTTCAAATTTTAATTATTACACAATATCTGTTCCTAGTTATCAGGTTGTTACAGCCTCAAGCTAACTGTTTCATGACCTACGTGCTGTTTTCTGTGCAGGTGACAACAATTATAGAAGAGTGGAGGTTGGTGAACATTATTCAGAACTCATGCATTCCATTCAGAACGGTGGAAGCAACTAGGCACCTCGCGTGTACTGCATTTCACACACATCAAAGAAAGTTCTGCATCACCTCGGTTCCGAGAGTTCCGGAACCTGTACAGAAAATTGGAATAGAGGGCAACATAGACATCATTTCCGCCTTCTTATTGCTCATGAAAACCACACATTGCATGTTGTATGCGGGCTTTCAAAACGACTACGCTCCCTCAGACTCAGAGTTGAAATCATAAAAGTTTTGGCTGGTTTCGTTGTCTAGGGGCTGGGATAAGTAGTTGCCATTTTACAGGCCAAATACTGCTGAGTCTACAATATACGATAAGAATACCCACATGAATCGAATGATCGAAAGTTTCTATCACTCGGCAATTGCGAATTATGAATGTAACATATAAATTTATAAATGAATGATTGCAATAAAATAAAATCTACAGGTACTATCTTAACGACTTTAAATGATGAGTACGATAGCAGAAGTACTTTTGAGAATGCGGTATATTTCTGTAAAACACTTATTGGTGTCGATGGTCCAGCAATTAAATAAAATGTAAGTTGAATAACAGGGAAACAATAGATTCCTACTGTACGTAATTAGTTATGAGCAACAACATAGATCGAGAGGTATTCACTTCTAAACGCACACTACATCTTCCCTGCAGAAGCCACGGAAATCACACAAGAGCACAGGTTGGCACTCCGAAATATTTCTATCCTCCGCGACCACGGGCAAACTGCTCCACTGTTCAAGTCTTTCAACCGACTGTGCGTCCGTCGCGCTGTACTGTCCGCGTCCAGCACTCTGTCCCGTGTCCAGTGCCGTATTCTCCCGAACTGCCAGAACTACCCTCGTGTCCTCTCTCGAAACGATCCTCCTCCCCCACTTCCATACAGTCTCTCCACGTGTCCATTTTGCAACGCTCGCTGTGATTCGCTAGAGCGCTCCAGCCCTGTCTCAGGCCAACGCAAAGTCACAAACATAATGAAACATATTCGAAATACTGGATTTACATTTAAATAACTCGAAATTAAATAAATATTCCTACACCTGGACCATAAACACGCTGTAACACACATGATTAGATACATAAACAAATTAAATAAACATACATCAAAGGAATAGAACAAAAGATAGGCCAGTTGCCTAATGTCTCTGTGCTTTCTAAGACACAGTAAATGGTTCAAATGGCTCTGAGCACTATGGGACTTAACATCTATGGTCATCAGTCCCCTAGAACTTACAACTACTTAAACCTAACTAACCTAAGGACATCACACAACACTCAGTCATCACGAGGCAGAGAAAATCCCTGACCCCGCCGGGAATCGAACCCGGGAACCCGGGCGCGGGAAGCGAAAACGCTACCGCACGGACACAGTAAATATTTAACCAATTTCTTCGACGGCCGGTGTGGCCGAGCGGCTCTAGGCGCTAAAGTCTGGAACCGCGCGGCCGCTACGGTCGCAGATTCGAATCCTGCCTCGGGCATAGATGTGTGTGATGACCTTAGGTTGGTTAGGTTTAAGTAGTTCTAAGTTTTAAGGGACTGATGACCTTATCAGTTTAGTCCCATAGTGCTCAGAGCCATTTTTGAACCAATTTCTTCATGAATAATATATATCGGATATAAACAAAGACATAGATGAATAAGTATATTTATAAGCATGCTTCTATCGTTTTTTAGTGTAACTGTGGAGTACTTCTGGCCTGACGCGATCGATATAATCGGCCATTTTGACCTCCTATAACGCATGTAATATTCAAGTTACAGGCCTGTAATTTATAGCAATTTAGGTTTACACTAATAGCTTTCTAAAGACACGTCGATCGACAAAATCGGATGAAGCGTTTACATGTTGGAAATTCGTTACTGGGTGTTACTTGTCTAATTTACAGTCAGATACTACACTTTAAACTAAAGATATTGAAAATCTGATTACACCATCAGAATCTTCGAGCAAATAATGGTAATGTACATGTTTCATTTTGAGTTATCATGATTCCTCTGGCTTCTATTAATTTCTATGTGAACTGTGAAATGTCTGCCATTAAGGTTTTACAAAGTCCGCTATCTTTGGCATTCCCGGCATAGGAATCTCCTTCATCGACGCAAAGCACCGTCCTCGTCACAGTGTCAACATGGAATTCCCAGCCACGCGGCTAGACCATGCGATGGGGCTACTCCTCTCGTCCGACTAACGTATGGCACCACGTGTTTGCTGCCGGGCCACGGGTGGCCGAGCGGCCGCCCCAGCTCCGAACATATAATATTTCTGGGGCGCCACAAATCGCCAGTTACCTCACATGTACCACCATACAGAGAGACCTTTAGAGGTGGTAGTTCTGATTGATGTACACACCAGTACCTCTAATACCCGGTAGCACGTCCTCTTGGATTGATGCATGCCCGTATTCGTCGTGGCATACAATCCACAAGTTCATCAAGGCACTGTTGGTCCAGATTGTCCCACTCCCCAACGAGTATTCGGCCTAGATCCCTAAGAGTGGTTGGTAAATCACGTCGTCCATAAACAGCCCTTTTCAATCTATCCTAGGCATGTGCGATAGGGTTCATGTCTGGAGAACACGCTGGCCACTCTAGTCGAGCGATGTCGTTATTTTGAAGGAAGTCATTCACAAGATGTGCACGATGGGGGCGCCGGTTGTTGTCCTGAAGACGAATTCCTCGCCGATATGGTTGCACTGTCGGCCGAAGGATGACGTTCACGTATCGTACAGCCGTTACGGCGCCTTCCATGACCACCAGCGGCGTACTTCGGCCCCACATAATACCACCCCGAAACGTCAGGAAATCTCCATGTTGCTGCACTCGCTGGACAGTGTGCCTAAGGCGTTCAGCCTGACTGGGTTGCCTCCAAATACGTCTCTGACGATTGTCTAGTTGAAGGCATATGCGACACTCATCGACGAAGAGTACGTGATGCCAATCCTGAGGGATCGATTCGGCATGTTGTTGAGCCCATCTGTACCGCACTGCATGGTGTCGTGGCTGCGAAGATGGACCTCGCCATGGACGTTGGGAATGAAGTTGCGCATCGTGCAGCCTATTGCGCACAGTCGTAACACGACGACCCGTGGCCGCACGAAAAACATTTTTTAACATGGTGGCATTGCTGGCAGGGTTCCTCCGAGCCATAATCGGTAGGTAGCGGTCATTCAGTATAGTAGTAGTCCTTGGCCGGCCTGAGTGAGTCATGTCATCGACAGTTCTTATCTCTCGGTATCTCCTTCAAATGGTTCAAATGGCTCTGAGCACTATGGGACTTAACTTCTGAGGTCATCAGTCACCTAGAACTTAGAACTACTGAAACCTAACTAACCTAAGGACATCACACACATCCATGTCCGAGGCAGGTTTCGAACCTGCGACCGTAACGGTCGCGCGGTTCCATATTGTAGCTCGGCCACACCGGCCGGCTGGTAGCTCCTCCATGTCCAGACAACATCGCTTTGGTTCACTCCAAGACGCCTGGACACTTCCCTTGTTGACAGCTCTTCCTGCCTTGTTAATGCAGACGCGATCGAACTGCGGTATTGACCGTCTGGGCATGGTTGAATTACAGACAAGATGAGCCGTGTACCTCCTTCCTGAAGGAATGACTAGAACTGATCGGCTGTCGGACCCCCTCCACCTAACAGGCGCTAATCATGCAAGGTTGTTGACATCTTTGGACGGGTTTAGTGACATCTCTGACCAGTCAAAGGGTACAATATCCACAGTCAACGTCTGTCTTCAGGAGTTCTGGGAACTGGGGTGATGCAAAACTTTTTTTGATGTGTGTAGTACAAATGAGACCAGTGATACGTCATCTGTGGTAAGACAGAGAAGGTACGAAGGAAGGAAGTTTTGTAGGAAAGGAGTTTGTCATAAACACTTACATCCTTCTCTCTCTCTCTCTCTCTCTCTCTCTCTCTCGCTCTCTCTCTCTTCACTTGCCGTACCATGACGACACCACGGCCTTGGTCAGCTGCACTAGGTTTCTCGGTTGACGTTCCATGGCGCGAACAGTCTGATCGAGGTGATCCCACAGATTCCCTACTGGGTGTAAATGCGGGGAGCAGCGTGCCCAGGGGAGCACGGTAAATTCATCTTGGTGCTCTTCCAACCACTACTGGGAACTGGGAGCTGTGTGACATGTTGTACTGTCCTGCTGGTAGATGCCATCAAGCTAAGAAAAAACGAAGTGCATGTAGGGGTGGACATGGTAGAGAACACTCAGGAAATTCCACAAAAAGTTTTCCATACCATAACGCGCCCTCTCCCAGCCTCAACCCATTGATTTCAGACGTTTCACGCTGTTCTCACCAATGGCCATCTATCTGATGGACCCTAATAAGTGATTCATCTGAAGAAACCATCTGCAACCAATCTGTAGTCATCCAGTAGTGGTACTGGCGTCTAATTTCCAACCTTCAGTGTTGATGGACGGTAGTCGGCATGGGTGCATGAACTAGGTGTCTGTTGCGGAGGCCGGCACGCAGCAACGTTCGCTAAACGGTCGTTGATCGGACGCTGTTGGTAGCCACTTGGTCAATCTGGGCTCTTGCACAACAGTTGCACGTCTTTTCGATTGCCGGCCGGAGTGGCCGACCGGTTCTAGGCGCTACAGTCTGGAACCGCGCGACCGCTACAATCGCAGGTTCGAATCCTGCCTCGGGCATAGATGTGTGTGATGTCCTTAGATTAGTTAGGTTTAAGTAGTTCTAAGTTCTAGGGGACTGATGACCTCAGAAGTTAAGACCCATAGTGCTCAGAGCCACTTTTTTTTTTTTTCTTTTCGATTGAGACGTCTCTTTAGCCACCGTTCACCCTTCTCGTCTATGGCCCATGGTGTCCCACAGTTGCCTCGGCGCCTTTTTTGGATGCGCCATTTCGCCATGCACGGTATGTTTTAACCATGACAGCACGCGAAAGGTTTAAAAATGTAATCGTTGCGAAAATGTTTCCATTTGATCCGAAAGCTAGTGGTCATTCCCTATTGGACATCAGATAAATCGCACCGTTTTCTCATTACAACGACTGCATGGTTTTCCGTGTTTCCCCGAGACGCCTTGTATACCTTCTGCTGCTAGTTATGGCACCTGCCGTCTGTGAGTGATTATTGCACGATGACGTCGAACGCAGGTGGTGGTCACATTACTGTGACTGGATCTTGTAGTTCTCTATTATTTGTTCGTCTGAAGCATTTAATGTCTCTGATGCGTTTGAAGTAGAATTCCAAAAAATGGCTCTGAGCACTATGGGACTTAACCTCTGAGGTCATCAGTCCCCTAGAAAGAAAATCGTTCAAATGGCTCTGAGCACTATGGGACTTAACATCTGAGGTCATCAGTCCCCTAGAACTACTTAAACCTAACTAACCTAAGGACATCACACACATCCATGCCCGAGGCAGGATTCGAACCTGCGACCGTAGCGGTCGCGCGGTTCCAGACTGTAGCGCCTAGAACCGCTCGGCCACCCCGGCCGGCTGTAGAATTCCACCAACTTCCTGCGCTATAAATTTTTTACTATACAGTACGACATAAGCTTTCATCTTATCTTTGGTTTTGCGTATTTCAACTACCACTCCTACTATCATGTCGGATCCCCTTTTGCCCGGCGTAATGCTGTAACTCGACGTGGCATGAACTTAACAAGTCGTTGGAAGTTCCCCGGAAAATTATTGAGCCATGCTGCCCCCACAGCCGTTCATAATTGCGAAAGTATTGCCAGCGCAGAAATTTGTGCACGAACTGACTTCTCGATTATGTACCATAAATTTTCGATAGGATTCATGTCAGGTGATCTGGGTGGCCAAATCATACTCTCGAATTCTCCAGAAACTTCTTAAAACCAACCGCAAACAATTGTGGCCTGGTGACATGGTATCATTGTCATCCACAAAAATTCCATCATTGTTTGGGAACATAATGTCCATGAATGGTTACAAATGGTCTTCAAGTAGCCGAACATAATCATTTCCAGTCAATGGTCTGTTCAATTGGACCAGAGGACCAGTCCATTCCATGTAAACACAGCCCACACCATTAAGAAGCTACCACCAGCTTGCACAGTGCCTTGTTGACGACTTGGGTACATGCGTTCATGGTGTCTGCACGACACTCGAACCCTACCATCAGCTCTTACCAACTGAAGTCGGTACTCATCTGAGCAGACCACCGTTTTCCAGTCGTCTTGGGTCCAATCGGATGCTCACGAGCTCAGGTGAGGCGCTAAAGACGATGTCGTGCTGTTAGCAAAGGCCCTCGCGTCGGCAGGTTGCTGCCATAGTCCGTTAACGCCAAATTTCGCCACACTGTCACAGCGGATACGTTCGTTGTATGTACCACATTGGTTTCTGCGGTTACTTGATTCAGTGTTGCTTGTCTGTTAGCGCTGACAACTCTACACAAACGTTAAGTGAAAGTAGTCGTTGTGAGAGGTATTGCCTAAAATTTTTTATTTCCGGCACACCCTTGACGCTGTGGGTCTCGGAATATCGAATTCCCTAACGATTTCCGAAATGGAATGACCCCTGCGCCTAGGTCTAATTACCATTCTGTATTTAGAGTATGTTAATACCCGTCGTATGGCCATAATCAAGTCGGAAACCTTTTCAAATGGACCACCTGATCACAAATGACAGCTCCACCAGTTATCTGCCATTTTATACCTTGAGTACGCAACACTACTACCATCTGTTTATGAGCAAATCGCTATCGCATGAACTTCATCATCTAAGAGTATTTTCATATTTTGTTCAAATCCTCTGCAAAGCAGCATGCCATTCTTTGTCTTACAGACGTGCGTCATGAAGTTTCCACAATCGTGTTGCTCCATTTTTATAGTGGTTATGTATGCAACGCGATCATAAAGGATGACAGCATTTAAAATCTACTGCTCTACCACTAATATCCATACTAGAAGCAAAACTAAACTGAAAATACTTCAGTCGAGCAGGTAATGGGTTTAAAGTAGTTCTAATGGAATATTAATTTTTGTACGCTACTCCAGTCCACATTCCTTCACTGCTGCTTTAGAAATTTGGATGAACGATTAAATCGCGGCCCAGGTAGTAAGCATCGAATTCTCGCGCAACGGAAATGTCTTCTCACGTGCAGGTGGCGAAAGATGGCTTGAAGGAGAATGTCGTGTTGCTTCAGCATCATAAATGGTCTTTATTTCGCAAGTTATGATTAATTAGTAGTCAAATAAGGAACAACCCCAGGACAAGGCTACCGACAATGAATGATTAGTGAGACGTTAGACAGCAAGCTGTGGGCCCCCAACTCATTAATTCTGTAAAGACATGGAATTACACTCATGTGTTGAGGAAATAACCAGGTGGCTATGTGTGAGAGTGGACAATGGTGGTTCTCGCAGATAGCTTGTAGACACACCAAAGAATTATGCTTCTCTGTTAACTACAGACTACTGTTTCAAACACTGGTGACATAGTGAGCAAAGAATACGGCGCGGCGGGAACAGAAATCTGGAAATGCTTTTGTTGAACCCGCCGCCATTTAAGACGTGAGAATAGCAACTATTGTGTCAAAGGTGTGACCAAAACAAGTGAGCAATACACGAAAGCTACAGAACGCGACCTAACATCACACAAATACCGACTTACGGAGAACCACGGAAGACTTCATCCACTTACGAAGGTACACTTACAGCAGCCACCAACCGCCGCACTTCGTTATTCGTCTCGGGCTCCCATCAGCGTTCGGACTTAATACACCGTCGATGTACACCAGCACTCTGTCATTCCGAGAATCATTGGCCCTAATCAGGTTATTCCGCGGTCGTTAGGACTGGGGAAAACAAAAATGCTTTACATTTGAATAACGCAACCTTTAGAGCCTCGTGTGACTCTTACTCTCTCATCCACCATCCCTACTCCTTCACAAATGTTAATCTTGCATCCAAATGGAGAGGGTACAACTTGTTAGATTTTGAAATGTCCAATCATTACAATCGTTACAGTTCTGCGGCCCTCTGTCTCTTTCACAATTCTCTTCCTCGTCTTTCCCAGAACGGCGCTCGCTCACAGGTAGATCGCGAAGAGACGACCAGAAGGTCTGAAACATACCAAGCATTTTTCCGTCTCTTTCCCGTCCTGAATTTTCTTCTCATTTCCAAACCTGGCTGTCTCTACCGAGTGGCTGGCCGGAGTGGCCGAGCGGTTCTAGGCGCTACAGTCTGGAACCGCGCGACCGCTACGGTCGCAGGTTCAAATCCTGCCTCGGGCATGGATGTGTGTGATGTCCTTAGGTTAGTTAGGTTTAAGTAGTTCTAAGTTCTAGGGGACTGATTACCTCAGAAGTTAAGTCCCATAGTGCTCAGAGCCATTTTTCTACCGAGTGGTGAGGACGAATTTTCGTTAGAATACGAACACGCCAATGATTCTCTCCCTGGGGCTCCCGTGTTTTGTCGTTTCCCTCATCCAAAGGCTTCTTTCGCACTCCCAAAGTAACTCTGGTGGAGACGAGAGATTTTCGTTTAAGTTCACCGTCTTCCTCACACAAGGCGCGTTTTTGTGAAGCTCAAAATTACGTAAAGTTTCGGCCTGGGATAAGTTTCCGTTACCATTTGAAAAATCAAACCGTCGTTTCGCCCCTAGTGTATTTTTCCTTCCTCTGCCACCACGATGTGTTAACTTCTAATCACCCATACACTCTCACATAACTGCAGTCAGACATAGAGTGAGGAATAAAGGATACTGGGTGAAATACAACTCTTGCAAGTCCTATCTTCCTTCCAGAAGTCTTTTAGTATCGTCCCCAGTGTAAAGCATGTTAGCATAGCACTCTCTAAACAGCGCTGGGGGCGTTTCGGGAATCAAAATAAAAGTGGCTAACAGTTATCTTTCATTGCCTGTTTCTTCTGGCAATAAAATAGTGGAGGACGACTTTGTAATAGTAAGTCAGTCTCAAAAATTTTCTTCATATTTCCAAACTAACGTATGAGTGCGTAAATGAAAGGTAAAGAAAGCAAAACAATACCGAAGTCTGCCTAAGGTTGTCATATTGGTAGGAAATCTTGTTTGACATCAGATTCAAAACACTAACATAAAAAGAGAAAAGAAAATCTACAACATAAATACAAAACTAAACGTATATTTGAGTTTTTGTAATCATTAATGTCAATAATGTTTGACGTCAGAGGCATAAAACAACATACTGAACATAGTACGAAAGAAAAAAAAACATGTCATAAAATTGCTTCAAGGTAAAATGTCACTATGTCTTGTTAAATAATGCGATACAAGAATGACACGACAGCAGCATAAAAGAGGTGTACTACTCTCAAATGCTACATGACTACAATACACAAAAACCAATAGTGGAAAAGAGACATACTTAACTCCAGATTGATTGAAAATAATGTTTGACATGAAAATAAGTCAGCTGTGACCCTAAATGAAACTCTCATTCTGATTGGAATTGAAGGGAACAAGAATAGGCTAGTTGACCTTGAAAACAATCCAAACCATATGAACGTGCATTACGTTGACTGCAGGTTTGCCAAGGAAATAGTTTTTGGCTTTAAAAAACAGGACAAAAATGGTCGTCACTACAAAACATAGTCGTAATGCCGACGGTAGTACCCAAAGGAGTGACAAAATGGAGACTGTTTTGGATATTTGTTAAAATATGCACACGAAAGTAGTGTATAATGTGTACTATGTGATGATAACCTCGACACATCATTCATTGAGGCAAAGGTATGGAACACATGAACCATAAAACGACAAGACCAAAATCTACACTGATGTACTCACAATTCTGTACGGCCTCTTTTGACTTATGTATCACACACAGCATAACAACATATGACTGTGATGTGTCCTTGGCACCACAGCTGAGAGTAACCTTCTGAAAGGAACTTGGAGGGAAATCTGAATGGCCCACTGCATTTGGGATTCTCTATGACAGGACAGTGCCCAACAATAATCGTGCCAGTCATCTCCAGTCTCGTCTCTGAAGTACTCTCGATGTAGCCCAGGTCGCATTATCTGCATGAACCCTCCATCATGTTGGTGACTACCAAACCCCAGAACCAGTTAGTCAGATCAGCATGATTTGACGCGCTGTTTTGGGTGTATCCCCACTCAGGTGTCCGCAGAATGTGACAAACATAATAGTCGGGGTCCCAATCAGACCATCCAGGCAGGCATCAGACTAAGCATCTTATCGACTAGTAGCGCAGTACAGCTTGACATCTTGTTTTCTTCTTATTATATTGATTATCAGCTCTGCTGTATGTAACAGGCCTGACGATTGGTGACAAATTTGGGCTGTCCAGACACCAAACTTCACGCTATTATTTGCATCCAGCGATGGTCACTGATTAGTGAGGTCATTCCTGCACCATAGGGACTCACAACCTGTTCGGAACAGTTACCTCTTGTCAGCTGAGTTCTTCTTCTTTGACAGGGAGACCCAACATCGCAGACACCAGCTGAATTCCACAACACTTTGTCCCACTCAGCGGTGCACGTCAAGGCCTCCTGAGTCGCCTCCTCAGTAGACCAATGAGCTGAGAGTATTGACCGGCTTATCCTCCCCCCTCCCTCCCCACCTTCGGTGATTACAGGTTCGTCATATCCCAGGGCAGTGTGAGTATCATTCATTGCCTGCTGCATGAGTTGAGAAGTCCCGTTTCGGCACCCTGCTGCACCGCCTTATGTGTGGGTGCAGGTTGTAGGCAGGATCAACTGGTGTCTGTGCCTGCAGGAAAAAGGCAGCTGCCAGCGAGTGGCAATGGTAGCGCACCTTTTGTGTGCTCAGCAACCGATCAGTCACACGGTATACGGCTGCCCCCAGGCTCGATGCGACACTAGTTTCGGCGATTTGTTAAGGCACACCCATTTCTCTGACCCCAGCCGTCTCTTCTCTCTCTCTCTCTCTCTCTCTCTCTCTCTCTCTCTCTCTCTCCTGAAGCGCTACAGCTGCCACAACAGGTTCATGACCAATGTTGTCCGCCCCAAGAGCTGGATGGTCAGCGTGACGGCCTGCCCTCCTAAGGGGCGCGGGTTCGATTCCCGGTTGGGTCGGGGATTTTTTTTTTCCGCTCAGGGACTGGGTGTTGTGTTGTCTTCATCATCATTTCATCCCCATCCGGCGCGCAGGTCGCCCAATGTGGCGTCGAATGTAATAAGACCTGCACCAAGGCAGCCAGACCTGCCCCGTAAGGGGCCTCCCGGCCAATGACGCCAAACGCTCATTTCCATTTCCATGACCAATATTAGAGACTTGTAAGTACACTTATCTTCTTTTTTTGACTCATCCTCCTTGTACTTCAAGACAAATATAGATCACGTTACATAGTATGAGGGGCCTTAAGTAAGTACTGCAACACCTTTTTTTCTGAAAGCAGGTTGGTTTTATTTAGCCATATTGTTCCACACTCTTCGCTATTTTTCAACATAATCTCTGTTTAATGTGACGACCTTGCACCACCTTTCTGGGAGGGCCTGTATGCTCGCATGGTACCACTACTGGTCGACGTCGGAGCCAACGTCTTGCTGCATTAATAACCTTCCCATCGCCCACGTACTACTTACTGCAGAATGCGTCCTTGATTCGGCCAAACGGATGGAAGTCGGAAGGTGTGAGATCTGAGCTGCAGGGTGGATGAGAAAGAACAATCAAACGAAGTTTTGTGAGCTCCTCTCAGCTGCGCAGACTTGTGTGAGGTCATATGTTGTCGGAGAAGAAGAAGTTCGTTTGCATTTTTGTGGCGACGAATACGCTGAAGTCCAGAATGAAATTTTCACTCTGCAGCGGAGGGTGAGCTAATATGAAACTTCCTGACAGCTTAAAACTGTGTGCCGGACCGAGACTCGAACTGCAAAGTTCGCAGAAGGGCTTCTGTGAAGTTTAGAAGGTAGGAGACGACGTACTGGCGGAAGTAAAGCTGTGAGGACAGCTCGTGAGTCTTGCTGGGGCAGTTCATTTGGTAGAGTACTTGGCCACGAAAGGCAAAGGTCCCTATTTCGAGCCAGTTTTAATCTGCCAGAAAGTTTCACGCTGAAGTCGTTTCTTCAGTTTACTGAGGTTAGCACAATAAGCTTCAGAGTTGATCGTTGCACCAAGAGGGAAGGGTTCACCTGTGATGATATTCAACAAACGATGATCACGATCAAAGTTGTGACGTGCAATCAGTTCTGCGCAGATGGTCCTTCACTACTCTTCACGGTCGTTTTGTTCGGCGGCAAGAAACCCAGTGGGTAATATGAAACTTCCTGACAGCTTAAAACTGTGTGCCGGACCGAGACTCGAACTGCAAAGTTCGCAGAATGAGAGAGTCTGCACGTCCCAACATTGCAGGGGTCGCAACTTCGTACGGCCAGCCAGCATGCAGGAGATCGGACAGGTTTGTGCGACCTTGTTGCGATGATGACAGACGCTTTGCCTAACAGACTCACCATGCTTTCGTTCACTGGCAGGTCTCCGTAGATATTCTGCAAGTGCCTGTGAATGTCTGTGATGTTCTGGTTTTCCGAAAAAAAAATACTCAGTGACAACTCTCTATTTAGAATACACCCTAGGAAACTATTGGAGCTGAAGCAGGAATATTACACGATGTCCCACAGAAAATTCCCCTGATTTTCAACCACAATTGGCTGAGAAAAAAATTTGTTGAGTTACTTATAGAGCACACCTCGTACGACTAATCATCAATTTGAGGGACCCATACACCAGAGTAAAGTATATACCTTACAAGTTGATTCACTATTTATATGATCGTGTTTACAATAAAACCTATCTAGGATAGGAGTGGAAAGGAGTGAGAAAAGTATTCTAGTGATACCGCCCTTATTTTCTACCCACGTTATCACACACTATACCAGATCTCTACATGCATCTGAGCATGCATTAATAAAAGTAGCTTTCCATTTCTTTACGTTGTCACCTTCTAAACATCATGAATGAAACTAATTATACAAGGTACGTTAGTTCACTACTAAACTACACTCCTATGGTTGTGGAGGCCACGCAACGCCACAGGAGTTTGGCTATTCTTTACTAAATGAGCCTTTGGTGTGCACCAAGTATCCCTTCTCGATATGCAAATCACCCCTCTACGGTACAGATATATGGTAATGATTTCAGCTAAAGGGAACAGAAGGGAAGGATGGCCCTGACATGTGAAACGTAGCTGTGAGTCTTACAAGGAATTAATTAATGTGAGAGTAGAATCGGACACAGATGTCTAGTAGAATTAAACATAAATTCACAAAAATGATGATTTATTGACAATTTTGTTGAATTTCTGTTATCATCGGACAAAAGAAAGTACAGAAACTATCTCTCTTTGACGAAAGGTGCTCAGGGCCTGAGTTCATGGAAATAAGTACGTTAAACTGCAAGGGTGAGCGGTGTGGCTCCTAAAGGAATGGAGATTACTTTTGTAACAAGGCTTGATAGAAAGTCTAATTCAATTTAGTCATTGGATCGTCCTGACTATGATAATTGCATCGATTTGGAAGTGTGGTGGCTGAGCATGTGAGAAATCCCAACAACAAAGTCTTGGCCAAGAGTCCAAGGACAAAGCGTGACGATTAATAGCAGGTGAGACCAAAGTGCGCTAGTCCTCTCGTGAGTGTTGCTTGCCCATCACATTGCTGCGTAACTTACACATCTTATGCGGAGCCGAGGTGAGATGAAGTGGCAGCGCGTAATGGTCTGCTAAGTGAATGTTGCATCATTCTCTGCCCTCTGCTCACTTCTCCTCAAGTGTCTTACAAGACAGTTCCGCTCCTAACTGTATCTGAAGACCACTCCGCCCCTGGTCTGAAGGAACCTCTGTCCCTAATGTCTCTAAAAACTTGCACTCTCCGCCTTTGCCTTCGTGATGCCCACGGAAATTCTCGTAATTCAGCGTTTCAAGCTTTGCCAATGGGAATTCTCGTCCCAAAAATGGGACGCTTATTATTCAAAATAGTCTAATTGTTTCGCGAAGCTGCAAGCGCCGACGAATAGTAAGCTATCGTTTCCATAGTTTGCAAACACCAACCAATCGTAACTCAGCCTTGCTTTGCCACCTACACTCCACTTGGACTGTGTGGCCCCCCTGAGTCATCGCAAGCTTCAAAGCTGTTCCTAACGGTGGAGTTTTGCTCTTTCCACTCTACAGGCATCTTATTCGCATGGCTGTAACGGATCGTGCAGCCACGTCTCGATCCCTGAGTCAACAGATGGGGACGTTTGCAAGACAACAACCATCTGCACGAACAGTTCGACGACGTTTGCAGCAGCATGGACTATCAGCTCGGAGACCATGGCTGCGGTTACCCTTGACGCTGCACCATAGACAGGAGAGCCTGCAATGGTGTACTCAACGACGAACCTGGGTGTACGAATGGCGAAACGTCATTTTTTCGAATCAATCCAGGTTCTGTTTACAGCATCATGATGGTCGCATCCGTGTTTTGCTACATCGCGGTGAACGCACATTGGAAGCGTGTATACGTCATCGCCATACTGGCGTATCACCCGTCGTGATGGTACTGGGTGCCATTGGTTACACGTCTCGGTCACCTCTTGTTCACATTGACGGCACTTTGAACAGTGGACGTTACATTTCAGATGTGTTACACCCCGTGGCTCTACCCTTCATTTGATCCCTGCGAAGCCCTACATTTCAGCAGGGTAATGCACGACCACATGTTGCGGGTCCTGTACGGCCTTTATGGATACAGAAAATGATCGACTGCTGCCGTGGCCAGCACAATCTCCAGATCTCTCACCTATTGAAAACTTCCGGTCAATGGTGGCAGAGCAACTGGCTCGTCATAATACGCCAGTCACTACTCTTGATGAACTGTGGTATCGTGTTGAAGCTGCATGGGCAGCTGTACCTGTACACGCCATCCAAGCTCTGTTTGACTCAATGCCCAGGCGTACCAAGGCCGTTATTACGGCCAGAGGTGGTTGTTCTGGGTACTGATTTCTCCAGATCAATGCACCAAAATTGCGGGAAAACGTAATCATATGTCAGTTCTAGTATAATATATGTGTCCAATGAATACCCCTTTATCATCTGCATTTCTTCTTGGTGTAGCAATTTTAATGGCCAGTAGTGTACCTTTGCCTCACCTTCTGTTCTTCCTTACATGGTGGATCGCTTGTATCTACTATTAATAAACAGAAACAGAACATCATAGCATTACATGAGTAATGTCACACCATACACACCTAGCTTCGTTGTTGGCAAATGCATGCCTCACAAAACATATTGACTTTCTCCTTCCTCTGCGACTCCGACTTCACTAAAACATGTCAGGTTCTATGAGACTATACCACAAAATACAACAACATCAGCAAAATGCGGTCCTCACATCCCTAGGCCTGGAACAAAAGTCAACGCAACTCTGTAATCAACCACAAACGTTTTGTAGCGCGTGCGTATCAACATCACTCATTTCCTTACATAAGACGAATAGAAAACTGATAACTTGTGGACATCAGGTGACAAGATCGAATACCGAAAGTGACTGTGTCAGCAAAGACTACTTTGTACGATAGTTACCATAAACTCTATACGTTCTGCCCCTAACACTACTACACGCTGACCTTCTATTCATTACAACAAGACTGACTGTACTTCGGTGACAATCTGTCTCATAAAATAGGACAGTCTATCTAATAAATTAAGACAGAACCTTGTGCACAAAACAATACCTAATGTTTTCTCTGTGTAAATTGTCACTGCATGCAAATTATCCCCAGCATGTCTCAACATGTCTGGTGGCTGAACCTCAATGCAAATTTAGTTAAAAAACCTAAGAGAACAGCAGCTTCACAGATCAGCCAAGAGTACTTGAGACAAAACGCTACCTCATTCGCCATGGAGGACGTTCACTTTCTAGATACATCCCGAACCTTGAATTCAGTTAACTATGCACAAAGACAATCGATAGATCTTTCTCAGCTAACTGCACCCTGAATTATATGGCCGTTTCCAAATACAGTCGTCCTGCTGCAAGGATTCGATTTCTTGCAGTAGATTCTTAAAGGCTTCAATTTATTCACCAGTCAATCCTGTAAGGACGTGGTGAAAGAGTTCTGGTAGCTTCTGACAGCAAAAACAAATTAGCTCAGTGCTGCTGTACGGCGCATCCAGAAATTGGTTTTTCTTTAGCACTGTTTCCAGAAATTTTACCGAGTTGTGCTCCTCAAAACCGCACTTCGTAATAATTTCGACTTTCAGCCTTTCCTGAAGTGCCTAATGGCAATATTTGGCTAAGAAAATGGCTCTGAGCACTATGGGACTTAAGATCTGAGGTCATCAGGCCCCTAGAACTTAGAACTACTTAAACCTAACTAACCTAAGAACATCACACACATCCATGTCCGAGGCAGGATTCGAACCTGCGACCGTAGCAGTCGCGCGGTTCCAGTCTGAAGCGCCTAGAACCGCTCGGCCACACCTACCGGTAGTTGGCTAAGAAGTCACCTCAGAATTCTTTATATGTCGAACACTGTCGCGCGATTGGATGCAGTCTCAAGTCAGTCTCGTCTTCAGCTGACCATAGATAAACTCCAAGCAATGTATTTCCATCCATGACGGTGGAAAACAATGATAAAATTGTTTCTGCCAAGCTTTGGGATACAATGTGTTCCCATGTTCCTTGAACACATGAAATTTCCTCATGGGCAAGTAATGTTTGTAATCAAAATGCTCCAAGCCTCCTGACATTTCTTGCTCACTAGAATCTGACAGTTGCCCATTAACTCTGCTTGCAGCTGACAAAACTGAACTCCTTTCATGTGTGCAAGCACATCATGGGCTCATTTGTGCTCACGCATCCTATTAATTGGCACACAGTTATTGGAACTCTTGAGTAGGTCGTGAGAACCAAGTATTTCATTTACTCATGAGGTAACGCAATCAAGGTCCATCTACAATAGTGCTGCCATGTTTCCCTGTTGCCCATTTAAGGCCTCTTGGCTCTACATAAATGCTAAATGTTCCCATACTTCTGAAGCTCCACCCACCAGTACCAGACAAGTTTCACCAGATCTCCTACATGTGGCCTCAACCCCTTCTCTAATGAGATTAGTAATTGTCGCTTGTTCAGTGGTTGCGCACAGATGATGTTGTATTTTTCAGAAGCCCACTGAACCTTATCTTCTACGACTGCGTGACTCACATTCTGGAGGACCACAATTCAAACCCGCATCCGGCCATCCTGATTTAGGTTATCCGTGATTTCCGTAAATAGCTTTGGAGAAATGGCGGGATCATTCCTTCGAAACGACATAGCCGCTTTCCTTTTCCATCCTCCCCTAATCCGAGCTTGTACGCTGCGTCCAATGACCTCATTGTTGACAGAACGTCAAATATGAAGATGGCATCTGTTCTTTCGGACATGTCCCGAAAGAACAGCCGGCCGGAGTGTCCGTGCGGTTCTAGGCGCTACAGTCTGGAGCCGAGCGACCGCTACGGTCGCAGGTTCGAATCCTGCCTCGGGCATGCATGTGTGTGATGTCCTTAGGTTAGTTAGGTTTAAGTAGTTCTAAGTTCTAGGGGACTGATGACATCAGAAGTTAAGTCCCATAGTGCTCAGAGCCATTTGAACCGAAAGAACAGATGTCATTGGTGACCGTGCAGCTCTCTAGATTGAAATTACAACTAAATCAATACCATTAGCTGCTGACAGGCGTTGATATACACCAACGGGGACAGTTGAGAATATGTGCTTCGACCGGGACTCGAACCCGGGATCTCCTGCTTACATGGCAGATGCTCTATCCACCTGACCCACCGAGGGCACAAAGTATAGTGCGACTGCAGGGACTTATCGCTGGCACGCTCCCCGTGAGGCCCACATTCTCAACTTATAGTCCACACACTACATTCGTAGTGCTCCTGCCATTATACCCATTACTCGCGGCAGACAATCCACCGAGGCCCGTAAGAGTTCAGGCAATTCGTGCGCATCCGCACTGAAGAGGTTATCAGCTGGTTAGCTTTAACGATATGAAGATGGCATCTGTTCTTTCGGACATGTCCGAAACAGCACTGTCACCGTGGTGAACTGTAAAACTTGCCCGAACGGTAGCTCAGCGTGTTCGGTCAGAGGGCTGCTGGCCCTCTGTAATAAAAAATACTGAGTGAAGGAATCAACGATAAACTTGAACGGATGTCTTGTGACATCCTCCCAGATCAAAAGCAACAAACAATACCGGACAAAATGAAAAAAGAAAAGATGGATAGAGCGTCTGCCATCTAGGCAGGAGATCCCAGGTTCGAGTCCCGGTCGGGGCACACATTTTTAACTGTCCCCGTTGGTGTACATCAACGCCTGTCAGCAGCTAATGGTATTGATTAAATTGCAATTTCATTAAACACTGATCTCCTCCTCCTCCTCCTCTGACATTGCTTCGCATTTGTATCTGATAGTTGAATTTTACTCACGTATTGTCTTCACATCAGGTTATCAACTGGTTCCTTATTTTCTGGAACTAGTTCAAGGGTTTTTGACATTTTATTAACCCTTGTAAACAAGTCTGCTAATTCCCCACTGGTCTGCCTGATCTCTTGCTGAATCTCTTTAGTAGCAGAAGTTCCAACCTCAATTTTAAAATCCATGTTCCCAATTTTCGAATCAATCCTTCTTAGCATCTCAAAGATACCCCTATGGAGATCACACTGTACCGCCGGTTCGGGCAAGGATGGGGTAGGTGCACTCACAGAGGTATTTCACGGGGATGTGTTAGGTTTTTTTGCACAATTCTCTTCATCACAGTTACTAATTATGACCACTGCATCAACTGGATGAGGCACTATTGCGCCTAAATCGTCATTAGCCTCCCTACTCATTTCACCAGCTCGTGTGTCATTTCCCGGACTGGCTGTAGGTTCGCTTGTGCTTGGAATGACAGGTTGCTAGTTCAATGAGTCTGGATTTTGGACAACTGTCATTTCCTCACTACCCTGATTGATATCCATATTAAATTAATTATTCAGCCCAAGAGCTCTCTAATGTCTCCTCTGTCTATGAGGCCACATTAAATACAAAAACTGCGAAAAATCCTCGACACACATTTAACACCCGCCACTTCAACAAAAATCAACACACAGGATACACAGAGAAATCCCTCCGAAATTTCAATTTGAAGAATGCAGGACAACATCAAATGAAACAATTCAATGCAGATACATCAGAGCTGAAAGAAACACATCAGATTAAGAAATGCTACCATTCCTTAAGTTTAATTTCTCCCCACTTTCACGAAATATGCCATGAACCTTACCCTTAATTTGTATAAGAATTTAAAATACTTTCACAATCACCATCACTCTCAACACAATCGTTACAATGAGAAAAAAGTAAATGTCACAATAGATGTACACTTCTGTTACCTAACACGATCAGTAGATTACCCAACAATAAGATCAAGGGCAAAAATCACCATTTCCTATGCAAGACGCACTGGAGTTATGGCTGTTGTTTACTAAGAGAGCCTCTGTTATGTACCAAGTATTCCCTCTCGATATGCAAGTCACCCCAATACGATTCAAATGTATGGTATTAATGTAGGTACAGGGATATGGAAGGGAAGGATGGGCCTGACATATGAACTGTAGCCCTGAGTCTTACAAGAAATTAATAAATATGATAGTAGCATTAGGCACAGACGTCTACGGGAATGAAACAGGAATTTAGAAGCATTATGATTTCTTGACAGTTTAGTTAAATGTAAGTTGTTATCGGACAAAACCAAGTAAAGAAATTCTCTCCCTTAGAAGAAAGGAGTCCAAGCTCTGAGTTCATGGCAATAAGTACATTAAACTGCAGCGGTGAGCGGTATGGCTCCTAAAAGAATGGAGATAACTCTTGTAACTAGGGTTGATGGAGAGTCTAATTGAATTTAATCATGGGGTTGTTCTGACTGAGACGATTGCATCGATATCGTAAGTGTGATGGATGATAATGAGAGAAAGCTCAACAACAAAGTCATGGCCAAGAGATCAAGAACAAGGCATGTCGAATAATATCAAGTGAGATCAAAGCACGCCTACTTCCTCGTGCACGTTGCCTGCCCGCCACATTGCTGCGTAACTTACACAAGTTAAACGGAGCCGTAGTGAGATGAAGTGGCAGAGGGTGATAGTCTGCTATGTGCCCGTAGCATCAGCTCCTGCCCTCTGCTGCCTCCTCCTCAAGTATCTCCGAGGACGGTTCCGTTCGTAATAGTCTGTGAAGATCATACCGTCCCTACTCCGGAGAAGCTTCCATCCCTAATGCCTCTAAAAACGTGTTTTCCACGGCTGCCATCGCGATGACACCAAACCTGCTGGTAAGCCAGTGTAAATGAAAGTCTCAAACTCTGCCACTGGGCAATTTCGTCTCAAAAATGGGCCGTTCGTTATGCAAAATGGTCTGATCTATTTCGGGATGTTGCAAGGGCTGACGAACACCAACCAGTCGTAACCCAGCCATACTTTCCCACTTATAGTCCACGTGAACTCTGTTTTAATAGAGGCCCCAGAGAGGCGTCGCTAAGCTTCAAAGCTGCTTCTAACCGTGGAGTTTTGCTCTTTCCACCTTGCGAAGCATTCTAATCTTGCCAAGGCACCGGGAGTCGTATGTTTTTACCGCCTGCCGGCTGGACGCCACCGCTGGTTTGGAGACGTTCAATAGAACATACCGCGGCCCTGCAGAGGTGCGGGGGATGGCTGGCGCACCGTGCTAGCCCAGGCGCCGACAGTTCGAGGAAACACTAATCCCCTCACACAGAGAAACCGCCGTCCCACCTGAAGGACGATGGCGATACAGCCCGCATCCCTCGCCTATACAATGGCTTGCAGGCGACCGGTTCCCTGCCGATGACGTGGCCTCCAGCCCTGCCCTAACGGCATCCCTGGCCACTGCTCTGCTGTTCTGCCCTCTAACTACACAGAGATCCAGCACGGCAAAATTTATTAAAATTAAGAATGGGTAATCTCAGCAATCTTCACCCATGCCCCTTGAGAATCAAGACCTACGTTACAAATAGGACACATTCTATCTAGAGAGCAAAATTTGCCTATCATATTACTGATTCAATACATGTGCGTAAACAGAATGAATCGTAAGGCTGGCTACAGCCTGGCGCGTTTCAAGACACAGCCAAATCTGATTTCTTGCCTCAGCCAGAGGTCACATCCGATCTTGTGGACGTGCAACAGGGCTCACTTTCAAGTTAGAACGCTAGTGACTGAACAGGAGGTTTCGAAGCAGGTTTCAGCCTTCAAGCAGCAAATATGCAAGGCATACTAAAGCACAAATTATTTAAGCACAGAGCCACTGATGATATCAGAATAGGACAAGGTACAGGAACCGATGATACGCTCACGTCTTACTTAGAAGCTTCAAGTTACCAGATTTGTATCGAAAAACCTCTGTACCTACGATCTCTAACTAAAATATACGGCTGGATTTGTTTACTTCACCATTACTTTACTTCCAGGCTTCCCCGTCCACACTATTGTCCTAATCCCTTACGGGAATTGTCCTTAAACACATCAGTATCGTGATCTTCCAGATCTGTCGAATAAACATAGACTATTAGACGCAAAACCTCTCTCGTGTACCTAATATTAGCCGGCCATACACGACTAGATATCTGTGATGGGCCAGAAGTTCGGGCCAGTTCCGCAGGTATCTCTGGCGGACACGGCGCGCCGATTTGATGCCTGTGGTTTCCGGAAGAAACTTAGAAAGTAAATAAGATTCAGATAGGAGAAACAAAAACTTTGAGGTATGCTGATGAAATTATGTTGTGTCAGAGGTGGGTAAGTGCTTAGAAGACCAGTTAATGGAATGGATAGTGTTTTGGAAAGAGGTTACAGGATGAAACTTCCTGGCAGATTAAAACTGTGTGCCGGACTGAGACTTGAAATCGGGACCTTTGCCTTTCCCCGAGTGCTAGTTCTGCAAGGTTCGCAGGAGAGCTTCTGTGAAGTTTGGAAAATAGGAGACGATGTATTGGCACAAGTAAAGCTGTGAGGACGGGGCGTAAGTCGTGCTTGGGTAGCTCAGCTGGTAGAGCACTTGACCGCGAAAGGCAAAGGTCCCGAGTTCGAGTCTCGGTCCGGCACACAGTTGTAATTTGCCAGGAAGTTTCATATCAGTGCACACTCCGCTGCAGAGTGAAAATCTCATTCTGGAGGTTATAGGATGTTTCATGTCCATATGCATGTACATTCATGCTATTCACGCCATCTTACGGCATATGGCGGAGAGTACTTTGTGTATCCGTGTCACTTCCGCCTTTTTCTGTTCCAATTCGGAGGGAAGGACGATTTCCAGTAAGCTTTTCTGTGGGCTCGAATGTGTCTAATTTTATCTTCATGGTCTTTTCGCGAGATGTACGTAGAAGTAAGCAATGTATAACTTGACTCTTCTAGGAACGTGCGCCCTTGGAGCTTTAACAGCAAACCATACAGTGTTGCAGAACGCCTCTCTTGCAGCGTCTGTGAAGCTTTCGTGCTTGCTAAATGAACATGCAGAGAAAAGTGCTACACTTGTTTGGACCTTCTCTATTTTTTCTGTCAATCTCATCTGGCACGGATCGCAGACTGCCAAGCAGTATTCAAGTTGCGTCGTGGATTTGAGGGATATTTGGGGGAAAAATGTTTATTTTAAAATGTTGTGTTCATCTTGCTGCTTGCTTAACGGGGATATTAAATGACTAATGTTGATGTTATTCACTGTTGCTTTCACCAAAGTTCGACTCCTAAGCCTCCACGTGAATCAGCACGAATAAAAAGCACTGTGAAGTGTCTCTCACGGGAACTCAGGGAAAACAGTGATCAAGTTTCAACAAGTTTATTGATAACACACATACGGCTCCTTCAACGGTAACAATAAAAAGTTAAGAACAGCGACGTTGATCCCTACGATGAGCTTCGAGAGCGTCCTAAGACGATGAGGTCTGTAGCACCCACACGGGGGCCAGGAGAGGCTGTCGAAGCCTGTAGTCCCTGCGCCGGCCTTTATAACTGCCGGTGGCGGAGCACTCGTGATACTGTTTTCTTGTCCCCCATCGCACCCCCCTCGGATTTAGTTATAAGTTGGCACAGTGGATAGGCCTTGAAAAACTGAACACAGATCAATCGAGAAAACAGGAAGAAGTTGCGTGGAACTATGAAAAAAATAAGTAAAATATACAAACTTAGTAATCCATGCGCAAGATAGGCAACTTCAAGGATAATGTGAGCTCATGAGTGCCGTGGTCCCGTGGTTAACGTGAGCAGCTGCGGAACAAGAGGTCCTTCGTTCAAGTCTTCCCTTGAGTGAAAAGTTTACATTCTTTATTTTCGCAAAGTTATGATCTGTCCGTTCGTTCATTGACGTCTCAATTCACTGTAATAACTTTAGTGTCTGTGTTTTGCGACCGCACCGCAAACTTGCAGTTCGGAAAATATTAATTGACCTTGTTATTGAAGTCGCGAGCTATATTTACTGGACTTATATTGCCCACGGAATACATCTCACGTATTTAATGCACTCTCCTCCAAAGTAGCGAACAGTCAACTACCAGCCAGAGAGCCTCGTTAGCTAGAATACTCTCTCTTCCGTGCGCTGTAGTCGACTGAGAGTCGTGTGTTTCCATGTTTGTTTAGGTGTAGCGTCCCCATACTACGGCGCAGTTACCTCGCATCGGACGGACAGATAATAATTGTCTGAAACTAAAAAATTAAACTTTTCACTCGAAGGAAGACTTGAATCAAGGATCACCCGTTCCGCAGCTGCTCACGCTAACCACGGGACCACGGCGCTCATAAGCTCATACTGTCCTTGAAGTTGCCTATCTTGCAAATGGACTACTCAGTTTGTATATTTTGTTTATTTTTTTCATAGTTCCACACAACTTCTTCCTGTTTTCTCGATTGATCTGTGTTCAGTTTTTCAAGGCCTATCCACTGTGCCAACTCATAACTAAATCTGAGGGGGGTGCGATGGGGAGGTTCCCTTGTCAGAAGTGGCAGCCTATGCCAGATCTGGTACCGCCACCTGGTGTCCGGTCGTGAGTGCAGTATGTAAAGCTTGCCATGCTGAGGTGTGGAGGGGCCATATAGACAGCGCGCGTGCCCGAGATGGCCGAGGGGCTTCCGCTCCATATTTCGTAGACCTCCGATCTAGCAACAGGGTTTCCCAATGCATGGTTACATTTCAAAATACTGACTTCCTCGCTGTCCAGGGGCTCACCAACGCTTACATCGCATTTATCCCTAAAAGAAAGCAGTCACAAGTTTATTAAAATTGCAGCCAGTCATTTGTAGTGAAATATTGTTTACTTCTCAGTTTTCACAGACTGAATTTATTCCAGAAAAAACAAACGAAATATCCCTTCACGCCATTCACTATAGTTCATTATTAAAATAACATTTGTGAGTGTGAGAACCTAAGTAGGTCGACCGGCGTCACATGTTCACTTAACCTTCAGGAAATCCACAAAATATATTCAAAGAGCCTCTGCACACTTTTAAGTTGAAGTTCTGTAATCGTAACGATATTTTTAACTGAAATACCATCGAAGTTAAATTTAGAACAGCTCTTAGATGTTTAGACAAAGTCGCCTAACCTTATATTACCCAGAGTACAAACGCTGAACAGTGTTTCAAATTCTTCAGATATGTAAAAGTCCAAACCATTCGTTCACTGACGTGAATTTCTTCTAAGTACGCTCAAAGTAAAATTATTTCAGAGTTCCTCGCGATCATCACACGTGAAACTTTTATAAGTCGCCATCAAATACTTAACACACACGAGGCTACTTCCAGCCACGAATACATCCTTCCTGAATGCGAACTCTGCTCCAACAGAGTGCCGAAATCCAAGCGTGTCATGCGAAAATTGCCACTGATACTTATAGCTTCGTACTGAACATGAGTCAACTCAGGTATCTCCAACGTTTGTAAACATATATAAACTATAAATATAATGTCACATACACATATCACGCACGAATCTAGACGTAAATTTCATTAGTTTTTCAGTGCTGATTTGTGTAGCTTTAATAGTTTTCACAAATTTAGTTAGTGTTTCAGCAGATATGGGCGTCATTTTGCGTTTTTTTGTCACTAATAAATATTAAACAACTAAGCTAATTACAGTCATAAACCTCTAATTACCCGTACTTACTAATGCTGACGCTACTTTTACTGTTACATTTTTCATTTTCCCGATGATTCACTTTTTCATGCACACAATACACGTTGCGGCCTGTAATTTGAAATACACTATATCCACAGAAGATGTATCGATAGTGCTCACTGACAAGGGAACCCTCCATACTGTAAATCACGGATTTTGATGCTCTTCAAATATGTTGTAAAGGCACTTACCCTGAGTACCTGGCTATCCGGATTTTTAGCGACGGGCCTTGATTTTTGAGAAAATCGATATTGAAGTTCATTGCGTCCTTTGTATACCCGTAACATTACATATATTCCTAGCAAGTCAGCGTAGCGCAGCGGTTAAGGTCCACGGCTACCGCGTTGGAGGTACCGTCTTCGAATTTTGCTTGAGTGTTTTATTTTTTTTTAAATCGACCGAATTTTTCAATTTTATTTCAAAGATTATCAACAAACAGTTTAAGGTGTGGGAAATTATAAAGATATATTCATTTATTAATTTTTTTGTCATACAATATTACAAAATGTTATTTTTCATCGTCCACATTGATCGATGTGCCAGAACTATATTGTCGGTGATACTTATCATAGAAACAACCGAAGCACTCGCATTTTATGAAAGCAACCGTCTTTCAGGCGCACCGTTTCCTCATGAGCGATACCGGGAAACACAACTCTTTTGCATTCAAAAAGATTACTCTTTCATCCGCTAATTTCGATGCGAACCATGCATATGTAATCATGCTTTCAAAATTAGGTACGCTGAATTGATGTAGGATTTGCGAATGTAATTTTATCGAATCTTCCCTAGAAGCGATCTCTCTATTGTCTTTCATCAAGTCGGGAGCATTCTGAACAATTTTCGTGAAGATTTTCACGTGTCGGTAAAAATAAACATCGCAGGGTTGGCAATAAGGAGTGCACTTTTGTGGGATCACTTTTAGGATGCAGGTGTTCGCCTTCCTTTCATCAGTGAATAGATGATCGTATAAAGTTGAATCGGTTTTCCCTCCCCCCACGAATCGATAATGTACAACAATTTTTTCTGTCCCACGTACTGAAGAAGTAAAGAACGCAAAAATTCTTCGTAGACCAATTTCGTAAACTTCCCAGATTTCATGCAGGACATGACTACATTTCAGTATTTCCCAGTTAATTCGTCTACTCATTTTTGAACATCACCAAATTTTCCGGAAGGTTCTTACATACATAAAAAAAAGAGAGCAGGATTCGAACACGGTACCTCCAGCGCGGTAGCCGTGAACATTTACCGCTGTGCTACGATGACTTGCTCGGAATATATTTAATGTTATGGATATACAAAGCCCACAATGAACTTCAAAATCGATTTTCTCAAAAACCACGGACCGTCACCAAAAATCCGGATAGCCAGGTACTCAGGGGAGGTGCCTCTACAACATATTTGAAGCGCATCAAAATCCGTGACTTGCAGTATGGATGGTTCCCTTCTGAGTCCTATCCATTGACACAACGTTTGTCTGACTCGCTTAAAGCGTTAATGAAACATAATTTTCATAGATCACTTTATATCCAAAACACTTTACATTTAGCAACTTGTAAACTAAATCTCGTAGCGAGGGTGCGTTTTCGCTGATGCACTCATCTAATTTTTGTTTTCAAAATCATGTGACTGGTTTCTCTGTCACTAGTTTTGTTCAGTTTTCCAGCCCCCCCCCCCTTATTTTGTATTTTCTTTATTCAGTTAGTTTGGCCATGGCGGCTGCCCTCGGTAGTTTGTTCAAGCGGTTGGAACTCCCCCCCCCCCCCCTCCTCCCCGCCTTGCGAGTTCAGACTGTCAGGGTAACTGAACTGGAGTCACGATTTCTCATACTCAGCTCCGTCAGTCATTGCGTGTCAAAGGTAACGCCACCTAGAGACCACACCTCAAAACTCTTTCGGCCTATCACGACCCACAACTGTCAAACAGCCGCGTGGGATAGCCGTGCGGTCAGGGGCGCCTTGCGACGGTTCAGATGGCTACCCCTGTCGGAGGTTCGAGTCCTTCCTCGGACGTGGGTGTGTGTGTCTTGTCCTTAGTGTAATTTACTTTAAGTTAGATCAAGTAGTGTGTAAACCTAGGGCCCGATGACCCCATCACCAAACTGTCAAACCACCCTCTCCTTGGCGTCACAGCACTCGTCGACTCGGCTGCCAGTGTTATGACATGACTCACGCGCACGGTCGCGTCTGTTATTGAAGTTTTTCATTGGAATTTCTGGGATGTACAGTCTCAAAGTATTCTGTTGATGGACTAAATTCCCAGCGGATTCTTCCAGTGCATCTCAGCCTGACGTCTGCCTTATCCGCTAATCATGTTATGTGGTCGTCCAACTTTAAAAAGTTCCGTATGCGCACTCCGAGATATTTTATGGAAGTAACTGCTTCCAATGATTGTTCTGCGATAGCGTAATCATACAATAATGGGTTTATGTCTATGTATATGTTACATTTGTTTACGGTGAGCACTAGGCGTCGATCCTGTATAAATCTTCCTGCATTCCGCTACAATTTTCTAACGTAGCACTTCTGTGTGTACAAGCCTCATGCAATTTCTGGCGTTATCTACTAGATTATATATACATCACTCCATTGTTAATTTTACTTCTGAAAGCTTTTCTCCACTGAGAGTGACATGGTGTGTTCCGTTTGTTATAAACTCTGCAATCACTACGTTGGTCTGATATTCCATAGCTCATTAGGCGTCAGTGCGGAACATCAACAAAAGTAAAATAAAGAGAAAGGAATGTAGTCAGATTAAATGGGACGATTGTGTAGGAATTAGGATAGAAAATCAAACACAGAAAGTAATATATGAGTTTTGCTGGGTGGGCAGTAAAGTAACTGACGATGGTCCAAGTAGAGAGGATGAAAAATGTAGACGGGCAATAGCAACAAAATAGTTTGTGAAAAAGAGAAATATTTTATCACCTAATATAAATTTGTGTGTTTACAAGTCTTTTCTAAAGGTATTTGGCTGGCGCTTCGCCTTGAATGGAAGTGAAAGGTGGACGATACAGATTTCAGACAAGAATAGAATAGAAGCTTTTGAAATGTGGTGCTGTAGAGGAATGCTGAAGATTAGATGGGAAGATCATGTAATTAAAAAGGAGGTACTAAATAGAATTGGGGAGGAAAGAAATTTGTGACAAAACTTGACTGAAATGAAGGATCGATTGATAGGACACGTTCTGTGAATTCAAAGGATCGCCAATTTAGTACTGGAGGGAAGTGTGAGGACTGAAAATTGTTGATGGAGACAGAAGTTTGAATTTAGTAAGCTGTTTGAATGGATGTAGGTTGCAGTAGATTTCGATTTGTAAAGACAAATTGACTTGCACAAGAACAAACTAAGGTCTAGATCTACATCAAACCATTCTTCGGACTGAAGACCACAACAACCTTCGTTTCTTAGAAGGGTCCTAGCACGTATTCTGAGTTTGAACATTAAGACCCACCTGGAACAAAACAAACTTTCCGATGTAAATCCGAATGCGTACCGCGAACAACGATCACACGAAACTTAACTCGCACTCTTCCCAAATGCTATCCTCAGTGCCATGAACTAACGAAAGGGGGTCGATTTGTTGTTACAACTTCCAATGCTTTGTCGCAAGCTTTTGCCAAAAATCACCGAAGTCTGCACCATCTGAGGCGTCTAGATGTCTCAAAAATCAGTTTAGAATATGTTTCCGTTTTTATTCGTCCTGAAGAATGACTATGTCGGGAACATCAGAGAAATTCTAGCTTATAAAGAAACTGAACGTGACAGAGAGGCGCTAACGTTGGTGTGAAGTATCCCGTCACGCACTGTAGAGTACTGGTTTAATATGCAAAGGCAACATACAGCTTTCTTTACGGTGAGAAGCAATAATTCATTATAATGAAATATTCCAATCCCCTCCAAGAAAGAAAATCATCTCACATGTGGACGGTGAAATTGAACCGTATTCGAGTGCACTGTCAGACATTCAATGCCTCAGTTATCAGAGAGCATCTGTATCACTGGTGAATGATCCTACGAGACTCAAAACTCCCCTCGCGTCCGTTACAGAGTACAGGTCTGTTGTGCCACTGACGAGTATGCAAACAAATGTGCACAGCAGCTAAGGTTTACAGGCATGCTAACTTATTGAGTACATACTATATTTTTAGCTTCTACCTCGCTGAAAGTCCCCAAGACTGCGTGGTGTTTCGATGGACGGCGCACGCTTGCGAAATTTCCTGGCTAGACGTCCAACAACGAGCACGGATTGAGGAAAACACACTCTCTTGAAGCAGATTTTGCTTCTTTCATGCACGACGTGTTGCATGCGACAGGTAAACGTGGATAAGTAATTTTCGTCTTCCAAGATTTCCGACTCTACGCTGAGAGTATTATGAAACTTTGTGGCATACGCATTATAGACGTCTCCCTTGATGGAACGACTTACGCCATACGATTCACGAAACACATCTAAACTGAAACTAAACCCCTCGCGAACAGGTCATGAAGGCCCAAAGGTACCGACTGGCCGCCGTTTCATCCTCAGCCCACAGGCGTCACTGGATGCGGATATGGAGGGGCCTGTGGTCAGCACACCGCTCTCCCGGCCGTATGTCAGTTTCCGAGACCGGAGCTGATACTTCTCAAACAAGTAGCTCCTCAGTTTGCCTCACAAGGGCTGAGTGTACCCCGCTTGCCAATAGGCTTCGGCAGACCGGATGGTCACCCTTCCAAGTGCTAGCCCAGACCGACAGCGCTTAACTTCGGTGATCTAACGGGAACCGGTGTTACCACTGCGGTAAGGCCGTTGCCCACGAAACAGATCTAGGGGG
This sequence comes from Schistocerca piceifrons, assembly GCF_021461385.2. NCBI lineage: Eukaryota > Metazoa > Arthropoda > Insecta > Orthoptera > Acrididae > Schistocerca > Schistocerca piceifrons. The sequence goes on from NC_060149.1 coordinate 407,959,680, forward strand.
TGACAGTTATTGAGCTATATGAAAAAAATACTTAATTTAGTTACAAACTACGACGTGCACACACATTCTTCGACACCTAAACGTCACTACAGATATTCGGATTTAGGTTATGACATGTTCGATATGCCTGCTATCATTGGCGATGATGTGGCGCAGACGAATAGCAAAATTCTGTACGACCCGCTAAAGTATCGGAATATCGATGATGTCGTTGACCTCCCGAATGGTCGTTTTTAGCTCAGCAATATTTTGGGGTATTTCTATACCCTTTGTCTCTAATACAGCCACACATAAAGGAGTCGCATGTGTTGAGATCCGGAGGATTTAGCGGCCAATCGAGGCCCATTCCATTGGCCTCTTGGTACCCCAGAGCCGGAATGCGGTCCCCAAAGTGCTCCTCCAGAATATCAGACACTTTCCTGCTTCGATGCGGTCGAGTTCCGTCTTGCGTGAACCACATGTTGTCGAAATCAGGGTCACTTTAGATAACGATGATTAAATCACCTTCCAAAACCTGCACGTGCCGTTCGGTAGTCACCGTGCCATTAAGGAATATCGTACTGATTATTCTGTGACTGGACACTGCATACCTCAGTCACCCGTTGAGACTGAAGAGACTTCTCGATCGTGAAATGCAGGTTATCAGTCCCCCAAATGCGCCAATTTTGCTCATTGACGAACCCATACAAATGAAAGTGGGCTTTGTCGCTAAACCAAACCATATTAATTCCCATCATGCTCCGCGGCCAACCGTGCAGTTTAAACGTCCTAACGCAAACCGTTCAGAAGTTATGACTATTTTACTTTACCAGTATATAGTTCAATAGTTGTCAACATGTAACATGTACCTGAAGATCAGACAATATTTTCTTGAAATCGGTTGTACCCCTCCCACAGGAGGTTCGAGTCCTCCCTCGGACATGGGTGTGTGTGTGTTGTTCTTAGTATAAGTTACTTTAAGTAGCGTGTAATTCTAAGGACTGAGGACCTCAGCAGTTCGGTCCCTTAGGAATTCACACACATTTGAACATTTGATTGTAGTACTTCAGACACACATCAGACCAAAACTAAAAAATATAGCTATAAGTAAACTGACTTTCCTTGGAATAAATAAATAATACTTTTGGCAACTTTATGCTCTCACCAAGAATGTTCTCAGCTCAGAAAAGCGCGGTCAGACTGATCAGTGGCGTCAGTTCGGGACCTTCGTGTAGGCCGTTGTTCAGGTCTCTCGAGATTCTAGCTCTGCCATCCCTGTATTATGTAACTGCCGATATGTTGTAGGAAATCGTAATGTCTGTTTTTATAGGAAAAAGACAAACACGGTCTGTATCATTTCTTTTATTACCGACTGTCGCTTCCAATTTGGGCTGCAGATCATCCTCAGGTCTAGTTGGAACAGGATAAAGAGGCAAGAAAAAAGTGTGACATTACAATTATTACCATCGGAGGCTGCACAACTAACAACAAAATATTGTGAGAACCCACACACATCTGGCGATGCAAAATTCATTTCGTCAACTAAGGTAAAATACGTAGGCCTCTTAGCTTACAGTGATGGTCGTCAGTATATCTGTATACTTCTTCATTGAAATGAAGGCCCATTCTTAAAGTTGGATTTTAACGTATGGAAGACTCAAACCACGCTATTTAGACGTTTGTTAATTTGCACTATCTTTTAAATTATACTGTGAGCTTTCTTTTACTTTTGCTTACATCTGTTTTTATCTTTAATTGTATGACGTATCATACACATGAAAACGAAAATGTAGATGCGCACTGTACTGTAAGGTTGTTTTTACATGTGTTTTTATTTTTAACTGTATGGTGTATCATGCGGAAATCTGTTTAATGATCATGTCTTTTAGTCCTTGATTTCATTATTTATTTTATGATGGAAGAATATCTTTCGCGCTATTCTAAAATACTGGCCTGTTACATGTGCACGTGTCATGTGGCCATACAAAAAAATTTTGGCTGTGACATACGCACACGTCACGTGACTATACAAAATTATTACCCCATCCACAGTTGTGTAGTAGTAGTAGCAGCTTTATTCATCTGTAGATCTCTTTTTACAAGGATATAGGACATGACAAAGTATTTAAAAGTTTAGACCAAATTAAAACAAGCTAATTCGTATACACATACATCTACAGACTTCTAGTTAGAGACAATCATTAGATTTACTCCTGGTATACAATACTTTTTTTACAAATGACTTATTAAATAATGTAATGGCACACTGTTCACTCACATCTCACTATCAGTCACTGCACACACTATACACACATTGTGTCAAGACACTTCACTCACCTACACACACACACACACACACACACACACACACACACACACACACAAATTTTCTACCCTGGAAAACCGAGACAGCATCCATCTATAATGAGTGTGATATTGAGCTCAGATAGACGACGAATGTTAGTATTGTGCTATGCATAGCTTGGAGGTAAGTTTTTCCAGAAAAGGTCTTATATTCACTATTATTATTTATTTGTATAACTTTTTTTAAAACCCCTACTCCGTTTTATCTAAGTAATCCTTCAATGTATAAAATATTTTGCATAGCGGGTACTTTTTAGTTGATTTTTAAAATGAGTGTATTTTTGCAATTTCTTTAGTCTCTTTTGGTAATTTATTGTTCAGTTTTATTCTTTGGTAGAAAATGTTTATTTGAGTTTTATGTTTATTTTTTCTTGGTAAATGTAAGTTGAGTCTAGCTCTTGTTCCATGCTCATGGACAGAACTGTTTGTCCAGTAATAACCAATAATATTTTTTATGTGTACAACTTACTGGTAAGTGTATTCACACAGAGCACAGGGTTATTTGGTAACCGTGATAGCGTTACGGAGATGTTTAGCAAACTCAAGTGGCAGACTCTGCAAGAGAGGCGCTCTGCATCGCGGTGTAGCTTGCTCGCAAGGTTTCGAGAGGGTGCGTTTCTGGGTGAGGTATCGAATATATTGCTTCCCCCTACTTATACCTCCCGAGGAGATCACGAATGTAAAATTAGAGAGATTCGAGCGCGCACGGAGGCTTTCAGACAGTCGTTCTTCCCGCGAACCGTACACGACGGGAACAGAAAAGGGAGGTAATGACAGTGGCACGTAAATTGACCTCCGCCACACACCGTTGGGTGGCTTGCGGAGTATAAATGTAGATGTAGATGTAGCAGTTAAAATCCCAAGTGTTTTGAACAGATCTTTACAAAGAGCTCGACTACTATTTTTGGTTATTATTCTTATGGCTCTTTACTGGAGTTTGAAAATTGTGTTCATATTTTGTGCATTTGTTCCCCAAAAAAGAATGTCATAGCTAAGAACTGAGTATACACATGAATTGTATGTAACTAAAAGACACTGCATGTTACACACTGATGATAGGATTCTAAGGGCGTAACATGCTGATGACATTCTGTTTGCAAGTACCTTTGTGTGTTCACACCACTTCAACTGAGGATCCATATTAATTTCTAGAAATTTTGCATTTGTTACACAGTCTATAAACGTGCCATCTACATTTTATTTAACATTATCATTTTCCCTCTTCAAACTGAAGTTCATGGCATTAATTTTCTTTATGTTCAATGTAATTTTATTGCTTGTTGACCAATTGTAAACTTCCTTGAGAGTTTCATTTGCTTTCTCTGCAAGGAGTTCTCTTGTCTTCTCAGTGACTATAATATTCCTGTCATCAGAGAAGAAAATTTTTTCACCATGAGTAACACTACTGGGAAAGTCATTGATGTATATCAGGAATAGTATTGGTCCTAATATGCTACCTTGTAGAGCCCCTATAATAATGTATTACTAAATGTTTAGCTCTATTTGAACTATTTGTTATCTCTAATTTTTGTTCCCTATCTGCTGGGTATGATCGAAACCAGACATTAGCTACCCCTCTTATTCCTAACGCTTCTAATTTACGTAATAGAATATTGTGGCGACGGTATCACAAGCCTTAGAAAGGTCCAAAAATATGCTTGTGACACACTAATTTTTGTTAAGAGCATCAAGTACAACTTTTTTGAATTCTTCTATGGCTGTCTACGTATTTTTGCCACTTTGGAAACAAGACTGTGATTCGCTTAAAAGATTGTATTTATCCAGGTAATTCATTAATCTGTCTTTCATAATTGCTTCTATTATTTTTCAGAATGGTGACAGCATGCAAATGGGCCGGTAATTTTCTATGTTTTCTGTATTACTTTTCTTAAGCAAGGTACAGCTCTTGCCTGTTTTAACTGCTCTGGAAATGTCTCTGATGTGAAAGATTCATTTATTATATTTCTTAAGGGGCCTTGTATAATCTCTATGCATTGTTTCAGTGCACACATTGGTACTTCATCTAAGCCAAGTGACATTATATTTATTAGTTTTTGAACAGTTTTATTGACTTCATTCTCTGTGGTTGGAAGTAACATCGTTATATTTAGTGGAACATTATATTTAAGTGTTATTTGTTCTTAGGAATGTTTGCTGTAACTTCTCTGCAATACTTGAAAAATGCTCGTTTATATAGTTTGCTAAGTGTTGTGGATCATTTATTACCTTGTCGTCCTCCCTTAGCAGTATGTTATTCTGCGTTTGTTTGCCTCTCCCCGTTTCCTTTTTTATAACATCCCTGACAGCTTTGGTTTTATTGGGTTGGGTTGGGTTGTTTGGAGGAAGAGACCAAACAGCGAGGTCATCGGTCTTATCGGATTAGGGAAGGAAGTCGGCCGTGCCCTTTCAAAGGAACCATCCCAGCATTTGCCTGGAGCGATGTAGGGAAATCACGGAAAACCTAAATCAGGATGGCCGAACGCGGGATTGAACCGTCGTCCTCCCGAATGCGAGTCAAACGTGTTACTACTGGACCACCTCGCTCGGTTTGGTTTTATTCTCTGCATTATATATTATTTTGTCAGTAAATGACTTTTTGCAGCAATCAGCACCTGCCTATATAGTCCAGTCAAATAGTAGATATACCTTGCAAAAGGTGGGGTAGAAGAGTTTATTTTTTCAACTCGTTCATATGGTTGGAAAGATTAGAAAACCGAGTTTTGCCAACAAAATTTCGCTTGGGAAAACTTTCTGCAGTCAAAAAACTTCGAAAATTTCGGACTCTTTTCAATTTTTTAAAAATATCTCAGTTTCATTTGCTCCTATCGCTTTAAAGTCTATTTTCTTTTTTAAAGAGCACAAAATTCTCTACAAATTTGATTCTTGCCATTTTTTTCTACTCCCAATATCTGTTTGAGCATAGTGGCAAGATACCTTATTTTTGAACACTATTTTTTCAGTTTCTGTTTGTGTAGTATAAATACATTATACATCATGTTATAAGTTGGAATTTACCACCTCACTTTCAGGTATTCAATTTCTCTGTATGCAACATGAGTATTGCTGGGCACCCAACTATTGTGATTCTTACATCACTACCTGAAGTTCACTATGGGCCACCTCAGCCCTGGTATTTGTAAAACTATAAATAAAAAAATACACCATTAAGAGACATAACCACACACACACACACACACACACACACACAAAATAAATGGTCTCAGGAAACTGAACTATTATTAGCTGCAATAGGCAACCTAATTAGGTAGGTAATTATTCTTGTGTATAAAAGCCACACAGTTGACATTAAAAATAAGTAGCCTTATTACAATTAAAATGCATTGTCAGTTACTAAAAATGTTTACAGTTTTGGGTGTGTAATACTTGTAATATTGCACTTAAGCGCACTTGAGAGAGACATGAGCATCACTCACGTTTTGATGGGCAATGTTCCTCAGTGTCACCAGAAATACCTTGAGTTACGGATTCAGGGTCTGTACATAGAGTTGATCCCAGATTGACCTCTTCTTTAAACAGCGAGTCAGCCTCAGCAAGTTCGTTGGTTTCGTCAGCGGTTTCCTCAACATCCTCCATAACATCTTCTTCACTGTCTTCATATAAAAATTTTTGCACGTTTTCACAGTTGACCCCAATAAATTTCTTGCAAATTGAAGAACATTTCAAACCCACTTTTCTACAGGAGCACGCTCCGCCACAGTTCAGCTTGCATGAGCATGAAACAATGTGAAGAAGTGCTGCAAGTGCTGGATCTTGGATCATTATAACGGGTATTGGACCGTGGTCACTGTGATTCCAGCCCCATTTCTCAGGAGGTTCCCAGTTTCCCATCCAACTTTGGACTTGTTGGTAAGTCCGCAACGAATGATGTTGTGCAGCATCTTGTGCAGGTGGCAACCGTGCAAGATTAAGTTTGCTTTTTGTGGCAGACTTGGCGAATAGCTGGTACCGCAAATGGTCTATTGTGGGAACTGCTGACACCTCCACTATACAACGCGATAGTAACCTGTTCTCCTGCAGTTATTATTTCTTCACGGGTAGCATGTGGTTTATTGAACGTGCAAATCGCTGAGGTTAGGTGTTCATTTTTTGCAACAATATTGCAGCACTTAATTTTTCCTTGACCAAAAAAAGCAGATGTTGTATCACATCCGCTAAAGGCGTGAGTGAACAGAATATATTCACTGTCAAACTTGTAAGATGCAGTGGGAAACCACTTGTCTTCCGCATTCCCTCTTCCTGGCTTTAAGAAAAATAAGATTTCAATGCCTTGCCCCAAACCGGTCATGAGCACAAGCAGGTCAACATCTTCTCCTACAATGACAACACTTCCAAAATCTTTGGCTCTTGAAATGGCAGATGTTACAATTATAACGTCAGCATCTTCTTGTGCATGGTGCACTTCAATGCTACACTCCAGAAATTCCATTTTAAGAAGTGTGATCAAACGCATCTTGTTTCGTTCGTTGTACACGTACTTGTCCTGAGAGACTTTGTTCACCATCTCTGATTCAACCACAACGTCAACCGAAGAATGTTGTTTGGACCTACGAATCCTCTCAGCACTCTTTGTGCTACATTTGTCTCGCTCACATGGATACCCATCAAATACAGTAGCAAATTGAGATCCAAAATGACATTTCGGGTAAGAAACATAGCTTTGGGCTATTGACTTGAAGCAAATATTTCGGGTCTAAGTCACTTTGTGGATAAGGTACCCTCCATCAATGACAAAAAATTTACTCGATCCACCTGACTTCACATCTTCCACTGGAACGAAGGCATTGTAGAATGAAGATTTTGTTCCTTTTCGCATGCCTTTTTCTGAGAATAGGGACATTGGGTAAGGAGCAAGTTCATATTTCAGAAAGGCTTTTAACTCTTCTTCACTTTGTTTCATTAAACAAATCCTTTGGAAAAAAGTTAGAGGATCAACAAGAGTAATTTTAGTGCTCCCAGCTTTTACAGAATTGAAAGCAGAAAGGAGAGTCACAACTTTATCTTTTCTACGGAACTTTACATCTTGGAAATTGTCACCAACTATTCTTTGCTCGAAATTTGAAAAATTTGTATTTTTTGACGCGCTGTAGCGCCTTAGATACTGGGCGTAGAAAAAATCGTAAGAATCAAATTTGTAGAGAATTTTGTGCTCTTTAAAGAAGAAAATAGACGTCAAAGCGATAGGAGCAAATGAAAGTGAGATATTTTGAAAAAACTGAAAAAAGTCCGAAATTTTCGAAGTTTTTTGACTGCAGAAAGTTTTCCCAAGAGAAATTTTGTTGGCAAAACTTGGTTTTCTAACCTTTCCAACAATATGAACGAGTTAAAAAAATTAAATCTTCTACCCCACCTTTTGTAAGGTACAGGCTTTTTTTCTGACAGTTTGACTGGACTAATAGATCATTTTGTATCTGTGATAGAAATTTAAGAATTCTGGATCATTGCGACTTTTTTTCATTGAACTTAGGTGTTTAAGTGTTTGAGAGGACTTCTTAATACCTAGTGTTATCCAGCTGTTTTTGTGAGATGTTGATACAGACATGCATACTTTTGGAAATGCCTTTTCAAAGTTCAATTTTTAACAATGTGAAGAATTTAGAGAATTTCAAAATCACATTGGTTTCCTTATACACGTCATTCCAGCTTTGTTTTGCTAGTTCTTTTGAAAAATCTTTTATTGTGATTACTGATAGATATCGTATGTAGGCTTGTAGTTTAGGGAATGATTCGGTGCCTGATGTTACATGCCAAAAGTCAAAAGGATATTTATGAGGGTGCTGCTGGATTCATTTATGATATTAGTGTTGATGTTAATGTACTGATGTACTTGAGACTTTATCTAGAACGTCTGTTAATTTATTGAAAAAGGTGTCCACACTACCACTGGGAGATCTATAAACACACAAAATAATTAATTTCTTGGTGGTATCAAGTCTTGTTAATACAATAACTGATATTTCAAAGTGTTTATCTTCACTTACGGTACTGAGGTTATGTCTTGATTTGAACTGTGTTCCTTTTCTGATATAAATGGATGATCCTCCACCTCTTCAAGCAGTTCTGCAGTAAGAGTTTGCCCTTTCATACTATGATAATACTACATGTTGGTTTTCTGTTTCTCTACGCCAGTGCACAAAAACACAAACTACTTTGCAGCTCAGAGATTGGAGCTCAACTTCTAATTGTTGTATTTTATTTTTTATTGACTACATGTTTTTATGGAGGGTTGTTAAGTCTTTGAAATGACCCATGCTACTCTTTCTAAAGGTTTGTGTATGTTTCTTTGTGACATCTGATATGTGTGATATTTGGTGTGTTAAAATCTGTCTTGTGAGTGATTTTTTGAGTATTTTTTTAACTGCTCGAGATACTCTTTAGGCAGGGGAACCTGTTGTCTGGATTTATCCTAAAAAAGACTCACTTTTCCTACCCATGACAACAGGTATTTGACCATGTGTGGTCCAATATCCATCCCCTATTCTTTCATGAATTATCTGTACCAATCTTCCCTTCCAAGTCCTGTTTAGGTGTAGGCCATGCCTAGTGAAACCTCATCTGTTGATAGTCCCAAAGGGCACCAGAGATATATGAGAAGTTGGCTGCCCTCAGAGCCATCCCTAACCCCGCAGTTTGTCACCTCACACCACAATCAAGGTGTGGTCTATCATGCCACCGGAACAGCTCAACAACGTGTACGTTGGTGCCATGAGTCAGGGAAGCTATCTTGTCCAGGTCCCCACCTATGTCATGTGCCCCATCCCTGTCCAAACTGTTTCCCGCCCCACCCACTATCACTACATGATCCTCTTTTGTAAAGTCCTTACATAAAGACCCTAAGTCCGCTGTCACATGCCTTAGCCTTGCATTTGGCTAGAAGATACTGGTGGCCTTGTACGCTGCCCCTAAACTTTCCTGTAACTGAGAGCCTACACCTCTCCAATGGCTAGTACCTAGCAGCAGCGGTTTCACCTTTCTAACACTTTATACATTCTTAGGCTTCTTGGCCATGGTTGAAGGGTGTTGCAGATTTCCCGCTCCTTGTTCTAACTGAGGTTCTTCTCCACTTAACTCTGGCAGTGGTAGATATCTGCTTTTGTTGTTGATGGTAAAACTGTCAGATCGCGTTCTCTTTCTTCCTATCCTCCTACTAGCAGCCAGTTCCCAACCACCATCCTTCCCCCTATCTCCCTTGATCCTTATCACTTCCTTCCTTGCTTCCTCCAACTGTGCCTGAAGGGCACAGATTTTCCTTTCCTGTTCCCCAATCAAAATGTTCCTACTGCATACTCTACAGTTCCAGGAGAGAGCCTCTTCTGTTTTCCCAACATTATCCCCACTGCATCCCTCCCAGTGAAAATATTTCCTACAAGATTGACAACAAATCCCTCTACTCACTATCATACAACAGCTCCCACATTTCCCACTAATAGCCAGTTTCGAAAGAATAATTAAGTTTAAACAATGTTTTAAATTTGCCAAGGATGCGAGACTGGATGAATGTAAACAAAAAACGACACAAAGGTCTTATGTGTGGTTGTTGTTTTTGTACGGATTTAGAGATACAGAGACATAAAATGGCTCTGAGCACTATGGGACTTAACTTCTGAGGTCATCAGTCCCCTAGAACTTAGAACTACTTAAATCTAATCGAGGCAGGATTCAAACCTGCGACCTAGCGGTCGCGCGGTTCCAGACTGTAGCGTATAGAACCGCTCGGCCACTCCGGCCGGCTACAATGTCAGAAGAATGAATTAGTAATTACTTTGCTTTCAGGGAATTTACGTTATCATGCGTGTTTGGTCAGGTTTTTAAACGTCTATAACTCGGAAAATTTGGACCTAGAGCGCGTCTATCTAATTAATAAACAATACGGAATGTGTTAGTTAACTACGATTTAGAAACGTTTAATTACACTTTTATTGCGACAATAGACACTGATGAAACTAGTAGCTGTCTTTTTTTAACGAATTATGCTCTATCAAGAAAACTTGAATAGAATTTTTTGTGTTTATGTCACCCAAAATTTCGGGTTATGTCACGATTATCAGGACTTCAGATAACACGAAATTTTCGCAAGAATAAGCTCTGCTGCGACGCTAATATTCAGTTATTATCAGTTATACAGTTATAATCGTCGTCGTAAAAAAAGAGAAATCAGAGCTCGAATGGAAAAATTTAAGTGTTCGTTTTTGCCGTGCAATGTTCGAGAGTGGAACTGTAAAGAAATAATAAAGTGGTTATATGAACCCTCTTTCAGGCATGTATCAGTAGACTTGCAGAGAATGGGCGCTTGGCGTAGGTATTGGCAGTCGGACCTCCCATAAAAAAAATGTAACAAATTGCACATAAATAGGAGAAAGATCTGTTACTGTTTGACTAGCATTGCCTAGGTATGTATATATTCCAGTCTTCTGTTAGTCCATCTCCTCCTTCCCCATCTCTCTGTCTATCTGCTCCTCCCACCTCTCACCATCCATCTTCTCCTCCCCCCATCTCTGCCCATCGCCTCCTTCCCCCACTAGTGCATCTCCTCTTCCCCCTCTAAGTTCATCTCACCATCTCCACTAAGTCCAATTCCTCCTCCTTTCCCTCAGTCCGTCCATCTCATACTCATTCCTTTCATGCCTATTCCCTTCTCCCTCTATAGCTGTCCATCTTCTGTTTCCCCTCTCTCACCATCACCAAATTATCATCCCCGCACCTATAGAAGGCTCATCGTTCTTACACGCACAGTATTTCTTTCCAGATGTGTAATGAGAAATACGTGTACCACGTTTGGTTGAAAACGATCGAGGGGTTTAGGAGGAGCTTTTAACCTCCGGATTCACCAGAGTATGCACATGTGACATGTATGTCACATACAAACTGAAGCGCCAAAGAAACTGGTATAGGCATGTTTATTCCAGTGCAGATATATGTAAACAGATAGAATATGGCACTGGGGTCGGCAACGTCTATATAAAACAAATGTCTGGCGCAGTTGTTAGATCGGTTACTGCTGCTACAATGGCAGGTTATCAAGATTTAAGCGAGTTTGAACGTGGTATTATAGTCGGCGAACGAGAGATGGGACAAAGCATCTAAGAGGTAGCGATGAAGTGGGGATTTTCCTGTACGACCATTTCACGAGTTTACCGTTAATATCAAAAATCCGGTAAAACATCAACTCTTCGACATCGCTGCGGCCGGAAAAAGGTCCTGCAAGAACAGGACCAACGGCGACTGAAGAGAATCATTCAGTGTGACGGAAGTGCAACCCTTCCGCAAATTGCTGCAGATTTCAATGCTTGGCTTGGTTCAAATGGCTCTGAGCATTATGCGACTTAACTTCTGAGGTCATCAGTCGCCTAGAACTTAGAACTAATTAAACCTAACATAAGTACATCATACACATCCATGCCCGAGGCAGGATTCGAACCTGCGACCATAGCGGTCGCTCGGCTCCAGACTGTAGCGCCTAGAACCGCACGGCCACTTCGGCCGGCATTTCAATGCTCAGCAATCAACAAGTGTCAGCGTGCGAACCATTCAACGAAACATAATCAATATGGGCATTTGAGCTGAACGCTCACTCGTGTACCCTTGATGACTGCTCGACACGAAGCCCTAAGCCTCACCTGGCCTCGTCAACATTGACATTGGACTGTTGATGACTGGCAACATGTTGCCTGGTCGGACGAGTCTCATTTCAAATTGTATCAAGCGGATGGACATGTACAGGTGTGGACACAACCTCATGAATCCATGGAACCAGCATGTCAGCAAGGGACTGTTGAAGCTGGTGGAGGCTCTGTAATGGCGTGGGGCGTGTGCAGTTGGAGTGATATGGAACCCCTGATACGTCTAGATACGACTCCGACAAGTGACATATATGTAAGCATCCTGTCTGATCACCTACATCCATTCATGTCCTTCCTGCATTCCGACGGACTTGAGCAATTCCAGCAGGACAATGTGGCACCCTACACATCCAGAATTGAGTGGCTCCAGGAACACTCTTCTGAGCTTAAACACTTCCGCTGACCACCAAACCGCCCAGACATGAACATTATTGAGCATATCTGGGATGGCTTGCAACCTGCTGTTCAAAAGAGATCTCCACCTCATCGTACTCCTATACTCTTATGGATTTATGGACAGCCCTGCAGGATTCATGGTATCAATTCCCTCCAGCACTACTTCAGACATCGGTCGAGTCCATGCTGCGTTATGTTGCGGCAATTTTGAGTACTCCCGGGAGTCCTACACAAAATTAGACAGGTGCACCAGTTTCTTTGGCTCTTCAGCGTATTTAACAAGTTTCACGCAAATTTCAACGAGAGAGATGGCGCAGACTCGATTCGCATTCGGGAGGACGGCGGTTAAAACGCGCTTCCGGCCATTCGGACTTAGGTTTTTCGTGATTTTCCTAAATCGCTTCAGGCAAATTCCGGAATGGTTCCTTTGAGAGAACACGGCCGACTTCTTTTTCCATCCTTCCCTAATCCGATGGGACCGATGACCTCGTTGTTTGATCTTTCCCCCCAAATGAACCAACCAACCAACCAACCATCACATATTTCACCTGTCTCTGTAGTGAGTTTAGCCCTACATTTTGTTTTCACGCAACTCAATCTATATGACGTCATATCGCCTGAACTAAGTGTTGTACAACGATATACACTGAGTTGACAAAAATTATGGGATAGCGATATGCACATCTACAGATGGCAGTAGTATCGTGTGCAGTAGGTATAAAAGGGCCGTGCATTGGCGAAGTTGTCATTTGCACTCCGGTGATTCAAGCGAAAAGGTGTCCGTACGTTGTGAAGTAATAGACTCTGAGCGCGGAATGGTAGTTGGGAGCTAGGCGCATGGGACATTCAGTTTCGGAAATCTTTAGTTAATTCAATATACCATTATCCACAGTGTCAAGAGTCTGCCGGGAATTCCAAATATCAGGCACTGAGTCTCATCACGGACAACGCAGAGGCCGACGGCCTTCACCTATCGTCCGAGAGTTGTCAGTGCTAACATTGCTTGAAATAACAGCAGAAATCAATGTGGGACGTACGACGAACGTACTCGTTAGGACAGTGCGGAGAAATTTTTCGTTCATAGGATATGGCCTCAGGCGACCGACACGAATGCATTTGCTAACAGCACATCACCTGCAGCAGCTCTGCTGGGCTCATGACCATGTCGGTTGGACCCAAGGCAACTGGAAAACCTTGGCCTGATCAGAGGAGTTCCGTTGGTAAGAGTGATGGAAGGGTCCGAGTATAGCACAGGTCCTACGGAGCGATGGACCCAAGTTGTCAACGAGGCACTGTTTAAGCTGTTGGTGGCTCTGTAATGGTGTGGGCAGTGTTTACATGGAATTGACGAGTCCTCTGGTCCCACTAAACCCATCATTGATTGGAAATTGTTGCGTTTGCCTACTTTGAGACAATTTGCAGGCTTCCATGGACTGCAAGTTCCCAAACAACGATGGAATTTTTATGAATGACAGTGCACCATGTCACTGGTCCATAGCTGTTCTCGACTGGTTTGAAGAACACTCTGGACAACTGGAGCGAATGATTTGGCCACCCAGCTCGCCCAGCATGAATCCCATCGAACATTTAAGGGACACAATCAAGAGGTCAGTTCCTGCACAAAATGCTGCACTGATGACACCTTCGCAATTCTGGACGGCTATAAATGATGCATGGCTCATTATTTGTTCAGCGGACGTCCAACGACTTGTTGAGACCATCCCACGTCGAGTTGCTGCACTACTCCCGGCATAAGGAAGTTTGACACAATATTAGGACGCATCCCGTGACTTTTGTCACCTCAGCGTAATTTTGCATGTGCATTCAGTTGTGCATGTTATTACTGTCTGCAAAGTGTGTCACTAATACCGTTTGTAGTAAAGAAGTAATTAATTAAAACGTCACGCGCCATGAGGCAAATTTACTACATGAACAGTGACAATGCAGTAAGCGATAAACTTTTTTCTTTTCTGCGTTTTGTGGCTATTATCAGCGAGAAAAGGTTTCGTAAAGTTTTGAAATCAAGTGTGAGATTTATTGCAGGTCAGTTAGTGGTGTCATTCTCAAATACTTAATGAATACATTCTGGGAATTCGAGCGTCGGGAGTGACGCTTCTTTTTCACCCCTCCCCCACCGCTGTGTGAGGTTGGTGGTTCTTAATCACACAGCGATTCTTGCCAGACAGAGATGATATGTGTATTACGCTAACTTGAAATCGGTCCAGTGACTTAGGAGGAGATGGGGAAGGTACATAAAAACATACATACATTTTAACAATATATATGGATCACACGCCTGCAGACCAATCAGTTGTAGAATTCACGTCCATTGCATATCAGAGAGTATGCGCACAGATGCAAGACTGAGATTCATTGGAAGAATGCTCAGGAAGTGTTGTTCATCTATAATGGACCTACACTTCTGGTTAATCAAGTGCACCTAATATCCCCTGTTGTTTGGCAAAGGCATCTTCCAAAGAATATGTAACTCCAGATAAGTGCAGATACAGTTAAAAGCGAATCGTTATCGCGCGTCTACCTTTGCGCGATACCGATCGAAAGAAGTTTTGACAAGAAAGGTAAAAATAACAGATATGTAATGAAATTTGGAATAAATAAACTAAGTTTCTTATAATTTTGGATTGCAGATTACTAAAGAACGGTAGCCAGCTCACTGTGTTAGTAAAAATTGTTCTATTATTATTGATTGGTGGTAGCCTGTAATTACGAACTATTCACTGAATTGTGATCAGGCGAGAACTAAACGAAAAGCACTGACTCGAGCTCAGATGTAACAACACAGTTAATACTAGGACTTAAAGTTAATCACTGCACCAGCAAAATAATTTGCATTGGATACATACAGGTAAAGGTTAATTGTTTGGAAAACAGTCCGCATAACGAATAGCTTTGGATTACTCACTGAAATGCTAACTGTTACTGGTTCCAGAACATTAAATGTTGATAAATACTTGTTTTCTATTACAGTAAGTAATTTCTGGAAAGTTCGTAATGTTTCATTTAGCAAAGAATAAGTAATTTTTTGCTACACTGTTACGTAATTTGCAAATGAGAGCAGACTTTGCAATGCACACAAAAACATGAAATTTATCATTCTGAGCCGGCCGCGGTGGTCTAGCGGTTCTAGGCGCGCAGTCCGGAACCGCGCGACTGCTACGGTCGCAGGTTCGTCTCCTGCCTCGGGCATGGATGTGTGTGATGTCCTTAGGTTAGTTAGGTTTAAGTAGTTCTAAGTTCTAGGGGACTGATGACCACAGATGTTAAGTCCCATAGTGCTCAGAGCCATTTGAACCATTTTTTTATTATTCTGAAGTAATATTTTGTCAACAACCATTTAAGTTACGCTTTTACTCATTTACTGTTAGTCATTACTTTTTAACTAGTTGTTCTACCAAGGAACAAAGTTCATTACCGTTAAATGACTGTTTAGGGTAGTTCTCAATTTTTTAATTGCACTTCATTATCTTAGTTACCCAAATTAAATAAGCTTATCACATTCAATATTTTACTATTCTTTCAGTGGTGGCATTCTCGGAATAAATAATTGTGATAGTATAGGGTCCTTTTAGGTATACGATTAAGGTAAAGTGCACTTAAACTACATAACAGTTTCTGCACTAAGCACTCTGTTATTCAGGTAAGAAAAACTACTACGCTGGCTAGCCTCGTACAATATAAAGATGAAACTGGGTCTGCGTTTGACCACTTGACGCTAACAACTTATTAAAAAAAATGGTTCAAATGGCTCAGAGTACCATGGGACTTAACTTCTGAGGTCATCAGTCCCTTAGAACTTAGAACGACTTAAACCTAACTAACCTAAGGACATCACACATATCCATGCCCGTGGCAGGATTCGAATCTGCGACCGTAGCGGCCGCGCGGTTCCAGACTGAAGCGCCTAGAACCGCTCGTCCACACCGGCCGGCCACAACTCCCTCGGTCGACTAGTTCTGCGTGACTACACTCTTATGCGTCCAGCGACAATACTCTTTACTTCAAACGTGTTCTTTGTCACTATACGATAGCAGACTCCCCTCACTAGGCTAGTGTTTTTACTACATAATAATTACAATATTCTTTTTTAATTAGGCCATTGGACTTAATTCATTGACATTTAATTATATGACAACATTAATAAAATAATAAAAGGCACATATAACAGAAACTATATCACAGTTCCATTTTGGTTACAAAATTATATAGGTGAAAAAATATTAGGCTCTGTGAGGTTGAGTTTCACATTCCCCACGTTTCATTGATCTATATTGTCGAATATAGACTCAAGGAATCTTCCAAACAAGCAAAAATCACTGACTGAAATGGTTTAATTTACACTGGAATGGAATCAGAAAGCCCGTGTAACTGTTCTGCTCTGTTTTTGTCACAACCGTCATCAAATATTCACATGAAATTTGTTTGCAGTTAAGGAGACATGCTCGTGAAAATGATTTCAAAATTGTACAGTTTATGGGCATTACCATTTTCCTTTCGTTCTAAAATTGAGGTTGAACGTAATGTTGCACAGAGGCCACATCCATATGTCAATTTGAAGTGCGTCAGAATAAGTGCTGCATTATTTTGTTCTTCTGTTCTTTCTGTCGTTAGTTGCGGATCGTTAAGACAGGCGTATTCTAGAAGGCACTGACTCCTGAAACCAAAGTACAGGCATGTCTAGAAGGCTATGTTTCGAATGTGAACAAAGATCTGAGAATATATTATTTCCAAATTTCATACGAATGTGGTTTTGTAGTTATTGTGTGTTGTTTTGTTTCTGTGTGTGTGTTTCCTGTGTTACAAATGCCGAGAGTAAAAGAAATTTAGCCCCAAACGAAAGTTTCGCTGCAACCAGTCCCAAACACAAACGAATAATACACATCAATTGCTTCAAAAGTCACGCGCAGAAACTGTCTCTCAGGCAGTGCTTCTAGACGTAAACGTTCGCTTTCTAAATGTAATAAGAACAAGCCTAGTAGCATTGTGAGCAGCAATAACGACGGAAATGTTATTGTGAACCTAAGTATGCTATCTAGACTTTTGAAGAGTGCTGTGAATTGTAAGTACTGCAACTGTGAAGATGGTATTGACGTTTCTGAGGACATTTCAGCAAGGAAGGGTCTTTCAGGTCGGTTAGTGATTGCCTGTAACTCATGTAAGATGCACAGTGATTCTATGACGTCACCAGTAATTGATAGTCGACATTACAGTGTAAATATTCAGCTTCCTTATGCAATGCAATTTATTGAAAGGGGAAGGAGAGCTGCCGAGACTTTTTGGGCAGTTACAGATATGCCTCCACCTCCACTGAAGTTTGATAGATACAATAAATTAATACATACTGCTTTATGTGGTGTACGTGAACATCCAATGAAAAGAGCAGCAGAAGAAGCAGTAGCCTTGTTTGAGAATACAGACATTGTAGCAGCATCTGATGGATCTTGGCAGAAGAGAGGTCATACTTCTCTGAATGGGGTTGTAACTGCCACATTTATTGAAAATGGTGAGATGCTATATTATGAATGTCTTACAAAGCACTGCCAGGGTTGTTCAAGTAAATTTATTGGCACCCAGGTTTGTGTAAAGAACTTTGATGGCCCAAGTGGAAACATGGAAAAGAAAGGAGTTCTAAACATTATTAGAAGATCAGAAGCCAGTCGTGGTGTGAATATCTTGGAGATGGAGACTATCAAGGACACACTACTGTTGTTAATGACAGACCATATGGGGCACTCTGATAGAAAAGCTTGAATGTGTTGGGCATGTACAAAAAAGAATTGGAGCTCGGCTGAGAAAATTATGTAAAGACTTTAGTGGAAAAAAACTGTCAGACGGAAAACACATAGGTGGTCCACTTACAAAAAGTGAAATTGATTCTTTGATTCTATATTATGGACTAGCAATAAGGAGAAATGTAGGAGATTTGGGGAACACGAGACGAGCTGTTTGGGCAACATGGTTTCACAGAGAGTCAACAGATGAAACCCCACGGCATGGGTTTTGTCCAAAAGTGCAAGTATTGGTTGAGCATTGCTACATGCATACAATATACCCACAAGCATTCCTTACCACTTGCTGTAATGGAGGCAGTTAGGTCTATATATAGAGATCCGGCATATAAAAATCTACTTAGGAAACTTATGCAGGGTCTCTCTCAGAAAGCAAATGAAAGCTTCAACAGCTGTATATGGGAGACAATACTCAAAACTATTTGTTGGGCTGACAGTGCTGAAGATTGGTGTAATGGATGAAATAATAACATTCAATGATGGTACAATTTCAAGGATCAGTGTTATGAAGAAATTGAACATCCAGATGGGAAGGAATATGGCTTCAGCTCTAACTGCTATTGATAAGCGGCGGGTAACCGAAGCAGAGACAGCTGCAGAAGTAGCTTCCAAGGAGTCAAGGATAAAGAAAAGAATGAAGAGAAAGAGTGAGGAGGATAAAGAAACAGGAGGACAACTGGAGTATGCAGCTGGAATGTTCTAAACAAGCATAGTGGTAAGTTAATAAATCTGTAAGTCCTGTTTTGCTATTTACCTAAAACTTGAATTTTCGTCATTCGCGTACACTTTTCACCTAACTGACTGAAGTTCATCTCACAAAAATTGATACAGATATTTAGAATGACCTACTCTACCTCCCTTGCCTACTATTTCCTGCAACATTTATGACATGATGATGATGTCGTTGATATTTGAGCTACATTCTTCAATATTTTTGTTGTAGTAAAATAAATTACTTTCCTTTTTCACGGATCAGCACCAGCGAAGGAAATTAGAGGCATAAAACGCTTATGTGAATGTTGTGTGACACTCTTTTTCCAAGCTGTGCAGTCAGCGGTTCAAAAGAAAATGGTACCACAGTGAAATAGGGTTCCATGTGTTATACTATTATAAATATTGTTGTCAGTACCAAAGTAAAATAAATATCTCAATGATTTTTGGAAAATGTTTTGACTAATGACCCTAATTGTGTGTAAGAATTTTGAACTATCTTTCATTTATACATCAGTTGCACTATGAGGGTGAAGGTAATGTTAAAAATGCAGCCCGTTCAGAGGCATGTCCTCTTAATATAGCACCTAACAGAAAATATCTTCTCACATAAACAGGCATATACTCAAGTAATATTACTACGTTAAGTTATCCTTTAGTTTATCATTCTGTTGCAATTTCTGTTTCCTATCATACTCATCTTCGCTATTTAATTTACCATGAAAGTTAATAAAAGCAAATCAGGAAACTTATTCACACAGCACTGCTTTATCCATGTCCACATAAATCCCGCATCTCGTGGTCGTGCGGTAGCGTTCTCACTTCCCACGCCCGGGTTCCCGGGTTCGATTTCCGGCGGGGGCAGGGATTTTCTCTGCCTCGTGATGGCTGGGTGTTGTGTGCTGTCCTTCGGTTAGTTAGGTTTAAGTAGTTCTAAGTTCTAGGGGACTGATGACCATAGATGTTAAGTCCCATAGTGCTCAGAGCCATTTGAACCATTTTGTCCACATAAAAATTTATAATTACTAATGACATGTTTGACATCACGTGGTTCACATATGACATACTCTTTTTATAACCGCTTTCTTACAAATCTCTTTCCCCTGGAAATAGAAAACAGACTAATGGTGGACTACCTGGTACACTTATTCCTCAGCTTTAACTTTTTTGCCTGCATGTTAACTATGTCCGGATTCACAGCTCTTCATATCTTGTTTCTTTCATTTTTTTTGTTCCTGTTGCTAGGTAAAAAGAACCTGAATGTGCCATTGCAAACGTCCATCTATTTCAGGTTCATCTGCAAGTTAGATAAGAAATCTGAGTTCTTCTTAAGTCACTAATTTGTATACAGTGTATGTTCTAAAACTAATTGTTGTACGTTTAATCCTCTTGTCTGCTAAAGTAAGAATTTTTTAGTTTTGATTATTTGTAATTATTTACTGGTAGTGTAAACATCAATTGTTTCTGCTCTGGTATGGTTTCATGTCCACAATGTTATCCACACTTAATCTTTTACCTGAATGAGGGTGCCACACAGAAAGCATTAAGGTGAGAAACGCTTTCAATTTTAAATGGTCCATTACAAATAAATTTGAATTTAGTGATTTCATTGTCTATCTAACTGCATTTTTCTTGAGTTTTCACCAGGACACTGTCCCCTATCTTGAATTTCATTGGTTTTAGATTAGTATCGTGCCTTTAAATTCGTGCCTCAGTAGGTTTTCTTATATTTTCTCTCAATATCTCTTTTTTTGCACAGCGTCAAAGTCTTGTCGTGGTGGAAAATTAATCAGTCCTTCTATTATACTCTTCGTTTTATCACCCAACATAATCTTATCAAATGTAAAGTCGGTGCTTTCGTGGGACACAGTGTTCATAATTTTTCCAATGTCAGCTACATATTTGCCTCACGCCCTACGGTTTATATGGCAATATTGCGTGAAATATCTGAAATACCTATCCAATTCACGCATGTAACGTTCTGAAGGGTTACTCGACAGGTAGTATGCCGATAAGTGAATAACCTTTCTATTATTAATCAAAATATTATACGACTCCTCCTGTTCAGGAGATATACTCTAAACATCTTCCACTATAGTTGCAAATTAATCATAGGAGCGAGATATCATGTTGATATTTCTAACATGATAACACTCGGACCCTTCACTCAACCCTTCATAAATAGCTAACGTAATTAGACTTACTTTGTATCTTGAACCTCAAACCTCCTACCAACATTATCAAAGCTTATTTCTGATTTACTTGCTCCCACAAAACATGCCATTATCTCTTCTATCAATAATCACCTTCTGTTTCAGCATCCAATCCATACCCACAGTACTTTCGGTCCTCATTTGATACACCACCAAAAATTCATGCTCAAATGAAATGTTTTAATAGAAAATTGTATCAAGACTTAAAGAGTCTTGATTGGTTTACTACAGACACCAGTAACACCTATTACTTTTACTCTCACAGCGAGAACTTCAGCTACATCTGTTACAGTTTTAAAATGCTTATAAAAGGACTGAGATAGGATACTAATGTGTGTGCGACTATCGGTTAACACCTGAGTCTCTATTCCGTGTACTCCAATAGGTATCATACTCGTAATTTGTGCGCATCACTTCGAATCGCTACCTTTTTCTTGCCATAGAAGGTCTTGGTTCACTTCCAAATTACTCCACGAAACGTCATCTCGTCCAGACACGTTATCTGTTTTTTCTTTCTGCCTTTCGCTGTTCCCTTCCTCCTTTTGATACCAAACGTTTTAATTTCGACGTAATTACCTATTGGTAGGTTCACTCTCCTCATCACTGTGCTGTGAGCGGACTATAGCTACCTTGACTTTGTATACATTGCAATCACTCGTGTCGCCCACTAATTTCATTCGGCTGTCAGAAGCTATATAATCTTGCCGTATATTACTTTTCCGGGTGTCCGTTGAAATCGGCAGATTTCGAATGAATCGGTAATGGCACCAACAAAACTTCTTCTCACCTGCACTTCACGTGTCCCATCCTCCTCATTACGAGTATGTTCATGAATCTCACCAACATTACTGGGTATACACTCCTTAACTTCATCTATATTGCGTAACATATCTCTCAGGTTGCTCGTCTCCTTCGTCTCACACGCTTTATAACCCTCATTACTCTTCGCATTCTGTATTCTCTTCCCATTCTTTTGATTACAATGTACTGTGCCCATTTGCAAACACATAATATGCCTGGCCATATATTAAAAATGTTGCTGTTTATTCCTTACATTCTCGCCCACCGTTCTTCACATAATCACTTGTCGCTAACTACTCTCTCCGTTGGGTTGAGTTGGGTTGTTTTGGGGGAGGTGACCAGACAGTGAGGTCATCGGTCTCATCGGATTAGGGAAGGATGGGGAAGGAAATCAACCTTGCCCTTTGAAAGTAACCATCGCGGTATTTGCCTGGAGCGATTTGCAAACACATAATATGCCTGGCCATATATTAAAAATGTTGCTGTTTATTCCTTACATTCTCGCCCACCGTTCTTCACATAATCACTTGTCGCTAACTACTCTCTCCGTTGGGTTGAGTTGGGTTGTTTTGGGGGAGGTGACCAGACAGTGAGGTCATCGGTCTCATCGGATTAGGGAAGGATGGGGAAGGAAATCAACCTTGCCCTTTGAAAGTAACCATCGCGGTATTTGCCTGGAGCGATTTAGGGAAATCACGGAAAACCTAAATGACTCTCTCCGTCGACTACTTCTTCCCTAGTACGCGCTTACGCGCCCAGCGATAATACTGCTTATTTCAAACGTGCTCTTTATCTGAATGCAATAGAAAACTTTCCTGATTAGGCCAACGTTTTCACTACATCATAATTATAACATTCTTTTTTAATTAGTTCTTTGGAATTAACTTTTTTAGATTTAATAATATGACAACATTAATAAAATAATAAAAGGTACATGTGACAGAAGTTACGTAACAGTTCCATTCTTATGTGAAAGCGAAACTCTCGTTTTACGTATACTTGAGTATATCTTGTCAGTATGGGATCCGTACCAGATAGGATTGATAAAAGAAACAGAGACGATCGAAAGAAGAACAGCACTTTTGGTCACAAGTCCGTTTAGTAAACGCAAAAGTGTCACAGATATACTCACCTAATTCCACTGGCAGACACCATAAGAGAGCCGTGAGTGTCATGATGTAGTTACTTATAAAATTCCGAGAACGTACGTTTCTAGAAGAGTCTAATGATTTATTGCTTTTTCCTATGTATATCTCGCTGGAAGACTAGGAATGTAAACTTATAGAGACTCAAGCGCAGGCGGAGGATTACCAGGAATAGTTCTTTACGCTACTGGAACAGGAGAGGAGGGAGGAGACAGTGGTACACAAATTACGCTTCGTCGCACACCATAAGGCGGCTTACGGCGTATAGATGTAGATGTAGGTGCCAAAATATTTTGTTACCTTCCAGTTACAGAGGCAGGAATCAACATCGAGATAAAGTAAAGAAAATGAGAGTGTCTACGTTTTTTTCGAGAGAGAAACGGCAGGCTTATACCTTCAAAGTTATGTCTTGTAGCTTCTGCTAAGCACTCGGGTCCACAGCCTCAGTGTATTGTCTAAATGACGGAATCACTTTGCCACCGTAGGCTGTCAGTTTTATTCCTTTAACGCATGTGAGTTACGTTACTTGCCAGTTTCGGCCTTAGGCCATTATGAGATGTGTGCAATATAATACAAGTACAGTGGATAACATTAGCCTTGCATATTACAACTGTTGTTTAAATCACTCTCATCGCCCTGGTCATATGCATGTCAACTTAATTTTTTTTCTTTTTCCGTGACTGTCATCACATAACGAGAAAAAAATTTTTTTTCTTAAGTTGAGACGCACATCACCAATACGATGTAAGTAATTTAAAAAACAATTGTCTTATACAAATACAAATTTATCCTCTAATACGTCTTACCTATTTACTGTACTTCTGGTGCTATACTGCAGAAATTTGGTAGTGGGTTAAGGTTCAAAGTGTTCAGTAATGTAATTTTTATGAACGGTGCATTAAAGGAATAAAACTGAGAACCAACATTAGTGAAATTGGTTACTTCATTGAGATTTGCTGACTAAATGTTTAGAAATAAAAAAGACATAGAAAGACATATGAGACTCTAGTGTTATAAAGTTTTTTCCGTTATTATAGCGTTTTATAAACAGATGCACTGCCAGCAAACTAGATGAGAGCTCTTAACATCTGTCTCATTGGTGAGTTACGAGCATTGTGTTGCTCGGTAAAACTACCACAGTTTATCAGGTGCGGAGCCTGTTTTTGTTTCTTTGTAATGTGTTGTGGTCAACGACATACAGGCAATGCTGGGACGGAAATTTCCTTCTGCTGGAAGCAGTTAAGCAGCGAAGCACCGAAATTAGTTTCGCTTACAGCCATGCCATTAGTGACGTGACGCATTCATTCGTAATGGAAAAGTAGACGGAATTATCCAGTGCGCCGCGGGCTTGACGCAAACAGGAGCGAAAATTCCGGCTATTGCAGTTGGTAGCGACGTGGCAACGCATCACATCTACTGAAATGTCAGTCTATAGCTTGCATCCAAGATTTTGTGTTTTCTATGTTTCTTTACATTATTGTGTCCGAAACGCTTTCTTTAATTTGTACAAAAAGCGTTCCCCGTCAATATTTCTTATTTCTCGTCTTAAATAGAGTTAGACAATTGTTTTTATTGCCCAAGCGTAATACATCCCCGGTTGCTTTATTTTTAATTTGCTTTCACTCTTTAAGATAAATCCATTGACGAAAAAATTGTCGCATCTCATCGTAGTTGCTCTCATTTGTCTCGTTGCTTCGTGTAGCGAATATTGGCAGTTTAATATTTTTGTACTGTTTTTTTCTGTTTGTTTAAACGAAAAAACGTCTAATTTTGAAGAGCAAACAGGTTGCGTCTCATCCCTCTGCTTGAAAAACACCTGTAGATGAGAAAAAAAAACAAAGTATGTAAATATTCTTGTAGCAAGTTCGTTTAGTAAACACAAAAGTATCACAGGGACGCTCACCCCAACTCCAGCAACAGACGCTGCAAGAGAGGCGTTGTGTATCACGATGCGGATACTTATAACATTCCGAGAGCGTATACGGGGAGAGTAAACTGATATATTGCTCCCTCCTATGTTTACCTTGCGGAAAGACTAGGAATAAAAACTTAGAGAGATTCAAGTTAATGCGGAGGCTTACCAACATCGTTCTTTACGCGAATGGAACAGGAAAGGGGGAACTGACAGTCGTACACTCAGTACACTTCGCCACACAACGTAAGGTGGACTGAAAAGTATAGACATAAACGTAGACGCCAAAATTTTTTGTTACCTTCCAGTTACAAAGGCAGGAATGAACATCGAGATAAAGTAAGGAAAAAGAGAGACTCTACCGTGCTATTCGAGAGGGAAACGGTCGAGTTCTACTTTGAAAGCTCGAAATCGGACGAGAGTAAGCTTTAAATATAAGCCGGCCGGTGTGGCTGAGCGGTTCTAGGCGCTTCAGCTGGAACCGCGCGACCGCTACGGTCGCAGGTTCGAATCCTGCCTCGTGCGTGGATGTGTGTGATGTCCTTAGGTTAGTTAGGTTTAAGTAGTTCTAGGGGACTGATGACCTCAGATGTTAAGTACCATAGTGCTCAGAGCCATTTGAACCATTTTTTAAATATAACGACGGACTTTGACAGACTTCTTTGTCTACTTCTTCTGACTGCAAGCTTTTCCATATGATTGCTGATTTTTTTATTAAACTACTTCAAATTTTTGACGTAACAATGAACATTACTCTTCTGGTACGAAGGCATAATTATTTGCCAGCCAACAGCTCTTTTGTAGGTATAAATAATAGGAAAATGTGATAATCTTTGTTACTAACGAACAAACACAGTAGAGTAGAAAATAATTTTGTACATGTACTTAGAGTGAACTGGTATATGTATGACGAAAATATGTCCTCGTTGAGGTACTAATGTCGTAATGGACTTCATTACAACAATAGTGAACGCATCGAGATAACAGTTGCCAAAGTAGGTTCTAAAACCACCAAATCAAATCTCATTACGGCTTTCACTAGCTTTTTAAGGCAGGGGGAGGGGAGGAAGAGATCTTCACCTCGCAAACCACGAGGACAAATCGTGCAACGTACGACTACGGGAGAGCAGTTAAAAGATGTTACACTTTTTCAGGTAAGCTACAGAGCTCTGTGCGGCAATCCGAAATGTTATTCTCGCAGAACCTTCAGTGACGTAATAGAAACAGTGGCACTAATGTTTCTTGTGCTGAAGGAGCGCCTGCCAGATCCTGACTTATATTACAACATACACTGATCACCCCGAACATTATGACCACCTGCGTAATAGTCGGTATGTCCACCTTTGGCACGGATAACAGTGGCGACCCGCCGTGGCATGAAAGCAATGAGGTCTTGGTAGGTCACTAGAGGGAGTCGGTACCACATCTCCACACTCTTGTCACCTAATTCCCGTAAATTCCGGGGAGGGGGCGATGAGCTCTGACGCCAAGATCGATCACACCACAAATGTGTTCGGTTGGGTTCAGATATGATGAGTTGGAGGGGCAGCATATCAACTGGAACTCACCACTGTGTTCCTCGAACAACTCCATCACACTTGTGGCCTTGTAACATGGTGCATTATCTTGTTGAAAGATGCCACTGCCGTCGGGAAACGTGATATTCAGGAAGGGATGTACGTGATCTGCAACCAGTGTACGATACTCCTTGGCTATTATGGTGCCTTGCATGAGTTCCACTGGACCCATGGACGACCACGTGAATGTTCCCCAGATCATAATGGAGCCGCTGACAGCTTGTCTCCGTCCTGCGGCACAGGTGTCAAGGAGTTGTTGCCCTGAAAGACGACAGATTCGCAACCTCCCATCGGCATGATGAAGAAGCTATCGGGATTCATCAGACCATGCAACGCTCTGAAACTACGCCAACGTCCAGTGCAGAAGGTCACGTTCCCATCTCAGTCGTAGTTGCTATATCGTGGTGTTAACATTGGCACATGCGGAAGCCAATCGTTAGGAGTGTTTGATGCACTTTGTGTTCAGACACACTTGTACTCAGCCCAGCATTAAAGTCTAATGTTAGTTTCGCCACAATTCAGCGTCTGTCCTGTTTTACCAGTCTGCCTAGCCTACGACGTCCGATATCTGTGATGAGGAATGGCCGCCCAACCACACGACGTCTGGGGCTTGTCTCACATTGGTTTCTCCAAGTGATGAAGACACGCGAAACAACATTCCTCGGAAACACGAGAAGTCGTGCAGTTTCCGAAATGCTTCTGGGCCATCAGAATCTGCCCTCAGTCAAACTCAGATAAATTACGCGCCTTCCCTAGTCTACACATGGACAGCTACAAGCACTGGGTGTGTGTCTGACTATCAGTCATTCCTCGCCAGGTGACGCTGCTATCGCCTGGATGGGTTTATATCGATAGTAGATCGGTGATCATTATATTCTGGCCAGTGAAAGTCGTAGTATGTAAATAAATGTTGTATTTGTATTGATTACCAGTTTTCTAAGTTTATCACATGAAATTTACTCAATCGAAATCGTGTTTAAGCCACGTGTTACCCAGAAAACGTGTTAGCTACAAATCAACTCATTCTGTCTAATCATTTCCCAAAGCTTAACATTTTTGTAGTTAAGTTTGCACACCATTTTTGATGTTATGCCTGAAATACTTATTTGAAAATATAAAAAATTAAATTTCCGTGTTTCACTGTTTCAAGTTTTTAAAAAAGTTGGAAGATAAGCTTTCTAATTACCCGGGACTATCACCTGCTCTCTCCACTGATAAATTAGCCCGATATTGACATGGAGGTACCAACATTTGATAGCAATTTGCAGCCGTCGGTACTGGAATCTGTCACAGACATTCAGAACCAATGTTCTAATCGAAATTACCATAAAAAAGTTTAGAGCGGTAGATTCTTGTTTTGGTGTTTTGAATGTGTTGTTCTTTAGGCATTTCCTCTGTTGGTGCAGTGCTGTCGCCGTACTGTAAACGCTGACGAGTTGTATCGTCAGCGGCCGGCCGCTGTGGGCGAGCGGTTCTAGGCGCTTCAGTCAGTGTTGTCCTTAGGTTAGTTAGATTTAAGTAGTTCTAAGTTCTAGGGGACTGATGACCTCAGATGTTATGTCCGACACTGCTCAGAGCCATTTGAACCATTTTTGTATCGTCTGCTAGCAAAAATGCGCATATACCCACATACATGGGCTGTACAGAAGATAAAAACAACGCGGAAGCTCAGATTCTAGCCAATATTGTGGGTTCCACTGTTGTATTGAATACAGAGCTAATAGAGAGTATCATGACTGATACAGGGATTAGTGATCACAAGGTCGTTGTAGCTAGGCTCAACACCGTTTCTTCCAAACCCACCAGAAACACACGCAAAATAATTTTATTTAAAAAAGCGGATAAAGTGTCACTAGAAGCCTTCCTAAGAGACAATCTCCATTCCTTCCGAACTGACTATGCAAATGTAAACGAGATGTGGCTCAAATTCAAAGATATAGTAGCAACAGCAATTGAGAGATTCATATCTCATAAATTGGTAAGCGATGGAACTGATCCCCCATGGTACACAAAACAGGTCCGAACGTTGTTGCAAAGCAACGGAAAAAGCATGCGAAGTTCAGAAGAACGCGAAATCCCGAAGATTGGCTAAAATTTACAGACGCGCGAAATTTGGCACGGATTTCAATGCGAGATGCCTTTAATAGGTTCCACAACGAAACATTGTCTCGAAATTTGGTAGAAAATCCGAAGAAATTCTTGTCGTATGTAAAGTACACAAGCGGCAAGACGCAGTCAATACCTTCGCTGCGCAGTGCCGATGGTACTGTTACCGACGACTGTGCCGCTAAAGCGAAGTTATTGAACGCAGTTTTCCGAAATTCCTTCACCAGGGAAGACGAATGGAATACAGAATTTGAAACACGAACAGCTGCTAGCATGAGTTTCTTAGAAGTGGATACCTTAGGGGTTGCGAAGCAACTCAAATCGCTTGATACGGGCAAGTCTTCAGGTCGAGATTGTATACCGATTAGGTTCCTTTCAGATTACGCTGATACAATAGCTCCCTACTTAGCAATTATATACAACCGCTCGCTCACCGATAGATCTGTACCTACAGATTGGAAAATTGCGCAGGTCGCACCAGCTTTTAAGAAGGGTAGTAAGAGTAATCCATCGAACTACAGACGTCGGTTTGCAGTAGGGTTTGGAACATATACTGTATTCAAACATTATGAATCACCTCGAAGGTAACGATCTATTGATACGTAACATCGTTCTTGTGCAACGCAGCTAGCTCTTTATTCGCACGAAGTAATGGCCGCTATCGACAGGGGATCTCAAGTTGATTCCGTATTTCTGGATCTCCGGATAGCTTTTGACACCGTTCCTCACAAGCGACTTCTAATCAAGCTGCGGGCCTATGGAGTATCGTCTCAGTTGTGCGACTGGATTCGTGACTTCCTGTCGTGAAGGTCGCAGTTCGTAGTAATAGACGGCAAATCATCGAGTAAAACTGAAGTGATATCAGGTGTTCCCCAGGGAAGAGTCCTGGGGCCTCTGCTGTTCCTGATCTATATAAATGCCCTGGGTGACAATCTGAGCAGTTCTCTTAGGTTGTTCGCAGATGATGCTGTAATTTACCGTCTAATAAGGTCATCCGAAGACCAGTATCAGTTGCAAAGCGATTTAGAAAAGATTTCTGTGTGGTGTGGCAGGTGGCAGTTGACGCTAAATAACGAAAAGTGTGAGGTGATCCACATGAGTTCCAAAAGAAATCCGTTGCAATTCGATTACTCGATAAATAGTACAATTCTCAAGGCTGTCAATTCAACTAAGTACCTGGGTGTTAAAATTACGAACAACTTTAGTTGGAAAGACCATGGATAATATTGTAGGGAAGGCGAGCCAAAGGTTGCGTTTCATAGGCAGGACACTTAGAAGATGCAACAAGTCCACTAAAGAGACAGCTTACACTATACTCGTTCGTCCTCTGTTAGAATATTGCTGCGCGGTGTGGGATCCTTACCAAGTGGGATTGACGGAGGACATCGAAAGGGTGCAAAAAAGGGCAGCTCGTTTTTTATTATCACGTAACAGGGTATAGAGTGTGGCAGATATGATAAGCGAGTTGAGATGGAAGTCATTAAAGCAAAGACGTTTTTCGTCGCGGCGAGATCTACACTCCTGGAAATGGAAAAAAGAACACATTGACACCGGTGTGTCAGACCCACCATACTTGCTCCGGACACTGCGAGAGGGCTGTACAAGCAATGATCACAGGCACGGCACAGCGGACACACCAGGAACCGCGGTGTTGGCCGTCGAATGGCGCTAGCTGCGCAGCATTTGTGCACCGCCGACGTCAGTGTCAGCCAGTTTTCCGTGGCATACGGAGCTCCATCGCAGTCTTTAACACTGGTAGCATGCCGCGACAGTGTGGACGTGAACCGTATGTGCAGTTGACGGACTTTGAGCGAGGGCGTATAGTGGGCATGCGGTTGGCCGGGTGGACGTACCGCCGAATTGCTCAACACGTGGGGCGTGAGGTCTCCACAGTACATCGATGTTGTCGCCAGTGGTCGGCGGAAGGTGCACGTGCCCGTCGACCTGGCACCGGACCGCAGCGACGCACGGATGCACGCCAAGACCGTAGGATCCTACGCAGTGCCGTAGGGGACCGCACGGCCACTTCCCAGCAAATTAGGGACACTGTTGCTCCTAGGGTATCGGCGAGGACCATTCGCAACCGTCTCCATGAAGCTGGGCTACGGTCCCGCACACCGTTAGGCCGTCTTCCGCTCACGCCCCAACATCGTGCAGCCCGCCTCCAGTGGTGTCGCGACAGGCGTGAATGGAGGGACGAATGGAGACGTGTCGTCTTCAGCGATGAGAGTCGCTTCTGCCTTGGTGCCAATGATGGTCGTATGCGTGTTTGGCGCCGTGCAGGTGAGCGCCACAATCAGGACTGCATACGACCGAGGCACACAGGGCCAACACCCGGCATCATGGTGTGGGGAGCGATCTCCTACACTGGCCGTACACCACTGGTGATCGTCGAGGGGACACTGAATAGTGCACGGTACATCCAACCCGTCATCGAACCCATCGTTCTACCATTCCTAGACCGGCAAGGGAACTTGCTGTTCCAACAGGACAATGCACGTCCGCATGTATCCCGTGCCACTCAACGTGCTCTAGAAGGTGTAAGTCAACTACCCTGGCCAGCAAGATCTCCGGATCTGTCCCCCATTGAGCATGTTTGGGACTGGATGAAGCGTCGTCTCACGCGGTCTGCACGTCCAGCACGAACGCTGGTCCAACTGAGGCGCCAGGTGGAAATGGCATGGCAAGCCGTTCCACAGGACTACATCCAGCATCTCTACGATCGTCTCCATGGGAGAATAGCAGCCTGCATTGCTGCGAAAGGTGGATATACACTGTACTAGTGCCGACATTGTGCATGCTCTGTTGCCTGTGTCTACGTGCCTGTGGTTCTGTCAGTGTGATCATGTGATGTATCTGACCCCAGGAATGTGTCAATAAAGTTTCCCCTTCCCGGGACAATGAATTCACGGTGTTCTTATTTCAATTTCCAGGAGTGTATTTACGAAATTTCAGTCACCAACTTTCTCTTCCGAATGCGAAAATATTTTGTTGAGCCCAACCTACATAGGTAGGAATGATCATCAAAATAAAATAAGAGAAATCAGAGCTCGAACAGAAAGGTTTAGGTGTTCGTTTTTCACGCGCGCTGTTCGGGAGTGAAATGGTAGAGCGATAGTATGATTGTGGTTCGATGAACCCTCTGCAAAGCACTTAAATGTGAATTGCAGAGTAATCATGTAGATGTAGACGAACGGCATTTGTGCAAAGTTTTCAAGCCTTTGGAAGCGTCAGCCGTGGTCAGAACAGTGTTCAGATACTTGTGAGTGCGTGGCACTAAGGTGACAAAAGCCGTGGGATAGCGATAGCTCACATACAGCTGGCGGTGGTATTCCATACACAAGGTATACAAGAGCAGTGCATTGGCGGAGCTGTCATTT
Source organism: Schistocerca piceifrons (assembly GCF_021461385.2). NCBI lineage: Eukaryota > Metazoa > Arthropoda > Insecta > Orthoptera > Acrididae > Schistocerca > Schistocerca piceifrons. The sequence continues at coordinate 407,991,709 of NC_060149.1, forward strand.
GTTCTCAGATGAGTCTTCTGGAAAGGTTTTCGACGAGATTACGGTCGCATGATGGGAATTAACAGACTTTGAACGCGGAGAGGTAGATGGAGCTAGACGCCTGGGGCATCCCATTTCGGAAGTCGTTAGGGAATTCAATATTCCGAGAACCACAGTGTCAAGAGTGTACCGAGAATACCAAATTTCAGGCATTACTTCTCACCACAGTCAACGCAGTGACCGACGGCCTTCACTGAAGACCGAGGGCAGCGGCGTTTGGGTAGAATTGTCGGTGTTAACAGACTAGAGACACTTCGTGAAATAACCGCAGGAATCGACGAACATATCCGTTATGACTGTGAGGAGTGGGGGAGGGGGAATTTGGGTTTAATGGTCTATGGCAGTAGACGACCGACGCGAGTGCCTTTGCTATCAGCACATCGCCTGCAGCGCCTCTCTTGGGCTCATAACCATATCGGTTGGTTCCTTGACGACTGGAAAACAGTGACCTGGTCAAATGCATCCCGATTACAGTTGGTAAGAACTGATGTTAGGGTTAAAGTGTTGCGCAGACATCACGAAATCATGGACCCAAGTTATCAACAAGGCACTGTACGGGCTGGTGAAGGCTCCGTAACGGTGTGTGCTGTGTTTACATAGAATGTCTTTTGCTCCAACCGAACTGATCACTGACTGGAAATGTCAGGCATGGCTCAGTATTTCTGCAGGGGATTTCCAACGACTTGTTGAGTCCATGCCACGTCGAATTGCTGTTCTACACCGGTCAAAAGAGGTCCGACATGATATTTGGAGGTACCCCATGAGTTTTGTCACTTCAGTGATGTCGAAGCTAAGTGAATTCGAAAAAGGACAAATTTTCGGTGGTCGTATGGTGGATGCTTGCACAAACAAGAGAGCCGAAGTTTTCGATCATTCAAGAGACACCGCATCGAAGATTTACACCACATATAGGGAAAGTGAAAAACATCATCCGCTTGAAGGCATTGGAGCGTGTTGAGCGATCGTAACAGACGATCGTTGGAGATGATTGAGACAAAAACAAGAGGACGACAGCTGAAAAAGACACAGCAGAACTGGATGTTGTACTCGCGAATGCTGTCAGCACACACACACACACACACACACACACACACACACACGCGCACACACACACACAAAACAAAAAAAAAAAAACACGAGAAGAGCTACAAAAGCAGGGAATTGGGTTGTGAGGTGGAATTCCAAAACCACTCATCAGTGATGCAGATATCCGTAACTGAAAAACGTGGTGACGAAGCCATAAAAACTGGAGTACGGAGGAATGGAAGAAACTCATTTGTTCATATGAGTCTTGTTTCACACTGTTTCCAATTTCTGGTCGAATTTACGTCCCTAGGGTGAAACATGGTGAGGATTCCGTTATGATTTTGGCAGCCATATCTTGGTATTTCATGCGCCTCATAGTTACTCTGAATCCATTTACTGCCAAGAATTATGTAACCATTTTTGGTGATCAGGTCAATTCCATTGTAGGGTGTTCGTTTCCCAATGGTGATGCTGTGTTGCAAGACGAGAGTGCCCAGTTCACACAGATCCCATCGCCCACTGCTGATTTTGTGAGCGCTGGGATGGATTGCCGCATCTTCTCTGGCCACAGCGATCACCAGCTATCAACATTATTGAGATTTTGTGGACTACTTTGGAGAGAAGGTTGGGTGTTCGCTGTACGCGTCCAGAATCGTTACCTAAAACTTCCACTATTTTGCAGGAAGAATAGTGCGAGGGTTGGAACTTTAATTGTGGCAACTATTTATTTACAGCTCTTACAAAACAGATACGTCTTTCAAAGTTTTACTGACCTTCAAAGTAGTCACCAGAATTGTGCATAACCCGTTTCCAGCGATGTGGAAGTCGTAGGATACTCTCAACAGTGCCAGTTGTGTTGACAGTTCGAGCAGCTCGGTCTATTGCCCGACGAATTTTTAGCAGTTATGAAGCGAATGCTGTGAAGTGTCTCCTTCAGTTTAGAAATCGAGTTGAGCTCACGAGGGCTTAAGTCAGGGAAATGCAGTAGGTGGTGTAGCACTTAGCATCCCCATCAGTCAAACAAATCAGTAACAGCTTGCACTGTACGTGCTGGAGCATTGTCTCCTGCAAAATGATGGTCAGGTCCTGCAGAAAATGTCATCACTTCTGTCTCTATGCTGTTCATTTTTGGAACACAACCTATGACCAACTTAGAGACAGAGGTGATGACACTTTCTGCTGGACCTGACCATCATTTTGCAGGACAACGCTCAACCACGTACAGTGCAAGCTGTTACTAATTTGTTTGACCGATGGGGCTGCTACGTGCTATACCACCTACTGCACTCCGCTGACTTACGCCCTCGTGAGTTCAACTCGATTTCTAAACTGAAGGAGACACTTCACGGAATTCGCTTCAGATCTGCTACAGATTCGTCGGGCAATAGACCTGGCCGCTCGAACTGTCAACACAACTGGCACTGCTGAGAGTATCCTACGACTTCCACATAGCTGGCAACGGCTTATACACAATGCTGGTGACTACTCTGAAGGTCAGTAAAACATTGAAACATGTATCTATTTTTTACGAGCTGTAAATATATAGTTGCCACTATTAACGTTCCAACCAAATGGCTGCGAGCACCATGGGACTTAACATCTGAGGTCATCAGTCCCCTAGAACTTAGAACTACTTAAACCTAACTAACCTAAGGACACCACACACATCCGTGCCCGAGGCAGGATTCGAACTTGCTACCGTAGCGGTCGCGCGGTTCCAGACTGTAGCGCCTAGAACCGCTCGGCCAACTCAGTAAGTCAAGACCTTCAGATTTAAAAGTAATTTTGCTTTTACTTCAATGTAGCGTTACAGCGTCGTCATGATTTGAACAAATGATGTAATGGATAAACGTGCCTCTTAGCGGGAGGAGTTACGTTTATGGCGCATGTCGCCAAACTTAGATCACGGAGCAACTGCGTGCAGAAAGATAACCTGATCATCGCAAACTGTCTCTGCAGACATCATAAACAAAAAAATCAAGAATGTGGATGTGTTATGAACAAAATACTCCCTTCGAACAGGCCTCGGAGGACCCAACGGTACCCACCGACCGCCGTGTCATCCTCAACCGATAGACGTCACTGGATGCGGATACGGAGGGACGCGGGGTCAACATACCGCTCTCCCGGTCGATGTCAGTTTTCGCGAATGGAGTTGCTGCTTTTCAGTGAAGCAGCTCCTTAATAAGCCTTACAAGGGCTGAGTGCACCCCGCTTGCCAACAGCGCTCAGCAAACCCAGAAAGGTCTCCCAGCCAAATACTAGCGCAGCCTGTCAGTACTTAACATGGGTGATCTAATGGCAAAGGGTGTCACCAAGCCGTTGGCGATGAATAAAATACACCAACGTAAAACAAAATCAACCGATGAAAAACTGCAACTAATTTTTTAACAGAAATAACGCACACGCCGCATTACGAATCAGTTTGAGTATACGAGGGGCATAAAAAAGGTTCTGCGAGTACTAAATTTCGACGCATTTCATCCTTTTCGTGTTTCATCCTATCAACTGCTTCATGGAAATGACTTTCAAAATAGATTATAGTTCTGCGAATGGCGTCTACGAAAGACGCAAACTCGTGCTTCGTTCCTGTGAAAGACTTTGTTTGCAGCTGTTGGATCGTTGACAAACTACGGGGAAAATAAATCATCGCCATATCCACAACGGGTCAGTTGAAAATCCACACTGGATGATAAAAGTGGATAAACAACGACCTAGGTCTGCCTACATGTATTGCGGGCTTTTCAAGAATCGCATCGCTGAACTCTATTTTATTGATCTACAGTTCCTGGCAGGTATGCTACTCCAATTATTGGAAGACGTCCCAGAAAACTAGGAGATAGAGCTGGATCGATCGTTCCCAAAATACATAGTCTTGCACATCCACCAGACTTAACACATCTGATCTTTTATCTGAGGGAAAAGTTAAAACAGGAGGTCTACAGGGAAACACCGACTGTTCCTAAAGACATGGAATGTTTTTAGATGCGAACACTTTATCTCAGGGTGTACCGCGCCTGTTATTGATATCGAAAGAAACAACAAGTTTACTGCTACTAGTCATTGTTTATTAGTTTCCACAACAGCGTTTCAAATGTTTGAACCTCCATCATTAGGTCTATTTATGCATAATATCGCACGTGTGCGTTTTGTTACGACTTTGGCGTAACCTGTGGCACTGTCCAGTAGAGTAAGAGCGAAACACTACTTCAGAATATACTTCGGTGGAGTTTTTTCACTAAGGAGTAAACGTAAATGTAAATGTAAAAGTTAACTAAAATAGCGCCTTCAGTGGTCACAGGTTCCTTTCTCTGTAGTAACACATCCTATATAATTTAATTACATGTCAATATGCTACTCCAAAATTTGCTTATTTATAACGTGTAATAGATGTAAGTTAAAAAAAAAAAAAAGAAAAAAAAACATTCTTCTTCTGTCACTCCTTTCATCCTCTGTGTCTAAATCTCAACCTAACTGTTATTTACGTGTAAATAAGACCAGTGTTGACAACGTAATTATTACATTTAATGTTTTCAACATTTCACCTAATTACATAAATGGGTGCAAATTGAAAGTAATATAAAATTGAGGAAAGGATTTGTGTACCACAGGAAATATTCACACTAACATGCCTATTCATCTGTAGAACCAAAGATCTTCAGTGTTTTAAGGCCTGCTCCAAAATAATATTTTCGTTTTGCTATATGGTCTTCGAACTTTGAAATAGTGTTTACGTCGTGTTGCCGGCCGGGGTTCAAAAATGTTCAAATGTGTGTGAAACCTTATGGGACTTAACTGCTAAGGTTATCAGTCCCTAAGCTTACACACTACTTAACCTAAATTATTCCAAGGACAAACACACACACCCATGCCCGAGGGAGGACTCGAACCTCCGGCCGGAGTGACCGAGCGGTTCTAGGCGCTACAGTCTGGAATCGCGTGACCGCTACGGTCGCAGGTTCGAATCCTGCATCGGGCATGGATGTGTGTGACGTCCTTAGGTGAGTTAGGTTTAAGTAGTTCTAATTTCTAGGGGACTGATGACCTCAGAATTTAAGTCCCATAGTGCTCAGGGCCGTTTACGTCGTGTTATATGTTCTTTGCATCTGTTAGCTTCTAGACACCGTGTTTCTTTTTTTTACGAATTGTGACGGTTTATATATAATGCATTACTAGAGAGAAAGCAGCCTGTGACCACTGGAGAGATTATATTTTAGTTAATTTACTTTCAGATATACATTTACGTTCAGTCCTTATTCATAGACCTACACATAGCCATGTTGAGAAATAGTGTTTTTTCTGTACTAAACAATGCCAGAGGTTACCCCAAAGTCTTAATACAACACACACATGCCATAATACACATAAATCTACCTGATGAGGGAGTTTTAAGCCTTTGAAACACGAAACGCGTTGTGGAAACGAATAAACAGTGACTGGTAATAGTAAACTTGTTTCATTGGACATGAAATGCCGTCTAACACGGGGCTTTGTCGCAGTATTATCTGTGTAGAATCGGTTTTTGGCATGTATCAGTGGGCAAAGGAAACATTTGATTACATATGGCACAATAGCGCTGACTTTTGTGGGGCCATTTACACTGACGCCGGGACTGTGGTTTTCGACGCTGATACGAGGGGCGTTCAGTAAGTAATGCAACACATTTTTTCTCCCTCAATTTCGGTTCAAAATCCGGAATTTTTGTGGAACGTCGTGGAATATTCCCGCTTCAGGCCTATAGTTTCATGAAGTTCCGATCGGTGGCGGAGCCATAGGTACCATTCAAAATGGTGTCTGTAATGGAGGTGCGTTCCAAGCAGACAGCTGACATTGAGTTTCTTTTGGCGGAGAAACGGAGCATAGCGGATATTCATAGGCTCTTGAAGAATGTCTGCGGGGACCTGACAGTGAACTAAAGCCCGGTGAGTCGTTGGGCGAGGCGTCAACTGTGCCTCCTGCAATGTGAGAACGTGCGGACCCTCTCATTCGAGGTGATCGACAGATCACAGTCAAACACCTCGCTACGTAACTAGACGTCTATGTTGGTAGTGCTGACACATTCGCCCAGCAGTTAGGTACTCAAAGGTGTGTGCTCGCCGGGTTCCTCGTCGTCAAACAGAAGACCATAAAGACCAACGAAGGACCATCTGTGCGGATTTGCTTGGGCGTTGCGAGGCTGATCGTGACAATTTTTTGTCGAACATCGTCACAGGCGATGAAATGTGGGTTCATCACTTCCAACCGGAAACAAAACGGCATCCGTGGAGTGGCGCCACACTACCTCTCCTTCGATGAAAGAGTTCAAACCTGCAACCTCAGTCTGTAAAGTCATGGTGGCGGTCTTCTGGGAGTCTGGAGGGGTTATTCTGTTTGATGTCCTCGCTCTTGATGCAACGATCAACTATGAGTATATTGTGCTACCCTCAGAAAATTGAAGAAACGACTCCAGCATGTGCGTCGCCACAAAAATGCCAAAAATGCTTCTCCTTCATCATGACAACGCAAGGTGTCACACAAATCTGCGCACCCGAGAGGAGCTCACAAAATTTCGTTGGACAGTTCTCCATTATCCACCCTACAGGCTGAATCTTGCACTTCTGACTTTCATCCGGTTGGCCTAATGAAGGATGCACTCTGCGGGAAGCAGTACATGGATGATGTGTGAAATTATTGATGCAGCAAGACGCTGGTTCCGACGTCGACCACTAGTGTGGTATCATGCGCTCATACAAGCCCTCCTATTAAGACGGCGTAGGGTCGTCGCACTCAATGGAGATTATGCTGAAAAATAGGTTTTAGTAGCCAAAAGACAGGGGTGTAATATGGTAAACTGGAAACCTAAAGAAAACCAACCCGCTTTCAGAAAAAAAAATTGTTGCATCACTTACTGAACACTCCTCGAATCTTGTTACTACACTGGCGTGCGAAACATAAGGACGAAAGAAGCCATCGCATGAAGTTGCACTGTCAAGTAACATAGTTCGATGATACTTGGACCATACACAGAAAAAACTGCTGCGGTACAGTACAGAGGGTAACTGAAAGAAATACGCAAGGATACGAACACAAAGGACACTTTTATTGAAAGACAGTAACTACACTGAAGTCACCGTGATTCATGATGGTCCCATGGACGTTACAAAAGGCGGGACCTTGCTGTAAATAGGGAATGTGATGCCACGGACAGCAATTCACGCTCAGCAACGTGCTCCCATACTGGCCACAAGGTTGGTAACGATTTATGGTGGAAGGACGTTCCATTCCTCCGACAACGCAGTTGGCGTCCACTGGATGGTACATGTAGACGTGCTGCAATACGTCTGCCGAAAGTGCCCCAAACGCGCTTGACAGGATTAAAGTCGGGGGAACGGGCAGGTCAGTTCATTCTCCGAATATCCTCTCGTTCAAGACCTCCTCAAACAGCGCTGTTCGATGAGGTCGCATATTAACATCCATAAAACTGAAGTCAGGACCGAATGCACCCCTACGTGAGTACAGCATCACAACAACGTTGACTGGTGTGTGTACTATGTTCAAAGATCTGGAGGTCAGTAACCCTATACAACGTTATGTCTCCACAATCCTTAACACCTGGACCACCAAAACGAACATGTTCGACAATGTTCCTGGCCGCATTAAGTGTTCGTCCTGCGTTGCCGAACATGACTTTCGTTGGTCACAGTGTTACGGTGTGTGGTGGCATAACGTTGCGTGGACGTCTTTGAACACGGTACACTCACTAGTCACGTTATTGTGACACTGTTTCCCAATGAGCGTCTTTTCAGGAATGCATTAGACCCTTACTTATTTTTAGGCTCTGTACCTCATTCGGTGAAACCGGAACCCTTATAGGATCACTTTGTTGTCTGCCTGTCTGTTTGTCTGTTTGACTGTTGGTGTTTATGTCTAATATTAGGGTCTACGGCGCCTTGGCAGACCAAATAATTACGCTCCTAAGTGAATGCAATCAAAATACACGGAAGCGGCAAAGAAAGTGGTGTAGGTATTCAGATACATAGATATGTAAACAGGCAGAATATGGCACTGCGGTCGGCAACAACTATATATGACGACAAGTATCTAGCGCAGTTTTATATCGGTTACTCCTGCTACAACGGCAGGTTATCAAGATTTAAGTGACTTTGAACGTGGTGTTATAGTCGGGGCACGAGCGATGGGATACAGCATCTTCAAGGTAGCGATGAAGTCGGGATTTTCCCGTACGACCATTTCACGAGTGTACCATGAATATCAAGAATCCGGTAAAACATCAAATCTCCGACATCACTGCGGCCGAGAAAGAATCCTGCAAGAACGGCACCAATGACGACTGAAAAGAATCACTCAACGTGACAGCAGTGAAACCCTTCCGCAAATTCCTGCAGATTCCAGTGCTGGGCCATCAACAAGTGTCAGCGTGCGAACCATTCGACGAAACATCATCTATATGGACCTTCGGAGCCGAAGGCCCACTCGTGAACCCTTGAAGACTGCACGACACAAAGCTATTCGCCTCGCTTGGCCCCGTCAACACCGACGTTGGACTGTTTTATGACTGGAAACATGTTGCCTCGTCGGACGAGTCTCATTTCAAATTATATCGAGCGGATGGACGTGTTCGGGTATGGAGACAACCTCATGAATTCATGGCCCCGTCAACACCGACGTTGGACTGTTTTATGACTGGAAACATGTTGCCTCGTCGGACGAGTCTCATTTCAAATTATATCGAGCGGATGGACGTGTTCGGGTATGGAGACAACCTCATGAATTCATGGACCCTGCATGTCAGCAGAGGACTGTTCAAGCTGGTGGAGGCTCTGTAATGTTGTGGGGCGTATGCAGTTGGAGTGATATGGGGCCCCTGAAACGTCTAGGTACGACTCTGACTGGCGACACGTACGTAAGCATCCTGTCTGATCAGCTGCATCCATTCGTGTCCATTGTGTATTCCGACGGATTTGAGCACTTCCAGCAGGCAATGCGGCATCCTACACGTTCAGAATTGTTACAGAGTGGCACCAGGAACACTCTTCTGAGTTTAAAGTCTTCCGCTGGCCACCAAACTGCCCAGAGATGAACATTATTGAGCATATCTGGGATGCCGTGCAACGGGCTGTTCAGAAGACCTCTCCACCCCCTCGTATTCTTACGGATTTATGGAGAGCCTTGCAGGATTCATGGTGTTATTTCCCTCCAGCACTACTCCAGACACTAGTCGAGTCAATGCCATGTCATGTTGCGGCACTTCTACGTGCTCGCGGGAGCCCACACTAGTACACCTGCCTAGGTGTACCAGTTTCTCTGGATCTTCAGTGTATATGTCCATATATATCACATACACCGACGAGGGAAAGAAACGTAACACTAAGAAGGAGTTGTGCGACGTAAATAAAAGTTGGTAGACGTGTTTCTATATCTGAAAGATGATGTCTATACAGACTTCGCACTAGTCGCAAAGGAGTCGCGCTAGTAGTGGCACTATAGGGATGCAAATTAGGTTTTCGTTAAGTAAACCCTATAACGGATGTGATCGTTAGTTACATTTGAGACTGGACGTGGTGAGTTGATATTAGTTAAGAACGCCTTTAAGGTGACAAAGACGCCATTATCAACTTCTCACTGAGTTTGAACGAGGTCGTGTAACATGGCTACGAGAAGCTGGATGTTGCTTCAGCAATGTTGCAGAAAAACTTGAGAGGAATATAGTCACTGTGCAAAATTGCTGCCATCGGCGGCCACGAGAACATGCGGTCACAAGAAGACGCGACTACAGACGGTGATTCTTCACCTACATATCAGAAGTTATTATTTTGTGGAAAAAGAACTGTTTAATAATTCATACTGCACTGACTGGACACAAAACGGCTGTTTCACATCAACCTGATGCTCTTGGTACAACTCATGAGGATTTTCAGAACTCCAATGTCATTTTTTCTACGAGTTCACCTGCCTTAATAAGTACAGATAAGCTTCAGTTGAAAAAAGTGGTAAATAGTGCAACGAATGTCTCTAACTTCTCGTCATGGGCTCTCCTAATTCACCTAAAACTGATACGCCATGTGCCTCAGCACAGTCCGAGGAGCGAGCCAGGGCATACATGATGATGAGACCCTACCATCCCGGTTACCGCGCAACGTTAGGCACAGAGCTAGACATAAAATGCTAGAGAACTATTTCCTGTTAGTCTAACTACCAGTTATTGTCATTAGTTTCCATAAGACACGGAGACATCGCAAAATCTGTGGCTACACACAGAATGATATAAAAATTTAATACACTACTACCAGAATAGGGGAACATGAAACTTTCGGATCTCATTCGCTCCACATTTCACTCCTGTCTAGAGACTGTATGTATAAGATGATGCCACAAAGACAGTCCAGCCCAGATATATCCAGAACGAATAAATATAACAAAGTGCAGTTTTCGCTCAGTTATAGAGGACAATGTGATGGATTTCCTTACGTTCACTTCCGGGTTTCGAGGCTGACCTTGTTTTCTTTGATGGAACTTGCACACTTTCTTATGTGGCATTGTATAAGCGCCTTCGAATAGGGTTTCAGTTACGTAACATTTGTGGAACTTGATCAAATACACTAGTGTGCAAAACGTATGAACGAAAGGAACTTCCGCATGACGTGTCACTGCCCTCGTATCTCGATGAAACTTGGACCATACATAGAAAGAACTGCTACAGTATAGTACAGAAGGTAACTGAAAGATATACGGTGTGGCACGAATGGAAGTGAAACTTTCATTCCGAGACAATAATTACAGTGAAATCACAGCGATTCATGACGGTCCCGTGGACATTACATTATAAATAAAGTGTGTGATCAATAGAGATGGCGGTCAACCCTCTGCAACGTGCTTCCGTGCTGGTCACCAGATTGGTAAGGATTTCTTGTTACACGGCTTTCCGTTTCTCCACCAGCGCTGCACACAGCTGTTGAATGGTCGTTGGTGCATATGAAATTGCCTCAATACGCGTCCCTAAAGCATTCCACACGTGGTCGGTAGGAATTAAATCGAGGGGACGGGAGGCCAGTCCATTTGCCGAAAACCTCTCCTTCCAAGAGCTCTTCCACCTGTGCAGTTTGATGCGGTCACGCATTGATATCCATATGGAAACCGGCCAAGTGCGAGCAGAACTGCTCTAAGAGTGCTGTACAAACTTTATTATGAATATAGGCAGTAATAATAATTTCGTTTGGTTCAATGGTCTGGTGCAAGTCTTTCTATTTGACGCCACTGAGGTGGCCCGTGTGTCCGTAACCTACGCTAGTTATCCAAACGGGGGAAAGGGACCGCTCATTTTAGCGTGCAATAAGCAGTTTGAGTGTTTCATTGCAGTCCATCCAAGTTGCTTATACAATTTTCTTTCACTACTGTTTCTAAACATTTACCCCACAACAAGCATTCTGAATTGATTAAACCATAGATTTAGGTGCTAAAACGTGTATAACAATTACAGACCATATGCGACGTTTAATCTTAAAACAGAACCAACTTTTTTACATCTTACTGGTACTGGTACCGGTACTTCATAAAATTCAGCTTTTTCTGTTCAGAATGGGATGTATAATGTGTTAAATTCATACCACCTATTATTTGAGATATTTAATGAGAATTTTAGCGCCATGTTTCATACTACTTCCAATCTATCTAACCTATTTTATAACACCGTGGTCTGAATAATTCAGCTTTGGTTTAAATGCTTTCAAATACAGAGCTTTGAAGCCAGAGGGAGCGAACGGAACCTCAAAATTCAAGGATATAGGCGGTCATGACCGTTTCCTGTTTGTATCAATTTCAGGATGTTTTGTTTCTGCCGATAACTGTGTGTCTTTCATAGCTGTCATCGTCTAGATCTTCCACTCAATTGCATTTTCTGATACTTTTTACTCTCACATCCCTTTGACGCAAATTAACTGTAAATCTAACGTATTTAGGGATATTATAATTTTAACTTCGATCATCAGACCCAGAAGAGTAGGTCAGAATTTTAATTTCAGAACAATTTTCTCCTCCATCCTGGTTCGTCCTACTTCTCTGCAAGAGAAACAGCTCTGAATGGCAATGAGATATCGTTCGTCGTACGGTACCTCATTATCTCCAGTTCTCCATCAGGTGGAATGAAGCTGATGCAATGTTCCGTTTCAGATTCTGATTACTTCACACACTGATTAAACCTGATGATCTTCTGTGACAACTACAGGCTTTCCCCAACGTGCTGGGTCGTCACCACTTGCAGTCAGACCTTTTCCTTTGGCCTCCTTGACAATTTTATTCTTGATACTACATTTACATTCTGGCATACCTAACAGGTCAGATTTCATGAGTACTTTGCCAGCAACTTGTACAAACACTACCAGATCTTGTGATGACATCGGAAGAATAACTTGTTAACCCACATCTAGGAACAGTTCATTCCTTCTATATATTATACCATCTCGGCACGTTCCAATCTGCCAAGTAATTTATCTCTGCTTGTTCTTCCTTAGCCTGAGGTTTTACTCCTTATTGTGTAATGAATGTTTTCAGAACACCAGCATATGACGATAATCGGATTCCAAGATTTCTTAAAGTTATTCATAAATGAGCAAAATGTTGTTCTTAATATTTTCGTTTGTAATATTACCAAAATGTAACTTCATAACATCTGTTATCTTCAAGAGAAATTAGAACACCATAGAATCAATCACATTCTCACATTCTGCTTTTTTACAAGTGCAACAGATGCTTTTGCTCTCTTAATCTGAAAGAACGATATTCTTGAGCACTATATTGGTCACCGGTGATCTGACTTGATGCCTGATATGTATAAAATTGAGGCGGAAAGCACTGACAGCATGTCGTCCAACGTCATTCTATAAAATCTACAGATCTGTACTTCACCTTTATGGTTATACACAAATAGGCCACCAATGTATGGGCAGAGATACCAGCTTCATCGCTCCAAAATGCAGTCTGACCGCCTTGCGTTCCTACTCCATCGCTATTCAAATATGGTGCCGGCCGGCCGAAGTGGCCGTGCGGTTAAAGGCGCTGCAGTCTGGAACCGCAAGACCGCTACGGTCGCCGGTTCGAATCCTGCCTCGGGCATGGATGTTTGTGATTTCCTTAGGTTAGTTAGGTTTAACTAGTTCTAAGTTCTAGGGGACTAATGACCTCAGCAGTTGAGTCCCATAGTGCTCAGAGCCATTTTGAAATATGTTGCCCCCCCCCCAATCACCAGGTCAGACATATACAGGGTGTTACAAAAAGATACGGCCAAACTTTCAGGAATTCAGGAAACATTCCTCACACGCAAATAAAGAAAAGATGTTATGTGGACATGTGTCCGGAAACTCTTAATTTCCATGTTAGAGCTCATTTTAGTTTCGTCAGTATGTACTGTACTTCCTCGATTCACCGCCAGTTGGCCCAATTGAAGGAAGGTAATGTTGGCTTCGGTGCTTTTGTTGACATGCGACTCATTGCTCTACAGTACTAGCATCAAGCACATCAGTACGTAGCATCAACAGGTTAGTGTTCATCACGAACGTGGTTTTTCAGTCAGTGCAATGTTTACAAATGCAGAGTTGGCAGATGCCCATTTGATGTATGGATTAGCACGGGGCAATAGCCGTGGCGCCGTACGTTTGTATCGAGACAGATTTCCAGAACGCAGGTGTCCCGACAAGAAGACGTTCGAAGCAATTGATCGGCATCTTAGGGAGCACGGAACATTCCAGCCTATGACTCGCGTCTGGGGAAGACCTAGAACGACGAGGATACCTGCAATGGACGAGGCAATTCTTCGTGCAGTTGACGATAACCCTAATGTAATCGTCAGAGAAGTTGCTGCTGTACAAGGTAACGTTGACCACGTCACTGTATGGAGAGCGCTACGGGAGAACCAGTTGTTTCCGTACCATGTACCCTCCACGGGTACACTTCTGCGAATGGTTCATCCAACAATGTGTCAATCCTCATTTCAGTGCAAATGTTCTCTTTACGCATGAGGCTCCATTCCCACGTGATCAAATTGTAAATTTTCACAATCAACATGTGTGGGCTGACGAGAATCCGCACGCAATTGTGCAATCACGTCATCAACGCAGATTTTCTGTGAACGTTTGGGCAGGCATTGTTGGTGATGTCTTGATTGGGCTCCATGTTCCACCTACGCTCAATGGAGCACGTTATCATGATTTCATACGGGATACTCTACCTCATGATTTCATACGGGATACTCTACCTGTGCTGCTAGAACATGTGCCTCTACAAGTACGACACAACATGTGGTTCATGCACGATGGAGCTCCTGCACATTTCAGTCGAAGTGTTCGTACGCTTCTCAACAACAGATTCGGTGGCCGATGGATTGGTAGAGGCGGACCAATTCCATGGCCTCCACGCTCTCCTGACCTCAACCCTCTTGACTTTCATTTATGGGGGCATTTGAAAGCTCTTATCTACGCAACCCCGGTACCAAATGTAGAGATTCTTCGTGCTCGTATTGTGGACGGCTTTGATACAATACGCCATTCTCCAGGGCTGCATCAGCGCATCAGGGATTCCATGCGACGGAGGGTGGATGCATGTATTCTCGCTAACGGAGGACATTTTGAACATTTCCTTTAACAAAGTGTTTGAAGTCACACTGGTACGTTCTGTTGCTGTATGTTTCCATTCCATGATTAATGTGATTTGAAGAGAAGTAATAAAATGAGCTGCAACATGGAAAGTAAGCGTTTCCGGACACATGTCCACATAACATATTTTCTTTCTTTGTGTGTGAGGAATGTTTCCTGAAAGTTTGGCCGTACCTTTTTGTAACACCCTGTATAGTGTTAGTTCATCTATAGGTTTTGATTCACTGAGTTTCCGAGTTTTAAAATACACTGACAGAAAAAAATCGTAACACCAAAATGTAATTAAGGTAGAGTATTTGTAACCGCGAGATAAGACACTGCAAGTGTGAAATGATGTTACATTAGTAACCAGTGTAAGAACCAGAATGTCGAATGCAAACATGGAAAAGGGCATGCATTGTGTTGTACAGGTGCTGGATATCAATTTGTGAGATAGAGGTTCATGCCTGTTGCACTCGGTCTACCAGTACAGGGGCAGTTAATCCTGTTTGTGGATGGTGCTGGAGTTTTCGTCCGATGACGTCCCATATGCGCTCGACTGGAGACGGATCTGCTAATCGAGCAGGCCAAGGCAACATGTCGACACTCTGTAGGGCATGCTGGGTATGTGGGCGGGCGTTATCCGTTGGAAAGCACCCCCTGGAATGCTGTTCATGAATCGCAGCACAACAGATAGAATCATGAGGTTTACGTACAAATCTGCAGTCAACGTAGGTGCGATAACCACGAGATTGCCCGCGCTGTCATACTAAACGGCACCCTAGAGCATAACTCCAGGTTGCAGGTCCAGTCTGTCTACATGCTAGGTCTTCAATTGGCTTCCTTCTAACCAACATGCGGCCATCACGGCGCCGAAGCTGAACCAGCTTTCATCAGAAAACACAACAGACCTCCACCCTGCCCTTCAATTAGCTCTCGCTTAATACCATTGAAGCTGCAAATCGCATTGATTTGGAATGATGCTACAGGGCGTCTGGCTCAGAGCTGTCCTTGAAGTAACCGATTTGTAACAGTTCATTGTGTAACTGTGGTGCCAACTGCTGCAGATGCAGCGCAATGAGCCAGAGCCATACGCCGAATACAATGGTCTTCCCTCATTGTAGTGCCACGTGGCCGTCAGGAGCCCTGGTTCTTGCGATCGTACGTTATTGTGACCACTGCTGCCAGCAGTCACGTACAGTGGCTACATTCCTGCCAAGTCTTTCTGCAGTAGTGCAGAAGAAGCGTCCATCTTCTTGTAGCCCTGTTACACGACCTCGTTCAAACTCAGTGAGGTGTTGATGATGGCTGATTTGTCGCCTCAAAGGCATTCTTGAGTAACATCATCTCATCACGTTCAGTATCAAAGGTAACTAATGGTCACGACCGTAACAGCGTGTATTTGAAGCGAACCTCTTATGCGACTGGCGCGAAATCTGAATAGGCATCAAGTTTCATATGTACGCTGAAGCGTCAAACAAACGTATAGGCAGGCTTATTGAAATGCAGAGATATGTGAACAGGCAGAATACGGCTCTACGGTCGGCAACGCCTGTATAAGACAAGAAGTGTCTGGCACAGTTTTCAGTTCAGTCTATAGCGCGATGTCAACGCGAGCAAACCGTGCAGCGCGTATGCAGGAGGGGGTCGATCGCCGGTCGGCGGGGTCTGCCCGCCTCAGGCCCCATCGGCCACTCCACTTATGGTGACTTCGGCACCTGCAGGTGGACATCGGAGGGAGACACAGGCTATGGACATGGTTTATGAGAGTTCAACGTTTCACTCGGGCGGAGCTGTGTAACCGCCTGGCGCCGCAGTGACGACAGAACAACACGGCCAACTGACACCAACAGCCGCTTCTACCGGTAAACAAGAGATTTCGCGGAAGCCGTCGGTGCCGCGCAAAACTGAAACCCTCAGGGACGAAGAAAACTCGTACCCACCGCGTAGTAGCGTCCTTCATGACGAACCTGATGTGGACCACGACAGCACAACACCGCTAGAATTCGGCGAGAACATGGAATTGATGGACCAAGAACCACCGGAAAGAGACAACAGCTTTGCAGAAACGTATGACTTCGTCCTAGTGCGACACAAACGACAGTATCGGAGAAACTCGAAAGAAGACGCGAAGCCTCAGAAAGGACGAGCTGAGACGATTGAGACTACCAGTAGGTTCACACCTATTACCCCCAGAGATGACAACAAAGACGACTCCACGCATACACGACACCTTGAACTAGGAACGTTGAAACAACAAAGTCGCTGCTGCATCTGACGCAGAGAAACAAAAACGTGTTCCACCAGTGACGATTTATTATACTGGCCAGTATGTGGAACTGAATAATGCGCTACAACAACAACTCTCCGGAACTCTGAAGGCCATCTTCCAGAAGGAGCAGATTAAATACCGTTTCGAGTCCTTTGAGGATCAAAAAAAGGCTCTGAAATTTTTTGAGACCTACGACTTGCCACACTTCAAACATCAACCACTGGAGGAAAAGGAACTTAAGGTGGTGATCAAACGACTGCCTGCACAGGTCACAGAACGTCAACTCCATGAAGCATTAAGAGAAAAAGGATTCCCCCACCCAAAGGTACATCAGTATAAAAGGAAAGAAGGAGATCAAGTCATCGGTGAGTAACTTAGGCTGCTCACGTACTGTGTCAGCCTTCCTCAGTCAACCATAAAATCAACGACATCCGGTACCTTCTCTATGCGAGAGTGCGCATTGAAGATTATCAGTCCAAGGATGGGGCGAAACAGTGCAAAAATTGTCAACGCTTCGAGCATAAGGCAGATTATTGCCGGATGCCACCCCGCCGCGTAAAGTGCGCTGGAGACCATCAAACCAAAGACTGCAGCCTGCCCTGCACCTCCAAAGCAAAATGTGCTAACTGTGACAAAGACCACTGTGCCTCGTGGCGCGGCTGAGAAAAATACAAGGCACTCCTCCGGAAATATAAAAGTCCAGTCGCAACAGCAGGCCAAGAACCCGACGGTGAAGATCGTTCACCAATCGACAACGCCAGCGACGACTAGCAAGATGGACTGTGAGGCATCAGAACAACAGCCATCCGGATAGCCCCAAATATAAGCTACCCTACACAGGACTCTGAGGTGACGGATTTCACGACCCTATATAGACACACTGTCGCCTAGGAGAGACCAACCTGCAACATCTGCGTCTACTACAGCCACCCTAGGCACCTTGACACAAGCCGTATTGGACATCGCAGCCCTCCTCGTACAACTTCAACAAAAACTGACAGGAATCGTCACGCTGGTGGAAGGAATGATCTTAGGCGTTTAACGCTCCTTAAGCAATGGATAACGGCAGCAGAAGAAGACACCTCCGACTCTGCATTTGGAATGCCAACGGAGCAAGACGTAAACAAACTGAACTGAACGAATTTTTCAGTCGGCACAGGTTGGACATAGTTCTGATATCGGAAACGCACCTGACGGAGATGGCTAGTTTCAAATTACGCGACATGCATGTTTATAGGACGGACCGGGTTGGCCGGCCGGGGTGGCCGAGCGGTTCTAGGCGCTACAGTCTGGAACCGCGCGACCGTTACTGTCGTAGGTTCGAACCCTGCCTCGGTCATGGATGTGTGCGATGTCCTTAGGTTAGTATTTCTAAGTTCTACGGGACTGGTGACCTCAGAAGTTAAGTCCCAGTGCTCAGAGCCATTTGAACTATTTTTGGACCGGGTTGGACAACGAGGTGGCGGAACTGCAGTGTTTGTCAAAAATACTATACGACATCATCAGGAGGATCTACCGCCCCTGGAATCACTGGCAGCCACAGCGGTTACAATCTTCACGGCAATAGGAAACATAGCTCTGGTGGCAGCGTATCTTAGCCCCAAGAAACAGATGGTGGTCAGAGATCTTCATGCTATTCGACCGATTTAATACAGTCTTGCTGGGAAGAAACCTTAACTCCAAACATGGTGCTTGGCATTCAAGGAGAGCCAACCGAAAGGGACAGCTACACTACGATCTAGAGAACGATCTTCAAGTCACCATCTATGGGCCACGCGAGCCGACACATGTCCCTAAGATCACCGTCCACAAGGCTGACGTTCTCGATATAGCGATTGTTAAAAATATCGCTGCAAATCTAGAGCTCATGACCATCCAGGACCTGTCCTCTGATCATCTGCCAGTTCTCTGACTTCTCGAGGGTGGCGGCCTCCCAGTACCACCCCCAAGCTCCAGAGCTGTTAATTGGAATCTCTTTGCGACATACCTCAACAATAACGTCCGACCGACCCAAGCCGTCTCCACATACCGGAAATTGACATCGCTGTAGCAACTTTGACAGCTAAAATCCAACTGGCAACAAGACGGGCAGCGACTGATATCTTTCGTCATGAGCATCAATTTGAAACATTCCCTCCTCATCTCGTCGACATCAAACATCACCGGAATACTCAGAGAAAACGATGGCAACGATACAGACATCCAGAAGATAGACGGCTGATGCATCGTTTGTCCCGGGAGCTACGCCGCCGAGCTGAAGAATGGCGCCAAGACCTCTGGGAAACAAAGACGGACGAAATGTTTCTCCAGACTAGGGAAGAGTGGCAACTTGTCAGGGCACTACGCCAACCGAGACCACCAAAGCGAGTAATACGCGGCCTCGATGCCCTCATGTACGACTCTCTTGGCCAAGCTGAATTGTATGCTGACGTTTATGAACACCACATGACAGTTCGGCCCCCAACAGGGTGTACAGAACGCAAGGGAAGAGGGCCGTATCCGACAGCGAATCGCCGACTTCCGCCAACTCCCCACACAACAGAGGCCTGTTATTAACGCTCCCGCTGAGGTTAGAAAACTCATCAGGAGGACGAACAACTCGGTGCCTGGCAATGACTCTGTGACGAACGCCGATCTTAAGTATCTTCTGAGAAAGGCCATCGTTCTCTTAACTCGAATTATTAACAGGTGCTTACTCAACGGCTACTTCCCTGCAGACTGGAAGACGTTGAAGATGATTCCTATTCCCAAAAGAGGAAAAAACCCAACGTTGCCAGTCAACTACCGCCCGATTAGTCTGTTGTCCACACTTGGCAAAATATTGGAACGGGTGCTGCTACAGCGTCTCAAAGACTATCTGGAGGAAAATAACATCATCCGCCATGAACAGTTTGGCTTCCAACCACGGTTATCGGCGGAGCTTCAGGTGCTTCAGATCACAGAATCCATACAACTCAACCTGAATAGATGGAACTCCACAGTTGGAGTTTTTCTAGATACCGAAAAGGCATATGATCGGATGTGGCGTGACAAGCTTATAGTCAAACAAGTCGATCAAACCCGTCTCCCCGAATGTTACATCAAGCTGATTGATAGCTTTCTGCAGGTCAGGAGTCTGTTTGTACAAACAGATTGGAAGAAATCATCACTGCCCACAGTGAGCGGTGATATCGCCATACCTTTTTAATTTGTATATTAACGACATTCCCACCATTCAACACGTCACCGCCAGTCTGTATGCCGATGACACGGCCTTCCCTAGCCTCTGGAAGGAACATTGAACAACTTGTCAACAGGATGTACCGACAACTTGCCGTCGTCACAGAACAATGGGCAAAGAGCAATAAAATAACCCTAAACCGTACGAAAACTGCAGCAATACTGTTTACGAAGAAACGACCGGAACTGAGGACGCGACTTGCCATCAGTAGACAGTCAATACACTGGACTACGACGACGAAATACCTGGGAGTGATACTGGATAAAGGGATGACTTTTACGAGATAGAAAATGGAATACTATGAAGATAATTCGGGCACTCACACCGTTTTTCACGAGCAGGAATCTAAACCCGTCAACGAAATTAAAACTTTATAGAGCAGCGGTACAGCCCTCCCTGCTGTACGGCTCGACGTCTTGGGGAACAACGTGTGACTCTAATACACGCAGTTTGCTACCACTACAAAACAGGTGTTTGAAATGGAGACTAGGTACCCCAAGGTGGACAAGGACGAGTGAAATGCACGAGCTGATTCGAGAGAAATACGTCGCTGAGAAGATAAAAGACCAGGCAACTCGTATTTTTCACAAATTACACGAGTATCGAGGATATGACCGCCAACTTGCGAATGAAGGCCAGGCCCTACCACATCATTGGCACAAATCCAAGGTGCCTCGAGCCATTATTGCAACCCCAGAGGACCAACAAAGATGATGTAATCTTCAGTTATTCCGTATTTTACAAGTAAATAGTTACTGTCACTCAGTCGTACAACTACCTAACCAACACCTTCAAAGGTCTCAAGTCCCTTTGCAATCGAATACACGATAAAGCGAAACTATTCCTCACACCTTGCCACTCCAGAAGAAAAAATCGCCAAAGGCGATCATTCTTTGAACACAACATGCCAGAAAAAAAGAAAAAATACACAGCATCTACGAGATAGCTATGAAGTACAGATTTTCCCGTGCGACCATTTCACGAATACCACGAATATCAAGAATCTGGTAAAACATCAAATCTCCGACATCGCTGCGGCCGGAAGAAGTTCCTGCAAGAACGGGACCAACGACGATTAAAGAGAATCGTTCAACGAAACAGAAGTACAACCCTTCTGCAAATTGCTGCAGATTTCAGTGCTGGGCCATCACCAAGTGTCAGCGTGCGAACCATTCAATGAAATATCATCGATATGGGCTTTCGGAGCCGAAGACGCACTCATGTGTCTTTGATGACTGCGCGACACAAACATTTACCTCTCGCCAGGGCCCGCTAACACTGACATTAGACTGTTGATGACTGGACACATGTTGTCTGGTCGGACGAGTCTCGTTTCAAATTGTATCGAGCAGATGGACGTTTACGGGAATGGAGACAACCTCATGAATCCATGGACCCTGCATGTCAGCAGGGAACTGTTCAAGCTGGTGGAGGCTCTGTAATGCTGTGGGGTGTGTGCAGTTGGAGTAATATGACACCCCTGATAGAAATAGATACGACTCTGACAGGTGACACGTACGTAAGCATTCTGTCTGATCATCTGCATCCATTCGTGTCCATTGTGCATTCCGACGGACTTCAGCAATTCCAGCAGGACAATGCGGCATCCTACACGTCCGGAATTGCCACAGAATGGCTCCAGGAACACTCTTCTGAGTTTAAACACTTCCGCCGGCCACCAAGCTCCCCAGGCATGAACATTATTGAGCATATCTGGGATGCCTTGCAACGAGCTGTTCAGAACCGAACTCCAACCGCTCGTACTGTTACGGATTTATGGACAGCCGTGCAGGATTCATGGTGTTAATTCCCTCCATCACTACTTCAAACAGTAGTCGAATCCATGCCACGTCGTTGCGGCACATCTGCGTGATCGCGGTGGGCCCTACACAATATTGGGCAGGTGTACCAGTTTCGCTGACTCTTCAGTGTAGAACCATGCTTGCCACCTGTCGTTCATGTCGCACAACTTCTTCTTAGTGTAAATTACAGCTTTGGTTCAAACCTTTAACCCTCGAACGGGCGCGTCGATTTTCATAACACTAGCGAGCTCGTGGCGAACTTTGTACACGTGCAAAGAATAGCTGTTTTAATGCGACCAAGTTAAACACGTACGACGAGAATCATAGTATAATCTTAGTTTAATTCAACAACGATAAAATAAAGGTACACAATGTGCGCTAAAACACTGTTTACTTTAACAAGAATGACATAAACTTTCATTATATCACTCTGTTGACGCGGACAGATTTTATGCCACAGTGCTGACCCACTCGAAGCACTAAACAGCGCAGTTGCATCAGATCCTAGCCACCCGCTTATTACATTACTCATTATCTGACAGAGAACTGCTTCTCTGTGCCAATGTGTTGCTAGTCCGTAATGTGGGTCGTTTTCTTACACCGATCGTAAATTTATTCTTACGTAGCTCGCTGTTTAAACCATATTACTGCCGCGCGGGATTAGCCGAGCGGTCTAAGGCGCTACAGTTATGGACTGTGCGGCTGGTCGCGGCGGAAAGAATGGTTCAAATGGCTCTGAGCACTATGTGACTTAACATCTGTTGTCATCAGTCCCCTAGAACTTAGAACTACTTAAACCTAACTAACCGAAGGACATCACACACATCCATGCCCGAGGCAGGATTCGAACCTGCGACCGTAGCAGTCGCGCGGTTCCGGACTGCGCGCCTAGAACCACTAGACCACCGCGGCCGGCCAGGTCGCGGCGGAGGTTCGAGTCCTCCCTAGGGCATGGGTGTGAGTGTTTGTCCTTAGGATAATTTAGGATAAGTAGTGTGTAAGCTTTGGGACTGATGACCTTAGCAGTTAAGTCCTATAAGATTTCACACAAACCATATTACTGCTGCTCGCTTAGACGTAAACAACACTGTTTATCGCTGTATTAGCTGAAGTAATAACGAAGGAAAAGGTATGGCTTTGTAATTTTGAAACAACACTGGAACGGTGCAAAACATTTTTATTTGTGTTTGGGGCACTTTCTACACAGGTGCGCCCGCTCAAGGGTCAACATGGACTTTTCATCAATAGTTGAGAGCTGTAAGACGCGACATACCTAAAACATTTATACAGACTTACGGTTAAATTCTAAAGAGAGAAACTGCATTTGTAAGACTATCATAGAACGCCCCAGAGGGCATACACCTGTCGGAGACTGGCTTCCCCGATTTGGTTCCCACACAATGCCGCGCTCAGTGTTTGAATAGCTCGTCAATAAAATTTTGTACAAATTCGAGTAAATGGCTACATACACGACGTTGGTTAGAGGATGTATTTAGTCTTACGCGACGATCGATATACGCTGATGACCTTAAACATTAAGACCACCTGCATAATAACATGTTGGTGCACCTTTGGAACTTAGTGCGGTAGCGACTCTGCTTGGTATAAATTCGTGAAGTCATTGTTACGTTTCCGGAAATACCTAACTCCAGATGCCTACGGACAAGTCACGCAGTTTCTGTACACTACGAGCCGGTGGTTTGTGGGTGCAGAGCTAGCGCCTAGTGCCGCCCATGTTGATCCACTGGGATCGGAACAGGCGAATTTTGTGGACAAGACATCAACGTGAGCTCAGTGTCATGTCACTAGAACCATATAACACGATTCTGACATTGTGACATGGACAGGAATCCCGCTGGATGATGCCATCGCTGCCGGGAAAGACATCGATGTTGAAGGAATGCAGCTGTTCCGCAGTAACGTTCACGGGAGACACAGGCTGCCGTGGTAACTTCTATTACTACCACAGGTCCCATGGAAACACAGGTGAATGAACCCCATACCATAATACTATCCCCATCCGGCCTGCGTCTGTGGTGCGGAACATTTCTGGAGGAGCTGTTCTGTTTCCTGACGGCGTATCCGAACACGACCATCGATCTGATGGAGCAAGAAACGTGATTTATCAATCCAGGTGGCACGTTTCCACTGATGCACTGTCCAGTCTCGAAGTTCTTCAGCATAATGCAGTCGTAACTGACAATATGGTTGGGTCAACATGGGAAATCGCAGGGGCCGTCTGCTGCGAAGTCCCGAGTTGAAAAATGTGCGTTGAATGGTGTGCTCTGAAACGATTGTTCCTGGAGTAACGCTGTACTCAGTAGTTAGATCTGCCACAGATCGCTGCCTATCCTGCTGTAGAGAGCGGAAAAGCGTCCGAACTGCACATTCTGTGGTGAGGAGTGGACATCCACCACCTTATCACGTTCTCGTGGCTGCACCATCGTTCAAGATGTGTCTATAAATGCTCATCACAGTAGCACCCGAGCCGGCCGGATTGGCCGAGCGGTTCTAGGCGCTTGAGTCTGGAGCCATTTGACCAGGGTTGCTGTTTCCGAGATCCTCGTTCCCAGGATGCAGGTCATAACAATCTTCTGCCATTTGTCGAAGTCGCTTATGACATTCAATCTCCATATTATCCATATTAGCAGCCGTAGGACGATACCCCATTCGTCACAGCTCCGACTGCCTACCAGAAAAATGAAGCACGCTGAGCATATAGTCAGATTTCAGTGAACTTCGTAAACGTACACCTCATCGCCGGGTATGTAAATGATTAGAGTTGCAATTCTCTGTGACAGATGGAACGGCCACCAGACTGGGTTGGTATTGTTCGTTTTTAGTACTGTTACCAGATTTAGTAGGATATATAAGGGGCGTGAACAGAAGATCGCTCTGAAGGATAGAGAGAAGCCGCGTACTTGTGTGAGACAGCGTTATGAGCACGCCATGGTCATGGGAGACGCAGCACACACACTGGGAAGGAAATGGGCTGTGATATTTTTCAAAGGAGCCTTCGCAGGTTTTGTGTTAAATGTTTCAGGGGAAGAACGGGAAAACTACATCTGGTTGACAGGGCAAAGATTTAAACCGTAGTCCTCTTGAATTGAACTGCGCCGTCAAAACGACTGCACTACCTCTCTCGTTAATCATATGTTGGATTATGAGTTGACGCTGCAAAGCCTTCGCAGTACCCACAAGACAAAGGGCTAGCGGCTTATGTTAGCAGACGGAGCGCGTGGTTTCTCATGACACCGTCGTTACTCGGTCGTTTGCGTTTCCTTTCCACGGCGCAACAAAGGTCTGACGTAACTACAGCATGGACGTACTGTTATGTTTCCTCCTTTACTCCTTCGCGTTAAAGCAGATGACGCGCGAATGAATTTCAATAGCCTCTCTGCATAATCGAGTATGGTAACTGCCGACTTCAGCCGCATCGTGGGTGTTATTGAACTTGACGATACTATAGCCACCGGCTAATGTTCGTCAACGGCATATTAAGCAACTGCTGTGTTTTACAAAGTAAATTTAAATACAGAAAAGGGTACAGCGAATAGATAGTTATATTAAGTTACGCGAAAGGCAGATTAGAGTTTAATCTCCCTTCGACGACGATATCATCAGGGACGAAGAAGAGGGTAGGACAGGACAAGGTTGAATAACGATATCTGATTGTAGTTTTAAGGGAATACATCCGTCCAGGAACAAAACTGGTCCAATATTCCGTAGATTCATAAGTTCAACGGACAAAATATTTGCAACTCACAGGAGATTTCACTTTGGAACCGCGTATCTCCACCGCTGGAATTGATATCGGCCTCACTTCGGTGAGTAAAATAGTCCACATGGTTTTTCAGGTATAATATACCCAGGTGAAGCCAGTCGTTGTTGATTACATCTGTTTGGACTTAAAATGTGGGAATGTTGGTTGTTTCAAACTTCCTGGCCACTTACAACAGAAGAAGGACTTATCCTCCAGGACAGCTGTTCAGCGAAGGTACAGAGAATAGCTGTGGCATCCTGTGGAAATTAAGGGCGATAGTGGTGGAAGTACAGCTGTGAAGTTCGGTCTTGAGCTGTGACTGGATAGCTCTATCGATAAGATCATTGACCGCGAAAGGCGAAGTTCCGGGTTCGAGACAAATATCACACGCAGTTTTAAGCTCCTAGGAAGAGCCAGACATTTTACTAACATCGGGTGACATAGCGAGCCAGACGATGAGCCATAAGGTGCCTGAGTGTTCGTCACTCCAGGGACGGTCGTCGGCAGCGCTGTGAGCACAGATGTTGTCATCTTGGAAGACGGGAATATCTACAACCTATTCATTGTAAAGATATAGAAGTTGTTTTTTTATGGTCTTGAGTCCGAAGAGTGGTTTGACGCAGTTCTCCATTCTACTCTATATTGTGCAGACTTCTTCATCTCCGAATAACTACTGCAAGCTACATCCTTCGGAATTTGCTTACTGTTTTCATCCCTTCGAATCCCTCTACGATTTTTACCCTTTTCTTCTAGTCTGGTTGCGCCACAAATTTCTTTTTCCTTCTGTAGCACCACATTTCAAAAACTTCTAATCTCTTCTTGTCTAAATTGCTTATCGTCCATGTTTCACTTCTATACATGACTACACTTCATGCAAATAATTTCAGAAAAGACTTCCTGATACCTAAGTCTATATTCGATGTTAACAAACTTCTCTTCTTCAGAAACATTTTTCTGGCTGTTGCCACTCTACATTTTATATCCACTTCGGCCTTCATCAGTTATTTTTCTGCCCAAATAGCAAAACCCATCTATCACTTTAACTTTCTCGTTTTCTAATCTAATTCCCTCGGCATGACCTGATTTAATTTGACTACATTCCATTGTCCTTGTTCTGCTTTTGTTAATGTTCACCTTATATCCTCCCTTTAAGACCTTGTCCATTCCGTTCAACTGTTCTTCCAAGTCCTTTGCTGTCTTTGAGAGAGTTAAAATGTTATGAGAAACCTGAAAGACTTTCCAGAATGAGATTTTCACTCTGCAGCCGAGTGTACACTGTTATGAAACTTCCTGACAGATTAAAACTGTGTGCCAGACCGAGACTCGAACTCGGGACCTTTGCCTTTCGCCTGCAAGTGCTCTACCATCTGAACTACCCAAGCACGACTCACGACCCGCCTTCACAGGTTTAATTTACCAGTACCTCGTCTCCTACCTTCCATACTTCACAGAAGCTCTTCTGCGAACCTTGCAGAACTAGCACTCCTGGAAGAAAGGATATTGCAGAGACATGGCTTGGCCACAGCCTGGGAAATGTTTCCAGAATGAGATTTTCACTCGGCAGCCGAGTGTGCGTTAATATGGAACTTCCTGACGGATTAAAACTGTGTGCCACACCGACACTCGAACTCGAGACCTTTGCCTTTCACGGGCAAGTGCTCTACCATCTGAGCTACCCAAGAACGACTCACGACCCGCCTACTCTAAAAGTATTTATTTCTTCTCCAAGGACTTTAATTTCTTCTTTAAAGTTTTCTTTGGTTTCCTTTATTGCTTGCTCAGTATACAGACTGAAGAACATCGTTGATAGGCTAAGATCCTGTCCCACTCCATTCTCAATCCCTGCTTCCCTTTCATGCCCCCTCCCCCGAATCTTATAATTGCCGCCTGATTTCTGTAAAAGTTGCAAGTAATCATTCACTCCTCGCCGGCCGGTGTGGCCGAGCGGTTCGAGGCGCTTAAGTCTGGAACCGCGCGACTGCTACGGTCGCAGGTTCGAATCCTGCCTCGGGCATGGATGTGTGTGACGTCCTTAGCTTAGTTAGGTCTACGTAGTTCTAAGTTCTGGGGGATTGATGACCACAGATGTTAAGTCCCATAGTGCTCAAAGCCATTTTTGAACCATTCACTCCCTGTACTTTCCACTGCTGCTTCAGAATTTCAAAGAGAGTATTTCAGTAAACATTGTCAAAAGCTTACTCTAAGTCAATAAATGCTAAAAACGTAGCTTTTCCTTTCCTAAACCTGTCTTGTAAGATAAGTCGTAGGGTCAAGTTCTGTAGGACCAAATTGAGGAGCAAATCTCCAAGGTCATGGAACGTGTCAGTACATGAAAGTACAACATAAAAGTAATAACACAAAAGAAATAAAATGCCAGAACAGTCCACGAGTGTAATGCCGGTCCTTAGTGACCAACGGGCACTATGGACACTATGGACCGGCAGTACACTCGTGGACTGTTCGAGCAAGAAATACGCCGGGAGAAACTGAAGGACCACAAGAAATAAAATGTGTATGTACCCCAAAAAAGTCAATCTATAAGTTTCAGTAAACGCAGTAAACAGTATAACGTAAGAATCAGCTTAATTTGTGAAGGGATTCCTCAACAGAATAGAAGGAGTGACGCATGAGGAATCTCTTATGTTTCGATTTGAAAGTGCGCGGATTACTGCTAAGATTTTTGAATTTTTGTGGTAGCTTATTGAAAATGGATGCAGCAGTATACTGCACACCTTTCTGCACAAGTTAAGGAAGTCCGATCCAAATGCAGGTTGGATTTCTACGGAGTATTAATTGAGTGAAAGCTGCTTATTCTTGGGAATAAGTTGATATTGTTAACAAGAAACGACAGTAAAGAATATATATATTGAGAGGCTAATGTCAAAATACCCAGACTAGTGAACAGGGGTTGACAAGAGGTTCGCGAAAACACACCACTTATTGCCCGAACCGCCCGTTTGTGAGCCAAAAATATCCTTTTATAATGGGAAGAGTTATCCCAAAATACAATACCAGCGGATGAAAATAAGCAAAGTAGACTAATTTTCGTGTGGAACGATCACTTACTTCAGATACCGTTCGAATAGTAAAAATGGCAGCATTAAGTCTTTGAACAAGATCTTGAAAGTGGGTTTTCCACGACAGTTTAGTATCTATCTGAACACCTAGAAATTTGAACTGTTCAGTTTCACTAATCATACGCCCATTCTGTGAAACTAAAATGTCGGGTTTTGTTGATTTATGTGTTAGAAACTGTAAAAACTGGGTCTTACTGTGATTTATTATTAGTTTATTTTCTACAAACCATGAAATTATGTGATGAACTGCACTGTTTGAAACCGAGCCAATGTTTCACACAACATCCTTTACTACCAAGCTAGTGTAATCAGCAAACAGAAATATTTTACCGTTACCTGTAATACTAGAGGGCATATCATTTATATAAATAAGGAACAGGAGTGGCCCCAACATTGATCCCTGGGGCACCCCCTCATTTGAGCATACCACACTCAGACCCCACATTACAGCTGTTCTCAACACTGAGAACAATGACCTTATGCTGTCTGTTGTTGAAGTAAGAGGTGAACCAGTTGTGAACTATTCTCCCTTATTCCGTAATGGTCCAACTTCTGGAGCAGTATTTTGTGATCAACACAATTAAACGCCTTAGTTGAATAAAAAATCCGTAATATTGGCTTAAACAATTTATCTCCTTTAAGGTGTAAGTGGTAGCAGATGACAAACTGTGAAACAAAACAGTCACTGTAGAAACACAATACTTCAGAAAAACCACGCCAGGTATGGATTCATAATTTTATGTGTTTTTTCAAATATCTGCAATTGTGATTTAAAAACTAATAGTTACATGCATACAAACAGCAAAGAACATTCTTTATCTTTAACAGCCATAAAATAAAAGCCCACTGAAGATGCTGCAACTGCAGTGAAACATGTTTGGGTTAAAAAACAAAATTGTGTTTTGCTAAAGGCGGACTCCGTCCAAAAACATATGTATTGTTAAAGCAATCACGGAAAAAAGAGCTTCAACCTCAAGATGATTGCTGTACATATATCTGATTTATCAGAAACGGAAATATTTGTACTACTAACTGATTTTATTTCGTCGACCTTGTGCTGCTGACTAGACACTTCGTTCACAGCTGACCATATGGTTTTAATTTTATCCTGTGAATTAGCTATTCTGTTTGCTCACTGCATACTCTTTGCCTTTCTAATAACATTTTTAAGCGCCTGAGAATACTGTTTGTAATGGGCAACTGTAGTTTGATTGTGACTGCCTCTAACATTTTGATACAATTCCCGCTTTGTTCTACATGATATCCTAACCCCACCATTTAGCCACCCAGGCTGTCTTTTACTGCTAGTACCCCGTTTAGAACGTTCTAATGGAAAGCAACTCTCAAAGTGCATGAGAAAAGTGTTAAGGAAAGCATTATATTTGTCATCTGTGTTATCGGCACTATAAATATCCTGCCACTCTTATTCCTTACCGAGGTTTAAGAACTCTCTATTGCTGTTAGATTAACTTTCCTACTTGTTTGTAAGTATATGTGACATTTGTTTGCGTACAAAAGCCTTTTAATGTTAAAATTTGTGTGTCATGGTCTGGAAGGCCAGTCATCCTTTTACTAACAGATGCCCGTCCAGTATTGAAGAATGAAGAGAAATATTGTCTATGGCTGTGGTACTCACCTTAGTTGGAAAAAACACAGTCTGCATCGGGTCGTATGAATTTGGGAGATCTACCAACATCCTGATCGTTCCTGAAGTCGGTTTATACCAGTTTTTCCATTCTTCTGTAAAGATATTCGAGAGAGGGCAACAATGTTAAAATAAACATGACGATTCATGTTCACGGTAATCTGAATAAGTGTACCCAAGTCATGGTACGAAAAACATCTTCAAAACATGACAGCATCATCTGCACTATACCCTACGACACATTGTGGGTTAAGCGCCTCATTGAACCGCCAGTACACTCAGCGAGTGTCAAAATCCTAAAAGAGGCACTATTGCGATTCGTCAGACCACACTCATGCCTTCAGTCTGCTACTATTCAGTTTCAGTGTCGTCTGGGAAACTGAGCATGTGGACCTTTATGCACCACTGTCAGCAGTGACCATTTGCATTGCATTCGATCCAAACGTACGTTGCATGCAGGTTCCCTTCCTAAGCAGCGTCAGTAGAGAAAATAGTAAATAATGTTTTTTAGGCGTTACTAATTGGCTTTACACAAATGAGCTACATTTAAACACTGAAAAAAAAGGAAAAGGTAAGGTGCGCACATCGATGAAAACTTGAACTGGAAAACC
This sequence comes from Schistocerca piceifrons, assembly GCF_021461385.2. Classification (NCBI taxonomy): domain Eukaryota; kingdom Metazoa; phylum Arthropoda; class Insecta; order Orthoptera; family Acrididae; genus Schistocerca; species Schistocerca piceifrons. The sequence goes on from NC_060149.1 coordinate 408,022,786, forward strand.
ATCTAATATACCAGCTAAAACGTTTAGGTCAGGCTATTTTTGACATATGAATAACTGCCTGTTTTGGAGATACAGATGTCAACAGGTCACGTATTTTACATCTTTTCATTTACTGGTGTCGTATGGGATAATATTCTAAGGTAGTTAACCGAGCGAGGTGGCGCAGTGGTAGCACACTGGGCTCGCATTCGGGAGGACGACGGTTCAATCCCGCGTCCGACCATCCTGATTTAGGTTTTCCGTGATTTCCCTAAATCGCTCCAGGCAAATGCCGGCATGGTTCCTTTGAAAGGGCACTGCCGATTTCCTTCCCCATCCTTCCCTAATCCGATGAGACCGATGACCTCGCTGTTTGGTCTCTTCCCCCAAACAACCCAACCCTCTGAGGTAAATCCTAAGTATACGCAAGAATTATTCCTTGTACAGAAGGAACTAATTAGAATTAAGTGAAAGGTTGGCACACATATATCTTTTAGGCATCTCTTTAAACTGCTAGGAACATTAATCACAGTCTGTGGTACATTTATTTATTCATGAAATTCATTATGATCAATACATCACAAACAGAGATTAACAGAGTAAATTCACAAGTACAGCGCTAGAAGGAAAGAAAAATGATGCACATTATCCTTTCAAGAATCTAACTTTGGCGCAGAAAGGATGAAATATTCAGCTATATAACTCTCTGACAACCAGCCTACGGAAATAAAAGGTCTGGCAGATAGCAGAAGTGTCTTCAAATGTAGATTGACCTTTCTTATTAACAATTTCTTGTATACGTAGAGCAGTCCTTGAACAGAAATAATTAGTTATATTTACAGAAATAGAATTTAAATGGCTTCCATGCAGCCAAATAAATATTTATTCGTCTTTTTATACGTATATAAGTGTGTGTAGGTTCAAGGTTTGTTCTGTTGACACGTTCCACAACATAATGTTTATCGTGAATATGACCTATGTGACAAGTAACTACGTTCACCTGGAGATATGGTGAGGTGTACATGAATTCACTGACAGCAGCAGTTGCTGACGACTTGAAGCCAATAGTCATTAACAAGGAGTGATAACACTATCGAGTCATTGTCGGTTATGATGATTGTACGAGCACTCTTCTTAAGCCGTCTTCTACACGCCTACGAGTGGTACACTATATCTTTTAGACACAGCGGACAGTTCACATTTATACACCAACAAACCGGGCAAGTTCATCTACAGTATGATAATAGACACGTCTAAACACGATAGCCCCTATCTGCCATTTGATCACGTCTCCGCGTTGATCCCCCGTACTGTGTTAATTCCATTCAAACGACTGGCACATACACACTTCTTCACTGTCGTGACTTTTGCCAGCTGTGCAGCGTTATTTGTCAGCCTGCTAGCACTTCTACGCCGAATTATAGCGCTCCACGGCGGCCAGTGTTCTCTTTTAATGGGTGATAACAATTAATATTTTGACATAGAGCTTATTTTGTTCTCTAACGGAGAGTACGGAACTGTAAAGAGTGCATTTAGGAAGTTCAGGAACACTGTATCAAGCTTTGCGCCGTTAGTAATGGCTTTTGGATCTTATGAATGAAAAGAAGGAGCTGAGTTTCAGAATATGGCTATGTGAAAAATTAATTTTGATTTTTATAGAGGAGATTTCCAGGGTCTAAGATACAAAATAGTGCATAATTCTACAGGGTGTTTCACAATTCACGTTACACACTTGTAGAGGTTGTAGAGGCACTTAGTTGAACTAGTTTTACGTAGGGACCCATGTCTGGAAACATCATACAACGACGTTTCAGAGCGTCAAAGTTACAGGCGTCAGCGCTTGTAAGTGGATCTACACTGAAGAGCCAAAGAAACTGGTACACCTACCAAATATCGTGTAGGGACCCCGCGAGCAAGCAGAAGTGCCGCAACACGACTTCGCATGCACTCGACTAATGTCTGAAGTAGTGCTGTAGGGAACGGATTCCATGAATCCAGCACGGTTGTCCATAAATCCGTAAGAGTACGAGGGGTGGAGAGCTTTTCTGGACAGCACATTGCAAAGCATCCTAAATATGCTCAGTAATGTTCATGTCTGGGGAGTTTGGTAGCCAGCGGAAGTGTTCAAACTCAGAAGATTGTTCCTGGAGCCACTCTTTAGCAAATCTGGTCGTGTGGGGTGTCGCATGGTCCTGCTGGAATTGCCCAACTCCGTCCAAATGCACAACGGACATGAATGGATGCAGGTGATCAGGCAGGATGTTTAAGTACTGTACGTGTCACCTGTCAGAGTAGTATCTATACGTATCAGGGGTCTCATATCACTCCAACTGCACACGCCCCACACCATTACAGAGCCTCCACCAGCTTGAACAGCTCCCTGCTAACATGCAGGGTTTATGGATTCATGAGGTTGTCTCCATACCCGTACACGTCCATCCGCTCGATACAATTTGAAACGATACTCGTTCGACCAGGCAACATGTTTCCAGTCATCAAAAGTCCAACGTCGGTGTTGATGGGCCCGGGAGACGTGTGAAGCTTTGTGTCGTGCTTTCATCAAGGGTACACGAGTGGGCCTTCGGCTCCGAAAGCTCATATCGATGGTATTTCGTTGAATGGTTCGCACGCTGACACTTGTTGATGGCCCAGCACTGAAATCTGCAGCAATATGCGGAAGGGTTGCTCTTTTGTCACGTTGAACAATTCTCTTCAGTCTTTGTTGGTCTCGTTCTTGCAGAATCTTGCCCCGGTTGCAGTGATTTCGGAGATTTGATTTTTTACCGGATTCCTGATATTCACTGTGAACTCGTGAAATGGATGTACGTGTAAATTCCCACTTCATCTCTACCTCGGAGAAGCTGTGTCCCATCGCTCGTGCCGGCCGCGGTGGTCTAGCGGTTCTGGCGCTGCAGTCCGGAACCGCGGGACTGCTACGGTCGCAGGTTCGAATCCTGCCTCGGGCATGGGTGTGTGTGATGTCCTTAGGTTAGTTAGGTTTAAGTAGTTCTAAGTTCTAGGGGACTTATGACCTAAGATGTTGAGTCCCATAGTGCTCAGAGCCATTTGAACCATCGCTCGTGCGCCGACCATAACACCCCGTCCAAACTCACTTAAATCTTGATAACCCGCCATTGTAGCAGCAGTAACCGATCTAACAACTCCGTTATAAATGTTGTCTTATATAGGCGTTGGCGACCGCAGCGCTGCATTCTGCCTGAATACGCATGCCTTTACCAGCTTCTTTGGCACTTCAGCGTAATTTTTGATGCATTGCATCGTGACACGAATACTGCAAAGTATTCAGTGTATATACAGGGTGATTCTGTGATGATATTACAAAATTTCTAGGATGATGGAGAATTAGAAATGTATTAATTTGAGGTAACCTTCTGTATACCGGAAACGAACGAATCGGAAGTTATAAGCGAAAACCATTCTGATACAGAGTGACAATTATTGAACTATATGAAATGAAGTTGTCATAACATCTGAACGATTTGCATTAGGACGTCCAAGTTGCACTGATGGCCGAGGGGCATGATGGGAATTAGTATGCGCATGCACAAGCGACTTCTTGTTGTCGGCCATTTTAATTTGGATGGGTTCGTCAATAAGCAAAATTGACTCTTTTTGGGGACTGAGAATCCGCATTTCGGGATCGAGACGTCTCTTCACCCTCAGCAGGTGACTGTGTGGAGTGCAATTTTCAGTCACGGAATAATTCGTGCGATGTTGTATGGCAGCATGGTGACAAACGAATGATACGTGAAAGTTTTGGAAGATGATTTCATCTCCATTATCCAAAGTGATCCTGATTTCGACAAGATGTGATTCATGCAAGACGGAGCTCGACCCCATCGAAGAAGGAGGAACACTTTTGGGACCGCATTCTGGCTCTGAGGTACCCAGAGGCCACTGGTATGGGCCTCAATTGGCCGCCATATTCTCCGGATCTTAACATATGTGACTTTTAGTGGGGCTATATTAAAGACAAGGTGAACAGAAATAACCCAAAAAGCATTGTTGAGCTGAAAACAGCATTCAGGAGGTCATTGACAGCATCGATATTCCGACACTTCAGCGGGTCATGCAGAATTTCATCGCCAGTGAAGGCAGGCATATCGAACATGTCATAACCTTAATCCGAATATCTGTAGTGACGTTTACATGCTGAATAAAGTGTGTGCACGCCATAGTTTATAACTAATTTACGTTTTTTCCATATAGTTAAATAATTGTCACCCTGTATCACTAAAGTATCTGATGAAGGGAAGTGGTCAATCAGTGGTGGCATGTTTGTCAATGAGACGTTAGGTGCTGATCTTCCTTCCATTGTGTAATGCACGCTAAAGGGAAATGGTTTAAAGACATTACTGGAGTCTGCTCATATGAGACTAATGTTGTGCGTGGTACGTTTCCGTCAACAATGAACATGTCATCTGTAGACCTCATTCCCATTTCAGTTTGCTACTTAGCAGAGCTGCACAGATTCCACGATAGATTATTGCCCCCCCCCCCCCCCCCCCCCCACGTTCCTGGCTTTTTCCTTTCTTCAAAAACATACCGAGTGAGGTGGTGCTTGGTTCAAATGGCTCTGAGCACTATGGGACTCAACTTCTGAGGTCATTAGTCCCCTAGAACTTAGAACTAGTTAAACCTAACTAACCTAAGGACATCACAAACATCCATGCCCGTGGCAGGATTCGAACCTGCGACCGTAGCGGTCTTGCGGTTCCAGACTGCAGCGCCTTTAACCGCACGGCCACTTCGGCCGGCGAGGTGGTGCTGTTCCTGAGACTATGGAACAGTATCTCTTTGGAACGATCATTTGATTCAAGCAGCATTATTATTATTTCGTGTGGCTCAACAGCCTGGTGTAAATCTTTCAATTGAACGCCACTTCTTTGTGTCCCTAATCTAATTTTTGAATAGAATTAACAAACAAATGGAACAACTCACCGTCAGACAGTTTAAAAGTGTCATATCCTTATTAAAATCCGCATTCCACGATCGAGTAGTTTCCTCACTCTCAACAGGTGACTGTTTGGTGTGCACTGTCCTGTCACTGAATAATCGGTGCCATATTCATTGATGGCACGGTGACTACTGAACGATACGTGAAGGTTTTGGAAGATGATTTCATCCTCATTATACAAAGTGACCCTGATTTTGACAAGATGTAGTTCGTGCAAGACGTAGCTCGACCCCATCGAAGAAGGAGAGTGTTTGATGTACTAGAGGAGCACTTTGAGAACCGCTTACTGGCTATGGGGTACCAAGGGGCCACTGGCATGGGCCTCGATTGGCCGCCATGTTCTCCAGATCTGAACACACGCGACTTCTTTTTGTGGGGCTATATTAAAGATAAGGTATGCAGCAATAAACCCAAAACCATTGCTGAGATGAAAATAGCCTTTCGGGAGGTCATCGACAGCATTGATGTTCCGGCACTTCAGCGGGTCATGCAGAATTTCGCTATTCGTCTGCCCCACATCATCGCAAACGGCGGCAGTCATACCGAACATGTCATAACCTAAAGCCGAAAATCTGTTGTGACGTTTACATGTTGAATAAAGGGTGTGCACGTCGTAATTTGTAACTAATTTACGTTTTTTTCATATAGTTCAATAATTGTCACCCTTTACCTCTGACAGTGGAATACACGTACTGGCATTGCTATTGCTAAGACTGTAGGGTAGGAAACTTTCAGATGCGGTAGTATGGACCAAAACAAGAAAAAATATCTAGTAAACCTGGACTCTTAAATCATACTCCAAGATATATGAGCACTTGCTCAATAGAGGAGATGTATTTCACAGTAGTGAAGATGAGCAAGTGCTCATAGCTCCTCAGCTACGCATTTTAGAGTCCATGTTTACTAGACAATTGTTCTCGTCTTGGTCCACATTACCATCTCTGAAAGTAGCCTATATTCTTAGCAACAACAGTACCAGTACGTATATTCCACTGTCAGAGTTATCAGAATAATTTTCGATTGTAACTTTCTAAGCGTTCGTTTCCTAACCAGGGACCCTTACCTTATTGATACGTTGATCCATCTTCGTCAGCCGGCCGGAGTGGCCGAGCGGTTCGAGGCGCTACAGTCTGGAACTGCGAGACCGCTACGGTCGCAGGTTCGAAACCTGCCTCGGGCATGGATGTGTGTGATATCCTTAGGTTAGTAAGGTTTTAGTAGTTCTATGTTCTAGGGGACTGATGATCTCAGAAGTTAAGTCCCATAATCCTCAGAGCCATTTGAACCATCTTCGTCATTCTTGAAAGTTTTTAACATCATCATGGCATCATCCTTCATTTACTTACATTTGCAGGTGCCGGCGCCTGTAACTTTGACGGTGATTTTTGGGTGATATTTCTGGACACGGGTAAAACTTGAACTACAACCTCTAGATGTGTGTCACATGAATTGTGAACCACCCTGTACAGGAGATATACATCAGTGGTTTAGGACTGTAGTTGCGCGTGTCCTTCTGATGATCCTCCTTGACCAGTTAAGTTCTCTGCATCTTGTTCCAGTCGCGTGTTACGCATCGTTTTCTAACGATATACGGTAAAAGGGGAATAATTTCTTTTCCATAATCTAAATGTATCCTATCAGCTTCACTTGTCTTTCTTGTGTTAGTCAGTATACTATTCCACTATCTCTCGTCTCAACATCTCTCATTCCGGCACTTCTGTGACGTTTGAAAGGAGGAACCACCGTAATATATTCATCTATGAAACGATTTCGGAAGGCAGGGTTCAGTGTTCCACGATTCTCTGTTTCGATTCCAAGGAATGATTCCTGATCTCCGACGGAGCACTTTGAGTCTTTTGCGGACTTTACACGAGACCAAAAGTCTTAGCAATTACCATAAGATCTACAGACAGAAATTTTCTTTAGAATTCACCGAACGTTTCTCCTGTAGCTGTCACCTTGCCCATTTTGGCCACCTTCAGCTTTTGTTGTTAATATTTCCAAATATTCCGTTTATGATATGTAAACATTGATGCTTTACCATCTATATGGTTACTAATTTCCTCCTCTGTTAACTGAATCTTAATATTCGGGTTTTTTTTTTTAATAAGTGATGTAAGACTCTGCTCTCACGAGTCAGTTCTGTATGCTCAAGTGAATTTTCGAGTAAGACGTTTAGCTGAATATCACACTTGTACCTTCCATGGCACATGTTTTAATCTCGTGAGTTTCCTAGGCTATAGCTGACAAGTTAAAATTTTCTCGTATTAGCCAGAAATTTGTACGTTAATAATAAAGTGAATGCACTCCATAAGTGAGTCTCTGATCATTATTAATTCGTGCGATAATAGACTACCAAGTGAGCTGAGGCGTGAGTGTGAATTTGTATTGAGGTGGGAGACGTGCTGAGGTAATTCACGCAGTTGTGCAGAGCCACTCGGCCACCGTGGTGGAGTGGTTAGTGCATCTGCATGAATTTTCTAATTTTCTGTGGTTTGTCGGCTCTACCTAAGGACTCAAGAATGGAGTCCGAATTGTTATTGGGAGCATGTGCGGTCAGTCTAGAGTGGTGTCTCAGTCGGGGCGTGATCAGTCTACAAGCACATCCATGTGGGTTAGCCCGCAAGCGAGCAACTGAAAAGTGTCGTGTGCTGAACATAGCTCGTAATTTTCGAAAACTGCTAGCGATTTTTAGACTGTTTTCATCTACATCTATGTCTACATCTATACTCCACAAGCCACCTTATAGTGTATTCGGGAAGGTAGTTCTGGAACCAATATCAGTTGCCCCCTTTCCTGCTCCATCCGCCAATGGCGCGTTGGAAGAATGATTGTCGGCAAGCCTTCGTATTAGCTCAAAATTTGTAAATTTTCTCGTTGTGGTCATTTCACTAGGCGTATGTGGGTGGAACAGCTGCCCTGCTCTTCCACAAAGTACTCTCGATAGCTCAATAGTAAACCTCTCCGTGATGCACCAACGTCTCCCTTGTAATGTATTCCACTGTAGCTTGATCAGCAAATCCGTAATGCCCTCTCGCTGTCTTAACGACCCCGTAACGAAAAGTTCGCTCTTCGTTAGATTTTGTCAATCTCTTCTGTTAAGGGGGGAAGCGGGGAGGGGGGGGGGGGGGGTAGGACGTCAAACGGGCCGACTTGGAGCAGGGGAGACACCACAGGACATTTTAATTTCCACTGTCTATACCTTTACAAATAAATTCATAAAACTTTCTCAGCATGACCAGAAAGGATTCAGGATTCACACTCAGTGCAATGGAAGTTCAAAAACTAACAAAATAAGTTTTTTTTACACGTGAAATTTCATCATTTTTTTCACTTACTATTGGCTGCACTTGTCGCTATAGGTACACTTTTCTCCATAAGTAAGAGAGATTCTCCGATGAATTTTGCACAGCGTACAAACCATACTTACAGAAGCATGAAACTCTAGCATTTATTTAATGTATGAAAAATTAAGGAGCTGTTACATTTTAAACTTCTTGTTTAGAAAAAACTCTGCCACCGTAGCAGCAGCGCGATTCCGGACTGAAATTACAGTTCAGATCACTGTAAATAGTTACTCACATGTATTTCACGGTAGTTGCCATTTACAGAGAAATGTCATGTCACAATAATTTGATCGTACAGTCGCGGGTTTATTGTATATGCGTAACATGTTGCATTTACTTTCGTTCAGTGTCAACTGCCAGTCCTGCACAAATCATCAATACTCTGCAGCTCCTCCTGCAGTTTGCTACAATGCTCTGGCGTTGCTACATTCTCATAGACCGCCGCATTATCCATGAACCGCCTCATGAAACTTGCGATATTACCTAGTAGATCATTTATATACACTGGAAGCAGTAACTGGTTTGTCAGATTCGATTGGGGTGCTCCTTAAATTATCTTTTCACCTACCAAATTTGGTCCGTAAAGAGCGACGTGTTGAGTTCTGTCTACAAGGAAGTCTTGAATACAGATACAAATCTGGTCCGATGCTCGTTAAGGTGGTATATTGTTCACTAAACGACTGTGCAGAACTCTAACACATGCCTTCCGGAAGGCAAGGGAAACGGCATCAACCTGGGTGCCGATGTCTTGGGGATAGTGGATCTCATGGACGAACAGAGTGAGCTGAGGTTCACAAGATCTCTGTTTGCGTAATCCATGTGAGATTTTATAGATGGGCGGCCGCGGTGGGCGTGCGGTTCTGGCGCTGCAGTCCGGAACCGCGGGGATGCTACGGTCGCAGGTTCCAATCCTGCCTAGGGCATGGGTGTGTGTGATGTCCTTAGGTTAGTTAGGTTTAAGTAGTTCTAAGTTCTAGGGGACTTATGATCTTAGATGTTGAGTCCCATAGTGCTCAGAGCCATTTGAACCATTTTTTTTATAGATGAGGTTTTCAATCTCTAAATACGACATAATACCTGAGAATAGAACATGTTCCGTAATTGTACAGCAGACTGCCGTTATAAGCCTATACTGACCTACACTGATCAGCCGGAACGTTATGGCCACCTACGTAATAGCCTGTATGTCCACCTTTGGCGCCCAGAACAGCGGCGACCGACCGTGACATGGAAGCAATGAGGGTTTGGTCGCTGGAGGAAGTTGGCACCACATATACACACAGAAGACACCTAATTCCTGTGAATTCCGGAGAGGGAGGTGATGAGCTCTGACGCCACGCTCGAACACATCCTAGATGTGTTCGATCGGATTCAGATCTGGTGAGTAGTGTGGGGAGGGGGGGGGGCGTGGCAGGGAGCAGCACATCTACTGGATCTCGCAATTGCGTTCCTCGAACCACTTCATCATCACACTCCTGAGCTTGTGACTTGCTGCATTGACTTGAAAAATTCCAATGCTGTCGGGAAACACGGTTGTAATGAAGGGGCGTACGTGTTTTGCAACCAGTGTATGATACTCCTTGGCCGTCATGGTGCCTTGCACGAGCTCCACTGGACCCATGGACGCCCCACGTGGATGTTCCCCAGAGAATAAGGGAACCGTCGCCTGCTTGTCTCCGTCCCGCAGTATAGGTGTAAAAAAGCTGTTCCCCTGGGAAACGACGGATTCGCGCCCTTCCATCGGGACGATGAAGGCGGCATCGGGATTCATCAGACCTTCAAACGCTCTGCCACTGCGTCAACGTCCAGTGCCGATAGTCACGTGCCCATTTCAGTGGTAATTGCCGATGTCGTGGAGTTAACTTTGGCACATGTATGAGCGGTCGGCTGCTGAGGTCAATCATTAGAAGTGTTCGGCGTACCGTGTGTTCAGACGCACTGTCCAGCATCAAAGTCCGATGTTAGTTCCGCCACAGTTCGCTGCCTGAACTGTTTTAACAGTCTGCCCAGCCTACGACGACCGACATATGTAATGAGGGGTGGCCGCCCAACCCCAAGACGTGCGGACGTGATTTCACTTTAGTTTCACCAAGTGTTGAAGACTCTCTCCACAGCATCCCTAGAAGACCCGACGAGTTGTGCAATTTTTGAAATGCTCGTACCGAGCCTCCGGCCCATCACAATCTGCCCTCGGTAAACCACAGATAGACCGCACGCATTCTTTATTCTAGACACGGGCAGCACGCTATCTGATCCTATATGCATCAGACGTGTGTCTGACTAGTAGTCATTCCTCGCCAGATGATGCTGCTATCGCCTAGACTGGTGGATATCGCTAGTAAGTCGGTGGTCATAATTTTCTAGCTGATCAGTGTATAATTATGCCCATCTGTTCTAGTTCTTCTAAAAGGGAATGAACGGTACTTTTTTATCCAGTCGCTAGGTACCATTCATCGCTCCAGGGCCCTACGTTAAACTGCTGCTAGAAGGACAGAGGGAGGGGCGGGCAAGTTCTTTTGCACAATCTCTGTAGAATCTTAATTGTGTCACATGTGGGCTAGATGCCTTTCCACTGTCATGCTACTTGGATCTTCTCCTGACAATGGGTGACTCACGTGTTTACGTGATATGAGGTGAATTTCAAATGGTTGAAATGGCTCTGAGCACTATGGGACTTAACTTCTGAGGTCATCAGTCCCCTAGAACTGAGAACTACTTAAACCTAACTAACCTAAGGACATCACAAACATCCATGCCCGAGGCAGGATTCGAATTTGCGACCGTAGCGGTCGCGCGGTTCCAGACTGTAGCGCCTAGAACCGCTCGGCCACCACGGCCGGCGAAATGTATTTTAAGTGCGGGTTTGTTTCCTACGGAGATCAGACAGAACTGGTCAGTTACGGCCAGAAGTGCCCTGTTTCTTACGTATGACTACATTTATTATCACGTAGCCTTCTTACAACACAGCTCTAAACAGCTGCAATGAAATCTTTCATGTGCATCTGAAGGCTTGGGCCGGTCACTGGACAAAGAAAATAATGAACACGTGATATGTAAAGTGAATGCATTACCGTACAATAGGAAAGGTATAAAACGAATTAATGGAGTACATGTTTCAATAATAGGTCAGACGCTAATCGTGCCGGCGTGTTTTTGCCATAAAGAGCTCAATGATGTGGAGTGAGGTTACTGCAGATTCCGAATGTGAAGCCCCCATAGTTGAAGATATCTATGAAATCATGGTAAGTGGGTGTCTTGTAGACAACCTAGCTCAGGAACTGTAACGACTGAGCATGTCAGATACAACTGGGAAAATTAATTTTCTTGATCATGATGTTATCAAAGGGGGAGACCTCAAACAACCAGCGATAGACTGGGAAGATGACGGTATCAAAACTGGCGTCATTGACATAAAGTCGGATGAGATTTTACTGATTCTCTTTCCTGCAAATTATGTCGAACATACAGTTAGAGAACACGTGGACACTCTTCGTTAGAGAAACTTAATCATTTCTATTTTTACCCTACATGTTACTTAAAAGTGAACATCAAGTAACAGACCTAACTCGCAAGTTACAAATACTGTACCTGGCCAACGAAGAAACAAAGATGAACTTACTTGAAGAAATGGAAATTTATTCTCACAAACGTGCATTCTCAAATGACTTCCTGAATGACCAAACAGAGTTAGTCAATAAAATTCTTGAAAGGAATTTCCATAATTGGCTCATACAATCACACACTAAGTAAAGTCATAAAAAACATAATGCTGAGTCAGCCCATCCAACGCATATAGCAGTTCTACATCGTGTAAGTCAGTTGTTCTGTCCTTGTTTGTAAATGTCACTCCAACTGTCAGTAAAATACGTAATATTAATTCTTTTATATAAAATTTACTATATTATTTTATAATGTTCCATATAATCTAATCAGTCACTACGACACTTATTTAACAACCGTACCGAGTAGTCAGCTCATTCAGGCTAAACAGTTTCAAGTGTTTGAAGTCATACGGAAGCTTAAACTAGAAATAATAGTTTCAGAATCTTTTGGTAAAATATAACTTTGACGACAGATATAATTATCCGATGTAAACAAAGATGTCAGTGGACAACATGGCGGATACCGTGCTGTTACTGAGCGAGATACAAGAGGAAAAGGGTTTGTGCCACTTCCGTAATCGTGAAAATCGGAATAACAACAAACAGAGTGGAAAGTACAACTGACGAGTAATACATTGTAAGTATACAACTCGCAAAGTGTAGTAGCAACGATGTTACTGAAGATCCAAGTATGTATTACGCCAGTTGAAGATACTTGAAAACCAGAAACGCGTTTTGGCATCAATAAAAATACATAAAAATGTTGCTGGTTGCGGTATTTCTGAAAACAAATTTAGAGAACCGACTCGTGCTGACAACTTCACACAAGGAGACCGTAATAACTGCTCAGACTCCCTCAATTTTATTCACGCTTATAAGATTTTTAGTTCAGTACACAGACATCAAATTCCTTAAGCAGTACGATGCATTTCTCTTTTCCAGTCGAAACAAATTGTCTTTGAAAATATGAAGATTTCCGACCACTTCTAACTTTGAGAAATTTCAAGCATATCCGCAGACCCTAGCGTAGCTTCTTCTTATTCCATTTTCGTATTCCATTTTGAAATGATAGCCTTCACATCACGTGTGCGGCAGTATTTTTCTAAAATTGCTCCGGAAAATTAATGATTGTCCAAAAGTGAAAAACTGTTTCAAGTTACAACAGCACTTAAATATATGGAACTCGAATTATTAACAAACGCTGCACAAAACACAACTTCGTGTCTCACAACAAAAACAGTAGAAAATGCCGGAAATTGCTAATGGTGGTCGCAAGTAGTGCGCATTCCTTCGTGTGATTCTACATTCGGTCACTAGATTGAAGCACCGACCAGGAAACATCATGTGTTCCTGGATACACTATTACTCAGGTATTACACTTGTTAGTGTGGAGAATGGGTGGACCAAATAAAAAAAAAGGTGCGATACACTTTAGACTGAGAGACGGCCGTTTAGAATAAGCCCTTACGTATATCGCAAGAGTACTCCGCCGTCTTCCATAGTGCTCAGAGCCATTTACTCCGCCGTCGATGCAAGTCATTCGTTTTCATCACAGACGTTCAGTCACACGTCGCCTCTTTCTGCAGGTACGAGGTATCATCGCCAAAGCGACAAATTGCAGGACTTTCTTAGCAGTAACTAATAGTTTTGACCGGTTTCAGCCAATGAAAACGCTGTACCTGAATTCGTGTTCATTTCGGTCGCGTTTTCGGGAGACATAATTTACTTAGATCCTTTTAGTATGGTACAGAAAGTGCTCTTGCGGACATTTTGTCTAGTTTGAATGTGAGGGTATTTGACGACCAAATATCGGACGTGTGGTAAGATCGTAGCCTACCGCAGGCCCTGCCGACCCATTCAGTTAATTGGGAATTATGTTAAAAGACAGGTTAAGTGAAGTCGTATGGTATTCGTGAGCTTTTGTGTGCAAATATCATATGCAGACTATATTAGCCTTGTTCACATTTGTCTTGTTTCAGAACACAACGTGACGTGAATCTGTCTCCTTAGTAGGCATCTGTAAACCAAAGTGACTTGCAAGCAGACATTTACACTCATTCCCAAATTTACATGCGCTCTATAATAATTTCTTTTGTGGATGTGAGATATTGCTTCGGAAGAAATGTTAACTACACTTACTCGACGCCTCTTCGTCGCCACTATGGTGAAAATTCTGTAGTTTGTCTACCGATTAATTATATGATTTATATATTGTATCTAGATCTCGTGTATTGCTACCTTTTCCCTGTATTTTAAATTTCAGCCATATATATTTGCGTCCTTATTGGAATATTAATGTACTTTCATGGGGTGGTATGCTTCTTGCTTACACTTGAACCTCTGTTCAGGCCTACGTTGCACAGGTGTTTCCTATTAAGATTTTATGTGGCAAAAGATTTTCAGCAAACAGAGTAGGATGTAGCTGATGCTGTTGCTCCGATGTCTTCGAATCCCGAGGCTTCGTGTTTGCGGATCATTGTACTCACCACAGAGGTTAACTTCTTATGATACTGAGCAAAGTAATTAAGAGCTGACAAAGACATTTGTCATGAAATGTATTCGCAAACTACGAATGCGGTACTGCAACACCTATGCAATTTACTGGAAACATCTGAAAATTTGTGCCGGACCGGGACTCGAACCCGCATTTCCCACTTGTCGTAGGGGTCGCCTTAACTACTTTCTTTTTTAAAAAATTGTAAATATCACAAAAACTAAAATATCACAATAATCACAAGGTGGAAGATGCAATGTACCGTGTGGTTATAGTTAAACTTTCCCTATTTAACACGTTATAACACGGAAACTAATAACCGTACCTGGACCAAACTTCGTAGCATTAATGTCAAGGACATGGGCAAGAGAAAAAATGCAGAATTAGTTCAATTGAAACACTTTTAATATGCTGCTACGGTACATCATAACATTACAAAAAATGGCTCTGAGCACTATGGGACTCAACTTCAGAGGTCATCAGTCCCCTAGAACTTAGAACTACTTAAACCGAACTAACCTAGGGACATCAAACACATCCATGCCCGAGGCAGGATTCGAACCTGCGACCGTAGCGGTCTCGCGGCTCCAGACTGTAGCGCCCAGAACCGCACGGCCACTCCGGCCGGCATAACATTACATACCGGTACCGTTATTGCTACAAAAGGGGTCAAGTATGGTGCCCATCAGTGTCCAGAAGGGTCTCAAAGCGCAGGATTGCATTCTGCACAGCACAACAAAGCATGTCCGTAGGTATGCTGGCTACCTCTCTTGATATACTGCGCTTCAGATCAGCACATGTGCGAATCTTACCCTGGTAAACCCTGTCCTTCAGACAGCCTCATAACCAGAAATCACAGGGAGTGAGACCAGGTATTCGTACCGGCCAAGCATTTGGAAACGATTACCAGATAATTCTATTGTGTACAAATGCGTTTCGGAGAAGCAGGTGAACTTCACGAGCGATGTGCGGTGGGGTCCTGTCTTGCATGAAAACTGTTGACCATTGCGTCTCTCTCATGTTGGGCTGGTTTGGCATGCTGGCGAAGCATATCGCAGTAACGTTGGCCAATCACACTGCACACGTGTGGTCCTTGAGCGCCAACTTGTTTAAAAAAGAATGGACCAATGATGAACGTAGCCGTGAAGCCACACCATAGTGTGACACGTTCACCATACAGAGAAACTTAATGCACAGTGACTAGAGGTGAAAATCTCCACACTCGGCAATTCTGTGTGTTCATCGCACGTGTCTTTGACTGGGGGAAGTAGGTCTCAAGCGGACGAAGGGGCACTCCAGGCTCGATCGTGTGGGGCGGCACTCGGATATAGAGAAGAAGGCAAGTATCTTCCGAAATAGAAGCCACGCATCCGCTGAAGGTCCGCATTCTAGGCGATGTTCATCCGTGTCGGTCGCATACGCATTAGGGATTCGGCCGGAGACAGTCCATGTCTTGTCGGAAACTTTTCGCTAACAATGAAGTAACAGGTGGCCCGGGTTTCCACCACGAAATATGTTTGGTGAATCGCTCGCCACACCGCAGGCCACATCATCCCTTCGTGGCGTCTCTCAACTACATTCCGTAGGTGATTCTTCATCAACAGGCCGTACACATCACGCACCTTAGGTGCCCTGGTACGGGAGAAATGCGTGTGCACATAGCTATAATCGAGGATGAATCGCCGGCCACGGTGGTCTCGCGGTTAAGGCGCTCAGTCCGGAACCGCGCGACTGCTACGGTCGCAGGTTCGAATCCTGCCTCGGGCATGGATGTGTGTGATGTCCTTAGGTTAGTTAGGTTTAAGTAGTTCTAAGTTCTAGGGGACTGATGACCACAGAAGTTAAGTCCCATAGTGCTCAGAGCCATTTGAACCATTTGAGGATGAATCTTTTGATGTGGGAGAGAGCAGGGAAGATGTGATGAAGTGGAACAAGGAGCAGGCAGGACGGAGGCTCCAGTTCATCATCGAGGAGACCAGTGAAATTCTGTCGCCGATGGGCCTACATCTTAGGCATGATATTGACATAAAGGGTCGCCGCATGCGAACTAACGTTGATAACTCCCAGTCCTCCGCTACGAGGGAGGAAGATGAGGGTATCGTACCGCATCTTGAAGATAAGTACGTTACTAAGTAGGTATCCAAAGGCAGCCTGAGTTCGCTGTGCCATCAATGGTGTCACTGGTAGGACCTGTGCCAAATGTGATATCAGGGACGTTATGTGGGTGTTGATGAAAGCGCCCCTTTGGACTGTGTCTAACGCTCAGAGGAAGTCGCTTTGGACGTCCGTGCGGAGAGCTTGTAAAATGGGCCGTCGTAAGGCGGACATCTGTCGTAAATACGGTGTCCGAACACCGAAGTGCATTCATCGTCCGCAGCACGACCCCACTCCCATCCCGAAGCCCTCTGCCGAATTCCATGACACATGGCTTGACTATGTTCATGTTGCTGCCTGCCGCATTCCCGTACTGCTCGATCCATCCTAACGTCATGTGGGTCTCCTCCTCAGAACGTGCGAAAAAATCTAGATCATCCACGTAAGTACGGCACTGGAAATTGTGTCCTCTCAGTGTGATCACCAAAAGATGTTTCAGCTCACTTAGAAGTGGGTCTGCCGCTACTACATAGAACATCATTGAGAAGAGGACAGTCCTACCAGGCTGAACGTAAGATGAGATGTGTCCTTCCACCCTATCTTTAATCATCACCCTCGACGAGGCACCATGAAGAATGCTCATGATTACGCGGGTAAAGGTGGCAGCGAAGGCCATACGGCCCATCATGGCAGACAGGAAAGAATGGCTTATTTTATCAAACGCACAATCGAAGTCTATGGAGATAGGGCACAACGCAACCAGACGTAAGGGCGATCACAGCGTGATAAGTCGCTACCACTTCGGCCATCCGAGGTCGCTTTCAGGACCGACTCAAATCTCCAGACTGTCTGATCCCATAGTACTCTCAGAATTATGTGATTGCTGCACAAGGCGACATTTATTTTTCTCGACAGATTCTCTTAGACTGAGTTTTTGGCGTTCTGTGTCTCAGTGAAGGATAAAAAAACAAAATCCTTCAGTCTGCAGGCCTCGAAGAAAACCTCGACAATTCATGAGAGCCCGTGAAAGATAATGTCGGCCTCAGAACTCCAGCCGACCGCTGTGGCCGAGCGGTTCTAGGCATTTCAGTCCGGAACCGCGCTGTTGCTGCGGTCACAGGTTCGAATCCTGCTTCGGGCGTGGATGTGTGTGATGTCCTTCCGTTAGTTAGGTTTAAGTAGTTCTAAGTCTAGAGGACTGATGACCTCAGCTGTTAAGTCCCATAGTGCTTAGAGCCATTTGAACCATTTGAATCAGAGCTCCAGGTGTACAGAAAATAACGTGTCGGTGTGAACAGTTTATGTCGGATGGACTGTTCACACTAATGAACAGCGCAGTATAGGTCACAAAAGGTTTTTTCTGCCTACAGTATCCTGAGAAATCAGCTGTAGAATAGCGTTATAAATGAAGCTATTGAGATAGAAATCTCCAGAAACAACCTCAATAAAGACGGCGGTCTGCAGGTAACCACAGTTTCAGATTCGGTCATCAGAAGGTTGAAACAGGCGCTTCGGTCTTGCAACCACGACATTAACTTATTTGGCGCTGGACTGGGAACCAGTGTGGTCACAGGCAGTAGCACCGCTATATAAAGAAGGCAGCAGCAAGCACATGACAATGGTCGAGGAGCACTTGGGTGCAGTCTTGTGGGTCTTTCACTAACTCATGTAACTGGAAGTTTACTATGATTTTATCAACGTTCGTCCCACTTATAGCAAAACGGAAAAGTTTCTTAATTTCTAAATACGCAAGTAATAATTAGATTTTCCTCTACAAGATTATTAAGTCATTTATCTTTGATTTACAAACAGTTCGTTGTAAACTACTAAAAACGATGGCAGCGTCTTTTCGATTGGGCTGTAGCCAGACTTTAAAACTGCTAATTGAAATAAATCTTATGAGGCATCTAAGAACCGCCTTATCATCGTTCATTAGAATACTAGTGTTCCTTATAGGGATGGTACCCTAAGATTTTTTCAGTTCTGGGTAGTATAATTCTCTATGTTGCTGGGTCTTTGAACCTGCGAAGGTTAAATCTTTATTGCCTGTTGGTTTTATTTTGGGGGGTGGGGGTCCTTGGCTGACGATTGTTTGAGGATTTTTCTAACGTTTCATTACCGGCGTCTGAGGAGTTATTGGGGGGGGGGGGGGGGTGGGGATGATCCTTTGACAACACCAGCCAATCATACTGGTAACACATTAGAAAAATGGTTAAACCAACATTAGTTGAAGGTCCTGAGGCAAAAACCAGCAGGCAGTACACAAGTGGCCACAAAAACCTCAGCAATTTTGTATTACATGTTTAATATCTCCAACGTCTCAGTTATTTAATCACGAGTTTCTGAGTTTCTTAGTTTTAAGAGATACAAATGAAAAGGAAAACTGCCATGATTGAATATCATGCAACTAACTATAGATGTTATTCTTCGATTGAGTGACATATTATGAAAAAGAAGTGAGCGAGGTATGTGTGGTTCATGGGTAGGACGTTAGGCTCACACTTGGGAGAGCTGTCTTTCCTACTCAAATTTTGGTTTTCCGTGGTTTCCGCATATATATATATATATATATATATATATATATATATATATATATATATATATATATATATATATATGGTGAGTCACCTAACGTTACCGCTGGGTATATTTCGTAAACCACATCAAATACTGACGAACCGATTCCACAGACCGAGCGTGAGGAGAGGGGCTAGTGTAATTGTTTAATACAAACCATACAAAAATGCACGGAAGTATGTTTTTTCACACAAACCTACGTTTTTTTAAATGGAACCACGTTAGTTTTGTTAGCACATCGGAACATATGAACAAATACGTAATCAGTGCCGTTTGTTGCATTGTAAAATGTTAATTACATCCGGAGATATTGTAACCTAAAGTTGACGCTTGAAACCGCCGACGTTCAGTTGCGTGTTGTAACAAACACGGGCCACGGTCCGCGAGCAGCATCTGCAGGGACATGTTTACGATGACGACCGTGTTTACGAGTGTGGCTGTAGTGCACTGTTGTGGTTTGGTCTAGCTGTCGCAGTGTCCGCATGTAGCGCTTGCTGCTATTTTTATTCTGCATTCGTCTCCGCACGCAGACCAACTGTGATAGTGTAGTGTTGTAGGAACTGTGACCATGGTGTATTCGAACTCTGAAAAGGCGGAGATGATACTCATCTATGGCGAGTGACGGACACAGAGCATCCAACGTGCCGCACATTGCAAAACGTCTACCGCCAACTGTATACAACAGGTATGGTCGTAGCGCGCAAACGGGTCCGTAACAGGCCCGTCACAGGAGAAGCGGGTGCAGTTGGTGTGTTAGCTGCTGTTGCCATGAACCCACACATGAGTACACGGGACATTGCGAGAGCCGGTGGACTGAGTCAAAGTAGTGTCATGCGCATACTGCATCGTCACCGCTTTCACCCGTTTCATGTGTCGCTACATCAGCAATTACATGGCGATGACTGTAATCATCGAGTGCAATTCTGTCAATGGGCATTAACAGAGAATGCGTTGCAGTTCTACCTGTTTACCGATGAAGCGGGTTTCACAAACCACGGGGCAGTGAATCTACGGAACAT
The DNA here is from genome assembly GCF_021461385.2 of Schistocerca piceifrons. Classification (NCBI taxonomy): domain Eukaryota; kingdom Metazoa; phylum Arthropoda; class Insecta; order Orthoptera; family Acrididae; genus Schistocerca; species Schistocerca piceifrons. The sequence continues at coordinate 408,042,876 of NC_060149.1, forward strand.
GCATTACTGGTCCGTGGACAATCCTCGCTGGCTCAGACAGGTAGAGCGACAGCGACCGTGGACTGTAAATGTATGGTGCGGAATCATTGGCGACCACCTCATTGGTCCTCACTTCATTGCAGGGGCCCAAACAGCTGCAACATACATCGCGTTTCTACAGAATGATCTGCCAACGTTGCTCGAAAATGTCCCACTGGAGACGCGTCGACGTATGTGGTATCAGCATGTTGGTGCACCTGCACATTCCGCAGTTAACACTAGGCTGACCCTTGACAGGATGTTCGACGGGCGTTTCATAGGACGTGGAGGACGCATAAATTGGCCAGCCCGTTCTCCTGATCTTACACCTCTGGACTTCTTTCTGTGGGGTACGTTAAAGGAGAATGTGTACCGTGATGTGCCTACAACCCCAGAGAATGTGAAACAACGTATTGTGGCAGCCTGCGGCGACATTACACCAGATGTACTGCGGCGTGTACGACATTCATTACGCCAGAGATTGCAATTGTGTGCAGCAAATGATGGCCACCACATTGAACATCTATTGGCCTGACATGTCGGGACACACTCTATTCCACTCCGTAATTGAAAACGGAAACCACGTGTGTACGTGTACCTCACCCCTCATGGTAATGTACATGTGCGTCAGTGAAAAAGACCAATAAAAAGGTGTTAGCATGTGGACGTAATGTGCTGTTCCAATCTCTTCTGAACCTAAGGACCATCACCGTTCCCTTTGGATCCCTACGTAATTCGGTGCTCTCCGATACACACGATCGAACAGCGGAGGAGTGGTACTCAAGCGTCAACTTTAGGTTACAATATCTCCGGATGTAATTAACATTTTACAATGCAACAAACGGCACTGATTACGTATTTGTTCATATGTTCCGATGTGCTAACAAAACTAACGGGGTTCCATTTAAAAAACGTAGGTTTGTGTTAAAAAACGTACTTCCGTGCATTTTTTTTATGGTTTGTATTAACCAATTACACTAGCCCCTCTCCTCAGGTTCGGTCTGTGGAATCGATTCGTCAGTATTTGATGTGGTTTACGAAATACATCCAGCGGTAATGTTAGGTGACTCACCCTGTATATATTACGCAGTGGTAAGGTACTGGACTCGTATTCTGGAGGAAAGAGCTACAAGTCCTTTCCAGCCATCCAGATTTATGTTTTCAGTGATTTTCCTAAACATAACCTTAGTACAACACAGAATACAGCGTAATACAAAAACCTTCAGATGCGAAAGTACAGTGACGTGGTTTTCATTGCTACAGCAACAGCGCAGCATAGCATAATGCGGAGTGTTTGAGGAAAACGGTGTTAAGTGCCCAATGGTATTTTTTTTCAGGTAATGAAAACAAAATCTAAAAAGGTTATGTAATGTTTGTTTACCATTGATAATGGTTTTACTGGATTATTAATACAAATTTAATTAGTACTATAAAGGAAAACTTTCAAAATAACAGATACGGAAATAGAAAAAGTTAAGTTTTTAAAATTTAATTCCAATTTTCTGTTTGATTCAGTTGCCCCACTGACAAATGTTTCTGTAAAACATGTGGTATTTCTTCTCCATGTAAGGAAGCATAGACAGATCTTTCTTTTATTCAGCACTTCTTTGAGATGACAGATTTACCTGCGGAAAATTCTCCAGACATGTCACATTTTTGCATTGTACAACCTTCCTTGAAGATTGAATAAGCATTCAATTCCTCAATTTCGCTGAAGGTTTTCTTGATCAGAATTTTGTTGGAATCATTCACTGTAGTTGAGGAGAGGTGGGTCGGCTTGAGTTTGGATGTATTGATGTACAGATCTGCTGGTGCACCCACAGCAGAAAAGGCTAGAAATAACTCCTCTTTCCATTCGTTCGACGGCTCCTTACATTTGTACTTGCTTTTGCTTGTTACCTGCAACAAAATAATATAAATACCATATGCCACAACATATAAAATAAAATATTTATATACATTTATCACTATTAAAACATTTGCCAATTTAATTTATAATAACAACATGAAGAAATATGGTTCACGAATCATATTTTGAGATTTAAGGACAATACATATCTGTCGTACTGGAATTTTTGCTGGGTTATTTATCGCTGTTGACGTAGCAAAGCCATTCCATGAATTCTACCGAGTGAGGTGGCGCAATGGTTAGCACACTGGACTCGCATTTGGGAGGACGACAGTTCAAACCCGCGTCCTACCGTTCACATTTAGGTTTTCCGTGATTTCCCTAAATCGCTCAAGGCAAATGCCAGGATGGTTCCGTTGAAAGGGCACTACCGATTTCCTTCCCCATCCTTGACAACTTCTGAGCTTGTGTTCGGTCTCTAATGGCCTCGATGTACGAGGGGCGTTTGAAAGTCCGTGCAAAAATAAAAACTACTTATGTGTTTGGATAACCTTTTTTATTTTTCGATATAGTCTCCTTTTAGACTTATACACTTCATCCAACGCTGTTCTGATTTGTTGATCCCTTTCGAACAATAGGAATTGTCCAAGTCTGCAAAATAGCTATTAATTGCTGCAATCACCTCCTCGTTCGAATAAAATCTTTGTCCTGCCAGCCATTTCTTCAAATTGGGGAACAAATAGTAGTCGAGGGAGCCAATTTTGTGGAATAGGGGGGATATGAAACGAGTTGGGATCCTATTTCCATTAATTTTGCGACGACAACTGCTGTGGTGTGTGCTGGTGCATTATCGTGATGGAAAAGGACTTTTTTGGGGTCAATCGCCGGCGGTTTTCTTGTAGCTCGGTTTTCAAACGGTCCAATAACGATGAATAACATGCACCTGTAATAGTTTCGACTTTTCCAGGTAGTCGATGAGGATTATCCCTTGCGAATCCCAAAAGACAGTCGCCATAACCTTTCCGCCCGAAGGAATGGTCTTCGCCTTTTTTGGTGCAGATTCTCCCTTGGTAACACATTGTTTAGATTGTTGTTTGGTTTCAGGAGTATAGTAATGTATCCATGTTTCATCCACAGCGACGAAAAAACGCTTAAAGTCCTGTAGATTCTTCCTGACTGGCTGCAAATAACCCCTGCAATGCTTCACACGATTCCGTTTTTGGTCAAGCGCGAGCAATCGCGGAACCCATCTTGCGGATAGCTTTCTCATGTCCAAATGTTTATGCAAAATATTATGTACCCATTCATTCGAGATGCCCACAGCACTAGCAATCTCATGCACCTTAACTCTCCTGTCATCCATCACCATATCATGGATTTTATAAATGATTTCTGGAGTCATAACCTCCACAGGGCGTCCATAACGTTCAACATCACTTGTGCCCATATGGCCACTTCGGAAATTTTGAAAGCACTTATAAATTGTCCTAATCGAAAGTGCAGAGTCACCGTAATGTTTATCAAGCTTCTATTTAGTCTCCTGAGACGTTTTGCCTTTCATAAATTAATGTTTAATAATCACATGAAATTCTTTTTCGTCCATTTTTTGACTATCACTCGACTTCCTTGATTCACACGAATGCCAAACACAAAGAAATAGACCAATATGGCTGAAACTTGGTGTGCGTTCTTTCCAAAGATGCTACTAACTAAACATGAACTCGATATGCACCGGTGGTGCCATCTCTCGGACTTTGCACGGACTTTTCAAACGCCCCTCGCACACGTGGGCGTTAAACCCAATCTTCCTTCCCTCCTTCCATGAACTCTCAAGTCTTTTCTGGAACCCGCTTTCTTCCTAACAGTATTAAATTCTGTGTTGAGGTCCATCTTAATGCATTAAGCCAATAAATAAAGAATTAAAGCACGTAAATGTACATGTTCGTTGGTAAGTCAGAGAGAACAGACACTAACGATATGTTTAGATGGCACTTATCTGGGTCTCCATGGAAAGTGTTATGGAGATGCTCCAGATACTATCTATGGACAATCCATTGAAGTAAATGAGAATGGCCTGGCACTTGCATTGTTTCTTACAATATTAGCAGCAGTACATAGAACGATTTCAGTGCAAAATCTGAATATTAGATATCCTGGTACTTATATCGTTTCCCACAAACAGTCTTATTGTGCTGCTCTTCCACTGCATCCAGCAGTTATACACGAGGTGAATATTCGCCCCCTCTTCATCACTATGCCTATCCATACTGTTGTGTATCACTGTTAACTTACAACTACCACCACTGGAAAATAAATCGGAGACAAGAGGCGTGCATTACGCGTTGCAGCCCACATTAACACAGCTCAGTCGCGCTGGTTCGCATAGCCGGAAGCTGCTGAGTCAGGCCCGGTGTCGCCACGTCCTACTCTACCCTGGCTGGCCTGACGGGTTCCGGTCTACCTGATCGTCTCTCACAGACTGAACTTGCCTAGCGACTCGTTAGCCTACAGAGCCAACACCATACGTCATCTCGAGATGAGGAGATCCTTAATGTATACAATAGCTTGAAGTGTCAGTGACTTGGACAAAATTAAGAATAAATAGTTGACCGAAAAAATAAATAAATGATCGAAAATTAAGTTTTTCTTTGTTATGGAAAACTGTTATTACAAATTTTTATCAGTTCTTTATCAGACGGGAATTATGGCAATACGAAGGCTATTTCTTTTCATTTGTTGTCTCTAAGTGAAGCAGTCACACTAAGCACAGTATGCTATTGTCTGGTAAATATAGTTGTTAAGGAAGTCCAAATTAGTAGTTTGAAAAATTAACTAATTTGTGTCGTAAACACATTTTGCATGGTGTGAGAGACGGTGCCATTTTGGATGGCAGAAATGACAAGGAGAACATCTCAGACCTTGGAGATGAAACTGTTAATTTGTCCAATATGGTAGCAGTTCTCTCCAACGATCAGCCTAGGAAGTTGATGGAAATGGTATGTTCTGAACCACTGAGGAATCAGAGCGTCCACAGAGTGTTAATATGCGTCAGATAAAGAATCTGATCGATAAGCAAAAGAATAACTACCAATACAGTTATGTATGTAGTATCACTGAATGAAGGGAACCGATAGTCTTGCGTTATTTAATTGGTATTGTTAAAGTTGATCAGGTTTGACGTGGACGTGAACTGGCGAGAGCGTCTGCAATCGCTAAGTGGTAATGTATTAACGCTGTGAAAACGCTTGTGTGTCAAATAAAGTAATAGAAAGTTACGGAGTGTATCTTAGAGTGTCAACATGTGAACATTTAGGTAGCGCAAGTGAAAAGTATTCGGAGGAAGTACAGGAAGGATAGATATTCTTCGAGTAAATGTTCTCGGTTAACTTGCCGCGTCAGATTAGAATGAAATCTCAAACATTGATTTCTTAATTCTGATAACGGTCATTTGACAGTGATTTCTTGTAAACATAATTACCTGGTTCCTTGTTTAGCTGCACAACATAAAACTATGTCAGAGACTAAAAGGCTACCGTCGAAGAAGGGAAAACCTGGAACTAGGCTTCTGAAAATGGCACACTTTAGAACGTCAGTACGTGTTTTGAAGAGGAGACGAGACTGTTCCTAACGACAGACAAGCCAGATAGTGAAGTCCCAAATATTTTGCTTTCCTACTAGAAATTCACCATCATTGCCCCAAAACTTTGTACGGTAGCACGCTTGATATTAGGCATCCCTGCTACTATAATTTATTTTGAGAAATTAGATGAGGAGCGCACACAAAGTGTCAATGATTGCAGTAACATAGTAGACCTCTTAGCGACAAACAATCGTGGGCAAATAGAGAACGTCTCGATGCATACAGGGATTGATGACCACACGGTTGTCGTAGTGAGACTGATTGTCGTACCATTCAAATACAGTGGAAATAAACGCAACATATATGTATTTAGAAAGATAGACAAAAATTCCCTTGATGACTACCTAAGAGACAGTGTCTATTCCTTCCATACTATGTTATCACCGTCCGCCTGCTTAGTGCCAGCACAGTAGCTCAGCGTGTTCGGTCAGAGGGCTGCTCGCCCTCTGTAATAAAAAACTGAGTACAGGAATCAACGATCAAATTGAACGGATGTCTTGTGATGTCCGTCCAGACCAAATGCAACGAACAATACCGAACATAATAAAGAAACAGGGAAAAAAAGCTGGGTCGCAACGTGCTCGCCTACCATGCAAGCGGGCCCGGGTTCGATTCCCGGTCGGGTTGGAGATTTTCTCCGCTCGGGAACTGGGTGTTGTGTTGTTCTCATCATCATTTCATCCTCATCACCGGCGCGTAAGTCGCCCAACGTCGCGTCGAATGAAATAAGACTTGCACTTGGCGGCCGAACTTCCCCGAATAGGGGACTCCCGGCCAACGATGCCATACGCTCATTTCCATGTATTTTTATGTTATCACCGACCAGATGTGACTTATATTCAGAGCAATAGTGTTGGAGGTAAGTGAGAGATTTTACCAAGTAAATTAATAGAGATTAAACAATTCGCCCATAGGACACAAAACAGATCTGGACACTGCTACAGAACAAAGGGAAAAAGCATGCGAGACTGAAAACAACGTAAAATCTCCAAGACTGGCGAGGACTTCAGATGCTCTAAACTTACCGTGGACGACTATATGAGATGCTTTTAATAGTTACCACAACGAAATTCTTTCTCCAAATCTGGTAAAACACGAAAGAGATTCTGGTTGTACTTAAAGTATACCAGCAGCAAGACACAGTCAATCACACTCATCATATTACTTGGTGGCAATGGTACTCTTAACGACGATGAAGTTTCTATACACGGCTATCCGAAATTCCTTCAGCAAAGCAAGTATTCAAGTAGTATTCACGTAGTAAGTATTCAAGAATTTGAACCAATAAAAATTGCCAACATGAGTAACCTGGTAGTAGGTACCGTCGGTGTAGAGAAACAGCTTACGTCACTTAATGAATGCAGTTATTCGCGTCCACTATACAGCAATTAAGTTACTTACAAAGTATGCTGATGCTACAAGTGCATTTTTAGCAATCACATACAACTGCCCGCTCGACGACAGATCCTTCTCTGGATACTGTAATGTTGCACAGCACACGCCAATACACAAGGAATGAAATAGAAGTAATCCACTGAAATACAGATCCATGTGATAGTTATCGATTTGTAGCAGGATTTCGGGACATATACTGTGTTCCAGCTTTATGAAATACCTCAAAGATAACGATCTATTGACACATATCTAGTACAAATTCTAGAAGTATCGTTCTTGTGAAACACAACTGGCTCTTTATTCACTCGAAGTAATGATGACAACGACAGGGAGTCTCAAGTTGACAAATATTTCAGAATTTTCTCACAAGCAACTTCTAATGCAATTACATGTCTATGAGGTATCGGCACAGCCGTGTTGTTGGTGATTTCCTGTTCGGAAGGTAACAGGTCGTAGTAACTGACAGGAAATCTTCTAGCGAAACGAAAGTGATATCTGATGTTCACCAAGGAAATGTAATAGGCCCTCTGCTGTTCCCGATCTATATAAAAGATTTAGGAGACTGTCTTAACATTCCTCTTAGATTATTTGCAGACGATACAGTCGTTTACCGCCTAGTAAAGTTAACAGAAGATCAAATCCAATTAGAAAATGATTTGTACAAGATATCTGCACAGCGTGAAAAATGACGATTGAACCTAAACAATAAAAGGTTTGACGTCATTTATATGAGTATTAAGAAATTACGCTAATTTCGGTTACGCAACACGTTACACAAACTTAAAGGTTGTCGATTTAGTTACTTAGCAAGTGATTACAATTACAACAATTTAAATTGGAAGCATCACATAGAAAATGTTGTGGGGAAGGTGAACCAAAGACTGCGTTGTCCGTCCTATTCTGGGGTATTGCTGCACGATATGGGATCCTTGCTTGATAGTAACGACGGAGGACATATAGAAATAGAAAGGACAGCTCGCTTTCTACTATTGAGAAACAGAGGAAGGATTGTCACTGAAAATATAAGAGTTGGTGTGGCAGTCATTACGTTGGGACGAAATATTTTCATGAAATTTCTGTCACCAACTTTCTTCTCCGAATACAAAATATATTGTTGAATCCCACCTCCACAGGTATAAGTGACCATCGTAATAACGTAAGAGAAATCAGACATCGCACGGAAAGATTTGGGAGTTCATTTTTTTTCCAAGTGGTATTCGAGTGTGGAATGGTCGATAAATAATCTCAAAGTGGTTGTATGAAACCTCTGTGAACCACTTAAGTGTAGATTGCAGATTAATCGTGCAGCTATAGGTGAGGTTCTCATAGGTGGCGGCGCTAACCTCCAAAATGGCGTTTGTAATGGAGGTACGTTCGAAGAAGAGAACTATCCTTAAGTTTCTTTTGGCGGAAAACTGGAGTATAGCAGATATTCATAGGCGCTTGCAGAATGTCGGTGGCGACCTGGCAGTGAACAAAAGCACGGTGAGTCATGGGATGAGGCCTTTGGTAGCCCTGATACACTCGTCCACAAGTTGGGGTACTCTAAAGAACGTTCCGGCTGGGATGCTCGCCACCTGACAGAAGGCCATAAAGAGCAACGAAGGACCATTCGTGCGGAACAGCTTTCGCGTTTCGAGGCTGATCGTGAAAACGTTTTATCGAACATCGTTACAGGCGATCAAACACGAGTTCATCACTTCGAACCAGAAACAAAACGCCAATCATGGTTTGGTACCGTGCCACCTTTCTTCCAATGAAAACGTTCAAAGCCGCACCCTCTACCGGTAAAGTCATGGCGACGGTCTTTCGGAACTCTGAAGAGACTATTCTGTTGGATGTCCTCCCTCATGAAAGGTATTGCACTATCCACATGAAATTGAAGAAACTACTTCAGTGTGTTTGTCGCCACAAAAATGCAAACGAGCTTTTCCTTCTCCATGACAATGCAAGGCCTCACTGAAGTCTGCGCATCCGAGAGGAGTTCAAAAGAAGTCACTCAACTGTTCTTCCTCATCCACCCTAAACCCAAATCTCACGCGTTCCGAATTCCATCTGTTTGGCACAATGAAGGATGCACGCTGCGGGAAGCAGTATGTGGATGATGGACAGGTTATTGATGGGCAAGACGTTGGGTCCGACGTTGTCTGGTAGAGTGGTACCACATGGGCATACAGGCCCTCACGGTAACGTGGCGCAAGGCTGGCGCATTATCAAATGTTTGCCAAAAGGGTAGGGAATAGTATGGTGCGGGGGAATCCTGAATAAAACGAACCTTTCTTTAAAAAATTGAGTTGCATTACTTACTGAAAGCCGGTTGTACACACATCAAAAAAGTTTTGCATCAGCCCGGTTCCCAGAACTCCTGAAGATAGACGTTGACTGTGGATATTGTATCACAGAAGCAGTCCTTTTGACTGTTCAGAGATGTCACTAAACCCGCCCCAATATGTAAAAAACCATGCTTGAGCAGCGCCTATTAGACCGAGGGGGTCCGACAGCCGATCAGTTCCAGTTATTCCACCAGGAAGGACGCACGCGGCTCGTGTTGTCTGTAGTTCAACCAAGCCTAGACGGTCAATACAGCGCTTCGATCTCGTCCGCGTTGTTAGTTTGTGCCAGGAAGGGTTCTCAATAATGGAAGTGTCCAGGCGTCTCGAAGTGAACCGTAGCGATGTTGTTCGGATATGGAGGAGATACAGAGAGACAGGAACTGTCGATGACATGCCTCACTTAGGCCGCACAAGGGCTACTACTGCAGCGGATGATCGTTACCTACGGATTATGGCTCGGAGGAACCCTGACAGCAACGCCACCATGTTGAATAATGCTTTTCGTAAACCAATAGGACGCCGTGTTACGACTCAAAGTGTGCGCAATAGGCTGCATGATGTGCATCTTCAATCCGACGTCCATGGCGAGGTCCATCTTTGCAACCACGACAACATGCAGCGCGGTACAGATGAGCTCAACAACATGCCGAATTTACCGCTCAGGACTGGCATCACATTCTCTTCACCGATGAGTATTGCATATGCCTTCAACCAGACAATCGTCAGAAACGTGTTTGGAGGCAATCCGGTCAGGCTGAACGCCTTAGACACACTGTCCAGCGAGTGCAGCGAGGTGGAGGTTCCCTGCTGTTTTGGGGTGGGATGTGAGGCCGACGTTCTCCGCTGGTGGTCATGGAAGACGCCGTAACGGCTGTAAGATACGTGAATGCCATCCTCCGACCGATAGTGCAACCACATCGGCAGCATATTGGCGAGTAATTCGTCTTCATGGACCACAGTTCGCGCTCCCATTATGCACATCTTGTGACTGACTTCCTTCAGGATAACGACATCGCTCTAAGAGAGTGACTAGCATGTTCTCCAGACATGAACCCTATCGAAAATGCATGGGATAGACTGAAAAAGGGCTGTTTCTGGACAATGTAACCCACCAACCACTCTGACGGATCTACGCCGAATCGCCGCTGAGAAGTGGTACAATCTGGACCAACAGTGCCTTGATAAACTTGTGGATAGTATACGACAATGAATACAGGCATTCATCAGTGCAAGAGGACGTGCAATTTGGTATTAGAGGTACCGGTGTAAACAGCAATCTGGACCACCACCTGTGAAGGTCTCGCTGTATGGTGCTGCAACATGCAATGTCTGTTTTTCACGAGCAATAAAAAAGGTGGAAATGATGTTTATGTTGATCTCTATTCCAATTTTCTGTACAGGTTCAGGAACTCTCAGAACCGAGGTGAGGCAAAACGTTTTTTGATATGTGTGTCTTAAATGGAAATGTAAAAGTAATTGCAATTGCGTATGCTGTAGCCAAGTAGCCCTTGCAACTTCCGTTTACCTTACGCACTTGGGTAGATTACGTGAAACATTACGACCCTACAACATGTATAGGTAATGAGTGCTATAGTGTACACGTGGTGAGCGTGGCAGCCTGGGCTCACGAACTGCAGGCCTTCCGTGTTGGGCAGGCTGACTGTAGCTGGCTTGCCGGCAGGCTGGTGAGTCAGTGGGTAGATTAGTCCAGCACAGCTGCAACGAGCTAGCAGTCCGCAGTTCATGGCTCTGCGGGAGACGTACCAAACAGAACTGGATAAAAGATTGAGGGCGAAGAGTAAAGTCGGCATTATTGTTGTCAACATAAAGTATTACTTGACAAAGCGCTCCGTATGCCCACGCATGGCAGAAACTTACTTCACGACGTAACTGTGTATACTCACGTCCATGTCAAAGAAGTTCACATTGTTACCTAGCAATGCAAGCAAATGTCTGTACTGTACGCTGCCTTGGCTTGCTGTTAAAATAATTATACAGCGTTGTCAGAAACAGTCTGAAGAGTTCGTATGGGTGTTGCAGGGTAGGTTGGGCTGAGAAATAATTGATAAGAAAAAATTCGATACGTTAAGCTATTTCTGAGTTAACAGCCATTGAAGTTAGCTAATGAAGCCATTGCACGTGCAAATTCAAAATTAGTGTCAGTTGTTCTCATAGAGTAAATATTAGTGCACGAGACTGCCAGGTCTTTGTCTTGAGTTCGATACTTTCTACCGTCGCTCGGTTTTAGGAAACCAAACGAAGAACTCGTTTGACGACACCGTCTTTGGCAGGTCGCTTGGATTTGTACTCACAACGACCTGATTTACTAACTTCATTTCTCAGCACAACCTACCTTGCAACACTCTTATAAGGTTTCCTGATTTTTTCTGACCACCTTGTCTTTGTTGAAGACGAGAAAGGAAAAAGGGCGTCAGTGTTGAGAGAATAGCTGACGGAACGTGCAAGCTAAATGTTTGTTGATAGTGTGCAAATTGCAGCAGGAAGGACACCATGCTGACTGTAGTGGGATTCAGAAAGTATTAAATACCTCAGTGACAGTTTTAATCAATTTATTAATATCCACGCAACGGCCTTGCCGCAGTGGCTACACCGGTTCCCGTCAGGTCACCGAAGTTAAGCGCGGCAAAGAAATATCGAAGGAAATTGTCTTTAAAACATACAGAATCAACGAGTCATGGAGTGTGTGAAAGAGAGGACACAGTTTTGAAAAAGTGGCACTTTACACGACATATTTACTGAAAATGGAGCACCATAATTAAAGCAGCCCATGGTTATTAATCCGAAATAGATAAAAGTGACGCTATGTGAGAAGTATATTCAAAAGAAGTGCTATGTCTTTACTGCACTTGGCTGGGTAATACCGTGAGTGAATGGAACAATTTGCTTCCAGACACGGCACAGAAGGCATTCCATTGCAGTTTATACTTCTTTGCAGATATTTTTAGAGCAATACAGACACAAAGATAAATGTGGGTAAGAGATGGAACGAACCACAGGAGAACGCTGCTGCCTTATATCACAATTTCCCTGAACAACCTTCAAAATTTTGTCAGTGGAGTTCGCTTTCACCCTATATTTAGCGCAACGTAGTTTCCGAAGCGGCTACAGTACTGTCACTTCGTCATTTGCAGCCATCTCCGCACGACATGATCGAGTAGGTTCTGATAATTTATGCGCCTTGTTGATCGTTATGTCGGTGCTCTGCCCTCACAATTTGTTTCACAATTTAATCCAGGTATTTTAAAACTGCGCTTCAGTTACATATGAAATTTTTTTTCGCGTTATGCAATTGGGTTGTTAATACTATTAGTTTCTAGAGAATCTCTGCTGTTTGTAGGTAACAAATTCGAAATACAGCTACACAAGATCAGATGACGTACCGTAGAAACGGGTGCAAGTACCTTTTCGTGTTATAACAAGTAATAAAACTTACATGGCTGAATGTTGAATAGCATATGGTGCCGTTACGGTTACGTGTCATTACAAGTACAGCTTATAAACGGTGCAAGGGTCTAATAAATAATCATTATAGAGTCGGTAAGACCGCAAAAGGGGAACTCCACTGACATAAGCGACTTCGGCAAAGGGCAGTTTGTTATGGAATTTCAATCACCAGCTTACCCCTCAGAGTGTGCAAATATTTCGTGCCCACCACCTAAATAGGGAGGTACGATCATCGTAATAAAATAAGAGAAATCAGAGCTCGCAAGGAAAGATTTAAGTGTCCGCTTTCCCTCCAAGTTGTTCGAGAGTGGAGCTGTAGAGAAGTAGCTTGAAGGTGGTTTGATGAACCCTCTGCTAGACACTTAATTGTGAATTGCAGAGTAATCATACAGATGTAGATGTAGATGGCCGGGCGCCTGAGGACTAGCACCTCGAAAACGGTGAAGCTGGTCGGCTGTTAACATACTACTGTCCTGAACACCTATTGAAAGTGATTGAAGGATGTTGAAAGATTTCAGGACCAGAACAAAATGAACTTTTCAGAACTTGTGCGACAAACAGTGTCATTTTTGCTGTATCATTTCAAAACTCTTCTGTAATCTGGACCTTGACAGGCTAATGAGAAAACTGATTACGCTTTATTTCACTTACGCCTTATTCATATTCTAATGAAGTAAAACATTATAACCACTGGCAACTGCGAAACTGAATGCCACCAATTGACGATGCGGCTATATGATATCGTAATGAAAATATATAAGCGGAGCGAGGACGAGTGGAGGATCGTTTTAATGAGTATATAGCACACAAATATGGAAATCGACTGGCTTAAGCAACTTTGACAAAGGACAGATTGTTACGGTCCAGTGCCCGGAGCTTGGGAAAAATTACGTCGGAAACGGCGAAGCTGGTCGTCTGTTTGCGTGCTACTGTTCGTGAGGCTCTATTAAATGTGGTTGAAAGACAGTGAAACCACAGGTGGGCAACAAGATGTTGGACGTCCATGACAGTAGTATGGTAGAGTTCAGTCTAGAAACCCAAACGCTTCAGAAGTGTTCAAGAAAGGGTCACTGATAAGATAAGAACTTCCAGTCGTAAGATAATGCTGTGATTGATAAGCAATAGTTATGCACTACAGGTAAGGGTCCAGGTAACCATCTTACTTCAAGATCACTGCTAAGAACTTCCAGTATTGGGCCCCATACTAAGACAACTGGGCGAGATCACCCGCACGCCCCCTCTTCCCACTTCTTTCCCTGGGGAACCACTGTCCTGACCACGCACCTTAAACCATTGTGTGAGAGGTGTTGAAGGTCATGACATAATCTGATACTGGGCACTTGTGTGATACAAAACTGGCAGACAAACTCTACCATCACCCTATCTCTCTCAACTTGTGGGAGCACAATAACTCGTTTAACTGCACTGACCTCTTCATTCGAGGTCTGAGCATCCTAGGGAGTGGTTCAGGTTCGTCAAAAGCAAGTTATTATTAACAGCAATTTTTCTGTATGATTCAATAGCGAAACAGTCAGGAAATAGTAACAATCATGGAACAGATTAACATGTCGTTTATTATTAACCATTTTTGGCAATACCTTTTCTTAAGAGTAATTCTCTATCAAGCGAAACAACAAGTTTACTGTTACCAGTTACTGTTTATTTATATCCACAACATGTTTCAAAGGTTTAAACCTCCATCATCAGATGAATTTACATTTGCTAGTATGACATATGTGTGTGTTATGTTACGATTTTTTGGAGGAATTTATTGCACTGTCTATTGGAGAAACAAAACTCTATTTCAGAACATGGATTTGGCTTTTTTTCTTTTTGACAAAAACTAAACAAATTCGAAACAATGGTAATAATAACATAAGTAAGATAGAGTCACAGGTTCCTTTCACTGTCATGACACATGACCTGTATACTGTCATATTTTGTAAAGAAATTTGGTAAGAGAAGACAAGTTACTCTCTCACCTATTTTCCACATACAGAAAATTATGAATGATTTTATTACAACATGATGCACCTTGAGTGAGACTCTAGAAAGTTAACGGCCTGAGCAGACGTTAAGGGAGCCCGATAGGGCGCTAAAAGCATGAGGTATTTTTATGGTTCTTATTTCAGAACATGGATTTGGCTTTTTTTCTTTTTGACAAAAACTAAACAAATTCGAAACAATGGTAATAATAACATAAGTAAGATAGAGTCACAGGTTCCTTTCACTGTCATGACACATGACCTGTATACTGTCATATTTTGTAAAGAAATTTGGTAAGAGAAGACAAGTTACTCTCTCACCTATTTTCCACATACAGAAAATTATGAATGATTTTATTACAACATGATGCACCTTGAGTGAGACTCTAGAAAGTTAACGGCCTGAGCAGACGTTAAGGGAGCCCGATAGGGCGCTAAAAGCATGAGGTATTTTTATGGTTCTTAGCTCGTACAAACGGCATTTTGGGAGTTATAAGCAATTGTCGGCGAGCCCATCCCTCAGTAAATATTGCCTGAAAGGCCCACAGCCGTATAAGGCACACAGGGCAGCCTCTTGTTGAGACAGGTCTCCAGTAGAACAATGCCGAGCTACCTGTCACGGTTCCAGCTGAAGCCTGGGCTGGGGGCAATGGACTGAAGGAACGTGTCTTCACAGTGGAGTCGTAAATTGGGCATTGTGCACAGAGCTACACATAATAAAAATTCACCTGTTTGCCGATGGTGCAAGTGGGCCAGTGAATCACTTCCCCAGCCACCTCGGCTGTATAAGAAAAATCCATCATCTGAGAAACATTTGGAGATAGAATCTTTATTACACCTCATAGCAAGGACTGACAAGCTCCAAGGCACAGGTGATAGAGATAAATATCTATAAGATTGTATCTGTTCGGTTGTTGCCATGGGAAGCGACACAACGTCAAAGAAAATCATCTTCCCCCTCCACGAAAACTTAAAAAAGCCAGTAATTGGTGATTTCCTCTCTTTCCAAAGATGCAGGTTTCATAACTCTTTTCCTGGTTTGACATGAGTTTGCGCTGTTATGTGGGAGGGGAGATTTAGCGCCTCTAGAGCCCTGTGATTGGCTCAAGATGGCATGAAGGCGGTGTCGTTGGTACACTTTGCGGTAAAACGGTATTTTTTTCTGGAGAGGTGCGAAGCACTCAGGTGCTGGACTTTGGTCTGGTAAGAGGAATTCTGGTCAATGGTCTGGCATGTGTGGTCGATACTTGGCACCTGTTCTGAGACTGACTTCACTTGCGAGTAGTTTACACTGGGGCGCCTGTGGTGAAGTTCGTACTGTGCCGACAGTGTGACTTCAAACATCTCGGACTACTCGTTTGCCAACAGCACACTTATTCGTTCTTGGTTTATCTGTCTTGGTTGTTTGGTATCCTTGTGCCCTCTGTCGTTTAAATGAGCCAAATTGGTCCTTGGTACGACCAGCGAACAGGTGTGTCACACACTATAATCTACCGTGATTTCTGGGCTCTGGTAGAGAGTAAATTGCGATCCATCTGCCTGATCGCTAGACCGTGAGATTTTTGCATTTCTTTCGTGGCCGCGATCGATTCACAGGTGCTGTCTCACGTCTCACCTCCACTGCATACATCTCGCCAGCTGCAAGTTACATCGTCACACGAAGCAAACAGGGTAACGTACTGCCGCTCCAGCATTGTCAGTGCGTACCGATCTCAATCGCCACTTTCTCTTAGCTGCAAATATGTAGTGAAACTACAGTAGATTTGATTATTCGAAGTCTGCTCAGCGTCAGATCAGTTCAGATTGCGTTATCCACATTTTTATGGCCAGAGTAGTTGACTCACTTCTGCCACCCAGGATCCTTGTCCATTGTACTCTTAAACCACTTGTAAGTTGTTTATGGTATTCATCCAATAACATGTTTGGCATAATTTACGTCTGGTTTGATAAAATAAATGTTGTTAGTAAATATTACTTCATTCTCAGTCATTTATATTAGTACCCACAGGGTTAACTTTCAATAGCGTCTGTAAATTATTAGGTGTAGGAGCCATATAGTAAAAGAGAAACATAATCACGAAGTATAAAGGATATTCATCATTACAACATTTTTACAGAATAAGTTTTGAAGGATTTGGAGATTTTTTTTTTGAGGTTTTAATACATGTGTTGGAATAAATATTTCAGGTGGTACATAAATCCGATTTTGTCAAGTTTATGTAGCTTAAACTTCATACACGTTTACATAATGATATGTTGCAAATTTTAAGTATAATAATTATGTTGACTAGAGAGGTGAAATATGCATAAATAACATTTTTGGTTTTGATTCACAGACAGAAATGTAAGGCTGGAGGTAGAGGGAGAGGAAGAGAAAGAGAAGGTGAGAGGGAGAGAGAGGGTGGAAGGAGTGATTGGATGAGAGAAAACTTTCCAAAGCAGGGTTCCTAAGATGATATCTGTTACTTGTAATAACTCACTAAAGGTTGTGGCATTACATTGGTTAATGCTTTATAATATGCAAACAGATGCACAATTTGTGCCATTACTTTATATACATATAGTTTCAAGCTGTCAGGGATCCAAGCTGTTGGTGTGATGGTATATTTGTAAATGACGTCAATCTCTTGTACATTTGAGGGATGTCATGGCAGCATAGCTACAGATTTATGGTAAATATTAAGCGTGTGTGTGTGTGTGTGTGTGTGTGTGTGTGTGTGTGTGTGTGCATTGCAAATTTAATAACGTAGGCAGTTGCTGAAAAGAGAGATGATATTATTGTCATTTTTGTCATTTAAGTGGATTCAATTTGGTTTGTTTGGTGTTTGTATATTTGGAGTGTTTCAAGGAAGTCTTGTTTTTTGCCTTTAGGTTGGAAGCGTAGGATGCTGATGCTTCTGTTGTTAACAAGGTGTTTTGTTTCATGCAGTTGGGTGGCTATTGCTGATGTGTGGTATTTTTGTTTTGTTTTTTAGTGCTGCCATGTGTTCTTTGAATCTAATCTCAAATGATCTACCTGTCTGACCCATGTAGAAGCAATCAGAGTTCATTGCATTCAGTTCTGTACTCTTATTGTATCGCTGTTGTGAGGTGATTTCTGTCCAATCTTTTTGCCTATGGTAAAAGATATGTATATACCTTTTTGTTTGAAGACATTGGCAATCTGATATGAAATATTACTTAGAAATGGGACTGTATGGGGATATTTTCTTTTTTTGTGATGTGTTTGGTTTGCCACTATTGAGTATTTTAGGGTGTCAACTATGGAGGTGTTATAACCATTTGCATAATTTAAACCATACAGGCTTTCAGGTATTTCAATTTACCTTCCAGATTTTTTTAAAAAAAAATATTTCCAGTAAAGTCTTGCATTACATTCCCATCCATAGGGTTATAATCCCCTCAATGCACTTGAGCCATTAGAATATGCATTAAACACTGACCAACAGTACATCTATAGGTTCTGTTAATTACTTTAAATGGTTTCCCGTGCTTCCCTGCCGACATTTTGTAGGGAAATTTGTCACTTTCGTGTCTGAAATCAACAAACAAAATAGTGTAATTGAGCCGTGTTTGTTTACAAAGACGATTAATTCAGTTCCTCGAAAATTGAAACTTCCTGGCAGATTAAAACTGTGTGCCGGACCGAGACTCGAACTCGGGACCTTTGCCCTTCGCGGGCAAGTGCTCTACTATCTGAGCTACCACAGCACGACTAACCCGCCTCCTCACGGCTGTACTTCTGCCAGTACCTCGTCTCCTACCTTCCAAGCTTTACAGAAGCTCTCTTGCGAACCTCCTCGGAAATTACTATTTCCATGTGTTAGATACATCCTGAACCAAAGCTTTATACCTGCAGCAGATTGGTGTTCCATGTCATCTAGATAGGAGAAAAGTGTAAGTTAGCATCATCGTCGTTAAGTGGTCATGAAGTTAGATCTTTGTACGCATAAATCGGAATTTAAGATAGTTGAAGTGAACATACCTGTCTATGATGCGCTAACTAACCTTGCAGCGTATCCGTCGTCCACCACAATTTGTGTGCTTTAGTGCATATGTAGAGGATGATTTTTGATAGCTTGCAACGTGTGTTTACAGGACTTTTTCGAGGCAGACATTTCCGAAAAAGTTCACTTTGTAGGTACTATGACTGGGTGGTGAATCATAGTTAGATGATAAAGATAGCAGCCCACACTAGCTTATAAGCTCAGCAGAAAAAAAAATAGTCACCCCTAGAGAAACCATTACAAGAATTACTTAACACCGGGTAATATCGCCCCTGGACTTGATTACCGACTGGATTCAGTTAGGAAGTGAGTCCACAACGTTGTGCAGGTAAATCGTATCCAGAATTTCACAGCGCATTTCTGCCAAATTGATGGGATGCTGCTGTTCCAACATGTCCCACAGATTTTCTGTGGGTTTCAACCCAGGTGACTCTGCAGGTCAATCGAGATGTAGGAGGATTCAGAACACCAATCACATATTCTTCCAGCCAATGAACTTTATGGGCGTGTGTGAGCAATGGCCTCTTGTGAGATGCCCGACTCCATGTATTCACTGCACGCAGATCCCGTTGCAATGTTCTCTTGATGAACGGTTGCGTTGGATCTTTGTTTACGGCGTGCAGCGATATCTTTCGGGTTTGGAAGCGATTTTCACTCACAAGCAGTGAATCGCGTCTCCTGTCCCTCTCAATCAGCATCTCTTTCCGACCAGAATTCCGGTACAAGGTTCGTTTGAAACATGAATGTCTCACTGATCGCTGGTCACGCAGAGGCAGTGGGTGCTCGGCTCGGAACGTCATCTGAAAATCCTTACCGATTCATGTGTGCGTGCGCATAGGAGTGACTAACCTTTTGTTCAGTGAGCTTATATTAATAACACAGAACACAGTACAACTACGGCTGTCTAAGCTTAGCATATATTCTAAAGATACAAGATGGAAACAATGTTCGGAACACTGATCAACTGCCGCTATCACATAGGTACGATATGGATCATGAAGTGATTTCTGTACTTTGATTTACTGCTTATGCCTAAAATTTCGACTATTCCCTCTGTATAAATACAAAATTGTGTATTACCATTTGTTATCCATATTTTTCTGGATTTTTCCATATTTTTCCGTTATTATCACATTTTTGAATATTTTACTATATTTTCCACATTTTTCCACTTTTCCGTTTTTCCATATTTCTCCATTTTCTTTATTTTCCACATTCTGTATACAAATGTACAAGTGTATACACACATAAAAAATAGTTCTGCATCACCTCGGTTCCGAGAGTTTCGGAACCTGTACAGAAAATTGGAAGAGAGATCAACATAAACATCATTTCCACCCTTTTTATTGCTAATGAAATCCACACATTGCATGTTGTACCACCATACAGCGAGACCTTCAGAGGTGGTGGACCAGACTGCTTGTATTGATACATTCCAGTATTCGTTGTGGCATACTATCCACAAGTTCATCAAGGCACTGTTGTTTCAGATCGTCCCAATTCTCAATGGCGATTCGCCATAGACCCCTCAGAGTGATTTGTGGGTCACTTCATCCAGAAACAGCCCTTTTCAATCTATCCTAGGCGTGTTCGATAGGGTTCATGTCTGGAGAACATGCTGGCCACTCTAGTCGAGCGATGTCGTTATTTTGAAGGAAGTCATTCGTAAGATGTGCACGATGGGAGCGCGAATTGTCGTCCATGAAGACGAAGGCCTCGCCAATGTGGTTGCACTATCGGTCGGAGGACGGCATTCAAGTATTGTACAGTCGTTACGGCGCCTTCCAGGACCACCAATGGCGTTCGTCGGCTCCACATTATGCCACCCCTAAACAGCACGGAACCTCCACCTCGCTGCAATTGCTGGTCAGTGTGTCTAAAGCGTTCAGCCCGACCGGATTGCCTCCAAACACGTCTCCGACGTTTGTCTGGCTGAAGGCATATGCGACACTCATCGGTAAAGAGAACGTGATGCCAATCCTGAGCGGTCCATTCGGCATGTTGTTGGGCCCATCTATACCGCGCTGCATGGTGTCGTGGTTGTAAAGATGGACCTCGCCACGGACGTCGGGAGTGAAGTCACACATCATGCAGCCTATTACGCACACTTTGAGTCGTAACACAACTTCCTGTGGCTGTACGAAAAGCATTATTCAACATGATGGCGTTGCTGTCAGGGTTCCTCCGAACCATAATCCGTAGGTAGCGGTCATCCACTGTAATAATAGCCCTTGGGTGGCCTGAGCGAGGCACGTCATCGACAGTTCCTGTCTCTCTCTGTATCTCCTCTATGTCTGAACAACATCGCTTTGGTTCAATCCGAGACACCTAGACACTTCCCTTGTTGAGAGCCCTTCCTGGCACAAAGTAATAATGCGGACGCCATCGAAGGGCGGTATTGACCGTCTAGGCATGGTTGAACTACAGACAACACGAGCTGTGTACCTCCTTCCTGATCGGCTGTCGGACCCCCTCCGTCAAATAGGTGTGCTGCTCATGCATGGTTGTTTAAATGTTTGGGTGGGTTCAGTGAGATCTCTGAACAGTCAAAGGGACTGTGTCTGTGATACAATATCCACAGTGAACGTCTATCTTCAGGTGGTCTGGGAACCGGGGTGATGCAAAACGTTTTTTGATGTGTGTATATTCCCTTAGTGCTTAAATTACCTGGTGTGAGTTGCTATTTTTACCATCCAACTGTAATACAGAGTCTCAACCAAACCAGAGTATATTCAAACTATACTTTATCCAAATGTCAATAATGACAATACTAACTTCCAAAAGCAACACTTATACAAGTATGTGCTGAAACGTAATGCCTACGAATTTTTTATGTGGAAACTCTTAAGGCTTTTTAAATGAGGTAAACGTTATTAACATTCTACATCTTTTATCTTCACATCCAAGTATTTGTATCTCAACACAGGCGACGAATAAATTCTCCCAACGAGATACCATTTTGTTGATACCACCATTGTAGAGTGTTTGACTTTGTTCGTGGAACCTTGATCTCACCTCTGCTCGTACCACTTCATCACTATCAAAGTGAAGTTCTTGAAGGTGTTATTAAGTTTCGGAAACAGCGAAAAGTGGATGGGGCGCCTTCCGGATTGTATGGGGTATGATCGATGACTGTGAACCCAAGGCGTTGGATTGTTGCAGATGTCGCAGCACTTGTATGGATGGGGTCGGGCATTGTCATGCTGAAGAGGGTGCTCCATGTATGGATGAACTGTTTGAATTTGGGCTTTCAGTTTTCTGAAGGAGCACAGCACGCTGTTCCTCCCACAGAGGTATAAATACATTACACATTGTCGCGCTCCACACTATAATTTAAAGACCTCTTGTAGAAGAGTGTTGTAACTTGTGTCAGCAAGCCGGCCGCTGTAGTCGAGCGGGTCTAGGCGCTTTAGTCCGGAACCGCGCTGCTACTACGGTCGCAGGCTCGAATCCTGCCTCGGGCATGGCTGTATATGATGTCCTTAGGTTAGTTAGGTTTAAGTAGTTCTAAGTCTAGGGGACTGATGACCTGAGATGTTAAGTCCCATAGTGCTTAGAGCCATTTGAACCATTTGTCAGCGAAGTGGGAAAATCAACCACGTAATATACAGGATGTCCCAGCTATCTTGTCCACCCAAAATATCTCTGGAACAATAACAGCTATTGGAAAACGACTTTCACCGGTATCAATGTAGGGCTGGGACCCATGAATGTACATATTTGGAAACATTCTAAAACGAAAGCATATGTGTTTTTTAACACAAACTTATGTTTTTTTAAATGGACCTCCTTTATTTTTTCTTCAGCAATCCATAGCATGACAAAGCACATAAACAATGGCGTTGATTGCATCGCAATATTCCCATTACATCCCGAGATATTAAGACGCGAAGTTGACGCTTGAAACACCCGACATGCGCTGCTAGCGCATGTCCTGAGGCTCAGGCGTGAACCCCATACCGCCCGTAGTCGCGATGTGATTGATATGCGTAATCACACTTCCATACTTATCAAGAGGTCCGAAACGAATAATACGGTCTGCTGCCATCCTGCATTAACGTCGTATATTCCAGCAGGTATTTATCCCATAGACTAGGGGTGATGCGGTTCTGTAACATATCTGTGTACCGCAACGTTAGTCACAATGTTAACTTCGCTTATCGTTAATCCGTTACTAAAAAGGTAATGCTGTTCAACGTTAAAACTTTACTTTACTGTAGATCTAGCGCAAGTGACAGTTAATCATTCACTCGTAATAGTAAAATTCATGTTGATGGTTTTAGTGAAACGAGCAAGTGGACTACAATTTTTACCGTTGTTTCGGTAAAAATGTTTTGATTTGGGAAGTTCAGGTAGGACATAGAAGATGAATGTATACATGTTTAACCAATGAGTTTTATTATCACATAATTATCAATGTTATGTTTATCTAATGCGTTAAATGACAAATTGTTGCAAAAAAATGTTTCTTAACATCACTGGGTAAAATGGCCTTTGTAGAAACTTTTACTGTGATACCAGCACTACATACGAAACATAGCGTGCACATCTCATGCTCAAAGCGATGCCCATTGGCTTGCATACATAGGGTGACTCTGCGGATGAAGGATGCCCTACTTCGTGCTACTGTTGCCTCTTTGATGGTTGTACAAGCATCAATAATGCGCTGCTTCATGTCCTCTGGTGTTGTTGGTTCATGTTGGTAAACAAAATCCTTCACTGCTCCCACAAAGAAAATAATCCAGCGGTGTAAGGTCCGGAGATCGGGCAGGCCACGTAACTGGGCCACCTCGTCCAATCCACCTACCAGGGAACTTACGGTTCAGAAGTCGTCGTGCTCGTAAGGCGTTATGTGCAGGGCTTCCGTCATGCTGATACCACATGACCATTCTCCGGTTCAGAGGTATGGTGTCCAAGAGAACAGGTTCAAATGGTTCAAAAAATGGTCCAAATGGCTCTGAGCACTATGAGACTTAACATCTGTGGTCATTAGTTCCCTAGAACTTAGAACTACTTAAACCTAACTAACCTAAGGACATCACACACATCCATGCCCGAGGCAGGATTCGAACCTGTAACCGTAGCAGTCGCGCGGTTCCGGACTGAGCGCCTAGAACCGCTAGACCACCGTGGCCGGCAAGAGAACAGGAAGATTGTGTCGTATAAATCTGGAGTATTGTCTGCCATTTTGGATGTCATTTACAAAAAAAGGTCCGATAATGGTATCTCCAATAATCCCACACCAAACATTAACTTTCCACGGACGTTGATGCTCTACCTGACGGAGCCATTTTGGATTGTGTGCGGACCAATAATGCATATTCCTCATGTTGACAATTCCTTTGTTGGAGAATGATGCCTCGTCGGTAAAGAGAACATCTGCAAAAAAATTAGGATTAGTAAGAAGTTTTTGCTTAGCCCACCGACAAAATGTTACCCTATTGCGGAAGTCATTTCCATAAAGATCCTGCTGTAAATGAACATGGTAAGGATGAAATTTATGACGTTTAAGAATACGCTGTGCACTTGATTTCGACACACCAACTTCACGTTCAATTTGATGTGTGCTGATTTGAGGATTCACAGCTATGGTAGCGAGCACAGTAACTTCAGCACGTTCATCTGTGCGTGTTCTAGGACGATGTCGAGGTCTTGGATTTAAGCTTCCCGTTTCACGTAGGCGAGATGTGAGACGACCAAACATCCGGCGCGAAGGCGATGGCTTGTCAGGGAATCGTCTTCTGTACAGTTGTTCTGCCTGAACATCATTTCGTCCACCTACAACAGGGTACAGTACAGGTATGTAGAGTAGGGTAGAAAACAGACATATTAACTTAATAATCATAATGTTCGCTAACAGTACTATCAACAAACAAGCAATCTCATAACGTATTTCCCGTCAACGTACATTCTCCATAGATCAATGGCATTTCTACCATATCTTCATGTGTGTACATTATACTGTACAGTATAAGTTCCACAACACAACGTTTATTCACAAAGTGTACTACCTCCGTGCCGTCACTAGATTACTCTGATGCACGACTACACTGGCAAGCGGTGTACTGCACGCCAAAGCAACAACAAATGGGATGCTCGGAGGGTGGTAGAGTACAGGAGTTTGCATGGGTCGCAAACCGTAAACAAGGCGAAGTGGTAACTGTGGCAGTAGTGGGAACTACGTTGGACACTTGACTAGGTAGAGCCAGGTCCTGCGCGACAGGCACAATGGGTCATATAACGCGTTAGGATAAATAAGACAACCTGACGGGTGTACACCGATCGGTACTGGTTCATATTGTGTACGTAGATACGTAAAACGTGCAAGAGGGAAACCATTATGTGCTTATGAGAGTTGATGGCAGCAGACCGTATTATTCGTTTCGGACCTCTTGATAAGTATGGAGGTGTGATTGCACATGTCAATCACATAGCGATTACGGGCAGCATAGGGTTCACGCCTGAGCCTCAGGACGTGCGCTAGCAGCGCATGTCGGGTGTTTCAAGCGTCAACTTCGCGTCTCAATATCTCGGGATGTAATGGGAATATTGCGGTGCAATCAACGCCATTGTGTATGTGCTTTGTCACGCTATGGATTGCTGAAGAAAAAATATAGGAGGTCCATTTAAAAAAACATAAGTTTGTGATAAGAAACACATATGCTTTCGTTTTAGAATGTTTCCAAATATGTACATTCATGGGCCCCAGCCCTACATTGATACCGGTGAAAGACGTTTTCCAATAGCTGTTATTGTTCCAGAGATATTTTGGGTGGACAAGATAGCTGGGACATCCTGTATATGACATGTAATACCTCAACTAACATTGAGAACAGAATAAAAAATTCGGCGGCACTACTTTTCAGCACGTCCTCTTATATACACCAAAACGCACACACACACACACACACACACACACACACACACACAGAGAGAGAGAGAGAGAGAGAGAGAGAGAGAGAGAGAGAAAGAAAGAAAGAGAGATACTGCAAGTGGTTACACCTTTGGATGGTAACCCCAGACTTAAAGTGGGTGGATCCATCTTCAGATGCTATCTAAGACATAGTGCAAGAGTAACCACCCTGAACAATATCCTGGGCGAAATTCCAGTGGACCCACCTTCAGACAACTTCTGAACCCAATCCCAAACCTATTCCAGAAATATTGTAATTAGACTGATGTGTATGTGTCATCAAAAACTTCTAAAGATATACATTTGAAATTTACTGTACATAAGTCGTCATAAAGAAATGGCTTTGTAAATAAATCAGAAGAAGGATTGTAAAAGAAAATGTTGATAAGCAATCTAATAACCCTGTTAACAAATTGTACTGCCAAAAATGGTTAATAGTAAACAACAACCTAATTTGCTAAATCATTGCCGGCCGCGGTGGTCTCGCGGTTCTAGGCGCGCAGTCCGGAACCGCGCGACTGCTACGGTCGCAGGTTCAAATCCTGCCTCGGGCATGAATGTGTGTGATGTCCTTAGGTTAGTTAGGTTTAAGTAGTTCTAAGTTCTAGGGGACTGATGACCACAGCTCTTAAGTTCCATAGTGCTCAGAGCCATTTAAACCATATTTTTGCTAAATCATTGTTATTATATCCTGACCCTTTGACTACTGAACTATAAATAAAAATTAATGATAGTAATAACTTGTTTATAACGAACCTGAATCCCTCCCTATGACGTACTAACATCGTATGAAGGGGTTCATGCAATTGAACTAATGCTAAGAGGAGGAAGAAGGTGTTCGCACCATTTTAATGTGATCCCTTTCGTCGAGAGGGATAGAGGGAGGTGAGGGGTTTCCCATAGTTTTAATGTGTTCCCATTGGCTGAGAGAGACAGGGTAATGGGAGGGGTTTCCCGCCGATTTTACATCACACAAGTTCCTTGAGGCCATGTGACCAATATCAGGTGATGTTGTGACCTTCAGTATACCTCTCATAATTGTCTAATGTGTGTAGGCAGGACAGTGGTTCCCTAGGGAGAAGGAAGTGGATGTCACCTCACCCAATTGTCAGTAGGTAACCTGACACTGGAACCTCCTATCAGTGACCTTGAGATAAGATCGTTATTTCCGCCCCTGTCTGCAGTAAACAACTACTGCTTATCAGTTACAGCGTCATCGTACCACCGGAAGCCATTGTCTTACCAGTGACCCTTTCTTGAGTACTGCCTGTGTGTTTGGGTATCCAGAATGCACACTACTATTCTACTCACGCCTCATCACAGAATGTGGAGGTTGGATCCTTGCCCACTATGTAAGGCAAGATGAGCGACGATTTGTGGTAAAAATGGCATCAGAGTACAATGATGGTCCAGCATAAGGGTTTCAGAGCACATAGTTCATCGTATATTGTTGAAAATACGGCTCTACAGTAGATATTCTTACGTGTTCTTATGTTGACCGAATGACATCGTCAATTACGATTTAATAGGCACAAAATCATCAACATTGTACCACGGGTCAATGTAAACGTCTCTTCCGGTTGGATGAGGCACATTTCTTATTACATCAGGCCGATCTTCATGTCTGGATATTCCGTCATCTCAGCGAACAGCTGTTGGAAACATACACTGCACCACGGATGCACGTCAGTGGGGGCTATATTATGCTGTTTGAGGACATTGACCTGGTCTTCGATGGGATCCGTGACAGTAATCGAAGGCATCATGACAGATGTGGACTTCGTAAACATTATTACGGGCCCTAAGCATCCTTTTGTGCTTTCTGTAATCCCCGATAGTGATGGCAACTTCATTCAGGATAGCTGTCCGTGCCCAAGGCTATAATCGGGCTATAGTGGTTTGATGGCCATGATAGCGAACTCATGTCGATGTCTTGATCTTCAGCTTCTCCTGATCTGAAACCCATGGAATACATTTGGAATGCTATCGAACGCCATAAAACACAATTTACGGGAGTTGCGTGGCATGGGTACAGGCGTCTGATGAATTTGGAAATTCGAGGTAAGTGCCAATGGGACCAAATTGTTGAGGTCATCGCTCCCTAGCCATACACACTACTTACTCTAACTTAAACTAACTTGTGCTAAGGACAACACACACACCCGTGCCTGAGGGAGGACTCGAACTTCCGAAGCGGAGAGCCGCCCGAACCATGGCAAAGCGCCATAGACCGTAGGCTACACCAGGCGCCCTGACGTGTGGTGCTGCATACCAAGGACTTGCCGTGTCCATGCCACGTAAACTCGCTGCTGTGTTGCATCCCAAAGGTGGACCAACACGCTATTAAGCAGGTCATAATGTTTTGGCTCATCAGAATATAATGTCTGTTTGTCGGGAGGCGGGAGAGAAGAATGGTGGTTAAAATAGTGAAATACAGTATAAGATTAGAAAAACGAATAATCCGAATGGGACGGAAATTGGTAGATGTGGTGCATATGTACAGATGAATAAATGATTACCATTTCAGAAAAAATTGATGATTTATTCAAGACAAAGAGCTTTACAAATCGAGCAAATCAGTAACGTATTGGTCCACCTCTAACCGTAATACAGGCAGTTACTCGGCTTGACATTGATTGATAGAGTCGATGTCCTTCTGAGGGATATAATACCTAATTCCGTCCAATTGACGGTTTAGATCGTCAAAACACCGAGCTGGTTACAGGGCCCTGCCCGTAATGCTACAGATGTTCTCAATTGGGATCCGGCGACCTTGCTGACCAAGGCAGGGTTTGGCACGCACGAAGAAAAGCAGGAGAAACTCTCGCCGAGAGGGGGTACGCGTTATCTTGCTGAAACGTAAGCCCAGGATGGCTTGCCATGAAGGGCAAAAAAACGAGACGTAGAATATCGTCCAAGTACCGCAGTGCTGCTATGAAAAGAAATGGCATCCCAGGTCATCAGTCCTACTTGTTGGGCCGTATGGCGGGCGAAAGCTTGGTGTCCCACCACTGTCTGGTGTGTCTCTAGACACGTCTTCGCTAGTCATCGGGACTCTATTCGAAGCGGGACATCACTGAAGACAATTCCACTCCAGTCAATGAGATTCCATGCGGAAAGACATGTCTGGAAATTTCTCAGCGATTGTAATCAATTGTTTTTCTGTAAATATACATCTCATCTACCGATTTCCATCTCATTCGGGCAATTCCTTCGTAGTGTGTCCTTTTCTGTCTTAGAGTCAATAAATCATTTTCAGAAGAAAAAAAATTTGCTTAAGACAGTCATGTAAGTGGTCAGACATTTTGACATATTTTACACTGAGTAGTTTATTACGTTTGTAAGCTTTGTTCTTCCACATCATATTTACAGGGGGCAACTAACTAACAAGGAAAGGAGAACTTGAATACCTAAGAACTGAAGGAGTTATTAGAAGAAATAACCGACATCTATATGTCACAATGTGAAACTTGTGCTGTGGTGATAACTATCGCAACAAGAACTGCTTGTAGCACTTTGTAATTGCTGCTCCTGGGAATTAACGACTAAAGCGTCGGAAAGTGCCTCATCCTGCTCACCTTGGTGGGTGCGTTGCCTACCACCACATTCCGACCAGTATATCAGCAACCTGATGAATGCCGTCGCTACTGTAGCAATGTAGCCGACTCACATTTTGATTGCTACTTAACTGTGAGCTCGTACAGTTATGTTATAACGGGACACGTTATAACTCTTAAAAACAGAAACCGATTGAGGTTGTGCAGCGGTAAGACACTCGACTTGTACTCGGAAATAAGGCAAGTCACATCCTCGCCTAGTCGTACGGATTTATGTTTGACGTGATTTCCCTAAACCATTTAAGGCGAATGCCGGGATCGTTCCGCTGACAGAGAACGGCCGATTTCCTTTCGCAGCCTCCCCCAATACGAGTGTATACCCCGTCTCTGATGACCTCGTGTGGATAGGATTTTATACTCTTAATTTGCAGTTTGTCTTTCTAATCAGAATCGCTTCATCTAGGCCCAGTTTGCATGACTATTAGTATATTTTTCTATATTACGCAAGTAACCCCAACGGCATACAAAATGACACTACATAAAGTTATACCCTCTGCTCAAAAGTACCCAAAAACCACTGTGTACTGCGGGATTGGCGACTAGATGTCACAAAATACGGACGCGCCAGCATAGAAGGAGGTGAGGAGTATTTAGTCAGTAGAAAAGCAGCAGCAGTGGAATGGGTCAGTCACGAGGTCTCAGTGATCTCGAACGGGGAACAGTCGTTGGATGTCACCTCAGTAACAGATCCGTGAGGGACATTTCAATCGTTCTAAAGTTGTCCAATTCGACTGTTGGTGATGTGGTTGTAAAGTGGAAACGCGAAGGAACAATAGCTAAATAAATACCAGGTATATCTTATATACAGACGGACAGAGGCCGTAATAAAGATCAGACGATATAAGTAGAAGGACTCACTCGAGGGTTCCAGCTAGCACAATTATGCGTATGGAGTTGATATCAATGGGGTACAATGGTCGAGCAACTCCTCATGCGTAAAGAGCGACGCCACTGGACAGTGAATGACTGGAATGAGTGGTGAATAACGCTTTTCCCTACAACATCTGATGAAGGGTTCGAGTTTGGCGGACGGCTGTCATTTTAGTGCCCCCTACGTATGAGGTTGGAATTCGTGGTTAGGGTGTGGTCGCTTACGGTGCTTAAGAAGACGCAAAATGATGAAGGATATGAACATATTTTAGAGCAATTTGAACTGTGTACAGTAGAGAAACAGTTCGCAGACGATAATTGTCTAGCCGCGCAGAGCGACCGCGCGGTTTAAGGCGCCATGTCACGGATTTCGCGGCCCCTCCCGCTGGAGGTTTGGGTCCTCCCTCGGACTTGGGTGGGTGTGTTCTTCTTAGCATAAGTTAGTTTAAGTAGTTTGTAAGTCTAGAGACCGATGACTTCCGCAGTTTGCTCCCTTACGAATTCACACACATTTGAACATTTTCATGATTGCTTGTATCAGTATGACAATTCCCATTCTCATAAAGTAGCATCTGTGAGGCAATGGCTTGTGGATAATGACATTCCTGAAATGGACTGGTCTGCTCAGAGTCTCAACCTGAGCACGTTGGAACACCTTTGGGATGACTTAGAATGTCAACTTTGCTCCAGATTCCAGCGTCCAACGTCAGTACTTCCTCTGGCCTCCGCTCTTGAGGACTAAAGGGTTACCATTCCTCCACAGACTTTCAGAAACTTCACTGAAAATGTCCGCAACAAAGTTCAAGCAGCCTGGAGAAGTTTGGGCCGGCCGCGGTGGTCTAGCGGTTCTAGGCGCGCAGTCCGGAACTGCGCGACTGCTACGGTCGCAGGTTCGAATCCTGCCTCGGGCATGGGTGTGTGTGATGTCCTTTGGTTAGTTAGGTTTAAGTAGTTCTAAGTTCTAGGGGACTGATGACCACAGTAGTTAAGTCCCATAGTGCTCAGAGCCATTTTTGAGAAGTTTGGACACACTCCATGGAAATGTCCAATAACAGGTGTCCAGATACATTTGATAAGATAGTGTACTGACGCAGTACAGGAGAAGAGGACATGCTGTTGACGATACTCAGAGCATTCTGAAACAAGTGTAGCCATCTGAAGACGGATATAACAGCCCAAACCAAATGGTTCAAATGGCTCTGAGCAGTATGGGACTTAAAATCTGAGGTCATCAGTCCCCTAGAACTTAGAACTACTTAAACCTAACTAACCTAAGACATCACACACATCCATGCACGAAGCAGGATTCAAACTAGCGACCGTAGTGGTCACGCGGTTCCAGAATGAAGCGACTAGAACCGCTCGGTCACAGCCTGAACCGGCTATAGGAGTAAAATAAAGATTCTTGGAGATATATGTGGCTAGTTCTTTTCTCCTTCAACAAAACTAAAATAAATCCATTTATTACATCCTAGAAGCAGCAATTCATTGATTCTAGTCTAAAACTGGCAGATAAATTCTACACTGAAGGAAGCAAGTTCGCTCAGGAGAGCCACATGGGTCAATCATGTACCCGAAATCTTTCTCACAGTGTATCAAAAACGATCAGCTGCAGCTCTCCTGCAAATATGACTTCTATATACTGGTTTACAATGGTGCAAATTTGTAAACATCAGTCTTCCATAGTCCACATGAATTCTGAATACTTTTGAATTCAAACAATCTCAAAACCTGAGCCTAAACCTAGACTCAGATGAATCTCAACAAATTCTAGTATCTCATCACGACGTTCTCAGTAACGAATACTGAAAATACTCGACTCGCACTGTTCTTGGCAGTACCCCAATACAGTACCAAAAAACTGTGAAATGAATGGGTGTATTCCGATGAATTTGAAAAATGACAGGGCTCAATCACCCTACTGCCAGGCTCTACGACACTGAAGAGCCAAAAAACTGGTACACCTGCCTAATATCGTGCAAGCGACGTGCCATAGGGTCTACTAATTTCTGAAGTAGTGCTGGAGGGAACTGATACCATGCATCCTGCTGGGCTGTCAATAAATCCCTAAGAGTACGAGGGGATGGAGACCACTTCTGAACTGCACGTAGAAACATATTCCGGATATGCTCAATAATGTTGATGTCACGGGAGTTTGGTGGCCAGCTCAGAAGAGTGCTCCTGGATCCACTCTGTAGCAATTCTGGACGTGTGGGGTGTCTCATTGTCGTGTTGGAATTGCCCAAGTCCATCGGAATGCACAATGGATATGAATGTATGCAGGTGATCAGAGAGGAATTCTACGTACGTGTCACCTGTCAGAGTCATATCTAGACGTATCAGGGGTCGAATATCTCTCCAACTGCGCACGCCCCATATCATTACAGAGCCTCCACCAGGTTGAACAGTCCCCTGCTAACATGCAGGGTCATGGGTTCATGAGGTTGTCTCCATACCCGTACACGTCCATCCGTTCGATACAATTTGAAACGAGACTCGCCCGACTAGGCAACATGTTTCCATTCATCAACAGTCCAATGTCGGTGTTAACCGGCCCAGGCGAGGCGTAAAGCTTTGTGTCGTGCAGTCATCAAGGGTACAAGAGTGGGCGTTCGGCTCCGAAAGCCCATAGTGATGATGTTTCGTTGAATGGTTCGCACGCTGACACTTTTTGATTGCTGAGCATTGAAATCTGCAGCAAATTGCGGAAGGGCTGCACTCCTGTCACACTGAACGATTCTCTTCAGTCGTCGTTGGTCCCGTTCTTGCAGGATCTTTTTCCGGCCGCAGCGAAGTCGGAGATTTGATGTTTTACCGGATTCCTGATATTCACGGTACGCTCGTGGAGGCATCGTACGGGAAAATCCGCACTTCATCGCTACCTCGGAGATGCCGTGTCCCATCGCTCGTGCGCCAACTATAACACCGCTTTCAAACACACTTAAATCTTGATAACCTGCCATTGTAGCAGCAGTAACCGATCTACCAATTGCGCTAGACACTTGTTGTCTTATATTGGTGTTGCCGACAGCAGCATCGTATTCTGCCTGTTTACATATCTCTGTATTTAAATACACATACCTATACCAGTTTGTTTGGCGCTTCAGGGTATTTTCGATGCATTACATCATGGCACGAATACTGGAAACCTTACGTGATTAAAACTAACTACAAATCTTTTACTTCTTAAGTCCTAAATGTCCTTCTCTTCCACCGCGTTAGTGCTTCATGATGGTTACCTCTTTCATCGGCTCTTCAGTGTAAATGCAAATAGTACCTTACATCACATGTCATATACCTAACTCCAAATCACATTCGCAACGAAAAGTTTCACATATCTAATGTCCTAGCTGTTCCCAACATAAAAACGTTCACAAACCCCTTCTTCGTTGCAGCTGTTTGCCTCTGGATCATACCTGGTTTCACTTATACGATCTTTGCCGATGTTTTTAATCACGAAGATTACATGCCACTTTACTCTTGCCAAGTGCTTTGCCACGTTATCTATTGTGGGGTGCATGTTTCTCAGTTTGTCATGCATCTGATTAATAATCTCACAACACACCATACATCAGGATGGTCCGTTTCTGACTGAAAATGGTTGTTTAATATAGTGACAATACCGCTGTGTGCAGACCATGAAAGGGAACAAGTCACTCTCTTACTTATTTTCATATGCAAGACTATCCTTTAATGTTGTTGCCGGCCGAAGTGGCCGTGCGGTTAAAGGCGCTGCAGTCTGGAACCGCAACACCGCTACGGTCGCAGGTTCGAATCCTGCCTCGGGCATGGATGTTTGTGATGTTCTTAGGTTAGTTAGGTTTAACTACACTCCTGGAAATGGAAAAAAGAACACATTGACACCGGTGTGTCAGACCCACCATACTTGCTCCGGACACTGCGAGAGGGCTGTACAAGCAATGATCACACGCACGGCACAGCGGACACACCAGGAACCGCGGTGTTGGCCGTCGAATGGCGCTAGCTGCGCAGCATTTGTGCACCGCCGACGTCAGTGTCAGCCAGTTTGCCGTGGCATACGGAGCTCCATCGCAGTCTTTAACACTGGTAGCATGCCGCGACAGCGTGGACGTGAACCGTATGTGCAGTTGACGGACTTTGAGCGAGGGCGTATAGTGGGCACGCGGGAGGCCGGGTAGACGTACCGCCGAATTGCTTAACACGTGGGGCGTGAGGTCTCCACAGTACATCGATGTTGTCGCCAGTGGTCGGCGGAAGGTGCACGTGCCCGTCGACCTGGGACCGGACCGCAGCGACGCACGGATGCACGCCAAGACCGTAGGATCCTACGCAGTGCCGTAGGGGACCGCACCGCCACTTCCCAGCAAATTAGGGACACTGTTGCCCCTGGGGTATCGGCGAGGACCATTCGCAACCGTCTCCATGAAGCTGGGCTACGGTCCCGCACACCGTTAGGCCGTCTTCCGCTCACGCCCCAACATCGTGCAGCCCGCCTCCAGTGGTGTCGCGACAGGCGTGAATGGAGGGACGAATGGAGACGTGTCGTCTTATGCGATGAGAGTCGCTTCTGTATTGGTACCAATGATGGTCGTGTGCGTGTTTGGCGCCATGCAGGTGAGCGCCACAATCTGGACTGCATACGACCGAGGCACACAGGGCCAACACCCGGCATCATGGTGTGGGGAGCGATCTCCTACACTGGCCGTACACCACTGGTGATCGTCGAGGGGACACTGAATAGTGCACGGTACATCCAAACCGTCATCGAACCCATCGTTCTACCATTCCTAGACCGGCAAGGGAACTTGCTGTTCCAACAGGACAATGCACGTCCGCATGTATCCCGTGCCACCCAACGTGCTCTAGAAGGTGTAAGTCAACTACCCTGGCCAGCAAGATCTCCGGATCTGTCCCCCATTGAGCATGTTTGGGACTGGGTGAAGCGTCGTCTCACGCGGTCTGCACGTCCAGCACGAACGCTGGTCCAACTGAGGCGCCAGGTGGAAATGGCATGGCAAGCCGTTCCACAGGACTACATCCAGCATCTCTACGATCGTCTCCATGGGAGAATAGCAGCCTGCATTGCTGCGAAAGGTGGATATACACTGTACTAGCGCCGACATTGTGCATGCTCTGTTGCCTGTGTCTATGTGCCTGTGGTTCTGTCAGTGTGATCATGTGATGTATCTGACCCCAGGAATGTGTCAATAAAGTTTCCCCTTCCTGGGACAATGAATTCACGGTGTTCTTATTTCAATTTCCAGGAGTGTAGTTCTAAGTTCTAGGGGACTAATGACCTCAGAAGTTGAGTCCCATAGTGCTCAGAGCCATTTGAACCATTTATTTTAATGTTGTTATTACACCCTAGGCATCATTTTTTGTGAGACAACAGGGAGTCATCAACATGAGGAGGCACTGATAGGAGCATGCACATTGATAATGCATGAGAGATCTTTATGGTAGCTCTCCTTTGAATAGTATTTTCTGAAGCTGAGAATAGTAAATCCTACAGTGGACATTTGGGGCTTGCAAGCCACCTGCAGCTGTTAGAGAGAGGAGCACTTCAAAGCACTTAGCGGGGGCAGAGTGCTGGTCCCAAACATTTCTTGTATCGGTATGCAAACAATGCTTTTGGCCTAAGAGGCGAAAAACTGCCTGCCTGGATATAGCGGCTAGGCGTTTCTGGCCACAGCAGGAACAGGGCGCAGGAGGTAAAGTGGATCGCCCAGCAAAGGCATTTAGACGATGTCGTAAATGCCCATTGTGTAAAGAGCTGGCGTCCATAAAAATCCATGAGTTTCCATGTTGGCCTTGGACCGGATGCTATAGATGGAGCCATCAGATGGTGTTGTCCGTCTGCCTGCCGTGTTTTTTGGGAAATCTTGGGCCTTCAGAAGAATTTTAGGATGGAACAGAACATTTATGGTGGCTTCGAAATGGTCCACGTTGGAACACAAAAGCCCTACTCTTATTTTAGCTGAGGCCCCTGCTCGTAAATGCTATAACATTCAACCTGTCTAGATAAGATCTCTGTGATAAATGTGATGTTAGCTTTAGGCCTAAATGAAAACTCTCAAAACACGCTGCCGTAAGTGGGCGTGGGAAACACAGTTCGGGAGCGTAACGTCTTCTCCTCCCTCTGTGGAAATTTACGAGTCAGGGATCGACTGCTTCTCCAGCAGGGAAATGAATATTATTAACTTTGGTTATAATTTGCTGGGAGGTAGATCAGATGAGCTAGACGGGAGGTGTGGCACTCGTGGAATGTTGTGATTGGCACGAAACCCATGCGGGGGCGGGGGGGGGGGGGGGGACAGTTGTGCTGAAGTAATTTTGGAGTTCATGGAGTTTTTGATGGAAGGGGAAGAGTGGAGAAATGCTCTCCTGATTGAGATTCTGGTCCAGAGGGGAAATTCTGGTCTGGACTCTTGTTATTGGTGGGCACTTGGGGCATTCATCCTGAGCATGACGGCATTCATCCTGAGCGTGACATCGCACTAGCACTGGTCTTGACTGGGGAGCGTGTGGTGAAATTTTAGATGTACCAATAATTTAGACCTTTGACATCTCACTGTGCCGAGGACAATCTTATTCATGTCAGGTCTGCCACCTTGGTGTTTGATCTCCTCGTTTGCACTGCTGTATTGTATAAGTGAGTCAAATGGATCCATTGTATGACTGGCGAACGCTGGAGTCTGCTGAGATTTCAGGTCTCCATCAGAAAGTGATTGTGGCCGTCTAACAGATGTCCTGCCTGCAACTTCATATATTTCATGCCTGTGGTAATAAATTACAGGTGCCGCACATTGCTACCCTGCAGATGCTTGCACCATGACAGTCACCTGAGATAGTGCTATGGATCGAGAAAGCAATATCGTATTGCTGCTGTGGCTTGTTCGGGCAAACAATATCACAGTCTTGCCACTTGTTCTCAGCTTCACCTACGCAGTATAACTTCTGTGTAGAATAAATCCATCAAAGTCTATTCAGCATTAGAAAAGTTCAGACTGCGTTATCCAGGTTTAGGCCAGGGTAAATAGATTAAAGAGGTAAACTGTTGTCTTTGCCAACCAAACGCCAGCCAGTGGAGTGCTAAATATTTGTTGCTTCTATTTGTGTTTCAACAGTTCATGATTTATTTGTCACCTTGCTTAACTTATGCCTTTTGTCCTAGTTTACGATAAATAAACTCTTGCCATATTTTTTGAAAGATTAATCCCATACATTAGTCACCCATCAAAAATTGACTGATATAATGACAGGGCTATCGTTTCATTAATTTTTCTCAGCATTCCAGTTTTATTTAAAATTCTAATAAAAGTGATAACCTCTAATGCAGGCTAGCAGCAACAATCACTGTCAGAGGGAGGAATTAATTTAGCAGCCTCATGGCCAGGTAAACAAGTGGAAGGCTTACAAGTTAAAGTGATATGCTGTCATGTGTAAACTTACAGTCGCCTGTAATCTTTCAAATCAAACTGCAGGCCCAGTGCAGTCTTCGAATTTGGTGACTCTGCCAGGATCCTGAACTGATGACACCTGTAACTCTCAGATGAGATTTCTGCTACAAGATTTCTGTTTTCCCATGTTAAAATTCATCTGGTGCACTGAGGTAAATTATATTTGCATAACCATAAGAATTTCTGGCGCTAAATAAATTGATGATTTGTACATTTTTGTGTGTTGTTTGTTTGTATTCTCATTCATTTGTTGCTGTTACTTCTGTGTCACTTGTTGACTGTTCCTGATAGAGAACAGCATTGTGTTAATATGCAGGATGGTAGATTATTTGAGGCTCTCGTACGTTATCGTAGATTAGGGTTGTTTTTATTTGATATGCATTGTCAGGGATTTAGAATTAGTGGCTCACTAGAACAAATTTCAAGGTAGAATTGCTTGGCATTGCGATCAGTAGCAATTTAAGGCTCTTAGGAGTAGGAATCTGAATGCAGGCTTACTAGAAGCAAGGCACATGTGTTCCAAAGCAGTGAGAAAATTCGAATCTCATCACAAATGGACCAATGTCAGACTGATAGCATTGATAAAGAGAACGTTGCGGAGAATTCTCAGTCGAATGTAGTAGCTGACCGTATGGATATATTGAACACAGAATTTTCTGATTATAACGAGATAATTCAGTCAGACAACGAGAGCAAATGTGGAACTGCAGCAGAGCTCCATGTAGACTCTGCAGGCATGGGAAGACGTACTCTTAGTGAGAGTGGCACATCAGTCTCACGAACAAAACTTCACAGAGCGATGCATCAATAGCACTCCAGCCCTTCCCTAAGCTTCTCTCTCTCTGTCTCTCCCATCTTTTCCATCAAGTACATTGTTCCCACCATCCATAGCTTGAAAATTCTCTCTTATTACGTCGCCCTCTTCACGTAAGTGTTCTACTTTAATAAAGCTGCTACTTATTTTACTGTTTATGTTCTAACACACCGAGCGAGGTGGCGCAGTGGTTAGACACTGGACTCGCATTCGGGAGGACGACGGTTCAATCCCGTGTCCGGCCATCCTGATTTAGGTTTTCCGTGGTTTCCCTAAATCACTCCAGGCAAATGCCGGGATGGTTCCTCTGAAAGGGCACGGCCGACTTCCTTCCCCATCCTTCCCTAATCCGATGAGACCGATGACCACGCTGTCTGGTCTCCTTCCCCAAAACAACCAACCTATGTTCTAACTTATATCTCAGTGATAGATTCCATTCAACGTATAAGGTTTACTGCAGCACTTGAGTCATTGTCAATGTAATGACGTAATTTGAAGAATGTCTAGTGAAGAATAGTAGACGACCTTATATTTCTAATCTGTCAGACTCCATACATATTAAAAATATGTAAGCATGTATGTTTGTATGTATGTGTGTATGTATGAATGTGCATATGTTCCACTTCTCCTAAACCACTGAACCTATTTCAACCAAACTTAGTATACATAACAATGTCTGCGATAAATCGCTTTGGGGGCAAGAACCACTTACCTATCAAAGGGGTGAGGGTGTAAAAGCTGTGTAACCCATGACGCGTGAATAGGCAGACTTTGTATATCCAGTATTTCATAATGAGGGCATTTAGTGACATGCAACAAGCTTTACACATAATTTAAAACCTTCACGAAACTTATTCTGCTTGACAAGTCTGACTGAATAATTCAATTAAAAATGTTTATCGCTTACTACATTTTCATTGTTCATGCAGTAAAACTGCCACATCATGCATGACGATTAAATTTATTGCATCTTTGCTACTAATTCTATTCGCAACGTTTTTCGGAGACAGAATTCACATATACCACTGGATATATATATATATATATATATATATATATATATATATATATATATATATATATAATTGTACGACACATAATTCAGGAGGTATGACTTCATAAACACTGAGCTGTGTGGAAACGAAACTGCAAGACGAAATTCGCTATACAGGTGAAATATGTGTACAAATATGTGTGAAATATATTAAATATATGTGAAATAAACGAGTATGTGACATGTGCATATGGGAACAAAGCTGTGGATAAAAAACTCCTTCTAACCTCCTCGATCGATTTCAGACAAACTTGGTACACATATTACTTACTATCTGGTAAAAAACACTGTGGGAGTAAGAACCAGGAATCTCCTATTGTGGTAGGAGTCATAACGTGGAGAAACAACAGAGGGAGGAAGAGATGGACACAGATATGGGGGAGGATGAGATAGGCAGAGAGAGGGGAAGGGAAATGGACAAAGAAACGGAGGAGGAGTAGATGGGCAGTTAGAGTGTGGAGGAGGAGATGGCCAGAAGAAGGAAAGAGGGAGAGATGGACAGGGAGAGGAGGGAGGTGGAGATGGACAGTGAGATGAAGAGGAGAAAGAGTGGAGGAGGAGATGGACTGAGAGAGGGGAGGGGGAGATGAATAAAGAGAGGAGGAAGAAGTGATAGAAGGGGAAATCCTTTCCCCTTCACGCCATGTTGGTACAGCAAGCAGTATGCAGAATGTGGTGAGAGAAACAGTCTTTGTTGCTGAATTAATTTTATTGCCTTATTTATTCACGACGAGCGTTTCACATAATACAAGACAACTTCATATTGACCAGTATGATGATGGTAGGTGGGTTTTGGGTGCCACAAATAGGGGACAGGCAAAAATAGACTGCCCTTGTCATTCTGAGCTCAGTATAGCGCATCAGACCAGAGAACGACCAAACGAGGTGGCGCAGTGGTTCGCACACTGGACTCGCATTCGGGAGGACTACGGTTCAATCCCGCGTCCGGCCATCCTGATTTAGGTTTTCCGTGATTTCCCTAAATCGCTCCAGGCAAATGCCGGCATGGTTCCTTTGAAAGGGCACGGCCGACTTCCTTCCCTAATCCGATGAGACCAATGACCTCGCTGTTTGAACTCTTCCCCCAAACAACCCAACCCAACCAGAGAACGAAGAACGGTGCCTCCAGCATATTTATCATGCTACGAACTATGTGCATGCCTGATTCTGCCTTGTATCCACTAGTATATGCTACACAGACCTGCAAGGTTAACAAGTGTTACGCTTTTAACATATGACGTGAGCGAATACTTACTTAGATTTATTTTGCTATATATGACAAGTGCAGTCTATTTTTGCCGATGCCCTAATCGTGGCAACCAAAATCCACTTACCAACACTATAGTCGTCAATCTGATGATACCCTGTATTATGCGAAACACTCGTCATGAATAAATATAGCAATAAAATCAATTCTGCAACCAAGACTGTTGTTTTCACCACATGATTGTGGGGGTGGGGGGATGAAGAGGAGGTAGAGGGAGCAGGAGGAAACTGGCTTAGATGGGGTAGGAGGAGAGGGACGGAGGAGAGAAGGAGTAGATGGATGCAGAAGGGAGGAACAGATAGACAGTCTGGGGAGTAATACATAGGCAGACAGAGGGGGAAATAGGAGGTGGTCTAATAGGACTGGAATAAATGTATACCCTAGCCATGACGGGTACTCACTTAGTAAATAAATAAATAGTTGCTATCTGGTGTTCAGTTGTACGTTTCATAACAGACTGCCAATGTCACACGCCATGACTACGCAATGACACGCATTATTACTTGGATTAATACACTGACGGAAATGGAAAGTGTTATTAACACCTTGCCGAAAGCTACCAAACTCACATTCCCACACTTCCACGCTTTAGGGATATGGCGATAAAATTTTCAAACACTATGGAACCTTACTTTTCGGTACAGAGAAAAGCTATTTCTACAAATGAAGAGGGTGTGAATACCTGATGACTATTGTGTGTATTTAAGATTACTGGAACTTTTCAGATGATCATTACACGGTTTGCTCAGAAGACGTGTTCGTGCAGCTTATCACTGAACTTTTTACATTGACATCTACATGCTTACATTGACATGCTTGCGGTGTATGGCGGAGGGTACTCTGTGTACCACTATCACTTCTTCCCTTTCTTGCTCCAATCGCGGAAGTTCGCTGTCTATGAATTCACAATACGCCACATTTGTTTATTTTGAATATCAGTTGCCACTCCAGGCACCAAGTGTCGATCCTCTGCAGATCTTCCTGCATTTCACGACAATTTTCTAGCGTCGCGACTGTTAGGCATACAACAACATCATCCGCGAAATGCCTCGTCGAACTCTCGACGTTATCTACTAGGTCATTTCTATATATTGTTAAATCTGTAACACTCCCCTGCGGCACACAGGACGTTACTTTTACTTCTGAAGATATATCTCCTTTCAGAATGACATGTTGTGTTCTGTTTGCTAGAAACCTTTCAGTACAGTCCCACAGTTGGTGTGATATTCCATACGCTAGTATTTTGGTCATTAGGCAGCATTGCGGAACTGTATCGAGTGTCAAGGTACACGGCATCTACCTGGCCGCCTGTGTCTATTGCTTTCTGGGTCTCGTGGACGAAGAGAGTGAGCTGACTTTCTCACGATCGTTGTTTTCGAAACAAACGTTGTTTAATAATTTTAAAACCCACTACGTGACGAAAAACTCCAAAACGCTTGGTAATTATAGGGCCTATTCTACATTTACGTCGGTGTGTTTGTGTGTTTCCGAATTGTTACTGCAATAGTTTTTTTTTTTTTTTTTTTTTTTTTTTTTTTTTTTTTTTTTTTTTTTTTTTAACTGGGGTACGCCATCTCAACATTGGAAATGTTACACAACAATTTGTTTTTGACGATTCAGAGTATACATCTGTTGAAGTCGTACGCTGGTACGAGTCTGCGTAGGCTTAACAAGAGGCAAATGCCGACATAAAACACATTTTCACATCCACACTATAATGAAGCTTGTAATGTTGCACGAGTTGGGGAACACGGATAGAGCTCGTCAGCGTGGCGTAACCACTTATATGTCTGTCAAGCTAAGGAGTGTTACATGCAACATTGAAGCTGTTTAATTACCACAAACAGGATGTTGTGAAGAATAAGTCGGCGCTGATACGTTATCAGGCGGTAATTATAGGTGAACAGCAACTGGCAGTGCCTACATTCTTCAGAAAAACAAAATTTAATTGGTCATAATCTTATAGGCATCAAGAGTAAAAGATAAGAC
Organism: Schistocerca piceifrons; assembly: GCF_021461385.2. NCBI lineage: Eukaryota > Metazoa > Arthropoda > Insecta > Orthoptera > Acrididae > Schistocerca > Schistocerca piceifrons. The sequence continues at coordinate 408,085,534 of NC_060149.1, forward strand.
GTTTCCTTTGGAGCTATACTTCCCACATTACGAAAGGCAAGAAAAAAATCATATGATGCACAGAACACAAAAAATTCAGTCACTTATAAAACCTGTCATATATAAAATCTGTCATATAAATCACCAAATCATTCTGGGAATCCAAAATATACAAGTCAAAATCAAATGCCTTACGATATTTATTTATTAATTTAATGAACATTTGGTTAAAGAAGGTATCTGTTAACGAAAGTATGAGCATATTGAATAGATTCCCAGATATGTGTGTGGTTCGGAGACTTCTTAAGTAATAGGAACCAGTACGTTGTCCTCGGTGGCGAGCATTCATCAGAGACAAGGGTATCGTCAACAGTGCTCCGAGGAAGTGTGGTAGAACCGCTATTATATTATTATATTAAATGATCAGGAGAAAGGGTGGGCAGCAATCTACGGTTGTTTGCTGATGATTTTGTGGTGTACAGGAAAGTGTCGTCGTTGAGTGACTGTAATGGGATACAAGATGACTTAGAAAAAATTACTACTTGGTGTGGTGAATAGCAGCTAATTCTAAATGTAGAAAAATGTAAGTTAATGTAGATGAATAGGAAAAACAAACGTGTAATGTTCGACATTTGTAGTGTGCTGCTTCACACAATCACATCGTTTAAATATCTGTGCATAACGTTGCAAAGCAATATGAAATGAAGCGAGCATGCGAGAGCCGGCCGAGCGGTTCTAGGCGCTTCAGTCTGGATTCGCGCGGCCACAGGTTCGAATCCTGCCTCGGGCATGGATGTGTGTGATGTCCTTAGGTTAGTTAGGTTTAAGTAGTTCTAAGTCTAGGGGACTGATGACCTCAGATGTTAAGTCCCGTAGTGCTAAGAGCCATTTGAACCATTTTTGACCATGCCAGGATGGTGCCAGATAAACCGAAGTCCGGTTTATTGGGAGATTTTGGGAAAGTGTGGTTCATCTGTAAAGGAAACTGTGGTGTCACCGCCAGACACCACACTTGCTAGGTGGTAGCCTTTAAATCGGCCGCGGTCTGGTAGTATACGTCGGACCCGCGTGTCGCCACTAGCAGTGATTGCAGACCGAGCGCCGCCACACGGCAGGTCTAGAGAGACGTCCTAGCACTCGCCCCAGTTGTACAGCCGACTTTACTAGCGATGGTTCACTGACAAATTACGCTCTCATTTGCCGAGACGATAGTTAGCATAGCCTTCAGCTACGTCATTTGCTACGACCTAGCAAGGCGCCATTATCAATTGCTATTTATCTTGTGATGCATGTACCGTCAGACCGATGTTCACCAATTATGGATTAAAGTTAAGTATTCCAGAAGCTCCGTACTTTGTTACTAGACTCAACTCCTTTAACTGTTCCAGACCTCACGCCATCCTGCGTGAGCTTAAACGCGTGCCTCTCGGCTACCTGTCATAGTGGATTGGCTGTCTTGCCAGTCCACAAAAGAAACCGCATATAGGCCGTTAGTGTGGCCTGTTCTTCAGTATTGCTCAAGTGTTTGGGACCTGCACCTGGTCGGATTAAAGAAAAACGTCGAAGCAGTTCAGTAGTGGGCTGCTAGATTTGTTACCGATACGTTTGACGAACACGCAGAGTGCTACAGACTTGCTTTGGGAACTCAAATGGGAATCCCTGGAGGGAAGGAGATGTTCTTTTCGAAGAACATTATTGAGAAAATTTAGAGAACCGACATTTGAAGGTTACTGCAGAACAATTCTACATACATTTCACGTAAGGACCACAAACATAAGATGAGAGAAATTAGGGCTCATGCAGAGTTATGTTGACACTCGTTTTTCCCTCGCTCTATTTGCTATTGGAACAGGAAAGAAAATGACTCGTTGTGGCACAGTGTACCCTCCGCCATGCATCGTAAGATGGCTCTCTCTCTCTGATTTGCGTATGCAGTGATGACGTTCGACAGCGAGCGAGATGTGTTCAATAGGATTTACACCAAGCGAATTTAGTCGTTAAGACTTGTATGTGAGTTCACTATGTAAGACATCGTGGTCTCCTGACCTTCATTGCTTACATGTTATGCCCTCACAATCATATTCCAAACATCAAGACGCTTCATTCGAACCCAAAGTCGATAAGATAAAGTCAATGTTGTATGAAGTCACGTAAACGATACGCAAATAACACGTGCACACCGGGGTTGAGATACTCGAGGCTGGCGTACACACACACATTCAAGACATGGTCGCAAGAGCTTTTAGTTCGGGAGAGGCGGACTGCACGTCGAGAGGCCGATCCCTTCAGAGGACGATTCAGTCTATCTACATCAGACGGCGACCGCCCGTGGAGCGGACAGCATTTGCCCGAGTGGAAGGGGAGAACGACCCTGTGTTTGGCTTAAAAGCAAATTCCACTACATTGTGTGGGAGCGTGCAGCCTACGCATTCTTTAAAAACATAGCATACAGTTTCAGAGGTTTTCACAGGGAGACAGCAAACGACAAACGCCGATACTACAGATTTCCAGATTGGTCGACTTAATCGAAACGTCATTCTCCCGTTTTAGAAGAACAATGCTGATTGCCAGAAGATATTCCTGACACCTTGAGCTGAAGGGGTAATGGAAGAGACCGAAAGATATACCCCTTCACGTCTGGCATGGAGAGGGGCTGTTCCGTTGTCGCTCTTGGGACGAGAACACATAGCGAGAGCGTGTGCGCTCGTACGTGTACTCAAAGAGCAAGGAACAAGTCTCTCCTCAGTACTTCACTGGGAGAGCACCTCTGTCAAGAGCGAATTGGAGTGCGGCTCTGTATTGAGTCCTTGCGATTAAGTGTTGTTCACTGTGTTGGCCACCACACTTACTGTGTGGTGTGAACGCACAGAGTTATAGTTAAATGCCAGCGAGCAAATTTTTGAGTGGCATCGTGGTGGACTGGTTATCTGACCGGTGTACCACACCAATAGTTAGACTAGGGGCGAATAGGAGTCCTTGACTTCCTCAAGGCGTAGGGAGAGTTTGATTGGCGAAGGTCAATCCAGATAGAACAAGAGTTATCTTATTTGTCAGCAGCGAGCGGCGCAGACAGCAGTCATCACAGCTTATGGTATTGTGCGCTACAGCTCTTGCGAGCCCCATATTTCCTCCACAACAATACACTTCACTGCATTCCAAATGCGACTGCCTCGACCGTACCTAGCAACATTCTAACAGATAATTATTCAAGTTGAGTAGGCGCAGCTCTCAGCCATTCTGCCAATTCAATAACAATCTTAAACTTTGTATAGAAATTTCATTAGCGAATCCTATCCTTAAGAGGTAACTTCACATTCCGAAAAGAACCTGGAAATAACTTGTTCAGTTCATAACTAAAAGTGCCATTGTGATTTCTCAGAATTTTTGCAAAATAAATCATAATTCTCGTTAGTTTCATGTTTTTCTTACACTAAATAGCACTACTCCAGTACCCAAGTATCCCACTAGTTACGTAAGAAATTTTGTGAATTTTTGTGTCATTTCCTTTCAGCGGACGACTCCAGAAGATATTTATTGCTGAAAGTTTTTCAGGCATTTCTTTTTAGAACGTTAGGAGCGTCTGTCTGACTTCTGTAGTAGCGTGGGGGGTGGAAATTGCATCTTGCAGGAGCCACAGGGTAAAGGGTACATCTCAGATTAATCCGTTGCGCAGAATGACAGAATGGCACCCACACGCTCACAACTATAATCCTCCTCAAACTACTGTAGCAAGGTTCTTGCTCCGAGACAAGGACAATTATACTGCTGAAAGATGACATCGCTATCGGGGAAGACACCAAGCAAAAGGGGACGCAGGTGGGTCGCAGCTGTCAGCGTGTCTTCGATTACTATCACAGATCCCATGAAAGCGCAAAAGAATGTCTGTCATAGCACAATACTGCTCCCACCAGCCTGCGTGCGTGGCTCGCTGCACGTTTCCAACCGCCGTTCACCTCGATAACGGCGTTTGTGTAGACGACAATCGACCTAGTGTAGCAAAAATGTGATTCACCCGAAGAGTCGACATGTTTCCATTGGCCGACGATCGAATTCCGATGGTCCCATGCCCACTGCAATCGTAACTGACGATGTCGGTGGCTCAACATGTGAACACGTAGGGATGGTCTGCTGTGGAGCTCTATGTTCAACAATCTATGACGAACGGTGTGTTCCGAAACGCTTTGCGTGCACCAGCATTGTGCTCTTACGGCACACATGCCGCAGATCACCATTTATCCTACTTTACAGAGCAGACAATCCTCCAAACCCCACATTCTGCGAAGAGTCGTGGACGGCCAACCAATTAATGCCTAGTGGCAGATTCACTGGCCTTCAACCTCTTTCCGTAGGTGCTCAAGACAGTAGCACGTGAACATTCGACCTGTTTCGCCGGTTTCTAGATATTCGTTCACAGGATCTGCGTAATAATAATCTGTCCTTTGTCAAAGTCGTTTATCTCAATGGAGTTCCCCATTTGCAGCCCGTACCTTAGTCAAGGTGATCCCCCGTCCGTGTCTGTCCTCCTAACATACTTTTGCTACCGCATCATGTGCTCGCAGCGCCACCAGGCGGCATCCAGCGTCGCGGTGGACAGTGATCATAATACAAAATTGTTAAGGTTTTCGTGGCCACTTGTCGACAAACTGCCTATTGGCTTGTGTCTCGGTTTCTTAGGCCGACGTTCATCTAATGATTTTTCTGACGTTTCGCCAGCACGAGTGGCTGGCATTGTCAAAGCTTCACCCTCCATTGCCGGTGGTGAACTGGAGCCGAGCTCGCGGCCGCAGACTATATGTACCTGGGGCGCCAACGTCCGAGCGCTTCTCTGCGGTCATTTCCGGTGCGGTTCTCCTCTTGCTACCTGCGACGGTCGTTCGCTGCAGTACGGGAAGCCAGGATCCGTTTACCTTAAGGCTTTCCTCTTTCTTGTTCAAACTGTTCGAGTGTTTTTGTGTTTCTACAGCTTCTCTGAACAAGCGCGTGTGATAGTGCTTCTCTACAGCCAGAACTTCCGTATCAGCGAATTTTATTATGTGGTCGGTCTCATTCAGTGCGTGCTCTGTCACTGCCGATTTCTCCACCTGCCCCAACCTGCAATGTCGCTTATGCTCTTTGATCCTGGTGTTGATGGATCGTCCAGTCATTCCGACATAAACTTTTCCGCATGGGCATGGTATACGGTATATTTCCGACATTGCAAGTGGGTCTCTTTTCTCCTTCGCCGATCTAAGACACTCTTTGATCTTCCTTGTCGGTTTGAAAATCGTCTTTACGCGACG